>NC_054747.1:33991065-34727732 GCF_018143015.1 Lytechinus variegatus | reverse complement strand
TATACTAAACCTACTACCACCACTACCACTACTACTACTACTTCTACTACTACTACTACTACTACTGCTGCTGCTGCTGATGATGATGATGCTGCTGCGACTTCTACTACTACTACTACTACACTCTAAAAATGAAGAGCTAATTTATCACTTACAGAACTTGCACTTCGGAACTTTCTTTTTCTGGTTCAAATTTGAATTCCTAAATCAACACTCCGAGGTGTAGTCACTATTAAGTGTACTACTTTTACCGTGTGAGTAAAAAAAAACACACAAAAAACATGACACCTCACGTATCCCTAATATAAGGAAAAGAATTATTACATATTTCCTGAAAGGGTATGTTCCCAATAATGATCTGGTACCATATTTATGTGGTACGTGTTAAAGCTTGAATGACCAGGAGGTACTCTTTGCAGTGATGTAAATTTTTAATTGCGCCAAATTACGGCATGACTGCAAAGAATTAATCTATACACAACAAAAAAAGTAAGTCCCCCCTAAATCAAATTGTTGTAACTTTTGAACGGAATTATTTTGAGATATGATATTTCGTAAGTGGTTTTCTACACTCATTAGACAACTCCTGGGCAAATATGAGATTGATCAGTTGAGTCATGCATGATTAATCAAAGATTGAATTAAAAATGACGATCTTTTAAAGTCACAAGAGTCGTGTTTCAGATTGTGCAAATACAATGTTGGACAAAAGTTTTTTTTTAGTTGAATTTTATGGTGTTAAACTGGTTTACTGTCTATCATTTAGCCACTCCACACACAATTTTGATATCGTATGTTCATGGTTGAGTGAGCACATTGTATTGCAGGGGCAGCGGAAGCGGTGGGAGGGGGTTCAGCCCCCGCCCCCCCCCCCCCCCCCATTTTTTTCAAAAGCATGTACAAAATGTAAAAAATTACCATACGATGGTGATTTTTTGCATGGTCATCACCCACCCTCCCACTTTTGGCCCAGCTCTCCCCCCGTGGCGGACCGTGACCCGGAGGAGACAAAGCATTGGGGGGGGGGGCACAGCATTGTTCACAGACAATGCAGTGCCCCCCAATGCTTTGTCTCCTCCGGGTCACGGTACGCTACTGCCCCCCCACTTTGAAAACCGTTCCGCGGCCCCTGTATTGTGACGTATCATCATAGGGGGTTATGGTAGTATCATTTACAACTTGTTAGATCATGTTAAAATTTGAAAATGCTGGTGGCTCCCCCGATTATAGGCCCCTCCCCCATTTTAAAATTCTGGGTCCACTACTAATTTGCCCATAAATTAAACTGATCATGAGAAATTGTTACGAAAAATACATTTATGCCGTATAAAAAGTGTTCATTCCTAAGTTTTCGAATGTGCTCGCTCAACCATGAAAATGTGTTAAGTTCGGAAAGTGTGTGGTGATAGAAACGATGAATGATAAAACAAAAACATTTGAAACCGAATTTGCCCTCAACATTCACTTTATTACCCTTTAAAATGAGTCTGTGACATTGAAAATACCAATTTTCCCGCTTTGATGCGTGCTCACTCATCCGTGAATAAACATATCGATTTCATTTTTGCACAGAATTCTGCCCATAGGTTGATAAACATTACTGCCAAATGACATTGCTAAAGACAGCATTGAAAAAAAGTTCCACCATATTGAATGAGGGGTTACTTATTCTTAAACATATGCACCCATAATGTACACAAGTCTATGAGAGAAGAAGTCAAAATTTTCACAAATCTGAAACGAGGGTTTGTTTCACAAAAACCGTCCATGATGGACGGTTTTTGTTACTTCTGCCAACAGTTATTTCATGAAACTTCGCACATGGCTTCAGAGTAACACTATCCAAAATGCGCGCACACCAAAAAAAACCATTCAAAACGGCACAGAGTGGGGCCAAGGCCTTGAAATTTCTTCTCATTTGCATAATTTTCGAATATTGTGTGCTCATTGATCATTAAACATCGGGATTTTCATAAAAATCAAATCAAACGAACTATGCAAGGAGGTTTTTAACAGATATCCATAGTTACGAATTGCATTTTTTTCCAATAACGTAAAAAAGAGAGCATCACATTCATTCAAGCGTGAATGTTTAATTAAACGCCTTTGAATCATTGAAGCATATTAAATGGTCGTGAACATAACGAAAAAGTTGAGAAAAGATCATTTTCAGTTACCAAAATGAAACAATACTTGCCTATGATATTTGAAAATCGTATTTTTTGTTTTTAATAAATGTTCATTGAACCGTGAACCGATGAATATTGTTGAAGATACTCTTCACAAAAATAACTGTCATCATATTCTTTCTTTCTTACTGATACAAATGTGTAAAAAATCCAATTATTGAAAATTTGGACTTGTGTTTATTCAACCGTGAAATTTGGCCAAAAAAGTTGTATCGCACTTTAGAAAGTACCTTTTACAAGCCTTCTGACTTTTTTTCATGATAAGAATGTGGAATTAGTTCCAGTAAAATGGAATCAAAGTCATGATATTGGGCTTGTGACTTTTGAAAAGTGACATTTTTGCCTTCTGACGGTGCTCACTGAAGCATGACGCAAAATAAGTCCACAACATTTACTCAGGGGGTAGCTTATAAAATTACCTACACGCTCATGTAAAAATATACTAAAAACTCGCATTGGTTCGGAAATTATTGATGTTTGTTTAGGGGGGGGACTTACTTTTTTTGTTGTGTATATATGTCAATAAACATGGGTTGCATTAAAATCAATTTCTACACACCTTTTCAGTGATGTATATTTTATTTTTAATAAACACATTTTCATATCAATTCTTAAGTTAATTTCATTAAGATGGATTGGCAAATATGTTTGCTAACTCGTAGATCTTGACATAAGAGTGACATCTGGATTCATTCATCGCAGTGTTGCCTTACTTTGCCGCGCAAGTCCAAATTTACATCACTGTAATAATTACCTACTGATCATCCAAGGGTGACTTACAACATAAATATGGTATCAAATTATTCGGGAGAAGATACTCTTTCCAGACATATATAGTGATTTAGTATTTATGACATATTTTTCCTTAAAATGGGGATTTGTAAGGTGTCAAGTTATTTATTACCGGGCATGGTGGCTCAGTGGTAGAGCGTCCGCCTCATGAACGGGAGGTCGTGGGTTCGATCCTCGGCCGAGTCATACCAAAGACTTATAAAAATGGGACCTTCTGCCTTCTTGCTTGGCGCTCAGCTTTTAGATTGGAGAAGGGTAATAATAACATGTTATGTTATGCAGGGCCCGCTGGTAGAGCAGTTTCCTAACTGAAGTGGCTACCCTGGGTAAATAAAAACGTTATTATTATTATTTATTATTATTACTCACTCGGTATAACTACCATCACCACTTAAACATTATGAAATAATTAGGCAACGTATCAATGCGACACTTTATATAATTCTTGTTAATGTATTAAAAGGCATTTATCTCGATCGTATCAATTTCAACAATGAACTACTTTTTTTTTAAGAAATATTTGTCGATATTGATAATGATAAACACCTATTGGTAAGCTGTATTTGTCCTATAATGTATGTGAACTATAGCCACTGTGATTTATATTTGGCTGACGTGGATCGCCATAATTAAGAAATCTCTTCTTTTCCAATACCAATGTCAGCTAATAGAATGCTAGTTAATCGGAAGAATAACTTGATGTTTGTTCATGGGAACATTCAAAAGCATAATGTGCACAATGCACCACAAAGCTCAACAAAGAACGTGACATTGTCTGCTTGCGTGGGTTGGAGGGTTTTGATAATGTCACATTGGCGCGGGGTGGGGCTGTCGAAATGTATTTGTGGAGCAAGAGGGGGACAGAGACAAAAATAAAGAGAGAGGGAGTGAGAGAGAAAGAGAGAGAGAAAGATGATGGGGGAGAAGGGGGGGGGGGCAATGGATATCTGAACGTATGATACTTTTTTCTGTTTGTCTTCACTCTATTATGTCAATGTTGTCTACTACTGTATAAAGCGCTATAATACACATGTGAATAGCGGGTTAGCCGATTCTTTTGTTTGAATTAAATGGTGTATGCAAGCTTGAATAAAATTTCGTTTTTTGTCAATATACATCAAATATATTTCCTCGCACTTAAAAAAATAATTTCATGTAGTGACACACTGCTTCCTTTTCACGACTTCTTAAACTGATTGCCCCCTTTTAAGGTCTGAATATATATAACATTTCCAGCCTGTACTAACGTTCGCAGTAGTCGATTTGTGATATACATGATATATGTCGGTTCGAATTCCTAAAATAGTCCTTAAAATGTCTTTTATTCTGGTCTGAATATTAACATTTTTCATTTTTCAACATTTCGTTGGTGAAATACTTATGGTCTTAATGAATACCTACAAAATATACTCAGATTGCCCCTCTTAGATCTAAATTTCCAAAATTTTCAACTCGCGCTTCGCGCTCGCGTTATTTGATCATTGAGATACATATCCGTTTAATAGCATTGTCCTTAAAGATTTCTTTATTAGGTCAGTATTCCTTGCTTTTGAGTGCGTATCCCAGGTGCACTTAATGCCTTGCCCGTACCCCCATGACATGACCCATAATATGCCACTGATAATCATAACATAATTATAGACTCATGTTTTTATATGAATTAAAGATAATCAAAATCACTAAGAAAATATGGTTCTAAACAAATAGGATCTACTTATAACATTCACAATTTGAAGGAAAAGGTTTTTCATCATAACCACTAAGCATGTACCTTACAGTCAGTGGCAGATCGGGGGGGGGGGGGGGGTACGTCCTTCCGTGCCCCCCCCCCCCTTAGAGAGCTATTATCAAAATTTGTAATGTATAAATATGCTGTATGTACCAAAGTTTACCCCCTTTTGAAAGTGAGGAATTTTTTGGTTTGCTTTTCAATTTTTCTGCGGACACTATGACCTTTGATTGTCGGTTAAAACCTTTTTTATTCTATTTTTCTGTATGTCAAATTTTCATCTGGAGAATGTGCCTACCTTTTGGAAAATCCCGGATCCGCCCCTTTCTACAGTAGTTGTTTAAACAGTTGTTTAAAATCTAATTCAACCAAGTTTATTTGTTAGTATTTAATCCTCAATAACTTCAGCATTGCTTTTAAAACTGTTAAACAACTACTGTAAGGTTCATGTGATAACATCAGCATTCAATGTTAAACAGAGTTTATACTGGGCATTAAGGGTTATGCATGGATGCAAGCCTAATCATTATTATGAATGTTCATGCAAGAAAAAAAAACACCATCCTATCTTTTCTATGTACATGCTTTTACCGCAGAATGAACTTTGGTACAAACAGAACAAGAACGGAAATATCGCAATTTCCGAAACCTGTTATAAATATCCAGTGGGCAAATATTATACAGATATTGACTAATGGGGTGTGTAATATAAACATTCTTTGGACCGCCGGATTTATATTTTCACGAGGGGTTATATTTTCCCGAAGCGCGCAGCGCTGAGGGAAAATATGATCACGAGGGAAAATATTAATCATTAAGGCGGTCCAAAGAATTTTTTTACACATCCCATTAGTCAATATCTGTTATATTAGATAGCCTTTAATGATGTAGATAAAAATGGCCTAACGATGCGTGCAGCCTGTTGTTTACGATAGTCACAGTGATTGATAGAACTGGTATAGATCTAGATGTAACTTTAGTCTACTACTACTCTAATGCAGTGAACGGCCCTTTTCTAATCAAATCAAGTTTGTTTTAGGCCTAGCCCTAGATCTAAGTTAGAGTCCAGTTCAGATACTTTAGTCTCACATATTTCATTTCCGTTTAGTTGGTAACATCTAATCCACAAGAGGGCGCCATACACGTAGAAAAGTATATTCACGGACCGGTTGGTCAATATATTCATCGAAGGTGGACCGGCTGGGAAAATACACGGATTTCGATCATATCACGTGACGCGCAATTGACCAATCGCGCTTGGCTATATGTCTTGGCTATCTAATATATCAGTCTATGATACATATTATATCATTATGTGCAAGTATTTCCTGCATAGTTCAGTATTTTTTTGCTTTTGTTGACTTTACAAAGAGACAGTGATGGACAATAGATGATAAACTAAGGTCCACGATTTTTAAACAAAACTAAAATGTTAACACTTTGAAATGGAAATTCCGTTGATACATGACATAATCTCATTGGATTTTATTTGGTTTATTTATATTTGCTGTCTTTTGTAAAACCCTTTTTTCGTTTACAAATTCATGTTTTCCAGGAGAATTCGAAAATCCCATGCTGTCCCCCAATCCCATGTGGTTAGGACTTAACGTCGAACTTCACCCTGAAGAAAACTTTGTTGTAAAAATAGCAGAAAAAATTGTAAAAAATATTGGTGAAGGTTTGAGGAAAATCCGTTAAAGAGTAAGAAAGTTATGAGAGTTCAAAATTTTGGATTTGTGACGTCATAAACGAGCAGCTGCCCCGTGTGTTATGTAATATAAAATGCATGAATTTCAAATTTTGAGTGGCTCCTGATGACTCAATTTTGTTTTCTATTCATGATCGGGTGTGAAGTGATTTGTATATTGATATACAAAAGGTACAGTGAAAACCAATTTCAATTTCCTGAGAAAATGACTTTTCATTTATTTTTTACTATTCGCAATGTAGGAATGCTGCTCGCATATGACGTCACAAATCAAATAATTGAAATTCTAATAACTTTTTAATTATTTGATGAATTTTTCTCAAACCTTCGGCAATATTTTTTATTATTTTTTCTGCTATTTTTACAATAAACTTTTTGTCAGGGTGAACTTCCCCTTTAAGCTCCCACATACAAGATAAAGAAAAAGGGAATACTGACTTTCCTATCAATTTCTTAGACAAAAATGAAAGAAAATAATTTGTTTATAATCATTTTGGAATGGGGGGGGAACTAAATGGGAAATGTCGTAGGCCTAGAAAAAAAATCACCAATGATAACCCTCCTTCACCCCGACTTTTTGCAGCCCTTGTAGTCACCACGAACCCAACCGCAACAGCTTACAGGGGCAGAAGCATAACCCTTCCCTGCCGGTTCGAGGGTAAACCGACAGCCGTCTACTGGTACAAGCATAACCGGACTGCACCCGACGCTGAACCCAAAGTTCCCGTGCAGTATTTTCAAGGAAAGGTGTTCAATGATGAGGAACCGCGGTTCAACATGACCGCGGATTATTCGATGGTCATATCGGATATCCGGGTCGAAGATGAAGAGATGTATTCATGCAAACCGGTTTTAGAAGACGATTCGACAGGAGAAAGTTTCACAAATCTAACTGTCATAGGTAGGTTTGATTGAGACGTAACGTCTGATAATTTCATTAAAAACAGAAATGAGTGTGGTAGAGTTTCAACGGGTCACAGTTTATGCTTAATGTTCTCCATACTCCTATATATATATATGACGAAGACATGAAGTTTGCGTCGAAAAAATTGTAGAATACTTGGAAAAAAACTCTATTGTAACTGCAATGCATTACCTCTTGTGTGTCTTATGTGTGTCCAACACGCGAAATGTAATGTAATTTTATATATATATATATATATATATATATATATATATATATATATATTATATATATATATATAGATATCATCGGCAGTATTATCGAAATTTTATTAAATTCAATGCTGAATAAAACGACTAATCTGTCAAAAATATCTATAGTATATCTCAATTGAAATTAATTCATCGAAACCTGACTTTTTGAAAGCAATGTTGGCCTAATAACGTGATATTCTGTCGATCGAGTCTATTTCCTGTTTGGGCAACCTTTGGAATGATAATCTGTTGTTCGAATCTGTGCCATGAATGATCATGGCTATCTGCATGGTGCATACACGATTGGTGACACAACATTTGCTCCCGCGACAATTGCTCCTGCGGCAATTGCTCCAGGTTAAATTTTGTCTAAGATGTAAGTTTAGGGGGTATCATGGTGTTAAACCAAGGGTTGAAGATTGTCATTCGATTAGCGTGGGGAATTTAGAGCGGTCCGGCGACAATTGCTTCACTCTAAATTGCCCACGCTAATCGAATGACAATCTTTTGCTCCGGCGACAATGCTCCGCTCTAAATTGCCCACGCTAATCGAATGACAATCTTTTGCTCCGGCGACAATGCTCCGCTCTAAATTGCCCACGCTAATCGAATGACAATCTTTTGCTCCGGCGACAATGCTCCGCTCTAAATTGCCCACGCTAATCGAATGACAATCTTTTGCTCCGGCGACAATGCTCCGCTCTAAATTGCCCACGCTAATCGAATGACAATCTTTTGCTCCGGCGACAATGCTCCGCTCTAAATTGCCCACGCTAATCGAATGACAATCTTTTGCTCCGGCGACAATGCTCCGCTCTAAATTCCCCACGCTAATCGAATGACAATCTTTTGCTCCGGCGACAATGCTCCGCTCTAAATTGCCCACGCTAATCGAATGACAATCTTCAACCCTTGGTTTAACACCATAGAACCAAACTATTACTTATATTAGTAGGCCCTAAGGGTTATCAATTAAATCACTGTCAAATTCAATCGTAAATCATATTATTTTCCTCCTAAAGCAATCTAGCATTCTTACGTTGGTTGGCATTTAAATACAAAAATAGCACTTACGTAAGATCTTCATAAACGGTCTATGTTCTATGATTGCAAGTGATAGTTATTAATCGAACGCTCTCAATTGCCCTTTTCGCTATTTATTGGGAAACTTAGAATCCCATCACACTATTGTTTATGGTAAAAAACTGTGACCGTTCTATACGTTTTACTTCTTGCTTCTGTTATATTTTTTTTATAGTATAGTTATGCCGATTAAGAGTATTGTCAGCATTATAAAAATCATGTTTATTATCATTACTGTATCTATTATTATTGATATTATAAATTATCATTATTATTATCACTACTACACTAAAACATGAACTGAATTATTAATATCATTATTATCGTTATCGTAGTTGTTATTATCAGTAGTAGTACTAGTACTAGTAGTAGTAGTATTACTATTATTATTATTACTATTATCAGTAGTAGTAGTAGTACTGCTACTACTACTACTACTACTACTACTACTACTACTACTACTACTACTACTACTACTACTAGTAGTAGTAGTAGTAGTATCACCATCATCATCTATCTTAATGTTACTTGCATTATAACAGCCTTAGCAGTACCCCTCGAGCCAGTCGTCCCGGACTGCAAGCCAACCGAGCCCGGTAAGTGCGTATATGAAGTAGAAGGAGTAGTCAAAGAAAGTTTTGAGCTCAGATGCAAGGTCGACGAGGTGAAACCAGCCGTTACACTGTCATGGATGGCTCAGGATGGGGAGAAGAGAGCATCGGTGGAAACTCCTTTAGGCCCCGATGAAAATGGACTTTTTAGCGTTGTTTCAGTGTTTACGGTGAGAAATATATTTGTTTCATTTATTCTCCACTCGTTGGTTTGATGACCCTCTTCAGCCACAGACTGTTCTTCTGAGGGGTCCAGTGTACACGTTTAAAAAATGCAATCAGTCCTATACAAAATAACTTACGACTACAAATTACGAATACAACAAAAACAAAAAAGTGGGTTTGGGGATTGCGGGGGTGGGGTAGCATGCAGTAAGGGGGAATTTTAATAGATGTTGAACTAATGTCGTCCGAAGTTAATTATCTTGACAAGTTTCAGGTAGGATGTGCGATACTAACTTGTTCCATAGCTTTCCGCCTTGAAAGAAGAAACGTCTTGTGCCATATTCAATTTTGGGGGCAGTTCAAGACCCCTACATGAGGCAAATAGAGAGATATACTAATTAGATACGTACTGGAAGCGTAGTCAAGCAATTTTAAGTAATCAAATCTGATGAACTACTGAAGTATCTTTCTCATGAAATAGGCCCATGTGCCAGAGGTTCACAATTTACGGCCCGCGAAGCTTCTCAATCTGGCTCCTTTTAAACCACTATGTTACAATATGAAATATACCTTAATATAATCGCATTTATGACCATGCAAGGAGCCATGAAAGAAAATGATAGTCCAGATAATTTGACTTTTAGCAAAGTTCAATGAATTTTGAGTCGTATCAGTCTGTACTATGTACAGTAGTTTATGATTTGATGTTATGAAGATAAGCCATTGCACTTATTACATCACACAGTTGGATTTAAATGTAGTAACTAGTTTCAGCATATTTAGATTGGACGCCAGAGTGATGTAAACTTGTTTTGTTTGTTTTTCTTTGTAACATTGATACATGTAATGTTATTTTAATATGTACACACGGACGTTCAGAAGAACAGCCATTGGCTGAAGTTCGTTTACCGTGTTGAAATGAAATAAATGAATGAATGAATACTGGTGGGATTTGTATAATTTCTACAATGAACATGTTAAATAATTCATACCAGACCACCTTGACCAGTAAACATCTTGCACCAGTTCCTTCGTCTGGCGATCACTAATTTTGTACCAAGGTTTCAGGAACTTGTTCACTTTCCCACTGAATGAAATTGATTCAAATTAGGAGAAACTTCAATTATTAGAATCTACGACATGCAGCCATGGTATACAAACCTGTAAAAGATCCTTTCACTACACCTGTGCCCTCAGTTCAAATATTTGTTGAAACTGACATTCATAAGTTTTGATAATACAACTTTCTTCAATGATTACTATTGAATATGGTTGCATTTTGTGTATTTGCATCAACATGGGTTATGGCTAAAGACAAAGAAATAAAAGATGACAAAAGAATATCACGGCCCAGTTTCACAAGACGTCAACGGTGGCCTGGGCTGACAACACTCACAACAGACAATTTTCGACTCATTTTTTTTTTTTTTTTGGGGGGGATAATTGAAAACAAATGAAAGGGGAAAGAAAAATAACTCCTCTTTTGAGGTGAAAGAGGGTGCCCTTAATATTTATATTTATATATTGATCAAAATTTAAATGACTGATGTCACGGCTAATTCACATTTTACTCACCTTTACCTCTGCTTTCTCTTAAAAAAAACTTGCAGGTATTTCGAAACGAGATTGGAGAGAACTTTGTTTGTAAAGCCACTGGTGAGAGTGTAAACGGAACATCAACATTACTGGTAACGGTAAAGTATCCAGAAAGTGAGTAAATTAAGCTCCATTGTTTTTATTTAAAGTTTTGACCACCGTACCGAGAACCAAGATTTTGAATAAACCTCAGTACCATACATGCTATAACTTTTTCAAAGAAGAAAAACTGGACAAAAAATTGGGATTTTGATATTTCTCCGTTCTGACGGCGGCATATCTGCAGATTAATGAGTAGATGTTATATCGCGCCAGTATAAGAAAAAAAATCATGATATTGGCGTATATGTAAATGATATCTAGGTGGCAATGGGCGTATAAATAATCATGGCCCTTGGGAAGCATCCCCGAAATTTTAATAAGGGGTTCTTACTGTATTGTCCATCGGCAGCATCCCCCACGAATGAAAATCGTTAACACAGCGCTGTACATAATTGCGAGAGAGCAAACCATGATCAAAATATTAGATATTTTGATGTAGATTGAATAGGTTAATGAATGCCATTTGACACAGAAGGTGATGTAGATTAATACGTCCAGCTGCCTCAATACTTCAGAAAATTCGAAATCAATCTTTATCATTATATGCCTACAATAATCTGTGATCATTTATATCTAACATTATTTTTTCTCGAGATATGACAAACTACCTTTGACGCGAATATTACACTTTACACAAGACGTAAAATTCTGATGAGGGATACAGTAGTCGATCACACCGCCAACCTCCATGCGCAGATGAGGTGCTCATAAACATTCCTGTGGAACGCCCGCGCTAAAATGCATTAAGTCAGAAATATGAAGGTTTTTATTTCAACATTCATTTTCTGCACAAGTTTAATATCATAATCAAATGTCTCATTTTGTTTTTATTTTTTATTTTTCTTCTCGTTTCTTTTTTTCTTCTTTAAAAAAAATTTTAATCAACAGAAAAGGGCCTCTCTGGCGGAGCGAAAGCGGTTATCGCAATATTTCTGATTCTCCTAATCGTCATTTTCGCATTGAGCATCGCCTATCTATTATGGAAAAGTAAGTGAAATAAAACATAGGAAGATCTAAACTTTTTTGGAAGAAACACGACAATACAAATTTTCCCATTGTTTACACCATTTTGTTTAGTTTATTGAATAAAGGCGGTATACTATGAAGATTACGATTGGAGAGGCACTGTCCGTGAAGCCCATTTTCGAGGCATGAAATTATGTTATATTCAAGGTTTGTCATTCTGCGCATGTGCAGAATATTTTTGTATTTTAGCAATGAACAAGAGCCGAAAATCAAATGCTACCTAAAGCGATCGTTTGTTGACCCTTTCAAATGCTCATTATCCACCTCTCCCCTCCTCGTCAAAGAAAATTATTCAAAAGTTCTTTCATGTTTAAGAATTGTAATTGGCGCGATAGGGAATAAAAAACAACCCCAAAGAGTGAAACTAAACATGTGGAATGTGATGGATGATAGGTGTGAATAAAATAACTTAACTTTGAAGAAATTACGAATTCTGTGAATGGAGGCTATGTGATGTGGTGGGGGTAATGCAACAAATCATATGTAAAAAATAGAGAGCTGAGGCAATGTAAAAAAAGGGAGTAGCTGAAGGGGAAGGTTATCCTGTCGAAGAAACTGTTGTAAAAAAGATTTAAAAAATAATACTAAATATTGGTGAAAGTTTGAGGAAAACCCATTAAAGATTAAGGAAGTTATTGGAATCTTAAATCTTGGATTTGTGACGTCATTAACGAGCAGCTGCAACATATGTTATGCAATATAAAACACATGAATTTCATTTTTCAATGGACCCTAATGACTATCTTTGTTTTCTTTTCTTGATGATTGATCGGGCGTGAAATTGTTTGTCTATAGATATAAAAAGGTACGGTATTTTCTGATAATTGACATTTCGTTGATTTTTTACCATTCGCTTTGTAGGAATGCTGCTCGCATATGACGTCACAAATAAAATAATCAAAATTCTAATAACTTTTTCAGTATTTTATTGATTTTTCTCAAACCTTCGGCAATATTTTTTCATTATATTTTCTGCTATTTTTACGATATACTATTTGCTGGTGCGAACTTCCCCATTTATATGAAAAATCACTTTGTTTATGACGTCACAATACAGAACGAAAGAATCAGCAGACGGAGACAGACGTAGACCAGATCGAGCCCTTAGCCCCATTTCAGGGTAAGAAAGGAAGATCGTATTGATACAAATACCCATAATAATACTCGTTACTATCTGAAAGGGGTGATATGCAATTAACACCACTTGTTACACCCTAATGAATAAAAAAGCGTATTTGAAATAGCACAAATATCATTATATCAAAAACGTCTGGTTTGATCATACGATTTAAGAAATTATTTGATCACTAATAAATAACTTTTTGAATAATAGAAAAATAATCAATGATAAATAATCCCCAAAAACAATAAATAATAAAATAATCTTAAAAAATAATAAATATAAAATAATACATGAAAATAATAAATAATAACAAAAAAATAATAAATATTTTTTTTTCATCGACAGCAATTCATAGGCCATGGAAATCTAGTCATATCTATCCATCACGGTGGTGTAATCAAATCTCGCTAATAGTACAATTATTATAAAACATGAAAGTGTATTTGAGCCTTCGTTTCACAACCATGCTGAGGTGTTGTGTAAATATTTGAAAGGCATGCTATTCATTTCAGAGATCAAAATTGTAAGTGATTATAATTTGTATAGCAATCACTGCTGGAAAGAGCCCAATGTGCCACACTGTATTCGCAGTGTGAAAATCAGTCATATTGCAAAGCACCTTCACACTGTTAACGGTAAAGTCCACCTCAGAAAAATGTTGATTTGAATCAATATAGAAATATCAGACAAGCATAATGGTGAAGATTTTATCAAAATGGGATGTAAAATAAGAAAGTTATGACATTTCAATGTTTCGCTTTTTTCACAAAGTAGTTGTAAGCACAACTCAGTGAGAGAATTGATGATGTCCCTCACTCACTATTTATTTTGTTTTTTATTGTTTGAACTATACAATATTTCAATTTTTATAGATTTGACAGTAAAGACCAACTTGACTGAATCATTACGTGTTGTTAAACAGTGGTTATTCCACATGTTCAGGGCAAAATAAAACTCCTTTTTTAACAGGACAATGAGGAGAAATATGAAAATTGTCTTCACACTTAAATCGAAGAATATTGACAGTGTGAATTAGACATTTACATAGTCTACTATGTGGTCACACTTTGTCTCACTGTGCTATGTCCAAAATGGGTTTAACGCGCAGTTTACTTTTGCTTCCCGTAGGTGACTTCAACGAACTGGCCGAGAAACTACGGGGTTACAAAACCCGGAGAATTTTCCAACTTGGAGAAAAAAGAAGACCGAAGTTGGCCCAAGGTGACCCGATTAGGAGTATTCGGAGTGACGCATGCCGGGAAGTCATCTCTTGTGAGATCTCTCACCTATTCTCTAAAAGGTATAAAAAAAAAACAGATCAAAATTACGCTTGGTGATCATAAAAAAAATCCATTCCATGATTTTCATTATTTAAAAATTTATTTTGAAATTCATTTTGTGAGATAACAGAGCTGAAACAATTTCTCTAATTGATCAATTTTCCCCTTCTTGTGGAAGCTCCACCAATCAAAGTGTCTGATATGGACCACGTGACATGGAGGCTTTTAATGAGCTATAGGTTTATAAACCCCTCAAAAAAAAATTTGCAACTCAGTTTTGGGGATGATATCTTTTTGATTAATGAAGTATAAAAGATGAAACTGGTATCATTGCAAAGCTGAATTATTCCTCTTTACATGCCATTTGCTGTGATTACGTAATCATGGAATATTCAATCACCCTGAACATTGAGAAAAGTGAGAAGTGAAATGTTGCAAAATACATTGATTTCTAACAAGAGTCTCCATTTCTATAAAATTTCTACCATGCAGGTGACAGTGAATGCACTCGGTCCATCCTCGAAACAATTGGAAATTCGCTATTGAAAACGACGCATTTTGCAACATTTCATTTTTTACAATACTGCATATTTATCATTTCTGCGTATTTCCTGATAACACAAGCATTACAAAAGACACATGATCGTAAAGAGGAATAATCATACTTTCCAATTATACAACTTTTACATCTGATGATGGCACATTAAGAAATTTATTAGCACTCAAACTTGAGTTGCAGAACTCTTTTGAGGGGTTTATATCGATTCTAATTGGTTGATATTGGTGTTTTTATCAATATACAATGCAACTATTGCCCTGATTGGCCTATATTACATTGACATGGATAGCAAATGTTTATGTTACCGGGTCCAATATTCCAATCAAATGAACACGAAACCCTTGTCTACATTTGATGGCCCGTATTCTGAAGTTAGGTTTAACTTACTCCACGGTCTAACTCTGTGCTAAAATTATGGGAAGACAAAAATGTCAAAAATTCTGTTTTAATGTATATTTCTTATTTTTACTATTTTGTTTCATAACGATGAAAAATACTTCAGTTATCATTCCCAGACAATTGCGAACAATTTAGGTGCCATATATGACTTAATAAATTGGATTTGTACTGTAAGGGGATTTGTGCTCCCATTGGCTCTCCATAATTAAACCACAACTTCAAACAAGGGTGCAATTTAAAGCCGAGTTCAGAATACGGGCCAATGGGTTTATCTTTACACTGAAAAAAAAATAGAATGCTAATTTAGCACTTTCAGTGCCTGAAAAGTGACTGCACTACGAGTGCTCATTTCCTAGTTTAAACTTGAACTAGAAAATCAGCACTCGTAGTGCAGTCACTATACAAACACTGTAAGTGCTAAATTAGCACTTCATTTTTCACAGTGTAAGGGGATTTGTGCTCCAATTGGCTCTCCATAGTTAAATCACAACTTTAAACCAGGGTTTAATTTAAACCCGAGTTCAGAATACGGGCCAATGGGTTTATCTTTACACTGTAAAAAAATGAATGTTAATTTAGCACTTTCACTGATTGAAAAGTGACTGCACTACGAGTACTCATTTTCTAGTTTAAATTTGAACAAAACAAATTAGCACTCGTAGTGCAGTCACTATACAAACACTGTAGCACTTCACTTTTACAGTATAGATATCACACTGTAAGTGCTTATTTAGCACTTCATTTTTTTACAGTGTAGATATTTTAGTTTGGTTCTTCCGTTCTTTATTAGGAGATTTCATCGCGGTGGAGGTGGCCCAGTCCCACTCCATAGGAGGAGTCACCGTCATCCCAAAGGTTTTTGCAATCACCGATCATATATCTGTGGTCGATAACAGAGGGTTGAAAGATCTCGATGTTTCATGCATTACTGACATCATGAACCAAATGCGTGAGTAATCTAAATGCTTACTCGTATATACCTTACCTTGAGTTATTTATATCATTTGGCTGGAGGGGGAGGGCTGTCCCTGCCTTCTACCCAATTCTCACAAAAAATGGTGTGTGGGGTTAAATTGCAAAAAATAGGTTGAAATCAGTTCTGAATTTCACTTTATTTGATGAATCTTTAAACACAAAATTCATTACAAATTTTATCAATTTAAAAATAACCGATCTTTCTCGATTATCATTTCTTTATATGATTTGCTTGACCAACCACGACCCCAAGGACTGCATTAATGATATCAATGATTTTCATTCCAAGCGATTCTATTTTTTATGTGTACAATGAACAGTTAAATGTTGCAATAAAACAATACAACCCCGAAAATTGTACATAAAACTGAAGCAAATTAGCAATAAATCTGAGATATACATATATCTAAAAACAAACAATGGTGTGATTCCATTATGATGAATAAAACATGAGAAATGGGGTTTTAAAAGGAAACAGAGCTTGTAGGACAATTATTGCATCTGTGATTAAATATAATTTGTAAGTCATAGAGCCAAAATAAAATCAACTTAAAAAAGAGAGCTATGAAAAGGGCAGCGTCAGGGTAATTTGAGATGGGGTTTGGCAGAACGACCCATGGTGGGCATATAACTAGTGTAAAGTTAAACTAACCTCTTTGCTCTTTCACATCTGACTTTCTTGGACTTTTTTGCGTATTTTTTGCCGTTTCTTTCTTCTTTAGAAGGAAAAAGTAAACTCTTGGATGGAACAGTCGATTTTCCGATCCTGGTCTTTGAGTAAGTACTATCTTGGACTTAAAATGTCAAAGAAAAAACTTGTACTGTAGCATTAAAAAGAATATTCATTACAATTAATGTCACGTATTGTATTTCCATATTGTAGTTTTATTGTTATCATTTGTATTATTTATAATTTTCACTAATAATATAATAATATCAATAATTACAATAAATATAACGCTAATTATGTTTTCTATTCTATATACTTGCTATTATACTTATTAATTATAGATTATTGTTACCATTACTGTAATTATTACAATTAGTCTTGGTTATATCATAATCATCTTCATCTTTATTTTCTAACTTGATAAACGATCATTTTTATAAAGAGATATGTAATTCCTATTTCTATTGGTCATGTTGGTTGTGTCTTGCCAAATATTGTAATTTCTGTCCTGATAATGTTCTCTTACTCTGCAGCGCAAGACAACCTGTCAACGCACTAGAAAAGTTTCTACCGGACTTTGTGAAGGCGACTCGTAAGGAATTTGGTAATGAATGTTTTACTTATTTTCTCTCTTAAACGTGTCTTATCTACATGTATGCCCAATCTTACCATGATCTTACCATTTTAACTAGTCGCGGCACCATGGTGATCCTGGCGATCTTTCAACAACAACAAAAAAGTCACGATATAGAATCGGAGGGGGGGGGGGACTCGCCTCTATATATCGCCATACGGGGATGTGCCGCTCCAGTCGGTCGTTTTCTGAAAAAAAATCTTAAACATGGGTCTTGCTATTGCAAGAAATCCTTAGTCATTTCTTCATTGTTCATATTTTCAACTGAATTATCATGAGGTCCGTTTCTGAAAAAAATTCTAAGAATCTCCTGAAAAAGCCCCGGAAATGTCTTTGTTAGTCACAGTTGAGAGTACGAGTAGCCGGGACCCTGGAATGAGTAGATTCTACCTGCAGTATTTCCACATCTTAGTACGATAGCAATGGGCACCGGGGTACGTCACTCTATGCGTATCTGGCACACTTAGTCGACCGTATACAGTACCGTACATACATAGTGCATGCAAGCACATGCATTTTTTTTGCATTTTCATATAGGCCTATTTGGGTTGCATGGATATCAACGGATGCAGCCGCGATGCGGGGATCTATCCCGGGATTTTCCGGGAATTTACGGCCTGACCAAGTTCAAAGAATTAATCTGGAAAATGGGTTTATATTTTAAAGAAAACCCTTAGACATGGGTCTGTATTTGAGAAAAATCCTTAGACATAGGTACCTGTTCATGGTCAAATAACCATAACAGGGTTCCCACGGTCATGGGAAATCCTGGAAAAAATTGTCCTGGAAAGTCAGGGAAAATTCATGGAACTTGGAAAATTTGTGAAAAGTCATGGAAAAGTCATGGAATTGCATTTACCTCATGGCTATGGCAGCTTTCCGTTTTGCCGTGAATTGCAAAGTTCTCTCATCCTATTTATCATACTCTGCTGTGTCTGATTTTGGAAACCGTGCCAGGAGGCAAGTCATGAAAAGCAGCAATTCAGTCATGGAAAAGTCATGGAATTCTTTTCAAATTTCTGTGGGAACCCTGCATAAGAAATGGGTAAGGCTTTCAAGCCCCGAGCCTCACACCCCCGTCCAATCATAATCCAAATAACCCCCCGATAGAATCGTCATCCACCGCAAATGATAGAGAGCTACCGAGGGTGATTACATGCAAAGCTGTGTTACGGCCCTGCTGACACGAGCTCACGAGACAATCAAGAATTATTTGAGTTGGCAATTTGAATTCGAGGTACACCAATATCTTATTAAACACAGGCCTTCAGGATGAGGCCCACTCACGAACAATCTCAAAATTCCCGTATTCTTCCAAAGCAAATTGAAACATCAAGATGAAATAAATGGTAATTAATGGTGGACTGACAACTACAAATATGAACAGATTCTACAAATAGACCTTCAAATACACAATTAAAAATGAGTACGCCATTTTTATCACTCACTGGAATTCCAGCTAAATCCTAATGGGCTGGTGCCCTCCTGCATGCTGCTCCGTTCACCAATAGTTTAAGGGACAGGCCCGATAAGCTCATTGCTCACAAGAGCTTTAGGAAGTGGACGGCACCATGCTGCAGTCCCCAAAGGAAGTCGGTCAGATCAGGGAATAATGATTTAAATGCTATTCTATAACTGCAAAAGTATTTCAATTTCTTATGAATCCGGGTTTATCATAATTTTTAGGTTTGCTCGTTTGTTTAATATTAGGTTCTCACCCAGCAATTGTGTTCACCCATGCACGCAACGTTGGCGATAGACAGGACACCATCAAAGCCCAGGCCACCGGCATGGGTGCCTTGGACCAGAAGATTTACTTCGTGGAAAACTTCACGGAGGACCCTAACGAACCTTGCTTCGAACGGCGTTTGGAGTTCCTGCGCATGCTGAAGACAATGCTGCAGTGTGCCGATGAGAATCTGGTGATAAGAGACAATAACAAGGCCAAAGGCAATGGCGCATCAAACGTCGTGCAGATGGACTCGGATGACGCTTCTAGGCAAAAGGGGTTGTTTGGTTTCCTCAAGAGGAAATAAGTACCAAGTGTCGTACACAGTGCGTTCTATCCGCAAACCTGAACGGTCCCTTATGGTGACATGCCTGGAGGAAAGAAATGTCGTTTTTCGATAGAGTGAAAATTATCCTCTTTATAAAGGGGTGCTAAGGATCCTTGAAAGTGTCACTGGGATGTCGAGATAACGGAGATAACGATCTTGGGAAGTTATCGGAAGACGAGATCTTGGACCTCTTACATCCCTTCGAAGAGATGAATATAATGAGATCGCTTTATTTTGTTACGTCTCAAGGGCGTAGGCTGGGCCGCACTGGGTGCACGTGTACCCTTATAATGAGGCTGAGGAGTTCCGACACTGGCAAGCAAAACGAGATTCGTATCCTTTCTTATACTTCTGGTTTTGAAAAAATATTGGCAATTTCCAGTGACGTTCTAATAAATTCAATTCAATTCTTATGCTTTCAGCAGCTTATTTTCCAAACTTTAGTTCCTCCTTCCGAGGAAGTGCAACTCCCCGTGCTCAAACCAGCCTACGCCCTTGCTTTTAGATGCATGACTGTACTATTTATTTATTTTTTTTACCTGAGGGTTAAGATACGCATTAACATATTCTGAAAGTTCGAGGGAGCGAAGGGTGCGTTGCATTTTTATAGTGACACTAAGATTTGGTGAAACGAAACTATGTTTTCACAAAAATTCTTTGGGGCAACTGCCCCTGCGCTGAGTACGGCCGTGAAGAAAATAATTAGATGATGAAACCTTGGATGTCATCATGTATAAATTCATAAATATACATTGAATTATTATCGATTCGATTATTATTTATGTTTTTGGTATGATTTCCATTGATAACCATTTTTATTATATTCATCATTATTGTTATTCAACTACTTATTAAATGCCTATACTGATGCATTATTACATTGATATTTTATACCAATATTAATATTTTGTAACGCATATATGATAAAATGTAGTTTTAGCCTAAAGGCTATCGGTCCCCCATTCATGTATAGAAAAAAGATTTTCGATAGACGAATGAAATGTTATCGTATATGTTATTTGAATGGACCACAAATATTATATTTTGTCTTTCTATGAATAATCATGTTGAAGAATGTATATTAAGGCTAAGAGTTCAAATGGACTGTTCGAAATGCGCATGCAAAAATTATCTTAATTGGGCATTTTAGAGGCCAAATATAAACCTTTGTGTTGTATGCCTAACCAATGAACATATTGAATGGAGAATTGTGTATATTATGGTTATCATGTATAGAGCCTATGTGTTAGGGTGTAGAATGTGTGTATAAGTGTGTGTGGTATCATCAAATAACTAGGTATCGGTGTGGTTACAGCTTCAAGGCACTTTTTCACGATTTCTATTATCCCTTTTCTGTATATTTTTTATCTGTTTAAATCGACATCTTTTAACCACTCTTCTTACAACATGCACAAAATACATGTAAATGATTGCATATCAAGGTGCTACACATAAGACTGCATCTGAATTTTCAACCCCTTCTATGCATGCCGGAGATTTTTGTTAAAGGATAAGTCTACCCCAACAGGAAGTTGAGCTGATTAAAAAGAGAAAAATTCAAAAAGCATAATATTGAAAATTTCATCAAAATCTGATGTAAAATAAGAAAGTTATGACATTTTAAAATTTCGCTAAATCTATATGCACATCCTGTTGGTATGCAAATGAGGGGACTGATGACGGTACCCACTAACTATTTTTTTATGTTATTGTATGAAATATTCTTATGTTCTCCCGCTTGTCATGTGAAATCGAATTTTATTCCACCCTGAACAAGTGGAATTAACACTGTTTAACAATTTGTGGTTCAGTCAAGTTTTACATCATTGCCAATTCTGTAAAAATTGAACTAGTGTATAATTCAAAAATCTAAAACAAAAAATAATGAGTGATAGACATCATCGACTCTCTAATTTGCATATCACTGAGTTGTGCATAATGTTTTGAGAAACTTTAGAATTTCAAAACTCTTATTTTATTAAAATCGACATCTTTGTGGGATGGACTTGACCTTTAATAATAAAAAAGTGCATTTTGTATTTGGTGGGTATCAGACCTTTTCATTTAAAATTGTGAAATACATCCAATTAACACTAAAATGCGTCTCAGATTCGTATCACCAAAACCACAACAGTTTATAGAATTTAGTAAATGGCACTTTCCCCGTGGCAGCGAATTGCGGAGGACGGCGTTAAATCCCTTGAAAGGATGTAAAACACACGTGTATGGATTTCCCGTTGTATTTCTACTTTCCTACATGATCCCGCAGTTCTTAATTCGTTTACCAAGGAAACGAGATGTAAAAGAAAACAACGTGGAATTAAACAAAAAATTGGATTCAATTATTAACTTTAAAAGTGTGGTGGTGGTGGCGTTCATTTTTTCTTAAAATATGTGGATTAGATGTTTTTTTTTATTATTTGTGGAGCTATTGTGAGGATGCATTTAAACATACGTTAAATTTAATAATGAATAATTAGTATAGCTTTTAATGTAGTAAATATACATATATATTTTCCATGTAAATATATGCTTGTATCTATGCACGGCATTCTTCTCATATTGGTGTATATAAATGTTTGTTCGCTTATACCGAAGAGTGACGTCCTTAATTTTGCATTTCAGCATTTATGATACCATATTTTAATAGAGCATGATGACCCCCCGCCCCCAATACCAAAATTTATAATTGCGAATCGGTCAATGGGTGCCTGAGATAAGACCTCATGAATACATTGACTTCAATGGGGCTAATTATGTATTCATGAGGTCATATCTCAGGCCCCCATGGACTGATTCGCACCAAATTTGGGCAGTGAAGGTATTACATCATGCTCTACAAAATGTGATATAAAAAATTCTGAAATGCAAAAAAAATTGTGACGTCATCACTTCGGTGCACTCTATTTAGGCATGACCGGAACACGTGCTAAGTCGGTTACATATAAGGATATATCATTAATCGCAAGAAAAATGTCATCAGTGCTGCACAAAGTAAATATGTGTAACTTAAAAACAACTTTATGTAATATCAACAAGTTTTGTAACATTTTTTCACTCACTTTTGTTGTAGAAATAGACGTGGAATCATCCATGTTGTATACATGTATGTGATTTTGTATCAGTTTGGTCATGATGCGTTTAACATTGTTACCTAGTAAAATATTGGGTGATTGACTAGTTTGATTTAGCTGAAAATAATATCAAGGTTCTATCAGTCTACCCAACTCCATATTTCGTGTTACTTAAAAAAAACTTTTTTAGGGCATCCCACGTGTAAATTCCCACAACTCTTTATTTTCCGTGTATATGTGAACGTTTGAAATTGGTGATATCGTGCTTGAACTTTGAAGTGATTATTGCAACAGCTACCATTAGCTGAAAACGCCACATCAATTTATTTTATGTACAATTTTTTTTACTTGATGTTTATGAGATGGTAGATTTTCTCTAAAGGTATTTGTTTAAAAAACAACTAAGAAGAAAATAAACCCCACATCGCAATGCACGGCTTTGGATATATGGGACGACATTCCATTCGGAAAACTCTTTATTTTCATTTTGTGAAGTTACTTGTAGATTTTCATATGTCTTGTTTATACGATTAGAAAATGTATTTTTCTCAGAAAAAATCAATTTCACCACTGACTTTATTATATAAATAATCAACAGGCACATAGTTTTATGCTATAACTACAATAATAAAGATAGTTTCCTTTATCATTAAGTTTGAATAAAAAAGAAGAAATTGAGTAATTTAATCCACATTTGGTTACAACAGCTGCTATAAAAAATATCGACATCTAAAAACAAAAATGAAAAGAATGCATACCTCCATTTTAACGATTCTTGTCACACCTCTATAGATTTCGTTTTTTATTTAGTTATATTTTAGTAATTGTGTTATTAATTAATTATTTTAATAACTCCGACTTGATATCAGGATGATAATTCCTCTTTTTATACTCTGTAAGTCGACCTGACAACTCAACTTCAAAAGGGTTACGTGTCATCATAGTGACAATATAGGTGTCTTGTCATTTATTCTGAATCGCCCTAGCTGGTATAATAACTTTATGTCGCTATGACGATGGAGTGAAAATGATAGGGCTTTCAAATCGACTTTTGACGATAATGTTCCCAAATCTTGTTATTTTTCATATCATTTTAACGGTCCCGTATATCTAAACATGTGCAAGATAAACCATCAGCTATTATGAGGTATGGCAGTCTTTAGGTATATTATTACATTTAAAACCAATGAAAAATTTAAACCTCATTAATTATATACATAAAATGAGATGAGGCGAGGCCAACTCAACAGATGACGCAGGACACCGTGATTTGCTTTAGCTTTCGTTTTTTAATTGAGACTTCGTCAGAAGCGTCTGAAAAATATAAGGAGATACAACATCCAAGTTTGTTTTGCATATCAATGAATTATCACCAAGTTGAATATGTTTCATAATGACGGATTAATGAATGAACAAATAAATTAATGAATAATAAATTAATGAATAATAAATAATTAACGTTAATTCGATTAAAAAATAATGATATGAATGAAGAAGACATACCTGTAATTACAGACTATTGTGAAAGTATGACCGTATCCTATCTCGTTCTTTAGGAAAGTGGCAAAAATTGCAAAATGCAAACGTTGGTTGCTCGGTGGTGAAAGCGGAAAGCGCTCCGGCAATGCGCATATAATTTATGTCACAATGGATATGGATATTCATGAAATAGATATCGTAGGCTGGAGGATGATGACGAAAGCATTGTTTCTTACAAGTATAGTAATTAAATCTCTATGAAACGATATAAATTTTGAAATCAAATTGAGTAAAGATTATAAATAAAATTGTTGATAATTCGCATGACCTAAAGTCTCACTTCTCAAGCTTGGGTCATCTATAGATATATATGTATACATATATATAATATGTACATGTATGTATGTATATATTCGTTTTTAGTTTTTATATTGCATGCGCAATTAATAAATTAATGGTTTTAATTGTATTGATATGCTAGATAGCGTGCGTACATAATGTGTTATGGTCTCATGTGTTATGATTAATCTACGATTCGAGATACGAGCATTTTATTTGTTGCAAAATAGACGATATTGATGATGATGACGATTTGAAAATGAACGTATGGGTATCTAGGTGATGAAAGTAGTGCGATTGCAACTACCCACAATTTTCATCACCATCACATTTTGTGTCATTATTTATGACACTCTTGCAAATATCGCACGATGCATTTACTCTTAAATAAATTTATGTAACCTACTTCCGAAAATCAGTTTTGATCTATTCGATTTCACCCACCTTGACTTTGAGTGTGTGTACGTGCGTGTGTGTGTGTGTGAGGGTGGGTAAGGGTTTGTGTGTGTCTGTGTGTTTGGGAGTAGGGGTGTGCGCGCGTGTTTGAGAGAGATACCGAGACTGGTGTAATTGAGATAGAAAATGGAGTTATCGAGTGTGGGCTGACCTAAACTTACGGAAAAGGGGTTAATCGGGAGAGAAAGATAGAGAGAGAACGAGGGGGGGGGGGAGTGTGTGTATGTACGAAGCGAATCAAGAGGAGAGACGAAGATTTATTAACAAACGAACATGTGCAAATGTGTTTAACAATACCGTATACATGTTGATTAAAATACTATATTTTCTTATTAAGACTATAGGCCTACATCCTCAACGTATTTTCATTATTTAAAGCAAATGCATTCAAAATCATTGGAGGTAAATCATCCTCAGATTTACAATTCGGCGGATCTTTCAGAACGGAAAATACACTCATAATTTGAAAGAACATGATAGCAAAATGTGTAAAAAAAAACCCAACAAAACAGAGAACTGATATCACAATATTCTCCCCAAATAAAAAAAATTACAATGCTCAAATAAGTCAAAATCATCTCGGTTTGATTATTATTCTGAAAAGCGAGAAAAAAGGAATAACAAGAAGACAAAGCTTGGTCATCACATTTGGGACTTCCGAATTAAAGGGGAAGTTCACACTAACAAATAGTATATTATAAAAATTGCAAAAATAAATAATAACATATCGGTGAAGTTTAGAGGAAAATCCATCAAAAGTTGAAAGTTATTGGAACATTTTTATTTATGACGTCACATATGAGCAGCTTCACATGTATCATGAATTAAAAAAAAAATCCGTGATAATGTCATTTTCTCCTAAATTTGACAATGGGTTATGTTTTAACTTTAATATATTACTAAATTATTTCACTACTAGTTATGAAAAAAACTAAATTATTTTCAACCATTTTTAAAAAGTGAACTTTATGGGTTTAATATTACATAACATATGAGACAGCTGCTCGTATATGATGTCACAAATAAAAAAAAAACTTCAAATTCTATTAACTATCTTACAAGAGGAGTAATCAATTAGCACTGTCACTTCTGGAAGCACTTTCCCGGGGAAAAAATGAAAGAGGATCTGAAAAGAAAATAAAGGTCAAACGGTAATACTCGGCCATCAGACCTCCTCCACCTCCTGTCGAACGCTAGTTATGCTAGTGGTAAGACCTAGTTATTTTGGTGGGTGAAAGCGTTTTGGGCATGTGAGTCTGTATGAGGGTGTGTGTGTGTGTGATAGTGAGACGAGGTGTAAAATAAGATAGAAAGTGGAGTCCGAGTCAGAGAGTGGTGGGCTGACCTAAACATACTGAAAAGGGGTTAATCGGGAGAGAAAGAAAGAGAGAGAGAGAGAGAGAGAGAGAGTAAGAATAGAAACAAGAAGAGATACTTAACTTAACAAAAAACAACAACATGTGCAGATGTGGTTAAATGTCTATACGACATATTTTACAATATCTTATACATCTTAATTATGAAATACAAGCAGAGCAGAGGGCACCAGACCCCACCAGGATGTAGATGGGTGGGGCAAATCTGTACCTCAGTAACTTAAGATCTCTCTCTTCTTGTTTTAATTCGTTTACATTTATAATTGGAGTTGTTATATGTATTTAGGTATATCCAAAGGAACTCTTACTGCGCTAGCGCCATGAGCGTCTCTGGACGGTTTGTGCGCTCAATAAGACATCACTATTACCATCATTATTATCTAATGTGATAATAATAACAATATTCCGCTTTTATATATCGCTAATTACATCGGAACAACGTCTCTAAAGCGCTTAAAGATATGTTATTTCCCCGGTCATCGGATCCTGGTATGCCCGCGTACAATGTATGCACCTTCTCCACTCCCTTGGGAGCATTCCAAAAGAGTTCCAAGACTCAATAGCAAGGCATACTACATTTATAGACCTTCACATCCGACCAAGTACCCATTCAACATCTTGGTGGAGAGTAGCAAATTGTGGATCGACGCCTTGCCAAAGGACGTTACGCCATGGTGGGATTCGAATACACGACCCTCTGATTACAAGGCAAGAGTCAGAACCGCTACACCACGACGCTTGTTAATTTAATGACATAATCACATCGGTGCATTATATCGGAGGGCATTAGCCCAGTCGTTCTAGCACAAAATTTGACCAAACTTGGAACGAATTGCAACATAATTTTGTTTTTTTCACCACAGTGTATTTCTGTGAAGTCCCTATGCAACATACTAAAAGTCCCAAACTATCTGAATAGGGGAAAAGCATCTAATTTGCATAAATCCAAGATGGCTGCCAAACTTAATTGATGTGCCTTATCCTTAATATTTTTACACTTTTCACAGACAAATGGAAAATATTAAATGAATACGCATGTCACTATGATTTAGACATTAGAAATCGATTGCAATCGTTTTCTGGACGGTCCGGTTAATATTTTTCGAAAAATGTGAGAGTTTATGCCAATTTCCACGTTTCAGGTAACATATTTGCATGTGCATTAATATCTTTATTTTTTACCATTAACATCAACAACTATTGCAAAATGTCATCATTCGACACGTAAGGGTGTATATTACCGAGAATATTGATATGCTTCATGACAGTAAATGTCTTAACTTGTACCTTAAATCATCGTCCCACAAGAGCCTGTCAAAGGTGCAAATATCTTGCTTTTTGGAGCCCCTAATGTGACGAGATGGTGTTTTTGCTACAGAGAAAAGCAACTTTTATTGTCATGAAATCACAATTTGGAGACAAAAGAGCAGGCTTTTCGCTATCAGTACCTAAAAAGAAGTGATGGCACAACAAATCCTACCCCTCGGGGGGCTGCCGACGTCACCAACCCCTTTTTGTATTTCGCCAATTTCTTGAAAAATTCGCAATTTTTTTAGACTCATATTGAGGCAAAAGGCGTTTCCCATTTGCAGTAAACCACTTTTGTTTTGTAAGCACTGGGGGATCAGCTAAATGCAAAGAAGTGCTGCCACCGTGACAGCAAAGCCTAATACGGTCAACCCCTCAGGGGTTTGCCAAAGTCACATACCCCTTTTCCATATTTTGCCAATATACATGATATATGGAGAACTCTATAAATTCGGAGCCCTCATTGAGACAAAAAAGCGTTAGCCACTTTTATTGTCTTAAATCAACTTTGAAACGGAGTAACCTTTCTTCTTCCCGCTTCATATGAAGAAGTATAATGACAAATCGAAGCCTAAATCTATCAGGGGGATGATTAATCACTCGGGGGGGGGGGGGCCTTCCATTCACGAGTGGATACCATGCGCGACCATGGGGTCTCGAAAAGCACCCTAAACACACAATTTCCATATTCTGAAAATGCACCCCTTAACAAGTATTGGCGTGTGAAACCCTACCCTTAACAAGTATTGGAAACAAAACGATACTCTTGGCAAATATTCCTGAAATGAACCCCTAAACAAGTACAGGAATGTTTTATTGTTACGGGTCATTTGGTTGTCGGCTTTACCTTATTTGGTTTAGTACGACCCCACCTTCTACACCTCGCGCAAATAGGACTCTAAACACGTAGTGTTGGGGCAAAAAAGACAACCTTTATAAAACATTTTAATTTTGTTTTATCATCCCCGCAAATTCGACCCTAAACACGTAATTTTCCTAGCAAAATAGATACCCTTTTTCATTATTTTTATGTTTTTGACACCCTTATCACGTTACGTACGTAACGTGCCCTATCGTGAAAAGGACATCCTTTTTACGTTTTTTTATGGTCGCGCATGGTATCCACTCGTCAATGTAAGTGGCCCCCCCCCCCGGGTTAATCACCCACCCCTTTTCCGTATTTTGTCAATTTATGGGAAAATGTGCCAATTTGGAGGCCCATTTATAGGCAATACGGCGTTTCTGCTCTATAGGAAACCATTTAATTGTTTTGTAACCTCTGACTTGAAGATAAATAATTTTCCTCTATCAGCTACATATAAAGTGCTGTTTTCCCTCCTGATTAAGAAAATCGCGGGCAAATAACACTGATATTTAATCAAAATCTGACAAAGAATAAACAAAGATAATAATGATATTTTAAAGATTTGCATAATTTCGGAAACAGTTCTAGGCGTGTCATCATGCAAACTCAATAAGCAAACTGATAATGTGATATTCCTCGCTTGTTCTAATGCATTTATTATGTAAAATTTAGTTAACTCCCCTTTTTTCCTCAAAGAATTAAAAACAAAATCAACCGACAACTAAATCGATGCACTAGATATTCATTGCTACGATTTATTATAACCATAACCATATGTATGAAAATATGAAGTAGTGATTCACGTAATAAGAAAATAAAAAGTGATGGACATGAGAGGGATCGTCGTGGTCTAGTGGTTAAGACTCTCGTCTTTTAATCTGAAGGACATGGATTCGATTTCACGCCATGGGTGTTTTCCTACAGCAAGAAATTTACCCACATTGAGCTGCATGCACTCAAACCAGCTTAGGTAAATGGGTACCGGCAGGAAGTGATTCCTCAAAAAAACTGTGTGCACCGGAATCGGTAGACCAGCTTAGCCGGGGATAGGAGCCCCTTGATCACCTACATGTAGGACGGTGGATATATGCACCATACAGATCATATAATATTTCACTATTTTTATCATCAGCCCTCCAATAAATACGTGCATATAATTGTTTTACAAATATCGCTAAAATTCAAAATACCATAACTTAAATATTTGCTATCGGATTTTGATAGAATTTTCAGAATTTTGCTTGCTGAATTCTTTCCTATTTACTTAGATATAATTTTCATCCTGAATACCTCTTTATCCCATAGCTGCATAGATAGATATGATAATAATATCGAGACATTAGTAAGCCTACGCCGAAAATGATACCACGTTCTGGGTATAAGACTACCAAGGCGGGGAATTCCACGCAACATTTGACCCCAGTTTGCTCGTATTCAACCCATATTTTCACTAAACATCACCAAGTACATGTATTGCATCGTTCTCATGATCATTCTCTATTGCTCCCGATCTTCCTATAGCTACCATGTCTACTGTAACGAGATGCTGGAGTTACTCCGTAAACCATTATGGCAACTAAAGGCTCCAGACAGAAACCGTAGGATATAACCTCTTATTTCTGATCAGACGTCCTCTGCACCCTCTTAATTTGGTGATAGTTCCCCATGACGACGTGTTATACGTCAGTTATGTTAATATGCAGCATTAACATTGTATCAACGGATTCGGAGATGTATCTATAATCATCAAACAGCAGGATTTGATTGGCAGCCATCTAATGTTTTTTTATCAGCATTATCATTTTGAAGAATTATGGCGGCCGTATTTCCGTCACGGCCATTCTTGTCATCCAAGGCTACAACAATGTTCACGTTTAATCTCAGGAAAATGTGTTTCATCTTCATTGTCTTTCTGCATTGTTTTGTAGTTTCATCGTGTGAGTATTGATTTTTTTTCTCTCATTCTTCTCATGATGATGGATAAAGGAATCTCTATTAATATTATCTGCCCCTTTTCCTCATGATGAATATTAAAAGCACATTACAGAGTAGCCTCGTCGGGATGAGAAGATATGCTTTTGTTTTCACGATTTTTTGTACCTTTTTCTTGAGAAATGAGAAATAAGCAGTTTCGATATCTTTTCATACATTATTATAATAATAAATGATATGAAATTTATTATAATGAAAACAAGTTCGTACCGAAGATTGAATTACATGAATCTGTACAGAGTAAAAAAATTCATTATGCAAACAGGTAGTGAAGATGCCTAATACTCCTATGTTGGGCATTGATTACGATATATCAATACATGACATATATTAGAACTTAAAAAATACAATATATCCGTACGTAAATATAATATGATATAATAATAACAATACAATAGGGTTTGTATAGTGCATGAATCCACCTTGGTTGGCGCCCAAGGCGCTCCTATATTACCCTGGCTAAGCTAGTCTACAGTCATAATACACATTATGCATATAATATGATATAAATTACAAAGAGTTTTTCTGGTTGCAAAAGGGGTGACATCCTCTTTGGACCTTTCCGAAAGAAATCAGGGTTTTTTTTTAATCTCCCAGCTATATTCTTATGAGAAACTAAATTAGCATGATGTACTACCCTATGCATGTGAACATAAACTGGGTGTAAAAGAAATATACCTGTTTTCATTTGTTTATATACATTATTTTTAAATATAATTGTGGATCTACCCCCTTTAGCAACCACACTGAAATGCAAAATAAAAGCGTGGATAGAGATAAAGATAATGTTACAATTACCCATAATCGTGTTATAGCTGTGGGGCGATTGTAAAACTCAGTACACTTGACTTCTTATTTTGGAATGATAATAGCTTCTATTAATCGCTAAACCTAACCAAAACCAATTCAAACGTCAAGCCTAGATATGTATGATTTCGTTTTATTTAATGGAGTTGACAAGACTGTCAAGTTTGGAAAATGTTGCTACAATTTTATTGTCCGCGGTCTCCCCTGCTCTTGAAATGGGTTGGTCAATATTTTAACCAATATCCAATTCTATTAGGCAACGATGGGTCGCATTAGTCTGCAAGCACAGGCCCTCATTGAGACTGATTTAAAAGTGTGTCTCAAAGCAAAGACTAACTTAAATAAAGAGAAATGATATTTCAATTCAGCGAGCAATAGGTCCATCAGTACACAAGATATTATAGGCTGCACCTTTAGACCCTTATATATATTGATGGGTTTGTAAAGAAGATTAAGGTTTACTGAGACTTTTTGCCTAAACACATTGGTCATGAAATTGCCCAACTTTAGGTAAGTGAAAATTGCCAAATATGTGTTATTCCTCGTTTGAATCGCATTTATAATTAGAAATCAGGTAAAAAAAATTACGATTAATTAAAATTGGACTCGTGTAAAGACATCCCCCCCGAAAACGCCTATTTGGCCCTAATGCGTTGGAACTGTACAGAAGTTAGTACCTTCAATTCTATTTCGACTACTCGAAAATCGACAAGATCGATATAGGCCTACAGTATACCTAAATAACAATTTCCCGTAACTATTCCATTCCTGGATTATAATTGTACTTGTTAATAATGTAACACAATAAGTTGTATTATAGATAATTCATGATAAATTTAAACTCGCAAAATGTTTTGGCGAAAGGCATGTAAATCCATGTCTTTAGGGGAATTCCCATTAAAGCTTGCCTCGTGCTTGTAAACACCAAAGTTGTGAAAAGCATATGTAAGGGAAATTTAGGGTAGGAAGAGAAATAGTTTACAAAAGTTAGCAAAAAATCTAGTGGCGGATCCAGGGGGGGGGCACATCTATTTTTTTTAAATGTAGAAATTTCGTTTTTATCCAAGCGTATCCCCACCCCCGTTTGAAAGTGAGGTCCATTTTTCCTTGCTTTTCGAATTCTCCACGTAGACGAAATTACCTTAAATCAAGGTGAAGACTTGTTTTTCTTGTCAAATTTTCCGCGGAAGAAATGACATTGAATTTTAGGTAAAGTCTCTTTTTTTGGGGGGGGGGAGGGGGAGGGCTCCGTATCTGTCAAATTTCAATCGGGAAATGTGCCCTTTCCCTTGATAGAAAATTCTGGATCCGCCCCTGACGGTATCCGAAATATATAGAATAAACAAAATGATTTAAAAAATGAACGATTTTTTTTCTAAAACATGATTGTTTTCATTGAAGCAGAAGCTTTAAGGGACCCGGTTGTGACAAGTTACTATCAGATTAAGTAAGGATTTCTTTACAAGGTGAATCCAAATTATACAGGGTGTTTCAAAAAAGGGTAACCGAAATTCAAAGGTCAGCTTTATCAAAAATGCATAATATATATATATTTTTTATTTCTATTCTACATTAAGTTCGTATCTAATCATATTTAATATGGCACCTTGCTTGAGTCACAATTGTAACGGGTCACATAGTTCTGGTCCATCGAAGCCAAGGGTTCAAAACCCACTTTCCAAGTTTTAATGTACATGCACGAAACCCACTTGGTTGTAAGGGTTTTGTTTCATCAGTTTTTGTTTTGAATTATAGTGAAATGCTATCCCCTCTGTAAACGTTTTGTGAGTGACTGACATTTACATATCAACTGTCTAGCTTCAATCTCTGTTGAACAAGTTCATACCTTTCTTCAGCACCAACACCTTCAAGGTTTCACACTACCACCGTCGACGCTGCACTTCTCTTCTGATCATTGCATTACAGGATTGTGATCTCATGCCAATTAATGTGCTCAACCAAATTTTCATCTAGACACATTTATGTAACATTCATTTGCAAAGAAAAAAATCGGAAGGGTAAAATTTTCCCTAAAATTAGCGAGGAAAAACTGTGAAGAGACTAAAACCTTACAACAAAGTGGGTTCTGTGCATGTATATTAAAACCCAAAATTTGGAAAAAGTAGGTTTTGTACCCTTCACATAATTTAATAGAGCATGACTCTGTGGCCCATGACAACAGTGAGGTAATTAAGGTATCAAAGTTAATGAAAAAATTATGAGTTACTTGATTATGTAGATTATAAATCACAAGAATAAATCATGTATTCTTGAAAAGCTGACCTTTGAACTTTGTTAGAAACAGTATACAGTGTACAATCTAGTACACCACATTAAGTTTAAGTAAGTTATATTATAACATAATCGAAATGAAGGCTTTATGTACAGTATTTGTTTGTAACCAATATGTTAGCATGTGTTCACATGCACTCTATAATAATATTATTTGTTTAAAATGGAATTCAGATTTTTTAATCGTAGTTATGAACGAAAAAAAATTACGAATAGGGTGAATAAAGACGACATTTTGAACTTTTTTGAACGAGCTTTTAAAGGAAACTATTTTTTACCTTGTCAAGCGTTTTAAATCATTCACATCTATCCAGGCATATTTGTACTAATTGTGGATCATTTCCTATAGTCATGCTTTCGTTTGATCACAAATGAAGACCGCAATTATCATTCAAAGAGGAACACAAAACACATATGGGTTGTTTTGAGTTAATAGATGAACATCATCTGATGTTCGATGACCAGAGATATAATTTATATCGCCCGTTCTATATGTTCATTAAAGATGTAATTTACACTCTCTATTACTAAGTTCTTTGTTTTAATGAGTAATGCATCTAAACATATTTTGCCATTTTATCTGATTTTATTTTTGTATATTTGTAGACCCCGACTAGTGAGGAGAGCTTCATAACAGAAACTAGTTTTTCGTTTAGTCATCCTCAGGCACTAGTCGGTGGTTATTTATTCCTCTTGTATATATTCTTATTGTCTTTTGTCTGGAAATAAAATAAAGAATTAAATAAAAAAATTAAATATTTTTTCTAGAGAGAGTGATCATCATTATTGACACTTAAAGTAAATATAAATTGATCGAACTTTATTTAGACGCATCAATGCAGAGTACAAATTAAATTTGTAATAAAGAAAACTTATCCTTAAATATCCGTTTCATTCCATCCGATGCTTGAGGAATGGTTGCATGTTATATATATATGAAGCAAAATATTTCAAGCGGAAATTCACTCTGATGATAGTATGTTGGTGAATGTGTGATGAAAATCTATCAAAAGAATGAGAGATTAATTTTTAATGTTTTAAACACCGAGGAAAGTCATGGAGATAACGTTCAGGCGTATCGCCGTACTTCGCAATCTTGGCTTTTATTTGGATCATTAGACAACAAAGAATGTCTTTCGTAAAGCACTAGTAGTAGATGCAAGGACAATACCTTCAATCATTTTTTTTTTGCTTATTTGTTTCTTTCTTACAAAACCAGTAAACCATATGCATCTATGAAGGCCTTTTTAAAGAAACAGTTGAAATCTTAATTAAGGAACAAAAATTTACTTTCTCCTTCTTCAGCATTTAAAGTGTTCACGGAGCAATCAGTAACAGCAGTGAAAGGGGGAAATGTGTCCTTACCATGCAATTTCACGGGAAATCCAACTATCGTCTGGTGGTGGAGGCATAATTCAACAGGAGCCACAGACGACGACGCAAAACTCGTAGCCCGCGAGTACAAGGGAAATGTAGAAGGTGTAGGAATCGACAGGTTCAATATCACCAAGTCTGAGAACGACTACCGCCTGACAATACGTAATGTGTCTTTGCTAGACGAGACCACATATTCTTGCCAAGTAGAACTCGATAATCATAAAGATGAGAGGGGCTACACGAATTTGAATGTTATAGGTAAGTTTTAATTAGAACACTCATAATAATAATTGTAATAATATTTCGAGTTTATATTTGTTTATTCATATTATTTCCAAATGACGCAAAACACTTATTTAATTTTAAATCACCATTTGAAAGGTTGGAGAAGTGACAACATTTAAAAAAATGTCACTCCTCCAACCTTGCATAAAGTTGACTCCAGAATTTCAAGTATTTGATCGAAAAATTTTAAGTGGTAAATGCAATACTTAGACATATAAGGTTTGGTCATCTTCCAACCTTTCAATTGTCGATATAACATTTCATTTTTAGAGTGAAGTGCCTGATCACATAGACCTAAAACAACTTTCTCTGATTTTCCGTCGAACCTTAAAGATTTGGCATTTTTAATGAAACTTTTTATCCCCGTTTTTTTTAACTCAGATTTTCACTCGTGTGTGTTATGACATTGTATATCGGCCTATCCCGTTTTACCTGACTCAAATTAAAATTAATTCTTAGGTTTGCCAGAACTTTATAATATCAAACTGTTTTTAATAACCTCTGCAAGCTTTGGCAAAGCCCATGGAACCAGTCATCAAGTTATGTCATGTGACAACGCCAGGACACTGCACCTACTTCATCAACAAGGATCCACCTGAACATGTGAACTTAGTTTGTGAGCTCCATCAAGTTCGACCCGCAGCAAACCTGACTTGGATCAAGATTGATGGCAAACTGCGGGAAATCCCTCCCCCGCTCGTAGAAGAACGGAGTGGGCTCTACACCGTTTCATCTACATTACAGGTTAAGTTATTTGATAAAACAGTTTATGCTGCTGTCACATTCCCCCCTACGGCCGCCGTACGGCGAGTCCAAAATATCTAATTTTATTCAAACCACCCATATAAAGCTGAATCTTAAAACGTCTGTTATCGAGTCGCCGTACGGCTACCGCAGGGGAAAATTGACTGTTCCATTACATTGCAATTCTGAACTACAAAAAGAAATCATTCGAGGTTTAAACGAAATGTGTTCGAAGGTTAATTTGGAGAACACATTTTTCATTGTTTTTAAGTACAAAAAATTCACAATGAATATTTAAACTTATACTAACATTACCAAAATGACTAGATCCTTTTAAAGACAATTTGATGAATGGTAATATTCAGTCATCATGTTCTTGTACTTTACTTTTCATCTGAACAATCCGCCGTAAACCTGTTATTTCAAGCTCTCACAAAGGGAAAGTCAGACCCTTCAATGAATTTGCAGTGCAATCAAATGGCCAATTAAATTCAGTATTCATGTGGCTGCTTCATTATCAAAAGGTAAAAGAAAGTAGTTGCAGTAAAAAAATATATTTAATGAGAAAGTCTTTTAAATCAAGATTAATTGTCACCTAGATCTGGTACATTAATGTAAACTTATAAGGTCAGCCACTATGAGTGATATAACCTAGACGTAAAATGTTTGTTAGGTAATTGGTTATACAAGGCGTTTACCAGAAAAATGCTGTCCTTCCGACTTTTTAGGGTAGTTACCATAAACAAAAACTAAGTGTAATGTCACATGACCAAGGTCAAAGATCATTAGGATGATCAAGTATTACTGAAGATCCCTCTTGAGTTTTAGGTCATATGATCAAAGTAAAAGGTCATTTAAGGTCAATGAACTTTGGACATGTTGGGGATATTTCTTAATTTCCATCATAACTGAACGTTTATGGACCTGGTTCCTGAAACCAGGTCCAAACTTGGATAAGAATAATGAACTATTACTGAACACATTGCCTGGGTTTCAGGTCACATGACCAAGGTCAAAGGTCATTTAAGGTCATTGAGCCTAGATTATATTGGTGGATCAAAACGAAATCTTAACCAAGGTTAAGTTATAATAACTCTGAAAGTATATGGATCTAGTTCATGAAAAGCATCAGTGAACGTCCTGCGTGAGTTTCAGGTCACATGACGAAGGTAAATGAACTTAGGCCGTGTTGGGGGTATTTGTTGAATGGCCATCATACCTTCAAAAGTTTATAGATCTGGTTCATGAAATGTAGACATAAGGGTAATCAGGTATCACTGATCAACTTGCACAATGTTTTGGTCACACGATCAAGGTCAAATGTCATTTAGGATCAGTGAACATAGTATTTTATCTTCATATGAATGTTTTTTTGTGAATGATCATTCTATAGTCGTTTTCAAAGTCAGCACTGCTGCGCCATTGACTCGCGTATTAATTAATGCAGCCGACACTGCCAGAGGCACTCCACTTGTTTTATTTAGACAAATAAAACACTTGGGTGATGATTTTATTTCGTTCTGTTTGAATTCATTTTTAGATTATTAACACAAGTGATATTTATCTTTAATTGACAGATACCCAGGTCAGAGTTCGATCACCAATATAAATGCGAAGCTAGAGGAGAAGCGGTGAATGGGGTCTCTTCCATGACGGCGTCTTTTGGTACTAAAGGTACTTTCCTAAAAGCTAATGCATTTCTTTCAGGGATTTTATTTGATTCATTCAATTAGTGACGCATTCTTTCATTTTTCGAATTCAGTTTTTGCTATGTAGATTTTATCAATAACACGTAATTTATTAACATAATTTTTATCATTTTAATCATTAGGTGGATCCAGGTTTTTGAAAAAGAGGGCTGGAACCATGTTTTCAAATATTTATTTTCATTTATATGAGCTCTATACATTAACAAAAAACACAAATTAAGGCACAGACTGATAAAGCGAGCTCGAGGCACTAGCCCATTTTCTTATTTTTTAGATGATATTTATTATTTTTTAACGATACTGTGGCCTGACAATAGTTCCGACAGTTAATATGGAGACCAGCGCTGTTCAATAACTTATGTTAAACAGTCCTCTTGGTCTAACATTCTGTAGACGTGGTAGATATAATATTCTTCATCAAATATACGAAAGGTTACGTCTCATGAAAAGGGTCAACATTTTCACGAAAGGTTAGGCCTATGTTACGCGTCCACCACACACGACGCGACCTGATTGAACAGAACAACCCCTTCATCATGTTCATTTGACTTTAATCAGACGATTGTTTTTTTTTTCCAAATCACGACTTTTCATCTTGTTTTTCTATATATTTATCTATTTCAGGGTTACACTGGGGATATATAGTTCTCATAATATTTGCGATAGTCATACTAGGAGTTATATTCACATGGTTCTATCACAGACGTTTTGGCATACCCTGCTTATCACAAGGTAATTATTGGCACTTCCTATTTGTAATTTCGAAAATATTTGAGAACCATTTTTAATATCATCGTTTTAAAACAACTTCAGATGTATTTTCAGTGGAGTGATCAACAAATGTACAGGAGAGAAACATTTTATCATTTGAGTACCTATTTAATTAGAAGTATGGTTTAAAGCATGTTCAACATGTTCAATGTAACTCTGCATTTTTCGTAAAAAAATATACGTCACAAAGATCCCTCTTCGTTTTGGAGTGGCAGGGCAAGTGTATTTTGATAGAGGAAAAATTACCTGAAAGTGACGACACCCTTTTCCCTCGATTTAATAATAAGAGTTACGTGACCTAAAATTCTATTTTCGATTTTTTCCGGCGGTCTGTTCTTCCACACTTAATTCCTGTTCAATACTTGAAAATGCAAAAATGGTGCCCCCCCCCCATCATGCCCCAGTTCCTGTTTGAATATCATATCAAACGTACTCATTTCTATTTTTCTGCATTCAAGTTTTTTATAAGGCCTATCTAGAACTTGTATGCTATAACGTAACGATGACAACATCTCGGTCAGATTTTTTCTGTTTGTTTTCGTCTTGATTATTGTATGCATTGTGTTGAAAATGGAAACAAAACCAGAATTAAATTCTATGACATGAAATATTAGTCAAAATTTACTAGATGAATACGTGTTAATTGCGTCGATGAAACAGTATCAGGAAACACGAATACGAAATTTTTCTCTTTAATTATTGTCATTGAAAGGACATGAGTTGAAGTCGCATTAGAAAAAGCAAGTTTTCAGAAATATCACTTGCTATTTTCATTCCCAATCTAGATGGAGCAGGACCAGCATATCAACCCCCGGTTTACAGAGTACCTTCAACATGTTCAAACGAAGTACAAAGTAAGATTGATTCGAAAACGTGTATTTTATGACGGGGGAAGGGGGGACGTGCATGGAATCTTACTTGATGTGCAATTCAAATTTAACACTAGTGTTTCCATATTGTATTCAGCAACATAATAACAAATAATGAACACTTGAAAAGTTATCAAAATTTCAACAGCACTGTCGTGTGCAACACGTCCTTCATTTTCACCATAAGATAAAATTCCCATGTGGCAAAAGCTTGGTTGTTTGCTCAATTGCTTCGTTAAAAAAATAGTACAGGGGCCACGAAATCTAACCCTAAACTTAGCATACAACCATATTGTAGCCTTAACCCTATATCTTGGTCGACCGAGCAAATGTCATGTCACCTGGAAAACACACATCAGAATGCTCATTTTTGACGTTTTTGTACCCATTTATTGACCCCGTCCCACATGCTTCCATATGAAAAATTGTGTGAACAACCCCATTTTATATTCATAGATAGATTCAAGATAGGGATTGCGAAGATATCTAGTTAATTTATTAACTAGATATTTATTAACTTAATTAATCAAGAGTTAACTTTTTGTTGCAATCCTTTTCCTATGATTGTTTTATATATAAGTGTACAATTTGATGAAGTTACTAATAATTTATCAAGAATAGAGAATTGAATTTTAATTAATCATTTATTCAATTTGATGTTAGGTAGGCGCATTTCATGAACGCCATTGATCATCATTACCAATACTATCGTTACTACCATTTCATTATTATCATTCTCCTTATCAAATTTTGCATCAATTCTACATTGGAGGTCTTCGAAGTGAAATACGGAAGTACAGCCATGGATCGCTAACGGACAAGGTTCTTGCGGAGGGTATTGCATATCCAAATGCGCCGATACGAATGGCAATCGTTGGTCTTACAGGTGCAGGGAAATCTTCCTTTATCCGGTCCTTAAAATATGCGTTCTCTGGTGAGCTTTTGTTACTTTTTTTCCAGCCATATATTACATTCCAGACCTGTGGAAAATAACTATCATAATAACACCAGAGGCAACACAAGCAGTTACAGAAAAAAAACAATGATAACAGCCATAGAATAAGGGAAATGAGGATGTCGACGATCAGGTTTGTAATGATAGAAATAGTAATTAAGGACACGATGATGATACTACTCCTGGTGATGATAAGAATAAGAACGAGACGGTAATATGACACCAACGATGATGAACATGGGTGTAGTGGTTCTTGGTCTTGGCTACTGAGGGTTGCGTGGTCGAATCCCATTGTTGTCTAATCCACACTTTGCTACTCTGGACCCAGGTGCAAAATGGGTATCCAGTGAAAGTCATTGTTGCCTATCCAGTGCTACGAGGCGGAAACGGGGGGGGGGGAGGACGGGGGACCTGACCCCCTCCCCCCACTAAATTTGAGGTGGGGGGACGATCCCTCCCCTATTTTTTTGTTGATAACCTTTTTTTGCCTGTCAATTTTGTTTCCTGCACCCCCCCCCTTAATTCAGGTGGACCTCCCTATAATATTTTGATCCATAACCTTTGGTGGTCCGGTTACAGCCCGATAGACCGCGGATCCGATAGACCGCGGGCCCGATAGACCGCGGGTCCGATAGTCCGCGGTGTGTGTAAAATTATTATCAGGACAATATAGTGAAATCCATGTCATCAAGAGGTCAAAAGGTCAATGATACGAGTCCATGGGGTTCTAAAACGATGACCCACAGGACAATCGCCCCCTGACATCTACTTCAAGTATTATCCCCATATTTTTATCGCCGGGACTGTTACCCCCCCCCCCCCCCCGGAAATATAGCCTCTAGACGCCATACGGAGCCTCTAAAATGCCATCGACTTGACGAAATGGCGAGATACTTTATCTTGCCATGTCGACTAAATAAGCTTATGTCCGCATGGCGAGATACGTTATCCTGCCAAGTCAGTCCACTTATAAAAAGTTATATGTTAACATGACGTGATATTGTATCTTGCCAAGTCGACTTAAATATGTTACATGTCAACATGGCGATATATCGGGATTCTTGCCGGGACTTGTACACTTCATATCTCGCCATGTGGACATATCGACTTGACAAGATAGAATATAACGCCATGTCGAAATAATGAGCTTACTAATTACTTAGGCGGCGGAAGCGGGGGGGGGGGGGGGGCTTTCCCCCCTAACTTTGAGGTGGGATGACGGTCCCCCTAAATTTTTAGTTGAGAACCTTTTTTTGGTCGTCAATTTCTTTTCTACGTCCCCCCTAAATTGAGGTAGACCACCCTAAAATATGTTCCCCCCCCCCAATTTTGGTTGATAACCTTCTTTTTTTTCCTTGTCAAAATATTTTGGTGGTCCCTCCTAAAAGTTTGGTTGATTTGCTTGTCAATTTTTTACCTGTGTCCATCCCAAAGTTTCAAGTGGATCCCCTTAAATGTTTTGCCTTCGGCCGCCAATGATTAATTAAGACATGGTAAGATAAAGTACCACGCCATGTCGTCACGTTAAGGCATTTTCACAATTATTATTTTCATAATTATCTGGGGTAATTGTCTGGAGAGTAAATTTCCGGGCGGAGGGGTAACAGTCCCCGGCGGTACAAAATATGTGGATAATATTTTCCCTGAAGTAGTTGTCAGGGGGTGATTGCCCTAATTGGGTTATTGTTTTAGAACCCAGGCGCGGATCCAGGATTTCGTGGGGAGGGAGGGGGAGCAAATTTGACCTGATGTTTGGCGCCCATGTGTACTTTTCGAAAAATGGCGCCCACTCCCTCCCGGCCAGGCTAACTTGAATTATCTTATAATCACATTAAACAAAAATAAAGACCACTTTTTAATGTGTTCTTGAAAAAAAATCCATGAATACATAAATACCAAAAGGTAGGGGGACACAGGGGCGGTTCCAGCCTTCGCCAATAGGGGGGGTGGGGCGCAAATTTGTTTCAGCCAGATTTTCCCCGATCGGCAGCTCGAAGATAATTTTTGTTTGTTTTTTTTGAAGAGGTAGTCCTCATTAGTCACTTCTTGGCTTTATTCTTATAAACTAATACATAATATCATAATCCTCATTATATAATGCGAGCCCGAAGCGCGAGCTAATTTTTTGGGAAATTTTATGTATTTTTTCCTAAAATTTGAACTGATTCTGGGCAATGTTTGTTATCCTGAAAAAGACATGTATGCAACTTGATAATTAATACGAACGCAAAGCGCGAGGGGTAATGAACTGATGAAAAAAGGTACCTGTTAAAGTAGCATTTAACAATCAAATAATGCGAGCGCGAAGCGCGAGCTGAATCTTTTTGAAATTTTCACCCAAAGAAAGGAAATTCTAAGCACTTTTTTTAACTCAAGCAGAAGAAGTATATGAGGTAAACAATTAAAGGAAGCGGGAAGCGCGAGTGGAAAATTTCTATATTTAGTCCTATATAAGAACGAGACAGTCTATTCATGATTTGTAAATCCTAAAAAATATGAGTATTAATAATGCGAGCGAAAATCGCGAGCAAAAAAAAAAAATATACGTTTTGAACTGGTACCTGTTAAAAAGGTACCTGTTAAGGACTGCTTGCACTTAGCCATGAAGGCGTCACATATTTAAACAATCAAAAAATGCGAGCGCGAAGCGCGAGCTGAACATTTTTGAACTTTTTTAAAGAAAGAATGGAAAATTTCAATCAGTTTTTGAAATGGTGAACAGGATAGCTATGTAATTTAACGATTGATGCGAGCGCGAAGCGCGAGCAGAAGAAAAAATCGAGATTTAGACCTAAAAGTGGGCCACTCTGTTCATGTTTTGTAAATCATCAAAAGGATTAGTAATATGGGGTCTTCCTACATTAATAATGCGAGCACAAAGCGCGAGCAGAAAATTTTTGACATTGTGATCTGAAACTAGATAATGATTTCAATTAGAGAACAAGTTGGGCATCTGAATAAACATGCGCGAGCGTGTTTCATATTTAGACCTAGAATCTAGGCATTCTAAATACAACTTTAATCATGAAAATCATGAAACTTTGATAGTCCGATCTGAAAAAAGAATCATTTTCAGCTTTATATTTCTAGCACTTTGTAGAAAAATTGTAAGGTGGATATGGATCGCACTTGAAAAAGAGCTGATATTATTATTACTTTGAGTTTTGACATAGGACCGGGACATCCTTACGACATGCCATCATATGAAAATGATGACTATCTTCCTATTCATCTTGCTAAGCGCGAGATGAAACAAAGGGACAATTTAATTATTAAATTGATATCATATTTATTAATGCCTAATGAGGGCACGAAATCTGATGATATCATGGCATAAAAACTGGACTTTTTACTTTTGTGATTATGAACAGGATGCATCAGTTGATATATTTTTAACTATTAATGCGAGCGCAAGTCGCTAGCTATATTTTTTGATAAACTGTCATGAAAAGGGGATTTTAAGTAGTTTGTTGTATAAACAATATTAAAATATTTATATAACTCGCCAATCAAAATCCGAGCGTGCAGCGCGCTAGCTGATGCGTCTTAACAATCAGACAAGAAAAGGGATCTTTTGAAAACTTTATGGAATACACGAAAATATAGGTACCTGATAAATCAAAATTTGGAGCGCGTAGCGCAAGCAGCAATGTTAACATTCAAACCATAAAATTGACATTTTTACAGAGCACTTTTTAAAAACCAACTTGTAAATTACACAAAATAATGAAAGTTCGATTTCCGAGGTGAAATATGTGTTGTATATTGATTTCCAAACTTGATATTCGAACTCCATATTGAACAAGATATGTAAATCACCTAATAGGCAATGCGAGCGCGAGCGAAAGTTTTATATAGTTGCACGAAAGATTTTTTTTATTTTCCAAGTCTTCCCCTCATCTTTTGTTGTGCCTTCGTCGTTCTTCTCTTCCTTTTCTCCTCTCTTTTTCCTCCTTTTTCCCATTTTTCTTTCCTTTTTTTGCTCCGCCAGAGGGGGGGGAGCTCGGCCCCCTGGATCCGACTATGGGGACAACGGGCCGGAAAATATGACAAGGAAAAAAAAGGTTGTCATCGCCAAAGTAAGGTCATCTCGTCCAAAACACATGTTTTATTTCGATTTAGAATAATGTATTTCTACGATTATAAAAGACCAAAATAGTAGGGGGACATTTGATATTGTGTCCCCCTACTATTTTGAGTAGGTGGGACACGTCCCCCCTGTCCCCCTGGGATTTCCGCCCATGATGTAATATCAATGGGAGCGCGAAGCACGAGTGATTTTGGGGGGTTTCAATTTGGTTTAACTTCTCACCAGAGTAGGCCCTACTAGAATATTGTGAACGGGAGCTATAGTTTCTGTACTGTTGTTTTAATATACCCTTCAATATTATAAATGATAACCTCTAGGGAATATGCAATCTCGACTAATTATCCTCATCAGTGGCGTATTTATTCAGCATGGATGCAGGGCGGCCGAGGGCACCAAGATATTTAAAAAATAAATGAAATGCGGGGGGGGGGGGGTAGACGTTAAAGAAAATCTGAGATTTTATTCTTGAAAAACACATTGAGGTATCTCACAAGGCCTAAATAAATAATGAGAACGCGAAGCGCGATCTGATTTTTTTTAATAGAAATTTCCTGTATTTTATCTTGAAAGCCTAAGTCAGGGGCCAACCCAGCTTCCGCCAATAGGAGGAGGGGCCATTTTTTTCACCATATTTTCCCCGATCGGCCGCTCAGAGTTGATTTGTCCAAATGCCGTAATGAGCCAACAATTTCGAGGGGGCTCGATATGGCGTATCGCATAAAATTAATAAGAAGTTGGCAGTGAGCGAAGCGAGCAAGCAAATATGTTGACACTTTTATTACAAAAATACAAGGTTGTGATAGTATAGATTTTGACATAATGTTTGAAAAATAATAGTATATTTCATCCTAATCCCTTTCCTTTTCTCTCTATTTTTTCTTAGCCTTGATTCTCTCTTTTTTTGTTGGGGGGGGGGGGGGGGCAAACGCCCATGTCCTAACAGTCATTTCCTAAATTTACTTTATAAGCAACATAAATGTGTTATAATCTCATAAGCCATATGCAAGCTAAAAATTAAATTTCATGTATATTGTCCTGAAAATTTAACATTCTGGGCAATGTTTGTGAACCTGAACAGGACGCGTATGTAACTAGATAATTACCACGAGCGCGAAGCGCGAGCAGAAATGTTAAATATTATGGCCTGGTCGAAAAGTTAGCCATTAAGACGATACATATTTCAACCATTAAACTGAACATTTTTTATATTCCAACCTAAAAAGGCGAGATTTCAAATCCCCCAATGGGACATTCGACATTCACTTCCATCTCTCCTTTTCTTATTTTTCTTCCCATCTTTCTCTCTTTTTAATATTAGTCTCTTCCTATTTTTTCTTCTTCTTTTCCCCCTTTTCCTTTCTTTTCTTTTCTTTCTTTTCCCTCTTCCTCTTTTTTTCTCTTTCCCCCATTAATTATCCCTCTATCTTTTTCTTTCTTTTCCCCTTTTTTCTCTTTTAATTTTTTTTCTTCTCTCCCTCTCCCTCCCCCTTCCACTCTCCCCTTCTTTATTGTCTTCTTTTCCCCTCTTCCTCTATCTCTCTTTTTTTCTTATCTTTCTTCCAGTCTTCCTCTCTATTTAAATATTCTTCTCTTCCTTCTTTTTTTTCTTCTTCTTTTTCCTCGTTTTCCTTTCTCCTTTCTTTTCTTCTCTTCCTTTTCCCTCTTCTCTTTTTTTCTCTTCTTTCCCCCTGTTCTTCTCCCATTTTCTTTGTCTTTCCTTTCCACCTCTTACTCTCTTTTCTATTATCTTCTTTTCCCATCTTCCTCTCTCTTTTTATTCTTTCCTTTTCCCCTCCCCCCTCTTTTTTGAGCTGGGGGGGGGGGGGGGGTGGGTGACACAGTTCCTCCTCGCCCCCCATGGATCCGCACCTGATAGAACCCCATGGTCTTGTATCATTTCTCCTTTGGACCTCTCGATGACATTTGAAATATCTGATCATAATTTTACACGCACTGCGGACTATCGGACCCGCGGTCTATCGGACCCGCGGTCTAACGGACCCGCGGTCTATCGGACCCGCGGACTATCGGACCCGCGGTCTATCGGACCCGCGGACTATCGGACCCGCGGGCTATCGGGATGTCCCCGGTGGTCCCCCCCCCCCTAAATTTTGCCAATGTCCAGTACTGTGTGCACCTCAATAGCAAATGACTGGAATACTCTACAGAGAGTGGAGGATGTGCATACATTGTTGGTGGGAATGACTGATAATAGATCTGTAGCGCTAAGATTATGTACGATGTATGTCTTAGAGCATATAAAATAACCAGAAAATTATCAGCAATATCATTCAAAATAACACCAATTACGATGATAATAATGATGCTTATAAATACGATAAGTGATAATAATGAAACAACCAATGATAATAATATTGATGTTAAACAAATGCTTCGTAACATGACAAGTTCTTTTATTTTTTTTTGAAGGTGTGTATAGCAAAGAGATAGAGGTCGTCGCAGGATCATCTGCGGGTGGAGTCACATTGGAACCAACCTTCTATGAAATCACGGATAAAATACACATACAAGACAACAAAGGAATGCGTGACTTAAATATTAATAAGACTAAGAAGATAATGACAAATATAAGTAAGACTACTTTTAATTATGATATATATCAGATATCTATGGTATAACAGTGTAGACCTACTCAAATTTAAAAGATAGTTTAGAAAATTTCAATTTATTTGTAAACGTAAATTATGATTTCTACTTTACCTTTAATTTGATGTATATATAAAAATATATCTTAAACATTCACGAATTATCATGTACTCAAACTAACCATGCATATTTAGCCGTCTGTTTTCTTGTGTGAAATGAAGAATATATGCATAAATTATAAAAAAATCTATCATTTGTGAATAAATTAGCATAACACCAATCCTACGTACACATTGCAGATCAAATAAAGCAGAATGGGTAATGGTAGTTTATTAACAGAGTGAAAAAGGAAAAAATCATAAGTCGTAATGTTTAATACGCATAGCCCACTGGAAGAACATGTAACTGAAGTGGTTTTCCTGGATACATAAGAGTTATCATTAATGTTATTATCATTATCATTATCAATAATATTATTATCATTATTATTGTGAATATTATCAGTCCGACCTCTCTTATCCGGCCTCCCCTTATCCGGATCTCTCTATTATCCGGATGCACACTTGCCGAGATTTTTTTTTTAATTCAATCTAGTACCGGTACGTGAGGAAATGAGATCTCAATCTAAATTCAATCCTATACATAAACTCACTTTGATTGCATATATTTCCCAACATAGTAACCCTACACCATACATATTTTTTCATGAAAATATCTCACCAAAATCACCAAAAGAACTTTAGGAATTATAATTTCCAGTAAATCAGGGTGCAGCGCAACTATTTCATCACGTTTCTCTGTTTGTTTCGCGGGAAAAGCAACACACGTCTTGCTGGCTAACTTTGGGCCTCAATGTGGACAGCGTCATCTATCATGTTTGAGCCCACAGTCAGTGTAACAATGGCTGACATTGCGAAGCTGCGACACCCGCCGCGATGATCTAATTTTAAAACTTGGTTTCATCGAGTCATTCTCTTTCTTTCGAGGTATGCTCAAAGTATACCTCAGTCATTATAGCGGGTAAATTATCCAAGAATTTTGGCCATCGATCGATTGCATTTCCATAAAAACACTGCCTATAATTTGCACCAACTCTGCAGTGAATATTTCTGTACCGTGCGCCCACTTCAACAGTGTAGCTACCGACGGTGGCCTGGGGAGGCATCCGGCAACATAGCTGCGTGCATTTAATATTAGGTCTCCCAGATACAGATAAATCCCTTCCGGATTGCTGCTGGTCCCAACGTGTCCGGAGAAGAGAGGTCGGACTGATATTACAATTATTTTCATTATTATCATTATTTAATCTCCGATTTCTCCCCTTCCTGTTATCCTCTTGACGTTTTGTCATTGATCTGTCATCAGAAGAGCAAGTGATATCTCTCCTTATATTTGTTATTCGGTGAGTAATTATTTTTCAATAAAAAAAATCATGTCCTGAACTTTGGTAAATGATTAAAAATATGAACTATTCTAAATCTCTGTCCTTAAAGTTATCGTATAACATTGAGATCGAACGCACTCTCGGGTATATAGGTCTTTCTTTAACAAAGAACTCATTTGGACACTTCCTAAAAATCAAACAATTTCATGTTAGAAGGCTATACGAGTATTGCATCCTGAATTGTTCGATTTCATAGTTAAGGATAAATTTAATATTTGTTTTTATTGAAGAAAAAATATTTTGCCAGGTTCCTAAATTATAAAGTTTTCATCCTTTGCGCAACATATGGTTTATGATAGACACTTTTATTCACTAGATTTTTTTTACATAGAATTGATTTCAAAGTTCGTAACGGAATAACTTCACACTGGCAAAACTTAATACAGGTTTTGTATTATAATTTACTCTGATGAATTGATTATACTTATCACGAAATGAATAAAGAATTAAAGCGTAGAAATTCTTCCATTCCTCATTTTGGTGAAATAGTCACGCATCAGATAATATTGAGACCCCACTTTCATGATTCGCAACCGTATTGAAACGGTGATCTTAATCGTGTAATAATGGTAGTATTTTATTTTTGTATGGTGTCTTCGAAAAACATTTCTTAATAATTTCAAAACTTGGTAGTGATGCAGAATGTTGTAATCATCAGCATCACACAAACTTGCTTTGGGCTCATTTTAACATTACTGTTTGATACAAACTGTTTTGGCCTTGAGCGACATGGCCTTCGAAATACATTTCTAAGTTTCCCTGCATTGTCAATTTTTAACTAAAAATTAACAATCCATTCTCTTCCCATCAGTCCAAGTGATGTACAAACCGATGTTGAGGCCGTCACCAAATTTCTCATTAAACTATCCAAAGCGGTGAGGACCGAGTTCGGTAAGGATTCCTATTTTTTACATTTTTTAATTTTTTTAATTTATTTTTTATTTTGTTTTTCGACTATTTATATGGTTTTAAAGCAATGGCGTTGACCGTTGCAACAACAGTCTAAATCTCACTTGTCCCTTTTACCTATACCTTATCCATGTTAACCCATAATGCATCATTTCTAACGCAAGGGTGTAGGCTGTGGGCGCACTGTGCACGTGCATCCTCCCACCAAGGCAGAGGAATTCCGACACTGGCAAGCAAAACGAAATGTTTACCCTTTCTGGTTTAAACAGCTGATATTTCACACTTCAGTTCCACCTCCCCGAAATGATGTGCCGAGGATGTGCACCTCCCCCATGCTCAAACCAGCCTACGCCCTTATTTTATATCGGGTATTACCTTTTTAATATCGTGGCGAAATTGCGATACCTATAACCATTCTACCTCCATGCTCTAACGTTAGTTAACGGTGCTCCAGGGGTTTCGTAATTCGGTGAGGCGTTGTAAAGTTCTGAAAATTAATTTCCCGGGATCCACTATGTCCTGATATCCCTTGACGAGGGATAAGCTATACTTGAATTGTTTATGTACTAGCCTACTAAAGTTAGGCCTGTACTATTTGATCCGAGACCGGCTTGATATCGGACAAAAAATTGTCGTCTTGCATCTTCAGTGCTGAGTCGAGAATTAAAATGTGTTTCGTATTCTGTCGCGTACTGCATGCGCACGTCCCTGAATTTTTTCAACTCATTTCATTGACTCCCTTGGCATGCTTGGGCGTACAGCGTGTGGCTCGTTACCGTTGCCTAGCTGTCAACAAGGACGCAGCGTGACGGAGCCGACCATTAGCCAATCACACACCTTATGCTGGAGGTGTGTCCGGAGAGAATTCCCGCGGTATCGTAGGCACGCGCATTGATATTTGAGGGCCGTATATCGTTTGCCAATAATGGTTTCCTGTATTAAAATACACATCTCCTCTCGCAAACGGCCTTATTTGCTATTTTCGGGGCTCGGTGAATATAAAGGCGTACTCTTAGTGTTGTATACTTTCAGCATTAGGCGTCAAGGTGTGTTATTTTGTGGTGGGGTTCACTACCTTGAGCACAATAGCTCAAGAGGTGTTCGTACAGCCTAATATTGACTTGATTTTCAAATTTCGTTGCAGCCACCTATCCAATGGTTATTGTGACGCATCGGGACAAGATACCAGATCAGACCACAAAGGAAGTGATACGCGATAAACTCGTCAACATGGATATAATCCAAGACAAAATCATTTTTGTCGAGAATTTCACAGAAAAGCCAAAAGACAAGTCCAATAGTGAAGACTTAGTTGAAGAGTTCTTGACGACTTTATACACAATGCTCACAATGGCTGATGGCAATCTTGTACAACAGTTGAATAAAACACAATCTTTAGCTGAGTAAAGAGCCAGCATGCCTGCTGCATCAACAACTAAGATGGGGGAAAGTTTTAAACATTCAATCTTTTTTCTGTTTCTGTTTATGGTAACTCCCGTATGAACTCGACAGGACAGCATTTTGCTGGTAAACGCCAAGCTGGTATATAACCAATTACCTAGGAAACATTTTACGTCTAGTTTAATCAGTCATAATGGCTGACCTTATAGACGACAGAAATATATAAGAAATTCTTAAAACAAAGAAATGTAATCGCTGATGTGGTTTACGGTACACTAGGCGAGAAAATGGAAATTTGAGAGTAGAGTAATCGTTCTTGAATGTTGTCCTGAAAAAGACTGTAAACCAGAAGAGATTGATGAGTTGAAACGGCTTGAGTAGTAGGATGGATAAGGAGGTGCTGGCTTGAGTCGGCGAGTAGAGATGATGAGCAGAAGCAGTAAAGAGACTCGACATTTCGGGCAGGTTGACTGTCCGTCTTCATTATAAAAGATAAATATATAAGGACAATTAATTTTGCTTTCGCAATTTTTCTTTGTGAAAACCTTTGAATAAGATTACAAAGATGACATTTGGGGGAAAAATGAAAATTTATAATTGAATCTTATTCATAATAAAAAAAGGAGATTTTACTTGCTTGTGGTAAAGAATGTTTGTGGCCAATTTCGACGCAATCGCGAGAACGGCGGACGAGATCAGAATGGGACCATCATCCCCCTCCCCCCACTCGTCAATACATCCCAAATAGCCCAGTCCTTTTAGGGTTAAGTGAAGAGAAGGAAATTGGTTTTGATTATCCTTGTTGTCCAATATTTTTCAATTTTTACAGTATATTTAATTGATTATGCGCTCCACAATATTACTCTCATTTTAATGGAACCAAACATATTCGATGATTTGTTTAAAATATTATGCTAATGGCTCTGTATTTAATAGTGATGACAAAAAAATGTTTGTAGTTTCAGCAACCGTTGACTTTGGGCCAACATGGAATTTGATCAGGAGTGAATGGCAATATGCAAATTGCTGTGGACGGACTAAGCAGTCATTTTTTTTCCAAATGAGTGAACTTCATAATCTTTTTAGATAAATTAGCAAAGTATGGTTGTAGTGCAAGTAGTCTTAAATGGTTTCACTCGTATCTTGCTCATCGCAAACAGTATGTTTCTGTAGAAAATAATAAGTCGACAATTAAAGATATCAATATAGGTCTTCCCCAAGGGTCGGTACTTGGCCACTAATGTTTGTTTTATTTATAAATGACCTACCAAAGAGTATTCCAAATGGATCTGTGTTCATGTATGCCGATGATACGACCATATCTGTATCAGGCACATCTAAACACGACATTGAAACACAGCTTAATGAAGTAATGAAGCGAACACATGAATGGTTAATTCGAAACAAGCTTATTCTCAATGTCGATAAGACTAAGACAATGCTACTTGGTTCGCGTCAAAGAGTTTGCACATTACAAGATAAAAACTTAGATATTATTATAGACGGAAAATCCATAGCATGTGTAAATGAATATAAATGCCTTGGTGTTATCATTGACTCATATCTAGACTTTAGGAGTCATACAAACAAAGTTGTAAAAGATGTTAAGCAAAAGTTGGGTATTTTGAGGAGACTGAGATCTACCTTCTCCGCTGAACAATTGTCACAGATTTACTGGGGGTATATAGTGCCCCATATTCTCTATTGTTGCAATGTGTGGACAGGGAGAAGTGATGTCAATTACGATATCCTTAATCGCCTACATAAAAGGGCAGCATACTTAATTTCACACTTAACTTGGGAAACCCCGTCCAATGAAGTATTTAATAAATTATCTTGGCCAACATTGGACAAACTCTTTTGGAAATCTGCCTGCTGCACAATGTTTAAAATAATTCATGAACTTGCCCACCTATACTTTCACGTAGAATTGTACTTCTAGACACCGTACTAATGAGGAACTCTAGACGATCAAATAAACTGATTTTGAGACTCCCAAAATGTTCCACCTCTTTTTATCAAAATTCTTTCCTTTATTCAGGTGCCACAAAGTGGAACAACCTTCCGGACGCTACGCGACTAGAAAAGCGGCCAGCCTCCTTTAAATTACTCCTAAAATGATATAATCACAGATAAGAATATGACATCACTTCTCATACTTACAGCACATGCTACATGTATTGTGTTTTATTAGAAATGCATGATCACTTCCTCGATTTGGTTTTTATCCTATGCTATCTTATGCTTTTCTTAAGAATATGCCTGACTGGTCAAATATTCCATAATTACCTTTGCTCCTGAACTCTCTCTCTCTGTTTACCTCTGGCCCTTTCTCTCTCTCTATCTCTTTCTTCCTATCTTACCACGTCCTTTTACTTTCTCATTCCAAATCTTATTCTGATGTGTATATATATTTTCTTTACTTATGTTTTCTTTATGTTATGAAATATATGTTTTTTGGTATTTATGCAGAGCCCTGTGGAAGACCAGGGATTTTTAATGAATATTTTAATTGTATATATTGTGTAATTTTGCATATTTGTTTGTATAAAGCTGAACAGGATACTCTGGATAAAGATGTGAAATAAATAAAATAAATAAATAAAAAATCAAATGCCATAATTTCGCTTTCATACCGGTAAAGCCTATGCCGTTATTTATTTCTTTCCTCAATCGATCGTACCTCCAAGCAGTCCCCAACAGTGCGCCCACATGTGGGTTAATCAGGAAGTGACGTTCACATACACACGATTTGAATACAACTTTCAACGTTTTGTTGTTATACCTTTACATGCAGTTAGTAATACAATGTCTAATTACATATTATGTAGTCTCGACATTCTTTGATTTTATCCGTTATGCAATTCAGTCATGAGGTGAACTTCCTATTCAGAGATGCAATTACCAACGGCTTTCAGATTTTTGGATTAAAGAGTTCGTAGTTTCAGCAATTGCTACGAACGTAGAGGGCAGCAACACAGCCCAACTAGACACTTATAATTTTCATCATGTTACCATGGAGCTAATAGCTCTATGATGTTACCTTCCAATATTGTATGTGGTATTCTAATTCGTATTGTTTGATCTTTGTATATTCTTATTTGAATATAGTGACATTATATGGCACTGAGATAGATCCTTGTCATTTGATTAGTTGTTTGATATCGATCACTCAGCCAATATTACGTGGAATTTTAGATCCATGCGATTTTGTGTACTGCTCGCTGAGACCACTCCAGTGTAAAGGCACTACGCGTATCCAAATGCAGTATTTGAATACCATTAAAGAGAAATTCCAGTAGTTGCAGTAAACACTGATTTCATGAGAAAGTCTGTAAAACAAGGCTTAATTGTCAGTATATCATCGAGGATCTATATCTGGTACAGTTACATTAACTGATCTCTGTGAAATCTTGAAATCTACGCTGAAAAATGTTCACACCGAAGATCCCAACACAGATAATCGCACGTGGGACAATGTATAATTATTGCTTAGAGCGTCGGGCCCGACGCTCTACCCAAATCCTGTGCTTAATTATTTGCTGATTTCTCAGCAATTACACAATTTCTTCCAGAATCCTTTGGCACAAGCGTTTTATTTATACAAACAGACACTTTGGTGGTCATTTCATTGGATTCTGTACGAACTCATTTTGATATCGTTACCAAAACTAACATTTACCTTTAAGTTTGCCAAAATGACTTAGAGTTTTCCAGAACTATCCATCAATAACGTAATCACACTTGCTCAATTCGTCAAATGCAGTAAATGTATGCGATTGTGTTATTTCAATGTATAGTTGGACTGCTGTACTCTGAATTTGCAATATACAAGTGGATTTCTGTACTTTTGAAATAAAGGAAATGAAATAAAATCATAATTATGGATCTTTTTATAAATGATACTTAAGGAAAACCAATGTTATGCATTTACCTCTTCAGGTCATTTTGTCTCATGGGACCTTGTATATTCTATAAAATTAACTTGTACGTTTTAAAGAAAATAAATTTTGTATTTTTCGAGTGGATTTGTAGTTACGTGATCATGTACAAGTCAATGTCGAGGAATCAACAAGACTTGCCATATCAGTAAATAAACTAATTATATATTGTTTTAGATAATCAATTGTTATTAGACGGCTGACGCGACTGTTTCAATATAACAAAGGTTTATTTGCACATTCGAAATGTGCGTGTAGTAATCTGCAAATCATCGTTATTCTGAGTCAGAAAAAAATGTCCCATTTATGTAAAGTTTTCTTGTTTGTGGTATGAACAGTTAATCATATATTTGTTAGTATTTCGTGATAGGATTATTCATCCCACACATTTTGCTACCATTTTTATAAGGATTTCTGCATGCATGACTGATTATGAAACAATCCCCGGAAGGAGGTAAAATCTTAGTTGCGCAAAATTGCTGGGTAAATAATGAAACAAACAGTGTAAAAACGTGTGCAGACAGAAAGTCACCTCCCAATCCTTACAGGCATACACTCTTTCGCACACTCGCGCACACACACATGTACAACACAATACCTCTCCCACAGACACCATCTCCCAAACGAACTTGTGGTTGCACGGGCCTAATCACAACTGGCAGGCCATAGATATTCATTCGAGCCAACCCATTGCTCAATTTTTCAATTTGATATTGCTGATTGACAAAAATGAATGAATATGACTGACAATGTAACACTGATTCTAGGGAGGGTACCTACTGAACTTCCTTTTTCCAAATTGGAAATATATATCACCACTATGGAACTATACTTTTACTTTTATTTTCAAGGTGCCCTTTTCTAGTAAGATATGGAATGTCAGATATTTATCCTATCCACTGGTAGTAAACATTCAACCCTCGAATTTCCTAATTTTTTATGAATTTTTTTAAGTGTCATTTTAACACACGGCTTAACTTGGGTAATTGCTTCCATATCAGGCACACCATCATGAAGCAGTTGGCAATTGCTGATCAACGAAAGACATAACCAATAAGATAAGGGAAAATGACGAAATGAAAGCAATACTTTATGAAGTGTTAACATGGTTTAAGAAGTTTTTATGAAGTGTTATGTGGGTAGGAGAGAGAGAGAGGGTGAGTGGATGTGTGTGTGCGCGCGCGCGCGCTCGAGAGAGAGACACTTAATGTGTCATTTGAGGGTGTTTGTGGATTGGGTGGGATGATGGGTAGGTGTCTCTCTGCTTATTTTTCCCACACTTTGTTTCATCTTCACCAACAACTTGTCGCAACTGAAATTTTACATCCTTCTGAAGATTTTCTCGTAGTCAGTCATGCATTCTAAGATCCTTGTGAAAAATGATACTAAATTATATAGGGAGGATATTTCTACCAGGACATATCAATAAAAACAATGATTGAATATTCATACCTCAGAAAAGACAACTTCAAGCTGATGGGAGATTTTTCTGACTCACTTTGTATATTGCGTTTCCAAAGTTCGAAAAGTACGTGTCAAAGATCGAGTAATAAAAAAAAAACCTTGCCACATATTACATAGATCAACATTTTGCCTCTGTTAATAAATTAGTTAAAAAAGAGATTGATATGACTGATTAAAATCATTGCTTCTATAATTCTGAGGGTATTTGATGTGTAAAATAAAAATGATTACTCAACTGTTTAAAGGCCCCCTCACACATGACCGAATGTAGGCGGAAAAAGGGTACGAATGGGAAAAATGAACGAAATGCACGCGAATTCAACGAATTCAAATAAAAATTATAGTAAAATCATGCGATCAGTATCTATTGTCAAATTTTATCAATGAACGGTAAGCAAAGGGTAAATATAACATGCGAAGGATATTGATGTTTTCGGTTCTTCTCTTTAAGAAAATTGCGGCCAAAGGCGAGCGAAGGGTTGATATAATCCAATAAAAAGAACGAACAGTGAGAATGGTTTGATATGGCGCGCGGTTAGAAACGAAGACGAGGGCCTAGATCGGGTAATCTTGTACGTTTGTGTCATCGTGTTGCTTCGTTAAGAATTCTTTCGAGATCGATCCACTTTGGCAAAAGCACGATGAAGGTCTAAATAAAAAAAAACACACGAACGATTGCCGCAGACTAAATAAGAGATGCGAATTCAAACAGATGACCAACGATTTTTCGATTCGTCAGGAAATTTCAAGCATGTTCAAAATTTCCGCGCGAATTTGAATAATCGCAGCTGTTATTTCAGAAGATGTACGAACCCAAACACGAAGGGTAAGTATGATTTACTGTCAGTTACCATTGAAAAACGATTAAAAAAAAATGCCTTTCGCCAACCATCGCAAGGCATATTTTAGGCAATTCGGTTAGGTGTGAAAGTTAACACACAAAGAACACAGAACTCAATTTTAATGTCATGATTTATTTTTTAGGGAAAAAACGGGGTTTTGTGATGGGGTGGTCTATAGTCTTATAGTTAAATTGGCATACATCGCTTAAAAAAATATCATTCTATATTCACAATATAATCGAGGAAACCGAGTATCAATTTGACAATTCAGTCATCATGATGGCAGACAAGGTCTAGTTGTTGTACAGAGGTTGAAAGGCAAGAACACCCATCACAATCCCCGCTTCATAATGCAGACAGGTTATATACACATATCAGGGATTTACATGCAGTTATTAACATTAACATAGCTTACATACTATGCAATATTTTATGCGTTTTGTTGTTTTTATACCTAGGTCTGTTTATCTGTTTATCATGTCTGATTAGCTCATGACTCATAATGGGCAGAATTTCTGTCGAAATTCTCAGAGTAATAAGCAAAAAGAGATCAAGCACTGTAACATATATTTGCTTATCAGTAGAAAAACACAAAGATTAAAGGTTAAACATATTGTGAACGTGACTTCTTGCATGTGAAAAGATTTATTTGCACATTCGAAATGTGGAAGTTAAATATTAACACATTCTTGATATTCTGGAAAGTTAATAACATGATTACATCTACAAGCAACCGATTCAGTCATCAAATTTCAAAGATTTAAAAATTGTGCAATTGGAACTGTCACGAACGAAAACTTCATGTTTCTTTGTTCCATATATCGCTTCATAAGTCTTTCGTTTTAACATCGCGCAGAAATACCAAATGCAGCTCATTAGGGAGGCTCAATGACAAATGGGTTTGGAGTTGCTTCCTTTAAAGAAATATTTAATGAAACGGATTAACTCAAATTAATAGGGATACTACCACCATGTTCGCTCTTATGAGAGGATGTGCCTTATCGACGGTTCTCTGTTGGCTGTTCATCGGAGTAGTGTGTAAGTATCATTCCTGGCAGGTTTAAAGATATCATCAAAACTGTACATGGTAATGTATGCGCGTGTTTCAGATTAAGACCTAGAATCTGGGCATTCTAAATACATTTTTTATCATGAAAATCAACAAAGAGGGCTTAAAATATTTGATATTTTGATCTGAAAATTAAGCTCTATATCTCAAGCACTTTTTAGGAAAATTGTGAGCATGATATGGATCACATAAAGAGCTGATATTTTTCATTAATAATAATAATAATTATACTTGCTTATATAGCGCTTAATACTTACTTTGTCAGAAGTCTCTAAGCGCTCTACAGTATATGCAGCATAATTACCCTGGCTTTAGCAGTGCAGCTGTTACGCGCGCTGCGTTTCAAGGAATAAATTTCTGCCAGGTACCCATTCACCTCACCTGGGTTGAGTGCAGCACATTGTGGATTAATTTCATTAGTATTAGAGTTTTGACATAGGACCGAGACATTCTAAGGACATTGTGTCATCATATGAAAAGGATGACTATCTTCCTCTTCCTATCCGCGAGATGAAACTTGTCGATATTTCATTTTGAAAAAGGACAATCGTATCTATCAATCTAATTAGCCCAAAGAGAGCGTGAAATCTGAAATTATGGCCAGAAAGTTAGATATTTCATATTTTTGATAATCTGTCATGAAATTGGGAATTTAAGTAGTTTATCATACAGTGCGTATCAAAAAAGTTTACACTTAAAAAAAATCGTGTAAAACTATACACTTGTAATATCCTGAAGATTTTTCCACATTTTTACTTTGGTACAGATCCATTTAAGCAAATGACGATATAACTGTCAAAAAATATTTCCACTTGGGTGAGTACAACTTCCTTTTGAAAAGTTAATTAAAAATGATTTGCGCAGAACTTTGAAATAGTTATGCGAATAAAAGTAGACCTTAATCATGAAGAACTCGTGGAATTTAGCTAGTAAGATTGATTTGAAGATATATTTTACTTTTTAAAACTTGTTTCCTTGCCCAAACCACTTCGAGGAGTGTATTGCGCCCCACCCCACTCCCCCATATACCGAGGCCATCGTGACGATATTTGCTTTACACTGTGCTGTGATTTACATAAAATGGCTAAGGCTTGATTTTCATTTTGTTAATCATTGTCAAGCTTGGGAAAAGTGTGGATAAACAAGTATTGAATGAAAGATGAAAAGTAAACATACTTTAGATGATAAAAACGAAGTGAAAAAATGCCAGATGTCTGGTATAAACTTGTTTTTTCAGATTCAGTTAATCCTTAGATCCAGCTGGCACAAAAAGGGTAAAGGTTGTGTTTACTTAGTGTTGAAATTTCAATTTGGGTGGCAAAATTGTTACAAAATGCTTGAATGTATCCGTTTTATTTCATTTGACTAAAAGTGCAAGGGAAATGTTTGAGAAAAGTTTCGCAGGGTAAGTTTGATTTCGCCCTTTCCCTTTGACACAGCCATGACAGCGTACAAACGAGTATTTCTGCACAAACAGATTTCAGCGAGCTTTACAAAAATGGACAGTGCTCACTCAAGTGTAACATTCTGTCAAAACTTTTACTTTCATTTAATAGATGAGACCCAAACCCAAGATTATATGTGAAAAAATTACCCACATGTTGTATATTTTTTAGTTCTCAGTGCTTTTTCAAAGTGTAAACTTTTTTTGATACGTACTGTATAATCAATATTGAGATATACATAACTCAGCAATTAATGCCAGCGTGCACCGCTAGCTGATACGTTTTGACAATCAGACCCCAATAGGAATATTTTGAGAACCTTATGGAATACTATAAAATAATATGTACCTGAAAAATCAAATTTTGCGAGCGCGCAGCACGAGCAGAAAATGTTAATATTCAGACCACAACGCTGACATTTTTACAGAGCACTTTTGAAAATTAATTTGTAAAACAAACAAGATAATGAAAGTTTGATTTTCGAGCTGAAATATGTGTTGTATATTTTAATATTTGAAGCTCCATATTGAGAAAGAGATGTAAATCACCAAACAGCCAATGCGAGTGCAAAGCAGGCGAAAATTTTATATATGTGAAATTAAAGATTTTGTTTATTTTTCAAGTGTTCCCCTTATTTTATTCACCCGTGTTCCTATTCATATTTTATCCTCTCTATTCACTCCTTGTTTTCTTTCCCCCCTTTTTTAATGCTCCGACAGTAGGGGGCCCGGGCCCCTCGGGCCCCTCTTGGATCCGCCTATGTATGAAAGAAATATAACGGTAAAATAGAAAACACAATATATACCTCTGTTTTTTTAGTCTTGTTTACCCCGCCCCCTTCTGTTTTTTCACTTCTGGAACAAGGGAGCGTTCGACCCATAGTTTCGCCGCTCCGTTCCTGTTCGATACTTGGTAGAGATTTCGCATTTAACTCTCTACAACGCATCGATTCCTTTGAGAATGTAATCAAAGTCACAATGGAGAGCTGAGAGGCTTTTATCGAAAGTTGATGGACTGGGAGAGCAGATTTGCACCAGAGTGACCAGACGAACAATCGCAAGGTTTTGTCCAGAGTCTAGCGATTCCGATGCTGTCAGGGAGACCGTTTCATTTACAGTTTTTCTGACAAGTTGTCAGATCTGAAAACTTTCCTTGATTTTGATTGGTCGAGGAGCACAAATGATATGGTAACTGTCGGATAAAACAGAATTTGTCGGGAAAAAAGTCCAACAAGTCATTTGATGAAACGCTCCCCCAGCTCTCCATTGTGAATTGACTTTAAATACATTTTCAAAGAAATTCATGCGTTGTAGAGTGGCAAAGTGCGGAAAGTCCGGCTATCCTGCAATCAATGTAGCGACCGTGTAAAGGAGTTTCCGCTGTCGACTGCAAAATTGTCAACTGCGACCTATTGTGTATGAATGATATAATACAATAGTTGTTTTTACTATTTCATTTTTATGTCTAGGCCTATGTATGTTACGCACATGCGTTATGAGTGAATTATACTGATTACGCAGATTACGACGAAAACATTGCTTAGATTGGAATATTACACTGCAAAACACTGTATTGGGGAGTAATGTAAACCTTTAAAAGTAATTTCATTACAAACTCTTTAAAATTCCCTTTTCATGACAGATTATCAAAAATTTCAGCGCGCGAAAACATATATTAACCCCGCAAGCATCCTATTTATAAATACAAATGTGGTTAAAATGTCCAGTTTTGCAGGCTTTATAATATCAACCAATCTTGCATTCTCATTATGTTTAGTACATCAATAGATAAGATTGTAGCATTTTCATGAATTCCTAATAATTATTGTTTACATTTCAGAAGGGAATATCGACAAGAATTATCCCGCGCTTGGGAAGAGGAATGTGAAGATTGACATAATTTTTCATATGACGACATAATGTTCTTAGAATGTCCCGGTCCTATGTCAAAATAATAATAGGTCAATATCAGCTGTCGCTTTGCGCTCGCATCATTCATTACGTACAATTCATATCCACTTCACAATTTTTCTACAAAGTAGTTGAATTAGCGCTCAAATTGTTTCAGATCAGAATATCAAAACTTTTATGCCCACACGCTCGCGTTATCAATATAGTAACATACCCAATTACACAATCTATTCATGATTTCCAAAATATGAATCGAGTGTCCCGCCTTTAGGTCTTATTCTCATTTTTTCCGCTCGCGCTCGCATTATTTAGTTATATACCTTTCCTGTTCTTGATTGAAAAAAGTGCTTAGAATTTCGATTGTTTAGGTCAGGACGTCAAAAAATTTTAGCTCGCGCTTCGTGCGCACATTATTTGATTGATGAATGGTTAATGGTATTCATGGCTAACTGAAAACAGTCCTTAACAGGTCCCTTTCTTATTAGACCAGAAAAATTTAGGGTAATAAAAAGGAGGGATCACGTAACAGTACCATTATACTCTGCTATGCATGTATTTCTTATCAGTATATAAACATATATTGATATATCGTTAAAAAGATTGTGATTAAAACGGTTAATGTGACATGAAGTTTTCGTTCGTGACAGTTTAGAGTGCACACTTTTTAGATCATAGAAATGTAATTACTGTATGAGATGCTTATCGGTTGCTTCACATACAAATTTATTTGTAGTGACAACGCATAAAGCGAGCAGTAATGTTAATATTCAGACCATAACGCTGACATTTTTACAGAGCACTTTTCATAAAAAAACAATTTGTAAATGAAACAAAATAATGAAAGTTTGGTTTTCGAGCTGAAATATATTTTGTATATTTTAAGCTCCGTGTTGAGAAAGAGAGGTAAATCACCTAACAGGCAATGCGAGCGCAAAGGGCGACCGGAAATTTTATACATGTGACATTAAATATTTTGTTTATTTTCAATTGTTCTCCTTATTTTATTTTATTCACTCATGTTCTTACTCCTTTTTTATCATCTGTTTCCCTCCTTGTTTTCTTCCCCCCTTTTAATTCTCCACAAATAGGGAGCCCCCCCCCTTGGATCCGCTTATGTATGAAAGTCATGAAAGTAGTATAACGGTAAAATAGAGAAAACAATTTATACCTCTGGTTTTTGCAATCTTCTTGTTTATTCCACGCCCCTCCCCCTTTCTCTATTTTTTTTCACTTCTGGAACAAGGGAGCGTTTGACCAATAGTGTCACCGCTTCGTCCCTATTTGATACTTGGTAGACTTCGCATTTAAAGGAGTGGTCCAGGCTTGAGATATTTATAACGTATTTATAACGTAATCCTTGTCTTTAAGAATGGCAGTAAAGCGCTAATACCTACCTATAGACCCATATTAATTATATCTGTTTTCAGCAGGATATTTGAAAAAAAAGTATATGAAATAAAAATAAAAGTTTATTTGTGATTCCAAACAAATAGACCGTAAATAGACACAAAGAATGCAACTTCTATGAAGAAAATACAATAAGATTATTGTATCAATGATGTTGAAATTTTTCATGAGAAAATGCAATATACGAAATTCGTACGTGTCACAGTCGATGATAATATGTGTTGAAACAAACCATTGGCATACTAAATAGAATCGAATGTGACCTTCCGTTAGATATTCGTGTACAATTATGTAATACAATGATACTATCACATCTAACATGTCTAAGTTATTGCAATATCTTACTGGGGAACTGTGCAAATTATTTAATGTTAGAATGTCCCGGTCCTATGTCAAAATAATAATAGGTCAATATCAGCTGTCGCTTTGCGCTCGCATCATTCATTACGTACAATTCATATCCACTTCACAATTTTTCTACAAAGTAGTTGAATTAGCGCTCAAATTGTTTCAGATCAGAATATCAAAACTTTTATGCCCGCGTTTCACGCTCGCGTTATCAATATAGTAACATACCCAATTACACATTGTATTCATGATTTCCAAAATATGAATCGAGTGTCCCGCCTTTAGGTCTTATTCTCATTTTTTCCGCTCGCGCTCGCATTATTTAGTTATATACCTTTCCTGTTCTTGATTGAAAAAAGTGCTCAGAATGTCGATTGTTTAGGTCAGGACGTCAAAAAATTTAGCTCGCGCTTCGTGCGCACATTATTTGATTGATGAATGGTTAATGGCAGGCGCGCCGGAACACTTGCAGTTTTGGGGGGGCAAAATCCCGAAGGGGGCACAATATTTTTGACAGCGTGAGATACCGAAGCGATCGAGCGGGAGAGGCTGTGGGAGCCCCCCCTACGGTAAGCCTTTGTGTAAAATGGAGTATAAAAGTTGCGTTTCTGAGAACATTAAAAAATAAATTTCTTGAGAATTAAACAATATTGGAGTTCCTTTTGCTCCTTCTGTTTCCCCTTTTCTTACCCAGACTGGTGTTTCTTCATGATCAGGGTCGCAGTTCAAGCAAATTACGAGCCTTATTGCAAACGAAATTGTTTCAAACCAATGTAATATAGTCCTTTGACCGTACGCAGGCGGGGGCCGCCGATCGAGAGGGCAAAATTCACCAAAATTGTGCACGAAATCCTTCAATTTTATTCTAGAAAATGCAAAAGCTCCCCCATCACAAGCCCCCTCGCTCTTAAGTTTCTTCGAAAATTTAGGTCTTGCAGCTCCACCCACTCCCGGATGTTTTTTTTTTATTTTTGCAAACGTCCATGAATAACAAAGCTGGGATGAACCAGAGCTAGCTGCCATCTCGATCTGATTAGTAACAGGTAATGGGAAGAAGTTTTGGAATCTAAAATACATAAGTGCTATATCATATGAGCTGAAATAGTATCAGACAAAACGCTTTCCAATCATGCCAATGAAAAGGAATAGAGGAAAATACGGGGCTGTGAAAATATCTTAAGATCTTTTTTATAGTTGAGCAGTACTGTAACGCTTATTTTTTATTTTATATTCTTTATTTACATTTTTATTCATATCTCGGATAATATGAGTCCGGTTAAGAAGACACTTTCACAGATGATTTCATTTTATTTTATGAATGGGATTCACCATTTTCACAATATGAATTATAATCCTCTACACATGATTATTCTGTGTATAATTTTCTGATAACATGTCTATATTGAGTTGAAATGACCTTGGTATTTTCTTTAGGGCACTGTCTTGTTATCACTGTATCAACTCAATTTATATTTAGTTGAAAATGAAATAATTGAAACAAGTTTCTCGAGATGTTATGGTTTCTGGGCTTGACAGCTATGACATAGATCTCGGGGGGGGGGGGGCACTTCCATTCACGAGTGGATACCATGCGCGACCATGGGGTCTCGAAAAGCACCCTAAACACGTAATTTCCATATTCTGAAAATGCACCCCTTAAAAAGTATTGGCGTGTGAAACCCTACCCTTAACAAGTATTGGAAACAAAACGATACTCTTGGCAAATATTCCCTGAAATGAACCCCTAAACAAGTACAGGAATGTTTTATTGTTACGGGTCCTTTGGTCGTCTGCTTTACCTTATTTGGTTTAGTACGACCCCCATCTTCTAAACCTTGCGCAAATCGGACTCTAAACACGAAGTGTTGGGGCAAAAAGGACATCCTTTATAAAACATTTTAATTTTGTTTTATCATCCCCACAAATTCGACCCTAAACACGTAATTTTCCTAGCGAAATAGATACCCTTTTTTCATTATTTTTGTGTTTTTGACACCCTTATCACGTTACGTACGTAACGTGCCATATCGTGATAAAGACATTCTTTTTACGTTTTTTTTTGTGGTCGCGCATGGTATCCACTCGTCAATGTAAGTGCCCCCCCCCCGGACATAGATTCCATTATGTTGCTCGAGTTACTAGTGTTCACGCGCATTAGTGATATCGGGTCCGGTCTGAGCGTTTCTGGGCGACCGCGCGTTTGTTAGACGACACAGCCAGCATCATAGAGTTATAAACCTAATTATTGGTGGACCACTATCAATTTGCCATTCGCTTTTAGTCTGAAATGTATTCATTAAAAGGTTAAACGTTATCACACTGTAATAAGATGGAAAAGGGGCTTATCAAAGGTATGTTTCACAGAGGAACTGTTCGTCAAAAGACGCGAGGCTTACTATGATAATGTATTTGCCCCGTCAGGGGCAAAATTTTTTCATTTTTTACAATGGAAATGACAATTTTCAGGCAGAAAAGTGCCTTCGTTTACTTTTGTCCTTAAATAATTTATCATTTTTGTACTTTCAGGGGGGCACATTGGGGGGGGGGGGGGGGGGCAAAATCTCGTTTTGCCCCCCAAATTTTTATTTGGGGGGGCAAGTGCCCCCCCTGCCCCCGCTTCCGGCGCCCTTGGTTAATGGTATTCATGGCTAACTGAAAACAGTCCTTAACAGGTCCCTTTCTTATTAGACCAGAAAAATTTAGGGTAATAAAAAGGAGGGATCACGTAACAGTACCATTATACTCTGCTATGCATGTATTTCTTATCAGTATATAAACATATATTGATATATCGTTAAAAAGATTGTGATTAAAACGGTTAATGTGACATGAAGTTTTCGTTCGTGACAGTTTAGAGTGCACACTTTTTAGATCATAGAAATGTAATTACTGTATGAGATGCTTATCGGTTGCTTCACATACAAATTTATTTGTAGTGACAAAGCATAAAGCGAGCAGTAATGTTAATATTCAGACCATAACGCTGACATTTTTACAGAGCACTTTTCATAAAAAAACAATTTGTAAATGAAACAAATTAATGAAAGTTTGGTTTTCGAGCTGAAATATATTTTGTATATTTTAAGCTCCGTGTTGAGAAAGAGAGGTAAATCACCTAACAGGCAATGCGAGCGCAAAGGGCGACCGGAAATTTTATACATGTGACATTAAATATTTTGTTTATTTTCAATTGTTCTCCTTATTTTATTTTATTCACTCATGTTCTTACTCCTTTTTTATCATCTGTTTCCCTCCTTGTTTTCGTCCCCCTTTTAATTCTCCACAAATAGGGAGCCCCCCCCCTTGGATCCGCCTATGTATAAAAGTCATGAAAGTAGTATAACGGTAAAATAGAGAAAACAATTTATACCTCTGGTTTTTGCAATCTTCTTGTTTATTCCACGCCCCTCCCCCTTCTCCAGTTTTTTTCACTTCTGGAACAAGGGAGCGTTTGACCAATAGTGTCACCGCTTCGTCCCTATTTGATACTTGGTAGACTTCGCATTTAAAGGAGTGGTCCAGGCTTGAGATATTTATAACGTATTTATAACGTAATCCTTGTCTTTAAGAATGGCAGTAAAGCGCTAATACCTACCTATAGACCCATATTAATTATATCTGTTTTCAGCAGGATATTTGAAAAAAAAGTATATGAAATAAAAAAAAAGTTTATTTGTGATTCCAAACAAATAGACCGTAAATAGACACAAAGAATGCAACTTCTATGAAGAAAATACAATAAGATTATTGTATCAATGATGTTGAAATTTTTCATGAGAAAATGCAATATACGAAATTCCTACGTGTCACAGTCGATGATAATATGTGTTGAAACAAACCATTGGCATACTAAATAGAATCAAATGTGACCTTCCGTTAAATATTCGTGTACAATTATGTAATACAATGATACTATCACATCTAACATGTCTAAGTTATTGCAATATCTTACTGGGGAACTGTGCAAATTATTTAATGTTAAAATATTTCGCCTACAAAAAAAGGGGAATAATAATAGAAAATTCTCCATATTTAGCTCATTCCCATCACATTTCTGTAAATTAAAGATTCTGAAAATTTATGATCTACACACCTTTCAAACTGCATGTTTTATTTCTTCATACTACATGAATCAATTGCCTGAAAGATTCAATGGTTATTTGAAAAAAAAATGCAGCATATATAAATATAATACAAAACTCTCTGAAAAGTTAACCACTCCTTTTTACCGTTTCAATTTCTCAAGAACAGTCATAAATGTTTAACTTTCAGGTGTAAATACATTGAATGTAAAAAAAAAATGGCTCGCGCGATTTTGAGTGAGAATAAGGCTATGTGTACTTATAACATCAGTCTCTAGTTAGGACCCCCCCTCTCAGGGTCGCAAAAACGAACAACAACAAAAGTTTTTAGCTGCCAACTGGGGAATGGGTGAAAATATTTTGACGTCCTCCCCAAGGATCTTCAACTGTCATAAAATAATTCCACCCCTAAAAACTCCATTAAAACTCAGTGTTTCGGAGCGCCTGTTTAATAATTATTTGGAGCAAAGATGTCTAAGTTGAAATGATGTGATCATATCATTGAAAGTTGCACAAGAAGCTCTTCCGTGCTTTGAAATTCCCCTTCCCCAATTTATTTCAGATTAACACAGAATTAAATTAAGTTGAGTTACCTCAATAGTATAACTGGAAAAAACAGGCAAGTTTGACTTAAAACTGCAAAGTTACAAAAACTTCTAAACATGAGGCAAATTTTCCTCAATTATATTGAGTAATTTCAACTAATAAGGTTTTACACCCGGGGGGGGGGCACTAGCGTACCTAAGGGGGGGGGGACAGGGGGGCAGACTGCCCCCCTGACGAGTCGCGAGTCTTGCAGGGGACGTACCCCTGCCCCCCCCCCCCCGACGAGTCACGACTGATCCAGCGGACGTTCCCCCCCCCTTTTGAGAAGCAAATTTAATAATTTTTGATGTGAATATGCAAAGAAAACCGACGTGTGCCCCATCTTTAGAACTTTAATACCCTTTTTTCTCTGTTTTTCTTGTCACTTTTTTTTCTGGTACGAAATGTCCTTTATTCGCGGTTAAAGACTTTTTTTTGCTTGTCGAATATCCGTAAAAATTGTCCCCCCTTTGGAAAATCCTGGGTACGCCGCTCCCGGGGGGAAACTTCCATTGATGAGTGGATACTCTGCGCGACCATGGGGTCTCGCAAAGCACCCTTAACAAGTATTTTCCATATTCTGAAATTGCACCCCTTAACAATTATTGGCGTGGGAAACCCTACCCTTAACATATATTATAAATAAAACGATACTCTTGGCAAGTATTTCCTGAATTTAACCCCTAAACAAGTACATCGATAATTTAATTATGTCACGGACGCCGGGACTTTACCTACATCATTGGGTTTAGTACGGCCCCACCTCCCACACCACACCTCGCGCAAATCGTACTCTAAACACGCAGTGTTGACTGTTGGGGGATACATCCTTAATGATTTTTTTTTTCTTAATTTGTATACCCTCGGAAATTTGGTGCCAGGTAAAAATGGCAGAGGTAAAAATGACAGAAGTAATAATAACAGAGGTATAATGGCAGAGGTAAAAATGGCAAGTACTCAGAGAAGGTAATAATGGCAGAGGTAAAAATGACAGAGGTATAATGGCAGAGGTAAAAATGGCAGAGGTAAAAATGGCAAAGGTAATAATGGCAGAGGTAATAATGGCAGAGGTAAAAATGGCAGAGGTAATAATGGCAGAGGTAAAAATGGCAGAGGTAAAAATGGCAGAGGTAAAAATGACAGAGGTAAAAATGGCAGAGGTAAAAATGGCAGAGATTATAATGGCAGAGGTAAAAAAATAACAGAGGTAAGAATGAGAAAGGTAATCCAGGGGGATGGCCAGCCATGCGTGACCAAAAAAAAACGCCTTTAAAAAATGGAGATTTTTTTTTCAATTTTAGACGCAGGCCGAGCGAGCACTCGTTAGGGATATCAAAAACACCGATTTTAAACAAAAGGGCGGTTTAGAAAGACTGGTCAATCATGGGGTCCATTTTTTTAGGGGTCATATTCTGGCGTAAACTTGTTTAAGGGGTTACTAGAAAAACGTCGTGTTGGAGGTGGCTGGAAATAATTTGGTCACGTATGTGTACAGCAATAAATATTACTGCCCCGGGAGGTAATAATGGTAGAGGTAAAATGATGGAGTTAAAACTGGCAGAGGTAAAGATGGCAGAGGCAAAGATGACAGAGGTAAAGATCATGACATGCTACATCAACAAGGAAAAGACAGATGGACTCCTAACGACAAAATGAGTATTATGAACTCATTAGATATTATTTGGATTTTCTCATCATTTTAGGTCTATACTTTATCGTTGATATGATTAAACTAAAACATTTTCATCCAGAAATGATTTCAATAAGTGAGTGATGGAAGGATTTATCTTGGCCAGTTCGTAAGGTAGAACAGCACTTCATCACATACCAAACGGATTTTAATGTAAACACCAATGTGCGCTACCATTAACACACTGAAATGGACAAGTTCGGGATTTCTTCAAACCACTTGCATAACTTGGATAACAGAAAAATAACAAAACGTTCTGTAATAAAAGTAATTTTTCATAATTCAACATCATATTGGATCCGAATAGATATTGATATTATACGTATATAGCTTACGGTAAATGTATAATGGTAGCAATCACTGATAAGTTTTTCAGAGCAATATCCTCATTGCAGCTAGTCCAAGTGAGTGTCAGGTTCCTTAACTAGTTTCTATGTAAACGGTAATTGGATGAATTTGGAAATGTGTAGCGAATCAGGGATTTGAATTTATAGGCGTTTCTCAGGTACGATTCTATCGATATTTTTTTGAATGCGAAGTTCACTCTGACAAATGATTTACGTAAAAATAGCAGAAAAATGAAGTGAAAGTTTGCGGAAACCTCATCAAAAATTAAGAAAGTTATCAGAAGTTTGAGTTTTTGATCTGTTTCGTCATATACGAGCAGCAGCAGCTACCCCGTATTTTATGTACCAAAATGTACTTTTCATTTTTTTTAATCAGTGGTTCGTGATTGCTAAAAAAAAATCTTTCAGGAGCGGACGTAAAATGATTGTAAATTGATGTACTTAAGGTACAATAAAAAACCGTTTAATTTTTTAAGAAAATGACATTTCATTTTTATGACACCATATATGGGGAAAAACTACTCGCAAATTACGTCACCATCGAAATTCTATTAGCTTTTTACATCTTTGATGGATTCCCTAAACCCCTCACCAATATTTTTCTGCTATTTTTACAATGAGTTTTATGTCAGTTTGAATTTCCACTTTTATGAATTAAGTACAATTCTTGGGATCCAAAGTGTGCTTCAAATTTGGATATTAGAGGAACGATTTGCCATGAGAAGGCCGTGCATGTAAGTCCAGAAAAAAAAAGAAAAAACAACTCAAGTGTTATCAATTTGGTGCAGAAGATCTAATAATATTATTTGAAATGTTACCCTTTAGTCCAACATTATAATTCTTATTTTCTTCTCAGAGCCTTTCGTATTTAATCTACTTATCATTGCTTATGGAGGGGCTTTTGGATTTTATGGCATGTGGTTTAAGACTGGCCATGTATACCTCTGTCATTCTTACCTCTGCCATTAGCTCTGCCATTTTAATCGCTGCCATTTTTACCTCTGACATTTTTATCTTTGCCATTTTTACCTCTGCCATTTTTACACCGAGCCGCAAATTTGACCCTAAAACACGTAGCTTTCCTAGCGAATAAGATACCATTTTCGCGCATGATATCCTCTCGTCAATGTAAGTAGTGACAGCGCCCCTCGGACTCTCTGCACCTCTCTCATTTTCTCCAATTTTTCACAACTAGGTACTTACTTTTAACAAGTTTTTTCGAGTAAGTTTTGTTTTGTTTATCATCTCCAGCCTTCAGGCTTTTCACAGAGAAGACAATAACAGCAGAGCGAGGAGGAAACATCACCCTACCCTGTCGTTCCTCCGTTCCCGGCGTAGCTGCCGTCTACTGGTACAAACATGCTTACACTGGAGCTCCAGATGACGAAGCGGCCCTGGTAGCCAGAGATTATATGGGGTATTCAGACCCCATTCCTGACTTCAAGCGGTTCGCAATTGCTGATGACTACAGTTTAGAGATTATCAATGTCTCAATTCTCGACGAGACAACCTATTCGTGTCTTATGCTTTACAAGTTAACTGTAGATGAAAGAGGATATACGGACATGAGGGTCATAGGTAAATCGGAATGATTTTAATAGTCATTTTTGATATTTCATTCATTTCCTTTCTCTTTTTAACTCAATTCTTTATGAAAAAATGATTTCCAGTCGCGAGGTACTGTCATGTAAAAATATCAGAGGGAGAATTTCAAAGGATGGATGGGACAACTAGGTCCCCTCACGTAATCTTCACAACGGCAGCTTGAGACTGAAATATTTGATGCAATGTATGAAACTGGATATATACATATATATATATATATATATATATATATATATATATATATAATCACTTGAAGTTTTTCCCCCTGGTTTTGATGCATGTTTTGCCTGATTACTGACACTGAATAACATATCTACCTTTGATTGTGAATGACAAGATTATAAACAATTGCAGTAGCATCTGGAAATGCATTATTGAGAACAGGTGTTAGGCGTATGGTTAATGGAGGATGGGTTAACCCCCACCCTACGTATAATCAAATTTAGATATGAAAGTGTTGTGAAGATTACGTAAGGGGACCTAGTTGTCCCATCCATCCTTCGAAATTCTCCCTCTCTGATATTTTTACCTTACAGTGCATCCCGACTTAAATCATTTTTCAAAAGGAATTGACCTCGATTAGAACTGAGAGTTCTCTCAAAATAACTGCAGACAGATCATTGATGTTGTGCAAATAATTTCCAAAACACTTAATATTGTATTTCAGGTGAGATAAATTGTGCTCTGATATGAATACTGCTTTGAAACTCGAAGCTGTGATCTGATATTCTCCTTGAAGAAACTGCCAGCTTCTTTTATATATAAATTTTCACTGTTCTGGAAACTTGTAGTATTTGTCTTTAAAAAGAACATTCTCCTTCTTTCTAGAGCAGTCCTATTCTCTTGAATGACCTCGGTGAGATGAATAACGAAAACAACATACCTCATCCTAATGTCATCTTCCACTGCCTGCAGCCTCTATTGTAAATTATAGAAACACCAGATATTGCGCCGCCTAACAAAGCTTAACATAACTGACATACTGGAATATTCTATATGCAATGTACTTCCTATAGAGAAAAATGAGTGAAAGAAATTTCTCTTACAATTCTTCGTATATATAACACCCCGGGAAAAACAAAGCTTTACCGTAGTAAAGGTTTCTATAAGATTATTTTTTTTATTTTTCAAAGTCATATTGGTAAATCATTTACATGTACGAAGATATAATGTTAACAAACATGTTTAAATAAATGAACATTAAATACACCTTTTTCCAAATGACACACTTGATCAAAAGCATGAATAATCTTATTTTAAACCTCTTGAAAGAGCGTCAGCAATTAAATTATTCTTTCATAAGGTTCATAAGGTAGTGGGGTTTTTCAAAATAAATAAAGAAATGAATGGAAACTTGCATTTTTTATATGGTATCGGATAAACATAACATAGAAGATTAGAATATTTTGAGAAAGTCAAGCACTTACATTTAGACAATTATGATGCGTACACGAATATACACGTGCATAGCATTTGAAACATGTATGTACAGTATATTAAATTGATATCAAATTAAGATTGAAATTGAACTGAAAGTAGTAATGGAAATTGAAATAAAGTTGAATTTGGAATTAAAATCAGTACCATAAATTTTCACAGCATTGTCCATTGCAATTAGTATCATAATTAGAATTTACATATGATGATTTATATTGTCAATATTGGTGTTTTAAATAATTATCATCATTTAGCATTTAGCGTCTTACATTTCCCATAAGGGACTTTCCATTGTCTAATTGATCCGTTAGTTATTACAAATCTTATATTTGATTGTTCAGTGTATGTATATACCATTAGAGTAAGACTACCGTTTACCTGCTTTAAACATCGTCCGCATCAACTGCGCAACAAAACAAAATTACATTATTCTACACTATTCTTACATAATCACTTCCTCATTCAGCATACGGATTGAGCTTAATTGGCACGAATGATTTTGAGAACCTATTTGTTCTACAACGGGCTGTTCGTAATTTATTACCATATGAACCTGATTGAAACATCATCCGCAATTGAATTATTATTTCAATTTATGTGTGAAATTTTCAAGCTGAATGGTTGGCGCATAAGGCTCCATCTGTGCAGTCGTTGGTTCTCTCTTTTGAATTTCTCTAAAAACACAAGATGTTTATGGTCTGTGTTGACTGTAATCTCTCCATTACACATCTACCTGCAGAAGGGCAAGTACGAGACTCGCGGCCTGTTTTTCGATAGTTGTATACTTTTTCTGAAACCGATTGAGTTTCTTAGAGAGGTAGCAAACTGTTTTTTGTGTGTGGCTTTTTTATCTTCTTGGAGCAATACCGCTGCTTCTCCAAAATCACAGGCATCAACAGCTACTTTGAATGACTTTGTAAAGTTTCAAGCTGCCAAAACAGGCTTCTTCATCGAATTGGCCTTTAATTTTTCAAAAGATCTCTGGCATTCGTCAGGCCACGCATCACCATCTACGCCAAATAAGCAGGAAATCAAATATGGCAAAAACTAGTTAAAAACAGTAGATTTCATAATTAAGCATGTAGGAAAAATATATGTGATATTACTCTGTGATGGAAGTGAAGAAAATGAAATGCGTAATCTGGAAAGCAACAAAATAACCCAGTTTTTCTGTGTACAAACCTATGGAATCACGACGCTTCTTACACAACGTGACGTCACGGTCTCGAGGCATTTGAAAAGCACAATAAAGCCTAATTTCTAAGCCGGGTTCGAAGCCCGATAAGTGGAATATTCTTAAGCAAAATACTCAGCTGGGAAGAGGTGAAAATGAATAAAGCTCACATTGCTGTATTAAGTAGCTTATAAGCTTTCGATTGGTATATAATTTGTCAATTTCATTTTTGGGTCCGGTCTGGGTCTTTAACAACTAAATTAAACCTTAAATTTATTAAGTAGACCAATTAGAACGAAAAATAATCACCCTTTTATGAATTTCATCTCCCATAGACTTTGCACACAAAGTATAAAAATGAGCCATTTTCGGCATGACATTGTCTTGTAACAAGTCATGTGACGTCGCGACGATATAGGCCTACCTGTATGTCGCGAATTTGGTCTTAAACGTTGCGCGAGACATTGAAGAAAAAAGTCATAAAATTTTGCGGCGCTATCTTTTTGCGTTTCGGAAAGCATCGAAGAGGGGAGGGGGGGTAGGCATCATGGCCCCCTAGTCCTTTTAGGGTTATTAATGACCATCCTAAATATGAAAAGAAAAACTATAACATTCGTAAGTAAATCCATCTATGCCAGGACATTTTCAATTTTGCTTTCTTTCAAGTCTGGAAATAGTTCTCTATATGTTATAGGTCCTTCAATAATAGATTCACCAAGCTTCTATGACAGTATGACGATCTCAAGGATGTTGTCAGTGAGTGAAAATCGTCACACTCTCATTTGTGGCGATTGGATTTGATTCTAGATGAAAAGTTAGATTGTAGAAACTATGTCAAGGAAAATAAACCGAAATACTCGTAATGAAGTTCTTGAGATGTGTAATAAGTTAGACCTTATTGATCTGTTGATGTATGACGTATTTACAATCCTGGTGGCCGTCTCATAAAGCTGCTCGTAAGTTAAGAGCGACTTTAAGACCGATTGGTGAACCATTCTTACGCGCTTAAAAATCTCAAATATATATACCATTTACCATAAGAAAGGATCACCAGTCGTTTTTAAAGTCGCTCTTAACTTATGAACAGCTTTATGAAACACCCATCAGATTGTTGTCAACATACATAGAGACAGAGCGATAAAGCAGTCTCGACTAGATTTCTTTCTGATCTCCTCTGAACTTTAGTTGTGATATAAGAACAGGTTATTTAACATTAATAAGAGAGTTTTAATTAACTGGGTCTGGAGAAAAGACAAAGCTCGATTCTCATTTTTATTTAACTAGAATATCATTATCATATCTTAGTTTGGACTTGAAACAAGCGGGTCTGGAAAAAAGACTTTGGACTTATATCATAATTTTTTAAATGACCGGGTCTGGAAAAAAGACTTAGGACTTATGTATATTATAATGTTGGAAAAAATTGGGCCTGGAAAAAAGACTTTGGACTTATATTATAATTTTTGAATTAACCAGGTCTGGAAAAAAGACTTTGGGCTTATATTGTAATATTTGAAACAACCGGGTCTGAAAAAAGACTTTGGGCTTATATTGTAATATTTGAAACAACCAGGTCTGGAAAAAGAGACTTTGGACTTATATTAAAATTTTGGAATTAAACGGGTCTGGAAGAAAGATGTTGGACTTGTATTGTAATATTTGAAACAACTGGGTCTGGAAAAAAGAAATTTGGACTTATATTATGATTTTGAAAACAACCGGGTCTGGAAAAAAGACTTTGGACTTATATTATAATTTAGGAATTAACCATGGAAAAAAGACTTTGGACTTATATTGTAATATTTAAAACAACCGGGTGTGGAAAAAAGACTTTGGACTTATATTATAATATTTGAAACAGCCGGGTCTGGACAAAAAAACTTTGGACTTATATTATGATTTTGGATACAACCGGGTCTGGAAAAAAGACTTTGCACTTTTGTGTTATATGAACGCCTTACAATAGGGTTTTAGTTTTATTTACCGCGTCTGGAGAAAAGACTATGCAAATACATTAATGCTACCAGTTTAAATTAACTGGGTCTGGAGAAAAGACTAAGCTCGATTCTCATTTTTTTTATTCCCCTGGAATATCATTATCGTATCTTAGTTTGGACTTCTATTATAATTTTTGAAATAACCGGGTCTGGAAAAAAGACTTTGGATTTGTATTGTAATATTTGAAACAACCCAGTCTGGAAAAAGAGACTTTGGACTTATATTAAAATTTTGGAATTAAACGGGTCTGGAAGAAAGACGCTGGACTTATATTGTAATATTTGAAACAATTGGGTCTGGAAAATACTTTGGACTTATATTATGATTTTGGAAACAACCGGGTCTAGAAAAAAGACTTTGGACTTATATTATAATTTTGGAATTAACCATGGAAAAAAGACTTTGGACTTATATTGTAATATTTGAAACAACCGGGTGTGGAAAAAAGACTTTGGACTTACATTATAATATTTGTAACAACCGGGTCTGGACAAAAAACTTTGGACTTATATTATGATTTTGGATACAACCGGGTCTGGAAAAAAGACTTTGCACTTTTGTGTTATATGAACGCCTTACAATAGGGTTTTAGTTTTATTTACCGCGTCTGGAGAAAAGACTATGCAAATACATTAATTCCACCAGTTTTAATTAACTGGGTCTGGAGAAAAGACTAAGCTCGATTCTCATTTTTTTTATTCCCCTGGAATATCATTATCGTATCTTAGTTTGGACTTCTATTATAATTTTTGAAATAACCGGGTCTGGAAAAAAGACTTTGGATTTGTATTGTAATATTTGAAACAACCCGGTCTGGAAAAAATACTTTGGACTTATATTGTAAATTTGGAATTAACCGGTTCCGGTTCTGGAAAAAAGACTGCACTTTTGTGCTATATGAACGTATTACTACAGGATTTTAGTTTAGAACAGATTCGCCAAAAATCCCTTCAAATTTATTACATTTGTGGGTAAAGTCATTATTACATTTGTGGGCGATCAAAAATTATTACCTTTGTGGGTAAAGTGCATTATTACATTTGTGGGTGAAATTATTACATTTGTGGGCGTTATTACAATTGTGGGTGCAACAGGGGGGGGGGGGCGTTTGGAAATTCAATAATTCCCTCTTCAAAGACAAAAGAAATATGTTAATTTAGTTTAAGGATACCATTTAGAATGTAATCGATCAATACAATTTCATACCAGGTCAGAATTATATTCGTGCACACCATAACGATTTGTGTTTCACTATTAATGATCAACTGTTATTTGAGATGATTTTAAAAGAAATCAGGGCAAAAACGATATCGTATGCTTCTTTTAAAACAGACAAGATGGTGAAGTTGAACGTGATCTCGAAAATGGGATCGCTGCTATGACATATTTGATTGCTCGGGGAGAAAATTCGGTTTGCGATTTACTAAAAAAAAAATTAAAGCTAATAAGTATACGTATAAATGTAAGATGGAAGGTGGAAAAACCCTCTAAATATTCTTTCAAATATGAAGAAGAGAAATAGGGTGAATAAAACAATTGGTTACATTATTAATGAAAGTAATGTTAGTTTTATACTAAATCCTAAAGCATTCCTTGAGGAAACTCGAAGTTATTTTTAAAACTTGTACTTAGACAAATTCATTGACGAAAATAGTGACGTGAACGCTATTTGTGAAAAAAAGTGCACCCACTTTGTCAAGCGAACAGCGAGAATCTATCTTGGCCTGTCTTGGCAGTACTTGCCCCTGACCAACCACAAGACCAAGATAATGTGACCTTTTGCTTTGGCAAATTCACTCTTCGTCAGATCATGTAGGCCCATGGTCAGATTCACTACAAGGTTGGCTTTATCCTGCCTGTCAAACAGTGTTCTCATATGATCCAGATGGTCATTCCAAGTATCACTAGGATGTCGTCAAACACAACTATCAAACCCAGCAATCACTTGATTTGTTAATCTTTGGAAGGTTGCTGGTGCATCTTTCCTTCCAAAGGCATGACTTTTCATTGAAATAAGCCTTCAGGTGTGACAAATGCGACATCTCTTTGGCTCGACCAGTCATTGTCACTTGTCAATATAAGCAAGTCTATCTTTTAGCCTTTTGGTAATCCATGCAAAATCTGTGAGAGCCGTCTAGCTTTGGAACCATTACAATAGGAGAACTCCAACTACTTTGAATCGGTTCGATTATGTAATTATCTAACATAAACTGCATTTCCTTATTCACCATTTCCAACTTGCTTGGATTGAGCATACAAGGATTATGTTTGATAGGTCATACATCATCTATATGTACATCATGTACAGTTAGATGAAGGAGTACACAACCTTGCTTTTCTTTACACACATTCTGCTACTCTTTTAACAGGCCAGATATATATATCAATTCTCTGATCATAAGGCAGATGTTTTAATGCCTCATGATGCCATATTTTCTAATATCTCTGAGTTAGACAACTCTACACCACATGGTTCGTTCTTACTTCTGTATAAGACATTTCATGATCTGTCTTTTCATAGCATTCATCTTCATGTATTTCTTCTTCTTTGACCTGTGTTATACCTATTGGCTGACTAGTCTTTCGTTCAAAGTATTCTTTCAACATTACATCACATGACAAGCTCTTTGAGGCTTTCTTCGATCAGGGGTATTGTTCACAAAGTTGACATTCAATTTCTTTTTAATTACTATGTGGGGGCCAGAGGGGAGATTTATCTTTACCGTAGTTTGTATTTCCATGAGCTAACTCTTTTTTTACTTTCAAGGTTTTCTTTCATATTTATTTCCTCCAATTCAATTTATCCTTTGATATTCTCTTTCCATTTTTGCCAGTTAGATCTAAGGCTGAGCATCGTCTGAAATATTGATAGAAGTTTCGGATTTCTCTGTAAGCTCCATGTGACTAGCCAACAAGTCAATTTTCTCTACCTTGTTTAAACCAGGGGCTAGAGATACATCCACATGATCACAAACTGCGATCAAATCATCTTTTTTCAATGACTTCAAATGATCATATGACAATTATGCCATTGGTATAAATTCTACCACATCACATGTAGACATGGTTGAATATACAGAAACACAAGGAAGTAAAAACAATAAATATTCTAGAATTTTCCAAATGCATTTTCAATTTAGATTGGCTTTTCGTTAAATTGCCTTTCGTTTCCCTGACAAGCCCCCAGAATTGTTTGTTACGATATGCAACAAATAATTTAAAAGATAATTGACGGAATTTAGTTTGTTTTTAGATAGTTTTGCTTTCTTATTTCCTCATAAACAGATCATACACCTAACAAAATTAAAATTATCTTACATATCTTGAAGATTCGGTTCTACGACTTTTAGGATCACATAATAAATAGGGTTGCATAAAAACAATGTAGTCTGACCAGGGTTCGGCTGTAGAGCGATTGGTTAGCTACTTGTCTCGAGCATGCGCATGGGAATAAAATGTACACATATCTTAAGGTGGTGTCATATCGGAATCTGCGTAGACTTGCTTAGAGTTGTGTAGGCAAAACCGAGGGCGGTGTCGTGTTGCGTAGTCTCTACGCAACCCTACGCAAATCTTGGTGTGAAACCCCCTTTATACAAACCAAATTTTCTCTTGATTATAGCCTTAGCAAATCCACAAGTACCAATGATATCATCATGCAACTCTACTGGGCAAGGAAGATGCACCTATATCATCGGGGAAGACGAAGAAGGAGTTACCCTCGACTGCAATATATATAATGCCCGACCTCCGGCAAGTCTGATGTGGACGATCGGTGATGGCAGTGTGAAGATTAGTACACACCAGCAAAATCGTGAGAAAGACGGGCTTTCCAACACGTCCTCACAGCTTTGGGTATGTTGAATAGGCCTACATTTTTCTTTATTGAATACAGAGTATACATACTGGTAGATCCTATTGTAAGTTGAAATATACTCGACCAATCGGCAATTCGGGTAAAATTCACTAAAAATGATGTGCCTAGGTAACCCATGTCGCACCAACGCATAATGTCGCAGCAACGCATAATGTCGCATATTGCGATATTCCCGACCTTTCGTTTGAAGACGCGCACGCTAATTTACAATGGGAGTTGATTTTGGAAGGGACTTTTGAGGCCCGCCGTCATGGTCGTTAAACTCTGTCTCGCTATGTAAATTGTGTGACATGATTTTTTTTTCGTTTCGCATCTGCGACGGAAACATTCAATATGCGTTTCGTGTGTAAAATTCTGGTTGCTACTATGGTAACTGCGATATATCCGATTGAGGACGACTTTCTAAAGCCACATTAGACTCCTCCTAGAGCTCGAGAGGCCGCCCGGGGGGCCAACTTCCATTGATTAGTGGATACCACGAGCGACCTTGCGTAAAAGGGGACAGAGTGGGAATGTACGTTACGTACAGTGTATAGGCCTATGTAACTTTATTAGGGTGTCAAAACGATGTTTAAAATGCTGAAAAAGGGGATATATATCCAATACTTGTAGGGTGTCACAACCCAAATACTTATTAAAGGGGGTATCTCACTGGGCTTGAAACTAGTTTGCGACTAGTTCGCGACTACAAATTTTGCTAGTTGCAGAGACGTCTCCGCGACATCTCTGAGACGTCTCATGAAAATTACAGAGTATCCGAGGAGTCGCAAGAAGATTAAACATGTTTAATATTTTTGGAGACTGTTTCTAGTCTCCGCGATGTCTCAGAGACGTCTCAGAGACATCGCGAAGACCTGCTGGAGACCAAAAAAATTATAATACATTGCGGAGACGTCTCCGCGACACTTCTTCACACTGTTTGACCCACTTCAGAAACCACGTGACTGAACGCGTGCTGATATCCCTCCTCCTGCTCCAAGTCGGGTGTATGATCTTTCAAACGTTCCATCGAGACGTCTCCTTGGTGAGAGCGCAAGCCAATTTTGTCTCCGAGACGTCTCCGCGACTGCAGTGACTGATAAGTTGGAGACTGTCGCGGCGACGTCTCCGTTGGTGAGATAGGGCCTTTATCAGTCGCTGCAGTCGAGGAGACGTCTCGGAGACAAAAATGGCTTGCGCTCTCACCAAGGAGACGTCTCGATGGAATGTTTGAAAGATCATACACCTGACTTCGAACAGGAGGAGGGATATCAGCACACGTTCAGTCACGTGGTTTCTGAAGTGGGTCAGACAGTGTGAAGAAGTGTCGCGGAGACGTCTCCGCAATGTATTATAATTTGTTTTGGTCTCCAGCAGGTCTTCGCGATGTCTCTGAGACATCGCAGCGACGTCTCAGCAGTCGCGGATATCATTAGTCTCCGAGACGTCGCAGCAACTGATGGAGACTTCTCGGAGACGTCGCGGAGACTAGAAACAGTCTCCAAAAATATTAACATGTTTAGTCTTCTTGCGACTCCTCGGAGACTCTGTAATTTTCATGAGACGTCTCAGAGATGTCGCGGAGACGTCTCTGCAACTAGCAAAATTTGTAGTCGCGAACTAGTTTCAAGCCCAGTGAGATACCCCCTTAAAGGCCCTATCTCACCAACGGAGACGTCGCCGCGACAGTCTCCAACTTATCAGTCGCTGCAGTCGCGGAGACGTCTCGGAGACAAAAATGGCTTGCGCTCTCACCAAGGAGACGTCTCGATGGAACGTTTGAAAGATCATACACCTGACTTGGAGCAGGAGGAGGGATATCAGCACGCGTTCAGTCACGTGGTTTCTGAAGTGGGTCAAACAGTGTGAAGAAGTGTCGCGGAGACGTCTCCGCAATGTATTATAATTTGTTTTGGTCTCCAGCAGGTCTTCGCGATGTCTCTGAGACATCGCAGCGACGTCTCAGCAGTCGCGGATATCATTAGTCTCCGAGACGTCGCAGCAACTGATGGAGACTTTTTGGAGACGTCGCGGAGACTAGAAACAGTCTCCAAAAATATTAACATGTTTAGTCTTCTTGCGACTCCTCGGAGACTCTGTAATTTTCATGAGACGTCTCAGAGATGTCGCGGAGACGTCTCTGCAACTAGCAAAATTTGTAGTCGCGAATTAGTTTCAAGCCCAGTGAGATACCCCCTGGCGACGTCTCCGTTGGTGAGATAGGGCCTTTCAGTAAGTTTTTCCTCACTCAATATGCACTCGATTCGTTTGAAAAACCACTTTCCCATCCATGTCTTAATCTATTTTAGGTCTTGCATTTCGCATATGTCCAGCCATCAGTCGTAATATACATGTATGTATGGTGTGGGTGTCGCGGGAAAGGATTTTGCACACGAAAAGTAGATCTGTAGGGCCTGTAACCCCCTGTAACACAAAGCTTAGCATTGATTGTAGAGCAGTTTACTACGTTTGATTCTATTGACTATAATGTACAATTAATCTTAAAAATGAAGTGTATGATTTAGCGTTAACTTTTGCGTTAGGGGACCCCAATATTAGCGTCGGTGAGGATTGCGAAAGGTCCCAATTATGCCAAGAGCGTCCGACGCATAATATCGCAGTCAACGCATAATGTCGTCGTACTTTTTCTAACGCATAATGTCACATGTCGCAACGCATAATGTCGCAGAAAATTGTCAACGCATAATGTCATGATGTCGCAACGCATAATGTCACAGCAGTATTTTCTACAGGACTCGAGCTACAGATAAGATCTAACATATGCTTTCACTAAGTATTTTGAGACACGAGAAAGAGAATGAAGTGATTTGGAAATCAAGATTACTCATTGTATGGATAGTTATCGATTTATTGCCATTTCGTCTACTGCCTTTTCCCCAACTATCGCATGGTCTGATATCATTTCGTCTACCTTTAGTTAGTCAACTATCAACAAAGTCCAATAACCGTTTCGTCTAATTAACATCTCGTCTAATATCCAGTTGGTCTAATAGCCGCTTTTTATATTATCATTAATTGGTCCAATGTCCACTTTGTCCAATATCATTACGTCTCTTACCTTTTGGCCTAATAGCCAATTGGTCTAATAACCACTTAGTCTACTCTCATTTCGACCATGTTCCATCTGATCTATCTTCAGTTGGTTCGCTATCACTTTGTCTAAACCCATTTCGGCTAAGAATTATTTAGTATCGTTGCCATGGGTCCAATCATCAATAAGGCCAATCACCGGTTCTAAGACAATTCCCCCCCCCAAAATCAGAGTACGGACAACTACCCCCTGACAATACCCCCCGAGGACAATTACCCCGAGGACAATTACCCCGAGGAACAATTACCCCCGGACAACTACCCACTGAGGACAATTACCCCCTGGAAAATAACCCCCTGGACAATTACCTCCTGAAGACAATTACCCCCGAGGACAATTATCCCCCGGACAATTACCCCCGAGGACAATTTCCCCCGGACAATTACCCCCTGGAGATTGCCTCCAGGACAATTACCCCCTGGACAACTAACCCCCCTCCCCACCGAGGACAATTACCCCGGGACAACTACCCCCGGACAATTACCCCATCTTAATCATGAATGTGCACCACTTGTTTAATAATTCTTACCTTCTTGTTAAATAACAGGTTTATAGGTCCTACTTGACAGTGTTATTGTCGACTTTCATTATTTCTACCTGTGAAGGTGTCTTTTTTTAACGTTTTATCTATTTGCCTGATTTTTTCCTGAAATTAAACCCCAAATAAATAAAGAAAAATATCAGTTGGATTCAAAGAAGTTAGGCATTTGTGATTAGTATGTTTAATGTTGAATTGTTCTATGAAAACTTAGTATGAGGGCCAGTTTAAACATTTTCTGATGTATGTATGCGTGGCCAAACGGGAGATTTAGGATGCAAGCCCCCACCCCATTTTTCATGATGCAGAAGTCATTGCTAAACAAAAAAAAAGGAAGAAAAAATGAAAAGAAAGTGAAAGAGAGAGAGAAAAGGAGAAAGAGCAATATAAGAGAGAAAGTTATTAACATAAGATAAAGTAGACAATACATTGAAAACCTGTGCCACCGACCAAGACTTACAACAGGTCACGCTTGATTCTAACATCGATGCCGGAGAGATGGGGGGGGGAGGGGGGTTCCGGGGTAATTGTCCTGGGGTATTTGTCCTCAGAGGTAATTGTTTGGGGGTCATTGTCCGGGAGTAATTGTCCTCGGGGCAATGGGGGGGGGGGGTAATTGTCCTCGGGGGTTAATGTCCTCGGGGGTAATTGTCCTCAGGGGTATTTGTCAGGGGGTAGTTGTCCGGAAGGTTATTGTCCGGGGGTAATTGTCCTGGTGATTGGACCAATTGGTGATTGGACCCATGGCAACGATACCAAATGATTCTTAACTAAAATGGGTTTAGGCAAAGTGATAGCGAACCAACTGAAGTTAGGCCAAATGGAATGTCACGAGCGAAACTGCTCTAATTAACTTATTAATCTACAGGCTACTTAACCACCCTGAATAAAAGACCAAAGGATATTCAAGATATAAATGAAGTGATCAATTTAATGTCACAAAATATAATAAGTCGTTTACATTGAATCGTTGAGAACATAAGTATAATTGCAAACAGATATTCAATAAATCATTTCATATAGAGAAGGAGTATAATCATCATTGACTGTCCCAAGTTTATGGGAAGAGATTGATCTGGAAATAGGCCTTTAAATTATGTTACCGAAAATCTTGGAAAGTTTATCGATTGCTTGATCAAACCTTCAATCGGGTAAATGCGGAGTTCGAAAACAGAAGAGATCGACAAACCACGACGACTACGAAGATTGGACGATTATGACGAGGAACAAGTATGCCGATGATCGACGACGACGACGAAGAACACGACTGACGTCATCAGCGAAGACACGTGTCCTTGAAGAATGAAGAACAAGAGTTGAGTTGAAGCTCTAACTTGGAAGAATTACGGTCGAGTCCGACGAACAGTAGCTTCGGCTGACTGAAGTGAGTCATTCCCCTCGAATGACATTGTGACTCATGACCTGGACATAGAGGGTAGGTGCTACCCTGTCCTACATTGACTCCACATTGACTCTGGGCTGACCCTAGGTTGACAGCCGTCTAAAATAGGAATAGACCAAATACTTAACAGCAAAGGCCCTAACAATATTCTATTCACAAAAATATCAGCTTATCAAAATTAGCTTTCATATTTATTATCAAAGTAAATGAATAACAAGCTTCTATTAGCATGAGCTTTCTGATAGTCAAGAAAATACATAACAGTTGAGAAATCTAATATAATTATTTCTCTCTGAATCGTAGATCAATTATATAATTGACTTTAACAGACTTCAAAAATACAACTTTGTTCATTTTAGTAAGGATAATTATATTCACATTGAAGACTGGAGTAAGATGTCATTTGGTGACAAAATGAGCAGAATATATATATATATATATGTAAATCTGTCTTTCTTTCTGAAAACAGACATGCCATATTAAGCATAAGAATTGTATTAATATTAAAACGTATGAACCAAACATTACTTACAATTCGGCATCGAGTAGAAAGGAACCTCCCTGCACTGGGTAGGGTGGCACACGCCCTTTTCCTTGGTTAGGAAACACCCCAAATTGGACCTTCTTCTCCGAAATCAAAAGTGAGAGTGAGCTGGCTTGGCTTTTCTTGCCAGCACACCAAACAGAAATATGAAACACAAAGAGTCTGTAATCCTATACACCTGTTAAACCATAGTCTACTTATTATGACAACCCAGCCTGTTAAAATACCTGGCAACCTATCATGCCTACAGTTTAGTTACTAAGGTATGCAGTCCACATCTGTACATGGAGTTTAACAAAAGAGTTTAACAAAACATGGACTTTAACAAAAGGGTTATCTAGTTTTGAATAAGACCCCACAAGGAACATGGACGAAAATGAGAGTACAGCAAGTGGTTATTAGACCAATTGGCTATTGGACCAAAAGGTCATAGACGTAATGATATTGGACAAAGTGGATATTGGACCAATTGAAAAAAATAAAATTAGACGAAATTATAATAAACAAAATGGCTATTAGACCAACTGGCTATTAGACGAGATTGTAATTAGACGAAATGGTTATTGGACTATGTTGATAGTTGATTAACTAATGGTAGATGAAATGATATCAGATCATGCGATAGTTGGGGAAAAAGGCATTAGACGAAATAGCAATAAACCGATAAATATCCATACAAAGAGTAATCCTGATTTCCAAATCACTTCATTCTCTTTCTCGTGTCTCAAAATACTTAGTGAAAGCATATTTTATATCTTATCTGTAGCTCTAGTCCTGTAGAAAATACCGCTGTGACATAATGCGTTGCGACATGTGACATTATGCGTTGACAATTTGCTGCGAGATTATGCGTTGCGACATGTGACATTATGCGTTAGAAAAAAGTACGACATATGCGTTGACTGCGACATTATGCATCGGACGCTCTTGGCATAATGTCGCAACCTGCGACATTATGCGTTGCTGCGACATTATGCGTTGGTGCGACATATCGGTTGTAACACCCCTCACGACTACGCAGCTGTAAAAGAAAAAATAGGAATTATTTCTTAGTCCCTCTTTGTTCATTTCCATCACTTATTGTCTGTAAGATATCAAGTACAATCTTCTAAGTCAAATAATTGTGCTAGTTGGTGATACAGTAAGTGTTAAAAACAGCACTGTAAAAAAATAAAGTTATTTGACAACAGACTGGTTATGAATAGATAGTGACCGCCATTTCTGTTGATACCATGTGATACGATGGGGGAGGGGGCGGGCGGCTGAGTGGACAGTGTGGAAAGAAAACTAAGATTTCCTATCAAGACCGAGGCTGATCGATGCCTGACTGCATTAGGATAAGGCCAAAGATAAGACGTTCAAGGCCACTTAATATACCTGGACGCCTCAGGCTCGAGGATCACTGAACACCGCAAATGATTTCAATAAAGACGGTAAGAACAGTAATGAACAATCTCATATATCACCAAAAAAAATACCTGTAGACATTCGCTCCAGAACAAAAAAGGGGGAAACTATGACACAAAATACACGATCTTGTCCATTCTGTCATAAATTTCCCGGTCTCATCTCGCCGCCAAATTTTTACCTTGTCCAAGCCTCGAAGGACCGGTACGTTGAAGCCAAGAGCCCAAGGCCAAAAATCCCCAAACATTTCGAGGCCAATAGGACAAGGCCAAGACAACACAGTAGTCCTCGAGTTCAAGGCCATCAGCTAGGCTTTATCGAAGTCGTTACAAAAGCTTACTCATTCACAGGTATCAAGATCTGAGATAGGAGAGACGTTCGCATGTGTAGCTACTGGGGAAAGTGTCAATGGAACGTCGAAGTTGGTGGCGACTCTGGCGATCACGGCTACTGTCAAAAATGAAAAAGGTACATGTGTGTGCTTTTTTTTTTCTTCAGATATTTCTTATAAAATTCCACTTTCCTCAATTTAGCCAGATACTTTGATTGGTTTACTATAATTTAAACATTTAGATTCCAGAATTTATATCCCTTTATTAAGTCTCCGATTAGAGACTGGTTTGTGTGTTAGGTATACTTAGACGGGTCAATATATTGTTTGACCCGGAACAAATTGCAACAATTGATTTTCAACGTTTTTTTTGTACTATTTGACCTCAAAAATAACATACTAAAAATGTACCAAAATCTGCATATGGGAAAGTAGTTATTTTTAAGATGGCGTCCAAGATGGCCGCCATTCACTGAAAATGGGTATAACTCACTCATTATAATCCTAGAATCCTATTTGGGTTCATATTCCATGGCCCAGTGGGTAAACGCATTTATTGATACAAGTTAGACTGAATATTAGCACTCCTGGGTACCAGGAAATTCCAAGACTAATTCCCCAAAATTTAATTAATTAATTTTGATTAGTTTTAATTTAACTAATTAATTTCTCTTAAGTGGCTTTAATTTTGTTTTTATTCAATAGTTTTGATGTTGAAGTAGTACATCGGTGCATTTAATAAGGACAGCCAGTGGTCTGGTGTGTCCAAAAAAATACAAGATGGCTTCCAAAAATTTAGTTTAAAATGGCTCTTAATCCTGATATAGCTCATATAATATCCATGTGGGAGATATGATTTCGGTGTCTAGACCATGCTTTCAATTGTCAAATTATTAATTTGGGACAAGTTACAGGGACAGTCAGGGGTCCAGTATGTTAAAAAAATTCAAGATTGCTTCCAAAAATGGAATAAAAATGCTGTTTCTACTTAAAAGAAAAACCCAACATTGTTAATATCCGGAAATATGATATTTTTTCCTCTATACCGGGAATAAATGGGTCAAATAGTACATTGGGATAAGTTACAAGGACGATGGGTGGTCAAGTGTGTCCAAAAGTCCACAGTGGCTTAAAAATATTATAAGTTAGCCGCTGGTATTTACAAATGGATAGAGCCCATGTAATATCCATCAAGGGTATATGATTTTTATGCCTTTACCATGGTTTTAAAAGGTAGAAAATTAGTTACAAGGACAGTCAGTGGTCCAGTATGTCGAAATTACAAGATGCATTCCTAAAAAATCGGAGTCTAAAATGACTGCTGTTACTTTGAAAAAATGACATAGTTCATTTAAAATCCTCCAAGGAGATATGATTTCGGTGTCCACATTATGGTTTCATGGTTTAAATAATACGTTTGGACTGGTTACATTGATATGGAATTGTCCAGTCTGCTTAAAAATCCAAGAGGGTTTCTAAAAATGCATCTAAAACGACTCATATCACTCAATAATGGTCAGAGTTCTTCAATATCTATCTGTAAGAAAAAATGTTGGTGTTTAAATTTTGGTATGAAGGGTTAAATGATACATTCGGACAAGTAACAATGATGCTTAGTGTTCCATTTTGTCAAAAAAATCCATGGAGGATTCTAGGGTTCCATCAAAATGGGTGCTGTTACCAACTCATGAATCAATATGATAATTTATCCCAATGCATTTAAGTGTAGGCACTAAGATTATTTCTCACAGGTGGATATTGTATGAACTATGTCAATTTTTAAGTAACAGCAGTCACTTTAAATTCCATTTTTAAGCCAACTTGGATTTTAAGGCAAAATGGATAACTGCATATCATAGTAACCAGTCACAAAGTATTTTTTTTACCCTTGAAACCCTACACTCTAAAAAATGAAGTGCTAATTCAGCTCTTAAAGAGCGTGTATAGTGACTGCACTTCCGAGTGCTGATTTTTCTCGTTCAAATTTGAACTAGACAGATCAGCACTCCGAAGTGCAGTCACTATACACGCTCTTTAAGAGCTGAATTAGCACTTCATTTTTTAGAGTGTAGTGTAGATACCAAAATAATATCCCCAAGGTGTATTTGTAATGTTCTATATCCACTTTTAAGTAACAACAGTCATTTAAGACCCCCAATTTTAAAGCCATCTTCGATTTTTGGACGTACTTGACACCTGACTGTCCTTTCAACTTAATAAGCCAATGTATTACTTGACCCTTTAAATTCTAGTGTAGACAGCAATATCATACCTCCGAGGTGTATTTCTAATAAACTATGTATAATCTTAAGTAGCACAGTAAAGTTACAGTCCATTTTTGAAGTCATCTTATTTTTTTACATACAAACAACTAACTGGTCTTGTAACTTACCCTAGTGTATTACTTGACCCTTTAAACCATGGTTTAGACACCGAACTCATATCCCCCAGACAGATATTGAACACACTATGTCCTTTTATAAGTAATATGAGACTTTTTCACTCCATTTGTGGAAGCCATCTTGGAATTTTGGACATACTAGATCAATGTCATTGTAACTTGTCCTAATATATGATTTGACCCTTAAAACCACACTTAAGACACCGAAATCAAATCACAGGCGGATATAGAGTGAGCTATGCCAATTCTAAGTATCGGCAGCCATTTTAGAATCAATTTTTGGAAGCCATTTTGGATTTTTGGTCATACCGGACCACTGACTGTTCTTAAAACTTGTCCTAATGAATTATTTTCACCCTTGAAACCAGTGGTTTAAACACAAAAATCGCATCTCCAACGCCGACGTGAAATAACCTACGTACGCTTTAGGTAACAGCAGTCAATTGAGAATAGATTTTTGGAAACCAACTTAGATTTTTTGACAAACCAGCTGACTGTCCTTGTAACTTGCTCTAAAGTATCAATTGATCCTTGAAATCAGTGGTTTCGATACCAAAATCACATCTCCCAGGCCGATATGAAATGAAATATGTCCGCTTTAAGTATTAGCACCCATTTCAGAATCAATTTTTGGAACCCATCACGGATTTTTGCACATACCAGACCACTGACTTTCCTTGTAAATTGTCCCAATGTATTATTTGACCCAGTTAACCACGGCATAGACACAAAAATCATATTTCTGGATATTGAACAAACTATGTCGTTTTTTTTAAAGTAGCAACAACAATTTAAGACTCCATATTTGGAAGCCATTTTGGATTTTTGAACATACAGGACCACTAACTGTCCTTGTAATTTGTCCCAATGTCTTATTTGACCATTGAAAACATGTAATCGACACCAAAATCATTACGTCCCAGTCGGATATAAAATGAATTATGTCCATCTTGATTATCACCAGCGATTTCAAACTCAAGTTTTTGGAGCCATCTTGGATTTTTGGACACACCAGACCACTGGCTGTCCTTGTAACTTGTTCCAATGTACTACTTCACCCTAAAAAAAACATCGAATAAAAATTAAATCAAAGCCACTTAGATGAATTGTGGATTTTTATTCTACGGCAGCCATTATGGGCGCCATCTTGGATTTGACAGGTACACTAGAGGGGTTATAATTTACTTTAGACTGTATCAGCATTTTTTTACCCCTAGAACATGGATTATGAACCGAAATCAGATTCTAGGGTGGATAATAAGTCAGTTGTATCCATTTTCAGTAAATGGTGGCCATCTTGAAAATAACCACTTTCCCAGATGCAGATTTCGGTAGATTTTTAGTATGTTATTCCTAAGGTCAAATAGTACCAAAAAAAAACGTTGAAAAATCATTTTTCAATTTGTTCCGTGTAAGGGTATTTTTGTTTGTGAATTGAACCGTCTAGATAGAAATAATGTAGAAATGATATGAGAATAATTGTTTGCTAGCATGATGTGGTATGTGTGTGAGTGGAAGAGAGAAAGGGGGAGGGGGGTGGGGGCCAGTAGAGAGATTTAGGTGACAGGCAGCTACAATTTTTTAAAGCGACCTTTATAAGATAGCCTTCATGAGAGCTAATTCATGCAGGGGAGTGGGGGGGGGGTACTGGACTGCTGCCTTTTGCTCCCATCCCAAACTCAGAATCTTCTTAAGATTTGCTCCAGATTGTTCATTTCAATTTCAAAATAAAGACAAAATGACCTTCTGATTGCTTTGCTTTCTTGCTCAGATATCTTTGATCTTTTTGAGTATCATCCCCCTAAAAAGAAGATAAACATAAATAATCATGGCTATTCATGATGTGTAATAAAAATAGTCAAGGGCGGAAATCTGTCCTTGAAGGTAGGAGGGACACAATTGAGTTTTCCGTGCTTATGTTCTACATAATTACTAACACAAACACACTCACACAAACATACAAACATACAAACATACACACACACACACACACACACATATATATATATATATATATATATATATATATATATATATATATACATTATATAAATTTCGATGAGGGGAGGTATTCCTAACTAAAAATAAAAGGCCTCAAAATAAGTAATGCGAGCGCGAAGCGCGAGCCAAAATATGTTGATATTTCATAAATTGTGACCTGGAAATTGAACATTCTGAACATTTCTTTTTGTGATCATGAACAAGACTCGAACCTAAACCATTAATGCGAGCACGAAACACGAACTGAAAGTTTTTGGTTTACCAACCTAAAAACTGGACATTCGTAACACTTTTTCATATCATGAACAGGATAGGAATTTAACTAAATAATAGATGCAAGCACGAGCTGCAAGTTTTCGATTTTCCAACCTAAAAACTGGACATCCATAGCACTCAATAATCAACGGAATAGGAATCTAAACAATGAATGCGAGCGCGAAGCGTAAGCTGGAAGTTTTACATTTTCCAACCTATAGCACCTTAAAAAAGAATGTGAACAGGATAGAAATCTAATCAATTAATGCGAGCGCGAAGCGCGGGTTGAAAGTTTTTGATTGTCCAACCTATAAATAATAGTAATTCTTAGTACTTAAAAAATCATGAACAGGATAGGAATCTAAACAATTAATGCGTGCGCGAAGTAAGAGGTGAAAGTTTTGTATTTTCACACTTAAAAACTGGACAATCGTAATTTCTTTTAGAATCATGAACAGAATTGGAATTTTACTAATTGGTTTTTTTAGCATATTTTAAAATCAAGGACAGTGTAGCTATCTAAATTTTAATTGATGTGAGCGCGAAGCGTATCCTGATTTTTTTGACCAAAAAGTGATCTTCTTTTCACCTTATAGCAATAAACAAGATAGTATGTGACTCAACCATATTACTGATGCGAGTGCGAAGCGGGAAATTATTTTTTTTTTTATTCAGATCTTAAAACTAGATCTTTCAAGCACTTTTGAAATAAAGAACAAGCATTTTATCTCAAACAATGCAAGCGGAAAACGCGAGTTAATTTTTTTTAAAGAAATAAACCTACAAATTATGAAAAAGATGGATATCTTCCTAAATAAATGATTTGATTTTATATATTTTTATCTAAAAGGTGAAAAAAGTTTTGAGCACGTACTGAAATAAGGAGATGGCTGTGTATTAATGCAAAGCGCGAGCAAATTTTTTTTATTTTTATACAATGACCTGAAAGTTTTCTCTTTTTTTCAATTATTCTTCCTCGTCCTATCTTTCTTCTTATTTTTCTTCTCACCTTCCTATTTTGCGCCGCCAATGGGGGGGGGCCGCTTCGCCCCCTTGATCTACCTAGGATGACCCCTCCCACGGCAGGAACTTTGTGTAAAATGGAATATTAAAAAATCGCTAATAGAGTATTTAAAAACAAATTTTGGGGGATTAAACGTAGTTAAAATTCACTGCGAAGGAAAAGTCATTACTCGTGAAAAGTATTCTTCTTTTTATGAGTACGCCAACAATGAAAATATTCTTATATTCCAAGTAAATTTGGATTAAAGGGGAAATTAATTGGTTTAAGGGGTATGGAACATTCTCGTCTATCATCTATGCACTGAAATCTACTTATAAGTATCCAGAGGCGATTTTCTTTTTTCGTCATTTGTATTAGTTATGAAGTTGACAATGGCCATCGATGCCATCGGTTACACTTTGTAATTCCGAAGGTTCGTAATTCCGAAGGTTCGTTATTCCGAAGGTTCGTAATTCCGAAACACGTAAATTGCCTATACCTCGATGTTCGTTAATCCGAAAACGAAAAAGGGTTCGTTAATCTGAACATTTGTGGCGTTATTCCGACGGTTCGTTATTCCGAAGGTTCGATAATCCGAAAACAAAATAAGGTTCGTTGTTCCGAAGGTTCGATAATCCGAAAACGAAATAGGGTTCGTTGTTCCGAAGGTTCGTTAATCCGAAAACGAAATAAGGTTCGTTTTTCCGAAGGTTCGATAATCCGAAAACGAAATAAGGTTCGTTAATCCGAAAACGAAATAAGGTTCGTTTTTCCGAAGGTTCGTTAATCCGAAAACGAAATAAGGTTCGTTAATCCGAAAACAAAATAAGGTTCGTTAATCCGAAAACAAAATAAGGTTCGTTAATCCGAAAACAAAATAAGGTTCGTTAATCCGAAAAATGAAAACCGGGAAAGCAGAGGCAAGGCAGTGGACACTTGCCGTTCAATTGTTATGAGGATGGGAAGGCAAGGGCGGCCAAACGAATGTTCGTTTGGGGGGTAAAGCCAAAAAATGAAACTCATACGTCAAAATGGGCACTTTGGTGATATTTTCACCTTAAGATTATCAAAAAAAAAACTTTTTTGAAATGACTTCTTATTATGGCAAAATGTATATTTAGCCTTTATTTTTCGGGAGAGAGTATAATGAGCGAGCGGCTTGGTAAAAAAAAATCAAATGTGAAGTTGTAAAACTCGTTTGGGGGTCAATTATTCTTTAAATGGCATTATTGCGAGGTGTTGCGAGCGTGAATCACAAGCTAAAACTTAAGGGTATTTCAATAAAAATGGAAATAAGTTTTTAAAAATCCGAGCAGATTTCTGCTGTCACTAGAAATATGTACATCTAACTAAAGAATTAACACGAGCGCAATACGCGAGCTTAAACATACTGACCAGAAAAGGAATCTTAAAGAAAGAATTTAGTGACCTCTTTAGGATACATATTTCACCAATCGAATAACTGAGAGTGCGAAGCGCAAGCTGAAAATTTGCAATATTCCAGCCTGAAAACTTTACTTTCAGAGTATTTTATTCCGAAAACATGAAAAACAGCATATTTATTTGTGACAAAAGATCTTTCCCATTTTTGGAAAAATATTCATTTCCCTGTTTTTTATTTCATTTTTGGGGTGCAAGTGCCCCCTGCCTCCCTACCGGCGGATCCAACTTTTGTCAAATGGGGGGGGGGCAATTTTTTTTCGGCCATATTTTCCTCGATCGGCAGCTTAAAGTTGATTTTTGTTTGTTTTTTGAAAGGGTAGTCCTAACAGTCAATAATTAGCTTTATACTTATAAAATAAAGTGAATATGTAATAACATGATAAACCCTTTTTGAATAATGCGAGCGCGAGCTATACAATTTTTTTGATATGATGGGCAATATGTTTGTGATCTTCAAAACGAGATGCCTATGTAACTAGATAATAACTGCGAGCAAGAAGCGCGAACAGAAATTTTAAAAAATAAGCTCTGACCTGATCTAAAGGGGACATTTTAAGAACTTTTTGCAGTTAGCCATGAAGACGATGCGTGTTTCAACCAGTGACGGCGGAACGTATTTTCCTTTTGGGGAGCCAAAAAAGGGGCCAATAGGGTATTTTGGTGCAAACGGATATTTTCGCCATAAGATTATCATCTGTGTAAAGAGGTAATGTGTTTTGTAGTAATTAAGTTGAGCAAAAACATTAAGTGATCTCTGATTGGTAAGTTATATATTACGTTTTCTGCGAGCGTAGCGAGCAAGCGGTTTGGGGGAAAATGTAAAATTCGCCTATTTGGTCAATTACTGTTAAAAGGGCATCCTTGTGAGATGTTGCCAGTGAATCACGTGCTCAAACTTTTGGAAATTTCATGTAGGCCTAAAATGATAAAAATTATATTATTTACCCAGGGAAGCCACTTCAGTTCTGAAAACTGTTCTCCCAGCTATTATCATTATTATCCGTGTTTGTTACAAAAATGAATAATTTTCATTTTCGGAAATACGAACCTTATTCAATTTTCGGATTAACGAACCTTATTTCGTTTTCGGATTAACGAACCTTCGGAATTACGAACCTTATTTCGTTTTCGGATTAACGAACCTTCGGAATTACGAACCTTATTTCGTTTTCGGATTGACGAACCTTCGGAATTACGAACCTTATTTCGTTTTCGGATTGACGAACCTTCGGAATTACGAACCTTCGGAAATACGAACCTTCGGAATAACCGAACCTTCGGAATTACGAAGCTTCGGAATTACGAATGTATGCGGTCTCCATCAATGTCATCACTTTTCGGCTCGCTTATAGGGCTAGAATAGTCGGGCCGGTATGCCTTTTCTTTTCATATCCAAGTTCTTAAAGGAGAAGTCTTCCCCAACAATAACTTGATTTGAATAAAAAGAGGAAAATGCAACAAGCCTAAAACTGAACATTTCATCAAAATCGGATGTAAAATAAAAAAGTTATGGCAATTTACGCTTCATTTCACAAAACAATTATATGCACATCTCGGTCGGTATGCAAATAAGGAACTGATGACATCACTCACTCACTATTTCTTTTGTATTTCATTATATGAAATATTTTTATTTTCTCGTCATTGTCATGTGAAATGAAGTTTCATTCCTCCCTGAAAACGTGGAATTCCATTATTTTAACATTTTGTGCTTCAGGCAAGGAGGTCCTAGTTGTCAAATTCGTAAAAATTAAAATATTGTATAATTCAAACAATAAAAAACGAAAGAAATAGTGAGTGAGTGACATCATCGACTCTCTCATTTGGATGTAACTGGCTCGTTCATATAACTATGAACTTTGAAATGTCATAACTTTCTCATTTTACATCCGATTTTGTTGAAATTTATAGCATTATGCTTGTCTGATTTTTCTCTATTGATTTAAATCAAAATTTTTCTGAGGTGGACTTGACCTTTAACAAAAACTATCTGTTTGATATATTTCGAAATTCGAGGATACATGTGTATAATTTCGTTTTTGAATAATGTATTTTCAGTTTTTCCATAATAAAAGACCATAAATAGTAGGGGGACATTTGATATTATGTCCCCCTTTCCAAAATGGTAGGGGGACACGTCCCCCTTTCCCCTGGGATTTCCGCCCATGAAAATAGTATGCAGTGATAAACACCACATGGACAGAGCAAGCAGATCCCTAAGTTCAATCATATTAATGAATCTCTTGTAATTAAGCCTCCATATGTCTTCCAGGGAAATAGCTAGCCAATAAATAATTGTATTAATTGATGTAGTTGGTTGTAATTTATGTTGGAGGCAAATCACAGACCAGTAGTCAACATTTATTAGGTTAGCTGCAATAACATCATCACTGCTCCGTCATCTTGGTAGCAGCCATAGCTTTCTCAGTAGAAGTGGTCACGTGTAATAACATTTTATACTCTACGCTTGCAGACCTTTATCAGTTATCACTACAGTAGTAATAATCGCGACAGATAATTAATCAAAATAAGTGAACAGGAAAAGATGAATAAACTACTGAATTCCTGGGGGTGGAAATGAATGACATAATATACCCTAATATTTACTAAAGACGCAGCTTCAATCACATCGCGCATTATGCAAATTAGTGACAATATACTTATTTGCATATTTTTACGCTGTGCGCTCAGGCCAATTACGACCACGCTTCATTGGTGTGTCATGAAGTTGCGGTGTCCATAGGCTTCTTGTACGCGAAAATAGGAGCAGTGTGCACTTTTAACTTTCCAAAATTTCCCCATGTCTGACCGGATGCAGAAGCGAAGCTTCACCCCCTGATTCCAACGTCTGATGATGCCCTCTATGTTCTTTGATCAGGACCACACTGATCACGTGGTCTGCACGCATAAATTTACGCATATCATTCATTCGAATGCGCGAAGTATGAGTGCACTGGAATGAATCTAATTGTCGTGAACTTGTCGTGAAATGCATGCAACTAGCCCGGGCGTGTGCCTACTATGTTTTGCGCCACGAAATTTCTATTTCAGCGCCATGCACTGGTGGCATATACATGTACATGTAGTTTACCTATTGTCAGTGGCGTACCGTGGGTCACGGCATTGGGGGGGGGGGCACCAGCAAAAATTTCGGGTCACTTAGGGAGCGCGCGAAGCGCGCTCAGTTGTCAGGTATACTGACCTAATAGAGATATTTTAAGGACATGCAGTGCCATCAAACGAATATGTATCTCACTGATTAAATAATGCGAGGACGAAGCGCGACCTGAAAATTTTTGATATTGAGGGCTAAAAATTGACATTATAAGCAAATTGTTTTGTGATCACGATACTTAACTATCTCGTTAAACAAACAATGCGAGCGCGAAGCGCGAGCTAAAATTTTTGTATATACTGACCCTAAACAAGGAAATTTTAAGGATTATATTTTAGAATCCATTAAGAGTATAAATATCTCACCATAGTCATCTAATGCTAGTGCCATCCTTTGCTGATGTTGTTAGAATTACATCTAAACACAGTCATGAAGCACCTTTTGTAGTCATGTAATCATGATTATCATACGTATCTTTATTCAAATACTGCAAGCGCGAAAGCGCGAGCTGAAAATATAAGAAATATAGACCTGAAGAGGGGCATTGTAAGGGTTGTTCGTTTAGGAATTCTCTAAGACCCTACGTATTTGACTAACCGAATGATGCGAGCGCGAAGCGCGAGCTGAAATTTTTGTATATATTGACCCCAAACATGGATATTTTAAGGACTATAGTTACGAATCCATTAAGTCAGAGTATACATATCTCATCATAGTAATCTAATGCGAGTGCCAAGCGCTTGCTGATTTTGTTAGAATTACATCTAAACACATGGAGCACTTTTTGAAGTCATTGTAATCATGATTATCATACGCATCTCACTAATGAAACACTGCGAGCGCGAAGCGAGAGCTAAAGTTTTTTGATATTCAGATCAGAAAAAATTGACATTTTAAGGACTGATTTCAGGAGTTCATGAAGAGCAGAAATCTCACCAATCCACTAGTAATGCGAACATTAGCACGGACAGGAAATGTTCAAGACCTTAAAATAGGGCAATAACTTTCAGTAGTCATGAAAAAGAAGAATATATCACTACTTAAAACAATAATGACTCTAATTGCGAGGAAATATATTATTTTGTTGTATATTGATTTGAAAACCGGAGGCTTTAGTACAGCAGTTTTATATATCTCGTTAAAAAGTCTATGTGAGCACCAGGAACAATGAAGACACAATTAAGCAAATAAAGTTGTGAAAAAATGCTTCTTATGTTATATAACATAATATAAAACTATGATCAACACACAATTTCTACTTTCGTTTCTCTTCCTTTTTCCCTCTTTTTCTCCTTTCCCGTTTTTTTTTTGGCCAGTTGATGGGGGGGGGGGGGGCACGTGAACCCCCATGCCCCCCCCGTAGTTACGCCACTGCCTATTGTGCACATTATTGATTTGTTCTTTCAACAGCTAATGGTCTCTCAAGCGGAGCTAAAGCTGGAATTGTAACAAGCGTAGTTGCCATTGCACTAATTGCTGCCATTCTCAATCTATGTTATCGTCGCAGAGGTAAGTGAATTCATAAATTAAAATATAGAATGACTGAATGTTCATTGTTTTCCTCCATAATAAACGTAACAAGCATTTCAGTTTGCTTTCTAAAATCTTTGATCTCATAGGTACATGTTGTTTTCAACACTGTACCTTATATGAACTAGGAAACAGATACTTACTTGGCTTCAATATTTCATTCAGAAAATCATTCAAATTTAGCCTATCGAAAATGATTTCCCGCCGATAATGAATCACACAATAAAAGAAATAGATTAACGCGAAGGAACACGAAATAGTATGAAGAAGAGCAGGATAACAAAGGAGATATCAATAATGTGATAGAAATAGCTGGAAAAGAGATAATTTCTTAGAATTGGGAAATGGAAGAAAATCACAAGAAAATGTAGTAGTTCAACCATGCCAAGAAAAAAAAAGATAATGAAAACACGATCAAGATTCAATTTAAGGAATTCGGTAGCTAATTATATTCTTCGTAACTTTTTTGCTCAGAAAGGAGAAAACAAGTGCGGGACCCTGAAGAGCTTGAAAATCTCATTCAAGGTAAGTGTATGACATTACATTTTATCACTAAGTGTCTGAGTAAAAAAAGAGAGAGAAAGAGAGATAAAGTCGACAAATTTTAAATGCCATTTGGTGAATAGGATGTGTACTATTTCTCGATATTAATAGAGAATACAAGGGTAATACGGTTTGTGTTGTGACTTTACTTCGATTTCACTGTGCATGTGTTATTCATCAATCAAGCCGTTATTGTATTATCCCACACCTCTCACCAAGCCAGAGATCCACAAAGTTCAATTTTCAGAGTCCAAAAATAGTCCAAAGAAAGATCCGGGTTTAAAGTTCACTGATAAGTTCCTTGAAAATGTTCTTTAAATCTTAGTCCAGTTATGTTTAATTTCAATTTTTAGCTCCCAATATTACTGTCCATCTGACAAAATCCTGTTCAGTTTAACCCCAAAAAGAGACAGTCTGTTGAGTGGTTTTACAAGTCTCCACGATCTTGTTCGCGTTTCCTTCACTGCTTTTGTTGGTGAGGAACCTTGCTGACTCGGGCCAGCCTGCTGGGCTTATTATAATCATTATAAGCTCGGGTCACGGGCGGGTTCGCAATCACTCGGGTTTTGAATTTTTGGCGATTTTTTTTTTCTAACGGTGTCTTCAATGGGACAAACACAACGGGAAAATAAAATGAAATTGAAATTCGAGTTTCGTTTTAAGCCGGCAAGTACTCGACTACTAGCTGCTTTAACATAACAAGCAAATTAGCCATGTGGCTCAACTAACTTAGAATACATCCGGATTTCTGTCCTATACGAGGACTCCGAGTCAGAACTTGCCATATCTGCCACATCGATATTACATCGCATCATTCCCATATGCGGACATGCCTGCATGCAATGGCCCCAAGGCGGGACCCGGCCGCGGTCGGACACGACGTTCATCGCTAGCATGGAGCAAGCTAACGCGAGTCGAACCGAGGTAGATCCAACGTACGTTATGCAGTGCCAGTCAGTCCGCAGCCCGTCCGAAAGTATTTTATTCAGCGGTAGGCATAGCCATCCGTGGTTTAATGCATATACGTAATGAGCTGTGTAGACGATCTTTTCGATCGGCGTTTTGAAATGTTGCTCTTAGAATTGTCCATTTCTCATAAAATTGGTCTTATTTTATAGATAAAAGGCCATATCGTGTTTTAAGTAACAGACCTAAATAATTCCCCACCTAAAATTCTTTCTCTCTGTCACTCCTACCTTCCGAAATTAAAAGTCTTTCCCCATTCGGACTCAGTTTAGCACCGGACAAATAATGCTCTGACAACCAAACTAACTTCTTATCAGCATCAGTAAAAATGTGAACGGGCTTTAAAACTAATACTAAAACTGATCTAAAATTGAACTTAAATCGATTTTGAAATTGATTTTAAAATCGATTTCAAAATCAATTTTAAAATCGTAATTGAATTGATGCCCACAGGCGACAATGCCTTGTTCTTGTTCCAAATTCCTATTTACATTGACGCCTACAGGCGACAATACTCTGTTATTGTTCTTTTTTTCTTCCGCTAAAAATCCCATTCATTTAACACTTGAGTTTGTTTACCTTGCCCAGGCCGCGCGTTTCCGTTTTTAAAATAGAGTAATAGCCATAACTGTCTTGTTTTCATCCACTTTGGTCTGATATTTACAGGGTTACCTATGGTATCATCCCTAATAATTCAAACGTGTTTTTTACGCATCAGTGACCATGTAATGAAAATGTAAGTTTTTTTTTTTATAATTCCTTCTTTTGTCTTTCCCTCTAATAAATCACAGGCGTCAATGCATGCACATCGTTCTGATACGATTGCAGTTCTAGTTATACCTGTCCTAATTATTCCATCAACCTCTCTTTTCCCTCCTCTTCAAAACCACTCTGCCACTTTTAGACAGTTATAATTCTAAAATCTAATTTAAAATCGTATCTTGAATTGACTTTAAAAGCTCAAACATTTTTTAAGACAGTTGGCTAGCCACGAAATCGCCTTGTCAATCCCTATTATATTCTCCTTTAGGGCTCTCCCTGTATTAAAAAAAATACCATTAAAATCCCATAGATAAGGATTGACAAGGTGATATCGTGGCTAGCCAACTGTCTTGAGCTTTTAAAACCAATTTGAAATACGATTTTTACAATCGATTGTAAAATTGATTTTAAATCGATTTTATAATCAATTTTAAATTCATAATCAACCCAATTATTCCATCAACCACTCTTTTCCCTCCTCTTCAAAACCACTCTGCCACTTTCAGACAGTTGGCTAGCCACGATATCGCCTTGTCAATCCTTATTATTTAGTCATCCTTTAGGGCTCCGTCTATGGGATTTTAATGGGTTTTTTTTTAAATACAGGGAGAGCCCTAAAGGAGGAGAAAATAATAAATAGGGATTGATAAGGCCATATCGTGGCCTTTTAAAATTTATTTAAATACGACTTTAAATTAGATTTTAAAATTATAACTGTCTAAAAGTGGCAGAGGTGTTTCGAAGAGGAGGGAAAAGAGGGGTTGATGGAATAATAAGAACAGGTAAAATTACGATTTTCAAATTGATTTGAAATCGATTTTTAAAATCAAGTTTAAAATCGATCTAAGATCAATTCTAGATCAGTTTTAGTATTAGTTTTAAAAGCTCTTTCACAATATTACTGATGCTGACGAGATGTTAGTTTGGTTGTCAGAGTATTATTTGTCTTGCGTCTAAATAATTGTGTCCGTTCGAGGGATTGTTTTAATTTCGGAAAATTTTAAAACGCCGATCGGAAAAATCGTCCTCACATCTCATTACGTATTAGACAGCTGGCAGCCGTCTGTTTCGAGGAGTTTTTTAAAACGTTTTTATTTCTCCTCGTACACAGACGGCTCGCTATCGTGCAGCCACCATTAGGGGGTTAGCCATGCAAAATCCCCCAGCCGGGTTCATCGATTTTTGTCTTTTATGATCATAAAAATATATAAAAAGAAATGTAACAAAATAAGATTATTATTCCGTTCGTCCTAAAATGCGCCAAAAACGGGGAAAATGAACTTAAAGGGGGGAAAACAGTGATTAATTATTTCGGCTGTCGCGCAACTTGACTTCCCTGTTTTATTAGAACTTATTACATAAACATATGGCCATTGAGTCCCTGTACAGATCGAGCTAGAACTTCGGTCTCTGTATTTTGGCGAGTGGAGCCAACGGCGTTCAGCGAAACAACGAACATAATCAGAGACCGAAGCTTTTGGTCTACTTTCGTATATATATATATATATTATATATATATATAATATATATATATATATATATATATATATATATATATGTATATATATATCTACATTAAACCACAGATGGCTGGCTTTGCATACCGCGGAATAAAATACTTTCGGACGAGCTGCGGACTGACTGGCACTGTAACTTGGGATCTAACTCGGCTCGACTCATGTTAGCTTGCTCCATGCTAGCGATGCACGTCGTGTCCGACCGCGGCCGGGTCCCGCCTTGAGGCCATTGCATGCAGGCACGTCCGCATATGGGAATGACGATGTAATATCGATGTGGCAGATATGGCAAGTTCCGGAGTCCTCGTATAAGGCACAGTAGAAATCCGAATGTATTCTAAGATAGTTGAGCCACATGGCTGATTTGCTTGTTTGTTATGTTAAAACAGTAGTCGAGTACATTTTATTTAAGGCACTTGCCGGCTTAAAACGAAACTCGAATTTCAATCTCATTTTATTTTCCCAGCGTATTTGTCCCATTGAAGACACCGTTAGAAAAAGAAATCTCATCGAAATCCAAAAAATCGCCCCAAATCCCAAACCCGAGTGACTTCTAACGCGCCCGCGACCCGAGTGATTATAATAAGACGTCTGCTGGGTAGGCTGCTTCGTATCTTGCTCATCAGAATCATCAGTGCTTGTTGGCTTGTCACTGGAAGACTCAGTTCCTTCCGATAGCGACACATTGTACCTTGCTCTGCAGGTGGTAGGATCTTGGTTGTATTGCTTTCTGGATGACTTTTCCATAGCAAGACTGATCACGGATCCATAACAAATATCTTGGCTGTTGCTCTGGAAGCTCACTTGAGTCGTGAATTCTGTTGTAGGTCATCTTCATATCTGACCGTTATTTCTCCCACAGAGTTCAGGTCATGTTGTTGTACTTGTGGCAGAAGCATGTATGGCAACACAGGGACCTGAATCTTCGATCTCCTGCCCATCAAAAGTTCTGATGGAGCTAGCCCCTATTGGGGTGGAGACACTCGATAGCTGAGAAGCACTAGGTGGATGTCATGGTTCATTTTCAGCAATGCCCTTGACAGTACGAACTCCTCTTTTTGCCTCAACGTTTGCTTGCATGGACATACTTTTCAGCAAGCTTTCTGAAGTTATCATTGGCGAACTGTTAGCCATTGTCTGATACTAAGAGGTCTGGAATCCCATGGATTGCAAAAATCTCCTTCAGGGGCAAAATCACTGCTACTGTTGTATGACCTTGCAGTTGTTTGACTTCAATCCACCTATAGTACTAGTCAACGACAATCAGGAATATTTTCCCGATGTGTTCGAACAAGTCGATTCAAAGACGTTCCCGTGATCTTGAAGGAAAGAATGGGACCATCAAAGGCTCGTGGATTTTTTTCTATGGATTGTACAGTTTGAGATCATTTGTTCCAATAATTTAAATAGACTTGGCCATCACGGAGATTTTCTGGCTCTGGCTCTGCATTTGGTCATTCCTAAGAGTCCTCGATGTAGCCTCTCAAGGATATCAAGTCTGAGAGCTCGTGGAATGACCAATTTTTCATCATAGACCAATAATTCATCTACCACAGTGAAGTGTCCTTTCTGCTCACAGTAGTTTTTCAGGATAGGGTTGTATGGCATGTAGTCTTGCCATCCCCTGCTTTTTGTGCTTTTCTGATCTCATCTAGTCTTGAACTGTTACTGGTAGGTTGGTGGTTGGTGTTGACGCATAGGAATCAACCCTCTCTATGAAATTGATATCACTATGTCCTGGCCTCTCGTACACAAAAAAATCTTTTGCATGTCCAGGTAGCTTTCTTTTCGATCACTGCATACCTCTGCTCAGTCTCTGTAAGTGATCGAGATACATAGCACACTGGTTTCACTTTCCATCTCTCTGCACTCGATACAGGATTACACCAATTACGGAACAGGATGCATCTGCTGCAATGACTGTTGGTAGTTGTGGATCCTAATGAGCCAATGCTTCTGTTGAGATAAGCTTTGATCTATTTGGAAAATCTCTGTTGCACTTCTCCCCAGAACCACACATGGTCTTTTTCAGAAGTTGACGTAGTGGTTCACTGATAGTTCGGGGAGAAATTTCCCTACATGGTTCACCATTCCTTGGAATCTTTTAAATTCTTTCATGGAACATGAAACTGGAAAATCACGAATGGCTCTTGTCTCGCTTGGATCAACTTTGACACCAGTTTTGTCTATGAGGTGCCCCAGGAACTTCACTCTCTGTTGTGAGAATTCACACTTGTCATAATTTAGTTTGATTTCTGCTTCCTGCAAATGTTGAAGGACAGCTCGAACTTTGGTTTTATGTTCTGCGTACGTTGTACCATGGATTAACACATCGTCCATGTGGCAAATACTCCATCTATTCCTTCCAGGATATTGTAAATTGCTCTTTTGAAGACTTCGGGTGGTGCTGTTGTGCAAAATGGCAGTCGGTTGAAGCAGAATCTCCCAAATGGAGTGCTGAAAGTGGTAAGGAGATTGGACGCATCACTAAGTGGTACCTGCCAATTTCACCGTTGGCATCTAGCTTTGTGAAGATAGTACTCTTTCCCAGTTTTGCAAGGCTTTCATCCACTGATGACATCGGATGAATCTCTCGTTCAACTGATTTGTTCAGTGATGTGAGGGCTACACAAATTCTAACTAAACAATCTGGCTTTAGTACTGGAACAATCCTTGAACACCACTTTGTTGGTTCAGTCACTATAGAGATTTCCCCCTTGCTTTAACATGGACTCTACATGTAGTTCTTTCTTCACCTTGGGCAGATGTGAGTGCGGAACTTTCCTGGCTGTAAGCATTCACATTGGTTCGGCATCTGGAGCCAAATGTGATCTGGCATGCTCTTTTCGGTTTTCCCAATTCAGTAAAGAGTTGTGGGAATTCCGAACGTTCGTTAATCCGAAAACGAAATAAGGTTCGTAATTCCAAAGGTTCGTTTAATAGTCCGAAAACGAAATGAGGTTCGTAATTCCGAAGGCTCGTTAACTCAACAAGAGTCAACATGTCAAGTGGAATGCCTCTGGCCGTCTCACCTGCATCACGCGATTCAACATAGCAGCAATGCTGACTTTGAAAACTACTACAACTCACACACAAGATGTTTAGTGATACTTGGTTACTCTTATTTCCATGTTTTATGAACTAGACCAATACATTTACAGAGATGGTTGCCAAAATTCATTGACCTCACATGACCTTTGACCTGAATCATGTGACCTGAAACTTGCACAGGATATTCAGTAATACTTGATTACTCTTATGTCCAAGTTTCAAAAGTCCCAGTTAGATCAATAGACTTGCAAAGTTATGATGGTAATTCAACAGATACCCCCATTATGGCAAAAGTTCATTGACCTTTGACCTTGGTCATGTGACCTAAAATGCGCACAGGATGTTCAGTGATACTTGATTACTCTTATGTCCAAGTTTTATGAACTAGACCAACATACTTTCAAAGTTTTGATGGTATTCAAAAATAACCCCCAATTCGGCCAAAGTTTATTGACCCTAAATGACCTTGATCATGTGACCTGAAACTTGCACAGGATATTGAGTGATACTTGATTACTATTATGTCCAAGTTTCATGAATCAGATCCAAAAACTTTTAAAGTTTTGATTGTAATTCAATAGATACCCCTCAAATCGGCCAAAGTTCATTGACCCCAAATGACCTTTGACTTGGTCGTGTGACGTGAAACTCATGCAGGATGTGTTTGGTGATACTTTGATCAACCTTATGTCCAAATTTATAGGACCTATGTCCATTTATTTCCTAAGTTATGATGACATTTCAAAAACTTACCTCAGGTTAGATTTTGGATGTTGATTCCCCAACATGGTCTAAGTTCATTGAACCCCAAATGACCTTTGACCTTGGTCATGTGACGTGAAACTCATGCAGGATGTTCAGTAATACTTGATTAACCTATGGCTAAGTTTCATGAATAGCTCTATATACTATTCTAAGTTATGATGTCACTTCAAAAAACTTAACCTCAGGTTCTTAAGATGCGTTGTTGTTGCGCCGCGCCACCGCCACCGCCGCGTCGGACAAGCGGTGCCTTATAGTCTCACTCTGCTATGCAGGTGAGACAAAAACGAAATAAGGTTCGTAATCCCAAAGGTTCGTTAGTCCGAAAACGAAATAAAGTTCGTTAATCCGAAAAAGAAATGAGGTTCGTAATTCTGAAGGTTCGTTAATCCGAAAACGAAATAGGGTTCTTAATTTGAAGGTTCATTAGTCCGAAAACGAATTGAGGTTCATAATTCCGAAGGTTCGTCAGTCCGAAAGAGAAATGAGGTTCGCTAGTCCGAAAATTAAATAAGGTTCATATTCCGAAAATGAAATTAATTCATTTTGGTACTACAAAAACGGAGTTGTCGTAACAAGATAGCACGATATTATGCAATAACAGTGATTACGATCGATGATACATGTGTATGTTGTGGCCAATCAAGTATTGCATTAAAAATAGGCGTCCAGATCAGGTCAGAGCTTTTATTCTAAATTTCTGTTCGCACTTCTTGCTCGCAGTTGTTATCTAGTTACATAGGCATCTCATTTTGAAGATCACAAACATATTGCCCATCAGATTTAAAAAATATATATATAGTCTCGCGTTCGCGCTCGCATTGTTTAAATTGGGCTTATAATGCATAACATATTTACTTTATTTCATAAGAATTAAGCTAATTATTGACTTTAAGGACTACCCTTTCAAAGAAACAAACAACAGTCAACTTTGAGCTGCCGATCGGGGAAACTATGGGTGAAAAAAATGTCGCCCCCCTCCTATTGGCGGGGGAAATGCTATTTTTCCAAAATGGGAAATTCCTTTTTTTCAAATAAAAAATGTGCCGTTTTCCGAAATAAAACACTCTTTTTGAAGTATACATTTTAGATTAGTTTTCAGGCTGGAATATTAAAAACTCGCGCTTCGCACTCTCAATTATTCGATCGGTGAATGAAATATGTATCCCAAAGAGGTCACTAAATGCATTCTTTAACAGGTTCCTTTTCTGGTCAGTATTAGAGGACAAGTTCACCCCACAAAAAGTTATTTGAATAAAAAGATAAAAATCTATCAAGCAAAACACTGAATATTTCATCAAAATCAGATGTAAAATAAGAAAGTTATGACATTTTAAAGTTTCGCTTAATTTCCAAGAACAGTTATATGCACATCCTGATTTTTTTTTACAAATGAATGGACTTATGACGTCACCCACTCACTATTTCTTTTGTATTCTATTATATGAAATATGAAATACTCTGATATTCTCCCCCTTTTCCTGTGAAATTGAGTTTTGTTCCTTCCTGAACATGTGGAATTAGCACTGTTTATCTTTATGAGGTTCGGTTAAGTTGGCCCTAAATGTCAAATGGGTAAAAATTGAAATATTGTATAATTCAAACAATAAAAAAAAAAGAAATAGTGAGTGATGGACATCATCGACTCTCTCATTTGCATGTTACTGAGTTGTGCATGTAACTGTTCTGTGAAAAATAAGCGAAACTTTAAAATGTCAAAACTTTCTTAATTTACAACCAAATTTGATGAAGTTTTCAACATTTTGCTTCTTTGATTTTTCTCTAATGATTCAAATCAACATTTTTATGGGGTGGACTTGACCTTTTATGACAGAAGAAACCTGCTCGGATTTTTTTATATTTTCATTTCTTATTGAAAAGTTTTAGCTTGTGATTCACGCTCCAACACCTCGCAATAATGCCATTTTAAGAATAATTGACCCCCTCCCCCCCAAAAAAAAAACAACAAAAAACAAACGAGTTTTACAACTTCAGCTTTGAAAATTTTTCTTGCGAAAAATAAAGTCTAAATATACATCTTTCCATAATCAGAAGTCACCTTAAAAATGCAATTCTCTACTTAATTACTATAAAAGCACAATGACTTCACGCTGACGATAATCTCAAGGTGAAAGTATCTCCAAAGTGCCCATTTTGACGTATGAGTTTCATTTTTGGCTTTGCCTCCAAACGAAAATTCGTTCGGCTGCCCTTGCCTTTCCATCCTCACAACGATTGAACAGCAACGGTGTTCCCCCCCTTGCCTCTGCCTCTGTTTTCCCGGTTTTGATTTTTCGGATTAACGAACCTTCGGAACAACGAACCTTATTTTGTTTTCGGATTAACGAACTTTCGGAACTACGAACCTCATTTCGTTTTCGGAATAACGAACTTTCGGAAAAACGAACCTTATTTCGGTTTCGGATAAACGAACCTTCGGAACAACGAAACTTATTTCGTTTTCGGATTAACGAACCGTCGGAACAACGAACCTTAATTCGTTTTCGGATTATCGAACCTTCGGAATAACGCCACAAATGTTCGGATTAACGAACACTTTTTCGTTTTCGGATTAACGAACATCGAGGTATAGGCAATTTACGTGTTTCGGAATTACGAATCTTCGGAATAAAGAATCTTCGGAATTATGAACCTCCGGAATTACGAAGTATAACCGTGGGAATTCAGCCTTGAAGTTTGCATTTTCATCATTTTGGTAGTGTACTTCCTCTACCTTGCAGATTAGATTCATGTCTGAACATGCCTCCCTGCTCACAGTCAGTCGGCAAGCCCTGAAAAAGTAGCTTCTTTTATCCAAGTGATATTCATGACTAGAGGGTTTTTGCATTGTTAATGAGCTTGGTGCGAACCAAAACACCTCTTTTTATTCGGCCATTGCTGCTCTAAATATCAACCAAATTTCATGTTTTGGTATCTTTGTAAAGAAGAAAAATAATTTCAGGTCATGTGTTTGGATTTTTAAAAGAATGTTGTAATATAGGGAAACTTTTTGATATAAATCAAGAAACAAAATATTTTTAATGCAACAAAAGTTGCTGTTTTCACACTTAATTTCTGTTTGAGCACAAATGATTTTTAAATCATGATAAAGCTGAAGACCTAAGCTTTAATGTGATATAATTTCCATAAGAAGATGTATTTTAGATGGTTCTGCAGCCAGCTTTTCATAGGCCAAGTTAGCGGCTCAAAAAACAAGAATACTTAGCTCTGATTGGTCATAGAGACCACACACCCACGCAAATTCCAATGCCCCCACGCCGGGCCTCTGCAAGGTCACACTCACCATGTGGTGATCTCTTCGAATTACCCGCGCCTGTTGTTGTGAAACCATCATTCAGCCAATCTGAACTCTGTATATATGTTACTCAGAAATTTTAGAAATCTTGTCTTGCATCTTGATGGAAAAGCTGGCTGCTGACCCATCTAATAGATGCCACATCAAGAGTGACATTGTAAGAAAGAATAGAGTTTGAACTTTCTGATGATATAAATAATGTTTGTGCCTAAAACACAAAATGTTGCTCAATTTCCAAGTGAAAACAGAGGAAGATATTCTGTTTGATGCATCTTTTCAGGTAAAATATTTACTTATTTATCAAAACATTTTATTCAAAAGAAATGACCAATATAAAATAGTAACATTTACTCTCTTTCATGGTACAAAATAATGAATTTTACTCAAGGATAAAGTGGCTAAATTCTTTGAGCAAGCAAGTCTCACAATTCACGAGATTTCGCAGGGACATGAATTCAGCCACGAGAGGACTTGGATAAATCTTGCCCATTTGCTCATTAACACAGAGGCTTGCCGACTGACTGCTCACGAATGAACGCTCTGATTTTCAACCACATACATGCTTTTCACTGTCAGTTAGACCGCAGGTCCCTATTCTAATGAGCAAAAAGGCCAGATTCATCCAAATCATATCGTGGCTGAATCCTCCTCCTTGCAAAATCTCGTGATTCGTGAGTTTTTCTTTGTCTATTAAAGAATTTACCTGTTTTAACCTCAAGTTAAATGAAATATTATTACACCATCAGATAGAGTAAAAGTTACTCTTTCATATTGGTCATTTATTTTGTATACAATATTTTGTGAAATAAGTAAATTTTGGGCCTGAAAATGTGCCTCAAAACCGAATTTTCTTCCTCTGTTTTCTTTTGCAAATTGTGCAAAACTTTTTATTTTGAGCCTCAATGATATCTATATCACCATAAAGCTGAACTTCTGTACTTTCTCACAATGCCACTCTTGATATGCGGCACCTTTTTATCGGGTCAAGATCACACTTTTCCAACCAAGGTACAAGACGAGATTTCTGAAATTTTGTACTTGCATGAAATCCAGAGTTCTGATTGGCTGGATAAGGTTCAGAGAACAACAGGCGCGGGGTATTTGAGGAGATTATCACATGGGAAGTGTGACCTTCCCACGAACCCAGGCACTGGAACCGTTGGAATTTGCCATTGTGTGGTCTCTTTGACCAATCAGAGTGCAGTATTCTTGTTTTCCAACTGCTATATGTACTTGGCAAATGAAAAGTGTGATCTTGACCCGATAAAACCAATTCTTATTTTGAAACCTATATCAATTCAAAGCACACATATTCAGCTTTATCATGATATAAAAATTGTTTGGGCTGAAACAAAAATAAAGTGTGAAAATAGCAGCTTTTGTCAGGTGAAAATATTTATTTTATAGCATATTTTAGATCAAAATTTTTACCTATGTTAAAAAATCTTTGAATAAATCCAAACACATGACCTGAAAAAAATGATTCTTCTTCTTCACAATGGTACCAAATTCATGAAATTCGATGCACAATTAGAGCAGCAATGACCGAATGAAAAGAGGTGTTTTGGTCCGCATCATGCTCATTAAATATGCAAAACAGCTCAAGTCATGAATATCTCTTGGATGAAAGAAGTCACTTTCTTGGGACCTGCAGTCTGACTGCTCTGCATTTCCTTAACCCCATACTATCCTGAACCCCGATCTATCCTTAATCCTATACTATTTTTTTTTTGGTTTCGCATTGTCTTTCTCAACCCCATAATATCTTTAGTTAGCCAAGGTCAACTCCTTAACCCCGGATTATCGCACAGCTTATGAATATTGAGGATTTTGCCATAGAGAGCGTGATTAACGTGCGATTTGGACTACTGTGATTGGCTAATGCGTAGCCCCACTCTTCCCTAGCCCGGTTTCGTTTCACACTGCATCTCTTAGCACCGCAATTAGCTGGCTTATCCTACTTTTTACAGGGCCCGATAGTACCGTACTATTTAGCGTGCTAGCTCACGAAGTGGTCTAAGCTTAAACCCTGGAAATTGGTGGTGCTAAGACCCCCCCCCCTAGCCCCACCAGTTTCCTGGAGTCAAGGGAAATACGTGCAGTGTGAAAAGCATTATAGAGAGCTTCCTTGATCTGTTTTTCTATTCAGCCATGCAGTAGAAGAGCAGACACCACAGCAACTGATGGTCTTGTATCTAGCTTGTGTTTCAATCCCATCTTTTTTCATTTTCTTTGCCTGTTTTAAGTAAAGCGACTGCCCTTGATTTTCGCCACATTTTATCATTGTATTTGACTAACACAGTAGTTTAGCTTGTCAACCAGCCATTTGAGTGCAACAGGTCCAAGATGTTTAATCTGCTCACAGAGGACATCATCCAATCCAGCAGCCTTGTTGTTCTTCATTGCTTTTATAGCGTTGCACAAGTCGTACATGCTGAAAGGCCTTGTGAAGTCAGATGTCTCGTGGGAAGCAGTCCCTGCACTTTGAAGGAGGTTGGCTCTCAGCAGGCGTTGACCACGGTTTCCTTGGCTGTTCACAAGAAGCTGGTGGGCCACTTGGTCAGCAGTAACTTGGGGCCTAGGCTGATACTTCGTGTAGTCGTTTCCAAGTATCCGAATTGTTTTTCCAGGCTTTTCTACTGCTGTGAATCATATCTGTCAAATCAATGAAAACCTACCACTTTCTTTTCCTACTATCCATAATGGCAGTAGTCATGTTTTCCCACATTCTAGTGTATCGGCACCAAAGGGATCATTCACAAAGCGCCTGACATTCTCATTTGTACAGCACCTTAAATTTAGTTGTACAGCTTGTACGGCATCCTCATTGAATATTCTTCCTTGATGATTTCTTTAGCATCTTCACAAAGGTATCGTAATTGGTAGGGAGTGCAGGGAGATCCTGGAGATATGTGTCCAGATCTATGGCAAACTGCTCCCCGTTTGCTTTGTTCAGGTTGAAACGTCTCCGGAAGGGAACTGTGCGAGGGGGTGATGGCTGCATTCACCTTTACCCCAATTGGTCGATGTTGAGTATGCGGGTCCGGATAGGGTCAAGCACAAACTTCTCACACAGTTGGGCATTGCAGTTTGATACAAAAACCAGATCAGAGTTGTTACCACGTCTCCATTTGCAGGTGTTGAAGGAGGAGGGAAGTTTCGCATCATGCATGAGCAACATCTGATATGCATCAGATCAGGTTCTTCACAAGTTCGTTCGTTGGTTTCTCCATACCCCCAGACAATTATGTGACTGTTGAAATCCCCAATAGTCACATTAACTCGGCCAGAGGTGGCTTGTTGAGGTAGGGAGAATGTCTTGTTAGGCGGTTTATAGACAGAACTTACTGAAATTCCCATAAGCTCAATGGCTATAACTTCAATGTTGTCTGAATCTGAAGGAGAAGACTTGTCCACAATCAGCCCGTTGCGTACAATTATCTTACTGCCATACTGATCATGGGGTATTTCGCGATGAGGGTAATTTCGCGATGATGGTCATACCGGTGATGCGTGGACGAAAACGTGTTGGCCCACGATGTGTCTCCTGCAGACAAAGGATGTCACAATTGTTCTCCACACACAGGTCAGCCAGAAGATCTTGCTTGGTACCTGTGAGACCTTCAATGTTAAATGAGACGATACTCAGGACCGGTCCTCACAAAGACCCGTGTTTATGACGCTGGTGCTCATCAACATATTGGTCATTGGTAGCCATGATGACTTGGTAGAGCTGTAACTCTCTAATAGAAGTAGTAGAAATTGTGTAGTGTGGTAGAAGGATTCGCAGGATGAATTCCTGACAGGGACCATGACGTGGACGCTCCTTCTTTGGCCCCCTAAATGTCTGATGATCCATACATTTCAAATGGAAATCTAAGTAGGTTCGCGTATTCAATATGATACCAAACTTGTGTTCATCCCATAAACTACATTCCGTTCAAATCTTGCTTGTTAAAAGTAAGGGCCTAGATGTTGTTCATAAAGTAAGAAAAAATATGTACAACGATGAAAAATAGCACACTGCAAAAAGGCTAGTGTTAATTTAACGCCAGCCTAGTATCTAATCAGTCTACACCAGAGAGGTGTTAAAACAACACCGGTTTTGTGTTACGCTAACACCAATTGGCATTTAAGCAGGACAAATTAGTGTTTAACCAATATCGAAAAGATTCTTTTTTTTAAATCTCAACACACATGCTTAATTGGTGTTGCGTCGGTGCTTCTCTAGTGTAGTCCGATATAGATAACGGGCTTGTGTTAAATCAACACCGGTGTTTATGCAGTGCACCCATTGGATTCTAAAAATATAATTCTCACCCGCAACTTTTACCCCCAAAATGGTTATGATACTTGAATTGTTTGTATTCAAAACAGGAATTCTTTTGCATTATGTTGAATTTTTGACCCTATTTGACATTTTATGACCTTAAATAACCTTTAACTGACGTGAACGAGGCTTGAATGCCATGTGATCCTCATTATTTACTTTTGAATTTCCATTAGCATTGATTTAATACCGAACATCATGTCTTCCGTAAAATAAAAAAGTCAAAATTAAGAGGAATGTGAAAAAGTGGGCGTGGCTTATGATGTCTGTAAAAGTAATTGAATTAGAATTCCAACGTGACAACCGTCAGATTCATACTATAATACATCCTTAACTCTAAATCCCAGTCATTACTGCATATAATACGCTATGTTTGTTTTCAAAACATATGAGAGGTTTCGCATTATATGTTGTATTACTCGTTGTGCCCCAATTTGACCTTTGAATACTTTTGAAAGAGATATGCGTGGCCTAAATGTTTTTTTCTGATTCATGTATCTGCATTTGATTTTTCATTAACTTTAATTTGATACCACACATGATATGTTTATTATGTAAAATAGAAAAATCATAATTTAGAGGAATGTGAAAGAGTGGGCGCGGCATATGACGTCAATGAAAAAAAGTGTCCAATTATAACCAAGTGGCACCTTTTGGATTCTTGAAGAAGACATCCTAAACTACCACTTCAAGCAACAAAAAATGCATATATACCCAAATTGATGGTCAAGTTGTGGTTCTACTGGACTAATATACAAACGCTGTTCATTATCATCATCACCAGAAATTGGGAAGTACTCTCTACCGAATTTTTTTTACCAAAATGTTTGTTTAATTAATTACATATATGAAAAGCATTAGAGCTCATTTGACCATAAAACACCCCATCCGAAATTATTAGAGCTTCTTATACTTCAGTAGGACTACATGTAGGTCAAATCATTTTGTATGTAGTATGTAATTTGACGTAATTCTATTTATTTGATTAGGGAAACCTGTCACGAGAGCCAGCCTGGGAAGAGCAGCTCGTATTGGGGCACTGTACGATATTAGAACCGACACGTTCCAGGTAACTATTAAAAATTGCGCATACATAAATTCCGAAACTTCGTTATTCCGAAGGTTCGGATATTCCGAAGGTTCGTAAGTCCGAAGGTTCGTTAGTCCATAAACGAAATGATTAATGAACCTTATTTCGTTTTTGGACTAACGAACCCTCGGAACAACGAACCTTATTTCATTTTCGGATTATCGAACCTTCGGAACATCGAACCTTATTTTGTTTTCGTATTATCGAACCTTCGGAATAACGCCACAAATGTTTGGATTAACGAACCCTTTTACGTTTTCGGATTAACGAACATCGAGGTATAGGCAATTTACGTGTATCGGAATTACGAAGTGTAACAACAAATTGTGCAGGGGGTAGATGTTTTTTCTCCCTTTTCCTAGGGTTGGATGTCCTAGAGGGTGGGGATCGATGTCCTGAAAACTGGATATTATAAGCTCGTTTGTAATTATGAATAGGATGCATTGGTTGATATATTTTTAACAATAAATGCAAGCGCAAATCGCGAACCAAAAATTTTATAAACAGTCATGAAAAGGGAAACAATGAAATAACTCACCAATCAAAATGCGAGCGCTAGCTGATAGGTTTCGACAATCAGATCTGAAAATTGATATTTTGAGAATTTATGGAATACATGAAGATTAGAGAATACTCTAATATAGTCTTCGTTTCTCGAGCTGAAAATGCAAAGGAGCTAAACTGGCCCCTAATCACCCACCTCTCAGAGTGAGATGAGGTACCAGTCCTGGTGGGGTGAGATTTCCGCCTTTCAAGCGTGAATTTCACCTCTTTTTGAGTGAAAGTGAAAAATAGATGCACACTTTCCCCTCCTAAAAAGGTGAAAACTCACTCTTGAAAGACTGAAATTTCACTCCAGTACAACTGCTTCCTCATCCCACTCTGAGGGGAGCGTGATTAGTGATCAGATTAGTTCCTTTGAAATTACAGAGTTGATACCCAGACCATAAAACGGACTACAAATTAAAAAGATCAATTAGTAAATTAAAAAAAAATAATGAAAGCTCATTGTCCGAGCTGAAATATGATATATAATGAAATGAAAGATTATAGTACACAGCTCCTCATCATAATATTTAAGGTTGCCATTTAAAAAAATATGTTTTGTGCTATTTACCATATTTTGAGGGTGCTGATACAAGAATCTGCTTGTTGCCAAAAATATAAATGCTGTCTTCGACCGTTGCCATGACAACGGATTGATTTGTCAAAAATAACATACATTCCCCTGTAAATGGTAGAAAAACATGATATAGATTAGCCAATAGATTGAATTAAAGGTTCCAATCATCGAATATTGCGAGTGACAAGCGCGAGCTAAAAGATATTCCAGCCTGAAAACTGGACATTCTAAGCCTTTTTTATAACTAGAAACGGTGAGTCCTTGATAACAATAACGAAAAAAATTGGATTTTTTAAATAAAAAAAGTATATACTTTTAAAAGGATACTTCATTAAAAAACGGCACATATCATTTTGGAAAAAAAAAAATCAAGGGAATTTCCCATGTAGGAAAAATAGTATTTCGTTCCTACGTTCCTAAAATTGTTCCCACCACGAGCATAATTATGTGTCCAACCAATTTGGGGCAGTATTTTACCGAAAGCGGGAAGCATATTGTCCAGTAAGGTTAAAACACAAGCAGCAATTACATTATAGAATTGGCAAAGATTTTCATCACACTAGATGAATAAAAATGCCCAAATGAAATGCCCAATGTTGTTTGGACACATAATTATCCTCATGGAGCACTTCTACCCCATATTTTTAAGAGTGTAGAGGCGTGTTGATGCATTTTGAAATTGTTTTGTCAAAGTTCAAAATGTCTACCAAAAGATCCATTCTTGATTAAATGTTCACCATGTCTTATAAACCTTAACAAATCGCTCGACCCGGGGGGTGGTGATTATTTGGTCCAGAATAGGGATGATAAAGACCCCCTTTTTGGCTAGGGCGGGGCAAAATAACCATCCGCAGCCATCGTAGCCAGCTTTTCGGAATGAGGTAGGGGGGGGGGGGGGGGAGTGGGAAGACACAGACTTTTTTCACAATAAATTTATATGCATATGCATTCAGATGTGGATGGAGCTTTCTCCAAGCTTATTTTTTTTTCTTTCTCTTTGAAGGAGTAGTCCGAGCAGTGACTTCCCAGCTTTATTCTTATAAACAAGATCATTTCATCTCATAATCCTGAATGAATAATGAGAACCCAAGAAGCGAGCTAGATTTTATAGAAATTTTAGGAATTTCGTCCTAAAAACTGAACGTTCTGAGCAATGTGTGTTAATAACAAGCCGCGTATGGAACAAACTAAATACTTCGAGCGCGAAGTGCGAGGTGAAATTTTTGATAAACTGTCAGAAAGTAGGATTTTAAGTAGTTTGTTAGAATCCATATAGAAGTAGGCTTATACATATTAATGAAAATGCGAACACGAAGCGCCAGCTGATAATTTTTGACGATCAGACCTGAAAAGGAATATTTTGAGAATTTTATGGAATACATAAATAATATAAGTACTTTAAACGAACCTTATTTCATTTTCGGATTAACGAGCCTTATTTCGTTTTCGGACTGACGAACCTTCGGTTAAACGAACCTCATTTCGTTTTCGGACTAAAGAACCTTCGGAATTACGAACTTCATTTTGTTTTCGGACTAACGAACCTGCGGAATTTCAAAATTTCGGAATAACGTACCTTCGGAATATTCGAACCAAGGGACTAACGAAGCGTCGGAATTAGGAATGTATGCGGTATTTTTGGTGCGCGCTAAAAAAAAGGGACAAAATTTATGACAATTATTGTAACAAAAGTTATGATATCACCAGAATACCGACTATGTCATAACTCTGAGAAAAGATAAAATATGGAGAAAAAAACAATGTTCAGAATACCGCCCCAGATGTCAATGATGTCATAATTCTACAAGGGCTGCATTAAAATCAATTTCAACGCACCTTTTCAGTAATTTACATTATAATTGTTTAATGAAGACAGTTTAGTATCAGTTGTCACGTTTATTTCATTGAAAATTGATTAGCAAATATGTTTGCTAACTCATGAAGGGTTTTGACATCGTTGGTATCAGGTGGGTGTATTTCATAAAACTGATAAAGCTGAGCGACTTTAAAAGCGACTGGTTATTCTTCCTTATGGTAAATAATATATTCATTGGCAACGGTTTGGCGCGAACAGTTTTATGAAACGGCCCCCTTAATTTATTCATTGCAGTCTTGCCTTCCTTTGGTCGAATTCCAAATTTACATCACTGCACGGTTACACGACAACTGCTCCGCCGACATCCGCTCCCCGACAATTGCTACGCAAAAACAGACAACTGCTCCGTCGATAACTGCTCTGGACAATTGCGCCGCTGTTATTTGCTCCGCCGACAATTGCTCCACCGATAATTGCTCCACCAACAATTGCTCCACCGACAACTGCTCTGCCGACAACTGCTTCGCAGACAATTGCTCCGCCGATATTTGCTCTGCCAACAACTGCTCCACCGTCAACAACTCCGCCGAAAACAGCTCCACCAACAATTGCTCCGCCGACAACTGCTCCGATTGAACGACAATAGCTCTGCGACAATTGCTCCACCGAAAAGGATATAATTATTAATAGAAAAGTTCAAAGGACAAAGGTCAATGAACTTTCCATGACTGGCACTGTGCTATGTTGTAAACATGATAACTTTCTATATCTTCGAGATGGGATCACCAAGTTCATACCAGAGGTCCATCTCCTGAAGGCACAGGTCAAGTTCGAATATGAGTCAAATTGAATAAGGTCAGAGGCCAAAAAACTTTCCATGACTGGCACTGTGCTGTGTTGTACACACAATAACATTTTATAGCTTGTAGTGCTTCACTTTTGCATCATTTACTTATCATATGCACACGGATCAATTTAGAAAACCCTACTGCTAAAGTGAAGGCAAGATGGCTAAAAATCACACACAAGAAGTTTTTATATTTATCTATCATACACAACCTTTCCTCCATTTTTTCAAACAATAAGTTTGTCATAACACCTTGATAATTAATTGAATTTTACAATTTTACTCACATTACTATAAATTACATTGTTTTTCACTAACATTCATTTCCTTACTTGCATGAAAATAATTATAGCTTCATTGTATTAACAGCATTCTTAGCATGCTTAGTGTTATCTGATTTTCTAGGGATAAAGAAGGCCTATACCATTAATGCATATGTAAACTGTCAGAACTACAATTTACCCCCTAAACTGCTGACAGCCTCAGAGGTCATATAACATAGTTTTGACATGCAGTAGTCTCTTCATGACTGCAATATGCAGGCGAGACAACGCTTGGCGTTTGCCTTGTTTCTAAGTCTGTGGTCTATATTTCTTTTCATTACTCGGCATTCCTCGCTTCGGTTGCTTTATTTCATCATCATAGAAAAAAAATATTCTTGTAATTATTCAGATTACCTTTCAACCTTCAGCTACTTAAGCATCAGTGGCGTACCTAGGATTTTCCACGGGGGGGGGGCAAACTGTACGCCAAATAATTTGACAAGGAAATAAAAGTCTTCAATCACAAATGAAGGATTTCGTACCAGAAAACAAATTGACAAGCAAAAAAAAGATCTTCAAGCTCGTCGGGGGGGGGGGGGGGACAAAAAGTCTTTCAAGCTCGTCAGGGGGGCAGGGATACGTCCTTTGCATGGGTTGTGGCAGACTGCCCCCCCCCCGTAGGTACGCTAGTGTTAAGCAAAAAGCCAGGCTGACACTTGCACGACTTTTGGCCACAATTTTGTCGTGGCAAGTCGTGCCATTTTGGGGCACGAAGTGGGAGGCTCCCGCACTGTTTACGACTTGTTCACGTGTTCGTGTCAATGTGGACACTGACGGGCACGCATTCTTGAACTATTCGTGAACTCGTCGTGAACTTGTCGTGAACTATGCGTGAACAAGTGGTAAACAGTGCAGAAGCCTCCCAGTTCGTGCCCCAAAATGGCACCGACTTGCCACGACAAAATCGTGGCCAAAAGTCGTGCAAATGTCAGCCTGGCTTTAATTATATAGCGAAATATCAATCCAAGAACTGTGTAGGAAAACTGTGAAGCAGATATGGGTCACACTTTATTTGTAAACACAAAGCGCGAGTTGATATTTTTTTAATATGATTTTTTTTCTTGTAACCATGAAGAGTATGTTCATGACTTTGTGTATCGCTGAATAAAAATAAAATAGGCCTAATTAATACTCGAATCCCGAGCAGATGAATAGTTTAGGGCAGCTGGACCTCTTGAACAGAGTATCATCTCGCTTAAATGTGAGCACGAAGCGTGAGCAAACGTTTTTATATCATGACCAATCTGATTTCTTTTATTCATTATTTTGGAAACATGAAATTGAGCGTGCATCCCCTGCAATATGGCGAGTGTAGGTGATTTCTTTTTTCTTCTCAGCAATCACTGTAATGATTCTGATGAAATTACAAGAACAATTCATCAAAACATTGTTAGAAAATTTATCCTTAAAATAAAAGGAGTCTCGAGAACACCTATAATCAGGAAATTGGTATTTGGTTTATGGAACCTTACAATTTTCCTAAAATAAAACACCCTTACCCCTTTTTAAACAGACCCGTTCTGTTAAATTGCAGAAAAGTTCATGTTTTATGAATTTACAGAATGATTCTGTTATTGCTTTTTGCAAAATCTTCCTTCTTTCTGTAAAATCAGTGTGTTTTTTTTTTAACAGTGTAGGCTATAGGTTATGTAATGTTCAGTCAATAGCCACCTTTCTCAACCCTCAGAAACAGTAACATTTATAGGGTCCCCAAACACAAAGATTAGTGATTAATCGTACATTCGATTTTGACGATTAATTGTACATTATAATCAATGGAATCAATCATAGAAAATTGATCTACATTCTTTGATAGGCTAGTGATACAGGCCATATAGATAATAATAATAATAATACATATGATTTTTATAGCGTCTTTTCCATTTTGATTAAATGCTCAAGGTGCTTTGAAGAGAGTAAGACATAAAAGTAAAGAGAACTAAGAGAAGTACAAACGGCGAATTTAAAAATGAGGAAAAATGAATGTCTTCAAACCTAGTACCTGCTGGTGAACAAAAACAATTTTAGGATGTTGCAGAGTTTGAGTTCTTCAGCTCCTGTGGCAGTGAATTCCACAGGGCTGGTCCGGCATGAGCAAAGGCTCGATCAGCCCAGGATTTTTTTAGATAGTGGGATATGCAAGAGACTAGATTGGGATGATCGCAGTGTGCGTGCAGGTTGATATTGGTGCGTAAGAGACTTGTTGTTGTAATCGGATGGGGATCCATTGATAATATGATGTACCAAAGTAGAATTTTGAAAACTATGCGATCCTTTATGGGCAACCAATGGAGATCTTTAAGAAAAGGAGTGATGTGTTCGTGTTTATTTGACAGAGAAATAATGCGAGTTGCTGAATTTTGAAGTTTTTGAAGTCGGGTAATTTTGGAGTTAGGTATATCAAAGAGAAGACTATTACCGAAATCGAGACGTGAGGAAATGAGTGGGTGAACAAGTTTCTATGTTGCAGAACGAATTAAATATTTTCGAATGAAACCAATTTTGCGCAATTTATAGTGGACAGATTTACAAATACTTGTGACCTGATTTGACATTGACATTTGGGAATAAAAAATGACACCGAGATTGCGGCATGAATCAGAGAGAGGAACAGGATTACCGGCAATGAAAATGGAGTCTATGTTAAGTTTACTTAATTGAGATTTGGAGCCAAAAAGCATGAACTCTCATTTACTGTGGTTTAGTTGCAGTGAATTCGATTTCATCCAGGTGTCAATGGCAGAAATGCAATTTTCCAAATTGCGCAAAGATTGGGAAGCATGAATTTGGTCCGGTGGAAAAGAGACAAAAACCTGAATATCACCGGCATAAATATGGTAATGAACAGGGTGATTTTTGAAAAATAGATCTGCTTGTCGTGTGCAAAATTCTTTCACGCGACACCCGCACCATGCTGCGAGATTAAATCCCGTTTTCATGCATGTACGTCTGGTCATCATCGTATATGCCCCCTTCGCCGGCGGCCAAATTATTTTTTCCACCGAGTTCTGGACCAACATATGAATATTCATGACTTGCGTCTTCGGATTAAGAGTACGCTTGCGCCTGGACTTTGCCTCGACCAGTGCCAGTTGTAAGCATTCATGTTGCTCTGAATGAATTAGCATTGTCAAATTACCGGTACCCTTCCATAGTTATATAGGCCTTATAGGCTAAGATCTATACATACATATATGTATATATATATAATATATATATAAAATAAAGTTACACAGATAAATGACCAGCCCATGACCAGCCATAAATAACATGTACATAAATGACCAGCCCATGTACAGCGCGTCCCCCCCAAAAATGTCCCTCTGACATAGGGCTGAATTAATTCTAAAATGTAGTAGTATTCTCAAATAAATGTTCATGAGTTGAAAGCTAAACTCGTGATCTAACTTCTATAAAAATTTCATTGGTCACGCTTCAGCGGTTTTGAATACACACTCTGTTACGTAACAGTGGTGCATTTTAGCCCATTCCAAGTTTGCAGCATTGACGCATTTCTGCATTGTCTATGGCATATTAACCCGGATTTCTACATCCTGGATCTGAGTAGGGACATTTCCCTAATCATATCCAGGTTCATCAAATCATACACTTGAGCATGTTCTGAAGGACAAGAAACATAAAAATTAAGTTTGTTTGACGATTGATAAGGGGAATCAGTGCACCATCTTGGAAAGAAAATGTGAATGATGGATGAGTAAAATAAGCTGAAAAATAAAGGGGAATCCACAAGTTAATCGTCCTTTGCGAAAATGAACTTCACCAGAGAAATATTTGGCATTTATTTTTAAAACTTACATTGAAATAACTCAGCCACAATAGCTTATCAACTAAAAAAGTAATGAAAACAAAAGCTTGAATTAGGCATGAAACAGACTTGACCTGTTGTCCTAATCATTGTGCATCTCCTGTTATCAAACATGAAATGGACTGTCAAATATTGTTTTTGCCCTTCTGAAGATGCTCAAGGTTGTGATTTGATGAGCCTGGTTAGATCATGGAGTTTTCCCTGGTCAGATCAGGGAATTCCTTGGTCAGAATGTTCAAAAGGGGTTGATATGCTAGAAAATGCAGAACACACAGCAGTGCTGCATACATGCAAACTTGGAATGGGCTGAAGAGCACCACTGTTACATAATAGACTGTGTTTTCAAAATTACTGAAGCAAGACCAATGAAATTTCTATAGATGTTAGAACATGATATGAGCTTCCTAGTTCCATAAATTTCATTGAGAATAATTTGTATTTTTTGAAGTAATTTAGCCGCATATCAGAGGGACATTTTTTTTTGGGACGCGCTATACATCCACAGTCAATCTAACCATCCGCCATCGATCATCAAGAACCTTCAAGCTTCAATAAGCAGACGATTGTCAGACATCTCTTGCGACGAAGAGTCTTTCAGGAAAGCCACCCCAATCTACGATGATGCTCTGAAATCCAACGGGTACCCGGAAGGTTTTACCTACATGAATGATCGACCTAGGCGGAAAAGGAAAAACAGGCAGAGGAATATTTTCTGGTTCAACCCGCCGTTCAGCAAGAACGTCTCTACAAACATTGGTGGCACCTTCTTGAAGCTTGTGGACAAGCACTTCCCCAAGAAATCAAAACTGAATCACATATTCAACAGGAATACTCTCAAGGTCAGTAACAGCTGCATGCCGAACGTTGCCAACATCATCAAGGCCCATAACAAGCTATACATGGAAGAAGGCAAGAAAATCAGTAGCAGCAAAACATGCAACTGCCGGAACAAGAACCTCTGCCCCCTTCAAGGGAACTGCTTGGCTACTAACATCTACAACGCCGAAGTTACTAGCCCAAGCAAAACGATGGTCTACATCGGCCTTACGGAGCCCCCCTTCAAGTTGAGGTACAGCAACCATCTCCTATCCTTCCGACATGAGAGGTATCAATACAGCACGAAGCTATCGAAATTCATAGGGGATCTGAAACGGCATGATACACCCTACACCATCAAGTGGTCGATTGCCCACCGTGCGCATCCTTACACCAACGAGTCTAAGAGGTGTGACCTGTGCTTATCTGAGAAGCTGCTCATAATGAACTCTGACAAGCAATCACTCTTAAATAAGCGACCGGAACTCATTTCTTAATGCCGTCATCAGAATAAGTTCTACTTGTGCAACTTCAAGACAGAATTTTCGTAATCGCTTTGCATCTTCTTGCCAAACCCAGTTTCACGCGGTCTTGTTGGTGCATTGTCGCTTCACCCCCCCCCCCCGCGCTCACTGTCTTCTCTCTCCCCCTCCTCTCTCCCTCTCTCTTTTTTTCTCTCTATTTCTTCTCAGTGGAACCATCCCAGCGCGCTAAATTACCATGGTAGCTAGCGCTCCATATGCGTGAAATGGGGTTGCGCGCTCTGCGCGCTTTTTCAGTGAATTGTTCAAATGGTATTGCAACTAGCCTTTATTGTCGCATCTGCGTGAAACTCCGAGTAGCAAATCAATAAAGTACTGATGAACCACACGTTATCTGTGTAACTTTATTTATTTGATTTCATGCTCTGCCTCATCACAGACATCGAGCACTCTTAATTACAAGGATAGCATTCACCAAGTGTGTGTGTATATACATATATATAATATAGATATATATATATATATATAAATGTAAACAGGCATCCACTCTTTAACATGACTACTGTGTCTTGTACCAACTACTTATAGGCGAAAAAATTACAAGACGATTTGACGTTGCTGATAGACCACAATTTTAATCCCCAGCTTTCGCTTTCTTAGGCCTTCTTCATGGGTTCTATACAAAAATGAACGAAACAAAATCGATAGTACAGAGGGAGGAACAGATGGACATATACATGTACATATAATACTGATGTGATAAAATACGTATTAACAATGACGTTTTACGTATACAATATATGCAAATACATATACATACATATACAAAATACATGCACATATATACATAAATACATATACAGTGCGTATCAAAAAAACGGGACAGATTTGAAAAGTCTATAAAATTTTTGTTTCAAATAATGATGTCTATATTTTGGTGTTAGTAGATGCTCTAAGGTCTTCTCTTTGAAATGCAATTTAAAAAAATAAATTTTATTCATGTTTGAGCGAACACATGACGTTTTTGTTGGGGGCTCAAAAAGAGGCTTGCGCCAGAATTGCAGAATATGTGTAATACAATGATCAGACTTCTTGCTAATCAGGATACTTCCTCTTGACCTTTTCATTATCTGTGCCACAATTTTCGAATTATGCTGTCAAATTTCATTTACAAAGTTATTTATTTAATTGAATTATTCTGTGTTTTTTTTAACTTCTGTTACCTTTTAATTTTCCTTCATAAGTAACTGAGAAAAGAAGATTTTTTTGTCAACCCAAGCAAGAAGATTTGAATTATTAATTGGGAAAACTTGTGATTATTCAAATCGTTTTATTATGTGAAACAAATAATGTTATGTACCTTTAAAAGACATGAATCTATTTTTCTAGGGGTCATTAATTCCTTGACCAAGTTTAATTACTTGACAGGAAACACGGGAAGGGATTCATGTTTTCAATGACAATGGTGTATTGAGTCAATTTTGAGGGAGCTAGATATGGCAGATCGGGTAAAATGTATTAAAAAGTTGTGAGCCTGCGAATTACAATATCAAATTTTGTGATAGATTTTGACATAATATTCAGAAAATGATATCATATTTTACTTTCTATCTTTCCTTATTTCCTGTCCACTTTTTTTTCTTGGTCATGATTTTTTTAATTGAGGGGGGGGGGGGGAGCAACCCGAGCGCCCGCCCATCTGTGTGACTTTGTTCAAAAGGCACCATAACCTTTGTAGCACATAATGAAAGGATTTGAAAAAAAATCCATGTTCTCCCATAATTTGGTTGAAAAAAAAATTTAGCTTGAAGAAGGAATATTCAAAGCTAACAGAGCATATTCAAAAGAAATAACAGAATAATTCAAGCAAATAATTAGATCTGAAAATGAATTTTGACCGCATGATTTGAAAATTATGGCAAAGATAATGAAAAGGTTAAGAGGAAGTCTACTAATTAGCAAGAAGTCCGAACATCATATTACTCATATTCTGCAATTCTGGCGCAAGCCTCTTTTTGAACCCCCACCAAAAACGTCCCGTGTTCGCTCAAGCATGAACAAAACTAATTTTTTTTTGATAGCATTTGAAAGACAAGACATTAGAGCACCCATTAACACCAAAATATAGACATAATAATTTGAAACTAAAATTCTATAGACTTTTCAAATCTGTCCCGTTTTTTTTGATACGCACTGTATATTGTCAGGTCAATATACATACATATGTACACATACACATATGATGTACAAACATGACGAATATATACAAATAAGTATGTATGTATCTAATGTGGGGTAATTTTACCTGGGTCTTTGGGGTCTTTCGAGCTTACTCGGAGGTGTGCAGTGTCGTGCGTTCGGTTTCTGGTGTGATGTAGAAAATGCGTGACTTAAGTTCATTCAAGTGAAACGGTAAAGGTATATGGTCGGGGTGGAGTATTAAACAATACATTGTTATCACACCGATAAATTCGAGAGGATACATTATGAAGACTAATTATAATTTATACAAGTAAATGACCAGATACGGTTATAAATTGTAATGCAGTACATTAATTGAAATATATATGTTCACAAAAGATATGTTCACAAAATATATATATATGTTCATAAAAAATATCGATGATAATAATGTCTTGTGAAGCGTTTTGAGTTTGTGTATCCAGAATGATTCTCTATGGAGGATAGTGTTGTGTGATTCGTTGTTGATGAATTCGATACCGGTTATCATTGCATTTTCTACTGAGTGGTTTGGGAGATTGAAGTGTGTTGTGTACGGTATTATGCTTTGTGTTGTGGGGTGTGGTAGTTTCTTATTTCTGTTCTAATGTTGTTGAAGCGTGTGTATATTGTTGTTTCTGTTTTTCCTACATATTGTTTACCACACTGTGAACATGTGATGAGGTATATTGCCCAGCGGGATTTGCAGTTTATGTTGGATCTTATAGTATATTCTTGTCCTTCTGACTGTGCTCCTGAATTGTTTTGTCTCTATGATATGTTTGTGAAGAACACATCTGGGCGATGGGCATTTGAAAAACCCGGCATTAGAGGTGTCACGGGCTTGTTGGGGGAGCTGGGATGGGTCTCGTGCCCGTACTAGTAAATCTTTAAGAGTGCGTCCTCGACGGAAGGATGTTGTAGGGGGTTGAGGGAATATATCTTTCATTTTGTTTGACTGGTGTAGAATGGTAAAGGAAGCTATTAATTACTGCATTTTAAATAGCATACATAAATCACCAATAAAAATAATGCGAGCGCAAAGCGCGAGCTCAAAAATTTGTGTTATCTTAACCTGAAAACTGGACATTCTAAGCATTTTTTTTTGTGAACGGGAAGAGAACGAGCACAATAATTGATGCGAGTGCGGGAAGCGAGCCAAAAATTTGTGATATTCCAACCATAAAGTAACATTCTATACATTTTTGTAACTATGAGCAGGATTAGTACTGTACTAAACAATAATTGATGCCAGCAAGATGCAAAATCTGTGATTTTCGAACCTAAAATGTATTATGTTTTATTATTAAAGAAGGCATTTCTTTTTTTAAAGAGGAATTCCAGTAGTTGCAGTAAACACATATTTCGTGAGAAAGTCTTAAAACAAAGCTTAATTGTCAGTATATCATCGAAGATCTTGAAATCTACGCTGAAATATGTTCACACCGAAGATCCCAACACAGATAAGCGCACGTGGGACAATGTATAATTATTGCTAAGGGCGTCGGGTCCAACGCTCTACCCGAATCTTGTGCTTATTTGCTGATTTCTCAGCAATTACACAATTTCTTCCAGAATCCTTTGGCACATGCGTTTTATTTATACAAACAGACACTTTGGTCGTCATTTCATTGGATTCTGTACGAACTCATTTTGATATCGTTACCAAAACTAGCATTTACCTTTAAAAGGGGCATATTTCATTCGGAAAAAAAATCCTACAGATTTTTTTTTTTTTTTTTTGGGGGGGCAATAATTATAATAATATTCCGCATTTATATAGCGCTTAATACGTCGGAACGACGTCTCTAACCGCTTTACAGACATATTATTACCCCGGTTATCGGATCCTTGCATGCCCGCATACAATGTATGGACCTTCTCCACTCCCTGGGGAGCATTCCAACAAGAGTTCCAAGACTCAATTGCTAGGCATACTACATTTAGGCTTTCACATCCTACCGGGTACCCATTTAACACTTGGGTGGAGAGTGGCAAAGTGTGGATTAACGCATTGCCAAAGGACGCTAGGCCATGGTGGGATTCGAACACACGACCCTCTGATTACAAGGCGAGAGTCAGAACCGCTACACCACGACGCTTCCAAGAGAGCACAAACTAAAGCGCAAGCTAAATTTTTCAAATTTTCAACTGAAAATGAGTCATTTTTAGAATTCTTGTCAGTTTTCATATCTCTTTCTGCTTACAACCACTTTTAAATTTCAATTTTCATTTCTTGTATCTTCTACACTTATTTTACCTTGAAAAAAAAAACAGAATAAAGAATACTAACAAAACAAAGCTATATTCAAAAGGATATAAAATAGACAGGGCGCACCCCATACCCTTAGTTGGGAGAGGGTAAATCTGAATTATTTCTTTAAACAGTTAATTATTCTTAATTATTAATAATCATTAATTATTCCATTATCACTTTTTTCATTAATTATTATATCTTGAAACCATATCGACACAAAAACAAATACGTTGTTTATTTCCTTGAAGCTGTAGAGAAATGAAATTCACTTTTGAACGATATATGATTAAAAAAAGTAAACATTTCCCCCCTTTGTTTTGTCAATCTGACCCAAAAACAAATATACAATTTAGAAAAGAGATAGAGAGAAGAAGAACTTCCACCACCAAGAATAAACTTAGACAAGGGGGAACAAGGAAAGGAAAAGATGGAGTAAATGTGATATTATTTTTTAAACAATCTATCGCAAAATTCGCTTTTCCTATAGAAAGAAGGGGGACAAATTTTGTTCACTTGCTCGCTTTAATCGCTTTCATTTTTTTGACAGAACTTTTGCTCTATATGCCATGCTTGGCCCCTCAGTTTCTTGCTCATCATGCCATTGACATAACCCATTTGGATATGACAAAGTTGAAGACTGTGTTCAAGTTTACCAAATCTTTTCAGAATATCATTCTTGTTGGCCAAAGAAAATAATTCAAGGAAGATCCTAATGGAATATAAATCAACCTTGTTATCGTTCTTTAAAGTTAGCTATGTTTAAAGTATGAAAATTGTTGTCAAAATTGCAGTCAGATGTCAAAATTATTTTTGTCATCGAAGCACTATTATCTTGATCATTATAATTGTTATTTACTTTCATTACGATCATTAGTCATGATTACACCTTACCAATGCATCATGCTATTTTTCATAACTGATGTATTCTTTGTTTGAAAATTCTTGATAATGGTGACAATTACAATTGATGACACTGCTAGTACACTTACTACTGCTGCTGCTAATGTTACTGAAATGCTTTGAAATTTCAAGGCTCAAAATCCTCAAGGCCAAGGCTTTGAAAAAGTAGGCCTTAAGGCGCCTTTAGACCAAGGCCGAGCATCAAGGCACTACAACACTGATTATTACTAGGCATTAGACATGTTCAGATTTGAGGTAAAGCCTATTAAGCGAGCCCTAGCCTAGCACATGTCTTGCCGTTCATGGCAGCTAGTTTGATAAGTGTTTAAAGTAGACACCCGAAGAATAAAAAGTAGTTTATAATGCATTTTTGTAGTCATCATTGTAAATGGGAAGTATTACTAATAAGATATATAACTTCACTTTTAAAAATAGTGATTAGACTTTGCAGAAATCAGCTCTCAAAAATGATTTATTTTCATGCCATATTTCTGCCTTCCACCGGTCCTCTTGCGAGCTCCAGCTGAGTGACGTCACACAATGAGCAGTGAGCAGCTGAGCTGACAGCAGCCTATTGAAGACGACCTTTCCAATCAGAGTTTTTGCTCTTAGAATTTTTTATTCCTCACAAGAATTGTCTTGTTATATAGATAAAAGTTTGAATTTACTGAACAGTGAAATAAAGTTCACATTTAACGTATTTTGGTAACCGATATTTAGCTTAGAATAAATGATTTTTTTTCAAGAAATATATATGAATAAACAAAGCATATTTTCATAATAGAAATCACACTTGCAACAAATTAATATTATAATCAATATAAAGCATAGACATTCTTCTTCACGACTGAATGCCCTCGACGCTGACAAAAAAATTATGAAATTTCATTACGTAGCAAAGTCAGGAACCACAAAATAATACGGCAATATCCATCGCGAAATGATTGAAATTGCAGTTGAATTGCCGAAACATGATTAGCCCACAGTGGCTACCCAGCTTTTTTTTTTTCTTGTGAAATCCTATTCAAACCTGTATTTATCAAATCTTACTTCTTGATTGCTGCTTTTGATTTTCAAGTTCTTGATTGGATTCTACTCTTATTTGGGATGGGAGGGGTAGAGGATGTGTTAAAAGTCAAGTCCACATAAAAAAAAATTATTTGAATAGAGTAATTTCCCTTGTTGTTTTTACTCACAACATTCATATACACAAAGCAATGATATGCAAGTTAGTGTTGTCACATCACATTCGTTTCTAATGTTTTGTGGCATTTTGTTTTTTTAATTCTTTGCAGATTTGAGGATAGGAAACTCTTCATCCGATCACAATAGGTTACATTTACGGAACTGTAACTCTATATGTTTTTGGAGGAATTAAAATCCCTCCGAAAAAATTTAAGAAAATAATTAGAAAATTAAATATTTAATCTACATGCCATGTAAATATATCAAACAACAAAATACAGAAGAACTTAGTGCGTGTGACATAATCGGTTAGTGTAATTTGCACATCGAGACAGATGAGCATATCATCATTTTATAAATTAGGCAAAATTTCTCAATGTTAAATAGTAATTATATAAATTTGAATCAAAGTTTTTATGAAATTTTCTGCAATATCTTAATTTTCTTTAAATTCAAATGAATTTTTGATTGTGTGGACTTCTCCTTTACTCTTAATGTAGGGAATGCATAGCAATATTTATCCAGAAACAAAATTGTCTTAGAATATGCAAATCTGTAATTGGGCACACGTTCACTTTTCTTTCACCCAGGCCACTTCCTCACACCCACCAGGCTTACAGTCTTATAACAAAAATGACGAACCATCAGACAACAGCACACAACATTCACAGTGCTTCACAATAAATATTTCACTTCTGTTCATACATGTACATGCAATAAATATTGTGGAAAACAAATGAAAGGCGTACCCATATTCAAATACCGTTTAAAAGTACAAATAAATTATACCTTTCAAGAAAAATCAGCACGTTAGATATCTGATAACAAAACATAATTATGGGGCACTGCAAGAAACTTTTGTTCCATTGCAAATCAAGCGTAAGTCTTATATTCAAATTCAAGCCTAATAAGGTAGAGTTGCAATGGCAATTCAACTACCTGTTTGTCTTTAATCAAAGGACTTACCCTTGATTTGGGACATGTGATTGATCAGAAAATTTCTCCCAAAATGCCCTAGTAACATTAAAATTGTTATTTCGTTTTAAGTTGTGTGTTCTTATTTTCGACAAGCTGTATTCCTGACTTCCTGTCCAAGTCAAATTTTTTAGTTCTCTCCAAAACTGTGCTCAAAATTGTTTCCAAGATCGATAAAGATAAATTTTCTGTTGTATCATTATCAGTCCAAAACTTGTAAACCGTAGCTCATAGTAGTAATCATAGTAAGAGGACATGATGGAATCTCCCAGATTGAAGTAGCGAGCAGAGACCAGAAGTCACCAGAGTCAGCAAGTGTGCAGATCTGTGTGTAGAAGAGTGAGAGAAAAAAAGAAATAATTTAAATAATCAAATCAAAGTATGAATTTCATTATCTTGATGATTGATGACGTGCGGTGGCATGTAATTCCGGTCAACAACAAATAATAGTAGGTTTAGACACCTGAAAAGTTCCACTCAGAACACTGGTGCTCTACCTCAAGTGATGTTTGTGTAGGCCCCACTCTGCTTCACTACCGCTACACTACCATACATGTACGCCACACCTACCCGGGTAGGTGTGTAGCATAGTGTACTAGCGGTAGTGAAGTGGAGACTACGCGAACATCACTTGAGGTACATCTGTGTCATTACAAAGAGTGCATTTATCTTCATTGTTGAAGGCATTACGCATACATATGCAGCAGCACTCTCATCAGAAAGAAACACCAGACTCTAGTTTTCGCCAGGAATCAGCATGATCAGGGTAACCACTGCTGAAAATTTGTCTTGCTTCATGACATCGGCATTATGGTGATATAATTCTGTGTATCTGAATGTACATGTATACGATGCAGGGCCCTCCTGGGCATTAACACATTGGGTACTAGACCTGTGTATAATAAAAACTTAAGCATTTGGCCTTATCGTGAAATTTGGTGTTTGTGTGCTCGTTGCGTACAAAGTCAATGGGAGTGGATCACCGCCGTTGACGAAATAAACGGCAGTGAATGGACTGGTGACAAAAACTACGATAATGCCAAACATTTCTCTGAAACAGCAGATTTTCAGCCATGGTCCATGCCAGTGCTCCTAAATAATTTAATCGCCTGAGTCCTGACCATTTTATTCATAAATCTGAAGAAAAATCTGCTGCTGTGCTGGAATTGTGCAAAAACATTATTTCTAAAATAGGCCTAAAACTTTTTAATTTTAATAGTAGTTATGCCAAAATGCATGATTCTAAAATTGTATCAGATCTGTATCTGTCATCTGACCTGAATGCATCGTCAGAACAAGTACAGACTATTTCCAAACATGTTTACCTTGGCTTGACTCTTGAGTTTGACTGGATCAAACAGCGTAACCTGCAACATGCATCGGCAGCAAGTGAATGGGCCCGTACAGCTTGGAGTTTTTCAATATTCAGAGCAACACAACGAAGACTGTCGAGTGGACAAAATCGGTCTTTCCAGTTCACAATTCAATAAAAAACGGACAAAGTAACAGTTCTGGTTCCCTTATAGTCCGAAGTTGTCGAAAACAGAAATCGGATATCAAAACACATGAAGAAAACGGTAAATTCGAAGAAAAATAGAGACCGGGAAGGTGTACATGTATCATCAGTGTATTGCACATAGAGAGATGATGTGAGAGTCGATCATCATGTGACGTCATTATTCTCGACAGTTTTCGATCGTGTGATCGTCTGCCTGGGGGGCTGAGAAGGGTCTCTATTAATTTCATTTCTTGCATTTCCACGACATCTGTAAGACTTTTTAGTGACATATTGGTGTAAAAAAGAAAAGACCTTTCCATTCATATATAATTTATCTATAATCATCACTTTCGTGAACTTTCTTTGTGTGTATACTTTAAGAATTGGATATTGGATATATGTATATTAATATAATATATGTGTATTCATATATATATATATATATATATATATATATATATATATATATATATATATATAAACTAAGCCTGTAAGGTCTATTCAACTGTGTGAAGGTACTGGTAATTTGACGATGCTAATTCATTCTGAGCAACGTGAATGCTTACGTCCACGCGCATGCGTACTCTTAATCCGAAGACGCAAGTCATGAATATTCATATGTTGGTCCAGAACTCGGCGGGAAAACTAATTTCGCGACCTGGCGGCGAGCCTCTACTTTGACAGCTGGCTGGAGATATTCGAAAAGCAGGACCCACAATAGATTATAACATGGATAAGAAAGTGTTTTTTTTTCTTCAAATAAATCGAGTACATATTGAGTGAGGATAAGCTTACTGAATAAAGGCTTAGATAATGATCATTACAGTCCATCGAATCGATATTGCATTTAATGTGCATTATTGGTGGATCACTGGCTGGCAGTTGATTTCATGGGTCAGATCACCTCTCGAGCCGAAACCATTTCGCATGCGTTGATATGTGAACAACATATATGCAATAGGCCTATACGTCTGAACACCAGCCGAATTTGCGGGTTATTTTTCTTTTGTTTACTCCTACACAAACGATATGCCTCTAGCACACAATGTATTGGGCATTATGTTTTACTTTCCCCAGAAATGGGGATTACATTCAAATTCCCGGGGGACCACTTCTATTGATGAGTGGATACCAGGCACGACCATGGGGTTTCGAAAAGCACCCTAAACAAGGGAAGAAAGGCTTTTCCAGATTATGAAAATGCATCTCTTAAAAAGTTTTTGGCTTGTGAAACCCTACAAGTATTGGAAATATATCCCGTTTTTTTAGTATTTTTAACATCGTTTTTGACACCCTTATAACGTTACATAGGCCTATACGTAACGTACTTGCCCTCTCTGTCCCCTTTACGCGTGGTCGCGCCTAGTATCCACTCGTCATTGGAAGTGGGCCCTTGATTCATTAAAAACATACTGAAATTGCATTTTCAATTAACTGTGGCAACGTAGGATTTCCCTCCTGGAAGCTGACTACTTTTATGATTATGTAACAAACGCACTTACTTTCACCATGGACCTTTGTAGTAGGTCCATGCTTTCACCCTGTCAATCCGGTTGTAGACCAAAATACTCTACTCAAGGAGCACTGCTTAATGTAACTGACAAATGGATGTCAGCAATTGAACAGGGCAACCTAGTTGGTGTTGTAATGATTGAACTCAAGAAAGATTTCGATTGTGTAGATCATTCTGTATTACTGGAGAAAACTACGGTTTCATTGAGAAAGCTCTTAAGTGGTTCGAAAACAGTACAACAGTACATTCAACTAAATGGTATAACCTCTGGTATTTAGGAACGTCCTTCGCGGGATACCGCAGGGCTCAAGGTTAGGCCCAATTCTGTCTTCAATATATCAAATGATCTACCCAATAACATAAAAAACAGTAATTTGGCAATCTACGCTGATGACACCTGCCTTTTTGATACAGACACAAACCCACTGATATCTATGATAAGCTGAATGAAGGTTAGATTTAGCCATTATTTTTGAATGGTTGAAGCAGAACAAACTAGCTGCTAACATAAGAAAGTCAGAAGCAATAGTAATTGGTAGTAAACAAAGGCTGAATAAGTGGAATGATATTACTAAAATATCAAATATGACAATTGTGCATGGAGTTGTCATCAACAGAGTAAACTAGAGAGTTACAGACCTATATCGTTGATAAATGTGGACGCAAAAAATATGTTCAAAAGCATTAGCCAATAGGATAATCGATGTTTTAGATGAAATAATTGACAAAGACCAATTTGCATTCCTCCGCGGAAGAGCAATAGGGGAAGCTATCCGAAACGTACATGACGTATTTCATTTTCTTAGGGCGGAACAGAAAGCAGGATTCATTGCTTCAGTAGATTTTAAGAAAGCGTTTGACTCGCTAGACCACGACTATTTATTTGAATGTTTAGATTCGTTTGGTTTCGGCGCATCGTTTATTAAGTGGGTTAAAACCCTTTATAAAAATTTAGAAGGTTGTGTTCTGAATAATGGTAAATCTACTAGATACTTTCAAATTACGAGAGGGGTAAGACAGGGGGATCCCCTCTTCCCCTATTTATTTATAATATCTCTAGAAACACTTGCTATACGTATTAGAAATTGAATTGATATACGAGGTATATCAGTTGGTACCAGTGAATTAAAACTGTCTTTATACGCAGACGACGATTTTGCTCATTTTGTTCAGATGTTAAATTCTCTTAACTCGTTATTTGATATTATGCAACAGTTTGAGAGGTGTTCAAGTTTAACAATTAATTTAAATAAGACAGAAATTTTAAAGATTGGTAATGTGTCGAATGCAGTTTTCAGACATAATTTCAATTTTGTAGATACTATAAATATGCTTGGTACTTTTGTGGGTACTGGATCAGATACTGCGCAAGTTAAAAAAGCAGAAGAAATACTATCATCAATACAAGTTACTTTAAACATGTGGAAAATGAGAAGCCTAACTTTATTCGGTAAAATTCAAATAATTAAATCATTTGGAATATCCAAATTCATTTATTTATTTTCATCCACCTCTTTACCCGACTGGTTTCTTAAAAAGTTAGAGTGTTTTTCAGTTTTATTTGAATGGACCCGACAAAATTAGAAGAAATGTCATGATCCAGGATCTATCAAACGGAGGAATTAAGATGGGTAATGTGTATTCGGCTGTTAAAGCCCAGCAGTTATTTTGGATAGAGAGAATTAAACATGCGGATAAACAAGGATGGTTTCAAATTCTTCAATATTACCTTAAAAAGAACGGGGATTGTTTGTATTCAACTGCAACTATGGTCTTAAAATGTTGAACTTTGATATTCCTCATTTTATAAAAATATTCTACAATGTTGGGATTCTCTTAATGTTAGAAACAGAGAGGATAATACGAAGTTCCAGATCATCTGGAACAATAAACAACTGAAGTTACTCGAGATATAATCTTCTATCGAAATTTTTTTTTTGAAGAGAATTTTGTTTTTAATGACATCCTTACTGAAGGATGTACTCTAAGACGATTGGATGAAATGAAAAGGTTATTTGATTTTATTGCCAACGATTACTTTCGATTACACATGTTACAAGGAGTGTATTCTGCTCTTTTAAAGACAAAATTTCTAAAATATCATATACGGACTCATTTAAGAATGCTGCTATATCAAATATTATCCTTCCTGTTGAGTTGGTACAGCTAACAAAATAAAAAGTAAACATTTTTTATGATCTGTTAGTAGCAGAAAAAATGAGCGTCCTGTAAGTACGTTTAGACTTCAAACAGATATCATGTTTCAGATAAAGAATTGGTATTAGCTCGTTCATCTATTCTATTGAACACTATTGATGTAAAATACAGAGAATTTCAGTTCAAAGTATTGAACAATATTTTAAAACTTGAACTATAAGTTGTATAAAATGAAAGCATTACTTCACCTTTATATTCTTTCTGTAATGCAGAAATTGAAACGATCGAACATTTATTTGGAATTGCCCATTTACAAAGTTATTTTGGAATCAGCTAGGAAAAGAACTCACTATGTTTGATTTTTCATTATTAACCGGAAAAAGTGTAATACTCGGTATTTTGTCAATAAAATGTCTTCTTTTTAATCATGTTTTAGTTATTGCAAAGAAATCAATTTTATCTAAGTAGAGTAAATCATGTAAACCAACAGTTTCTGATTGTGTTGATTTGTTAACTCGATCGTATAAAATGGAAAAGAATATAGCAATTCGAAATAACAAAAGGAGTGTCCACGAACGCAGGTGGCGAGACATGGTACAGTGGTTATCCACTTATGTTATGTAACTGTTATGTAATTTCTTATAATGTATCATTCGTATTTGTTCAACTGTATTGAATGAATGTACCTTGAAGTGACCAATAAAACATCATTTAAATAAAAAAAAACATATAAAACGTTTGTAAATATTCGGGATTTACATTGATGAAAAACCTTAATCACAACAAACAAACAGACCATGTTAAATCAAAAGTTGTGAAAAGTCTCTATTCACTAAAAACAATGAGAACTTTGGCGTACCTAGGATTTTCCACAGGAAAAAAAAATGGTCTTCACCAAACAATAAAGGATTTCGTAAGAAAAAAAATTGACAAGCAAAAAAACAAACAAACAAACAACGTCTTCAAATTCAAAGGAACGCCCAGGGGGTCAGTTGTGACTCGTCAGAGGGGCAGGGATATGTCCTTGCATCGGTTGTGACTCGTCAGGGAGCAGTCTGCCCCCACTGCCCCCCGTAGGTACGCTAGTGAATAAGACCCATCATTAGTAAATCATCTGCTATTTTTCTACAAATATGTTATTCAGTTATTTTGAATACTGTTTCACTGTATGGGAACAAACTCCCCAAGCCAATTATACGAAATTGCAAACATAACAAAATTGAGCATTGAAAACTGTATTACAGGTTGACCATCTATATCCATCGAAACTCCTTTATCCTTCGCTTTATATGGATAATCTAAAAATTCGTTGAACCAAACACTTGGCCGTTGCCATGTTTAAATCCGTACAATGTCTTGGCCCACCATATCTTAGCGATATATTTATTTACCGTAAATCTATATACAGTATAGAATACGGTCTGGAAATGACCAACTGGCTTTGAACTGTCCAAAAACTGAATATGGCATAAGATGTTTCATGTTTCAAGGCGGAAAGCTGTGGAACAAGTTGATGCCGTATATCCCTCCTGAAACTTCTCTCACTACCTTCAATATAAAGCCTCGGACCACATTAGCTCAACACCTATTATAATTCCCCCTTGATGTATGCTACACCCCCTCCCCCACCATCCCAATACCACTTTTTTTTCTCTTTTTTTTAACATTTGTATAAGTTGTAATTTGAAGTCGTAACGGATTGATTTATGTTTTCCTTTATACAGTGCATCCCGCAGTAAACAAAACCGAGATTTGTCGATGATTTATAATAACTTAATCTCCTCTTTCATCTGAAATTACTTAAATTATTTCCCATTCACTCATGAGTGAGCAAAAACAATTTGAAGAGGGGATGCCAAAAAGTCATTTGGCGGGCTGTATCTGGATTTCAAAGGGAAAACCACATTTTCAAAAAGTTCAATATCTGCTCTTTAATTCGATACGTAAAATACAGAAAATGGTCAAGAAAAAACAAACTTAAGGTTATTTGAAATACGGCGTAAATTTCAATAATTTAATCAAATTCTACATCGTTTAAACTCACTAGACACTCCGTTATGTTGACGACCAGCCATGCATTAAGTTTTGTTAACTTTTGTTAACCATGCGATAGCCTCTGTGGGAAACCGGTGAAAACACGTTTATTTAATAAAATTATGGAAATTCAAGCATTGTTTCGAGGGAACATAATTTTTTTACTTCTTGACCCTTTTTTGTAATTATGGTATCGAATAAAAGATCAGATATTGACATTTTTAGGCATGTGATTTTCTTTTTGAAATTCAGATTCCCCCGGATTTTTGGTATCCTTTCTTCAAATTGTTTTTGCTCACTCATGCCTGAATTGTGTATAATCTAAGTAATATCAGATGAAAGAGGAGATTCTAAGCTTACATTGGTAGGTTATTTTTTTATCGTATTTGTGATTAAGTTATGATAAATCATCGCTTAATCTCGGTTTCGTTTTTTTCTGGGACGCATTGTGTACGTATTTGTTTGTATCGTTTGAACGTGTCCACTTGTTCCCTCAGAAGAACAGCCTGTGGCTGAAGAGGGCCATCCAGCCCACGAGTGGAAAATAAATAAATAGACAGAAACTTTTATTTCGTTCAATTTTTATACAGGCGTCGCCCACGGGCTTTGCTAATACCAGGTCGTATCTTAAACACGATTACCTTCCTCGCACACTTCCTCCTTTTACCAGTGATATTTAAATTAAACAATAACGAGACAACACTTTTTCTCATGATTAATACTAATGAGTAATAAGATAGCATGCAGATGGAAATAAACTTAGGCCTATTAACATGATCCTAAACAATATATTCATGAATGCATCAATGATAATAATTAAATAATTTACCACCATCTGATCATGTTTCTATGTGCAGAATGACTACTTGTTCGTTTTAAAACCTGGAAGTCATGAGGTTAAAAGAACGGACATTGATGTGACGAAAATTGAAGTAACAACTTCGGACAGCTTTCAGGAGAAATGCGACAAACTCAATCTAGAAGCCGAGCTTGAGGTATGAGGGCTATATCCATAATCTACATGTAGAATGACATAAAGCATGCTCGTATCTCAGGTTTTTATAGACGGGTCAATATATGGTTTGACCCGGACCAAATTACAACAAATTATTTTTCAGCTGTTTCCGGCAGTATTTAACCTCAGAAATAACATAATAAAAATCTACCAAAATCCGCATTTGGGAAAGTATTTATTGTCAAGATGGCGTCCAAGGCTGTCATTCTTGAAAATTGATATAACTTACTCATTATCCACCCTAGAATCATATTTGGGTTCATATTCCATGGTTCAGTGGGTAAACAAATTTATTGATACAAGTTAGAATTAATATTAGCACTCCAGAGTACCAGGAAAATCCAAGATGGCGGCCAAAATGGCTGTCATATGCTAAATAATCGACAATTAATTTATTACTCACTTAAGTGGCTTTAATCTGGTTTCTATTTAATGGTTTTACAGGTGAATTAGTACATCGGGACAAGTTACAAGGACAGCCAGTGGTCTGGTGTGTCCGAAAATTCAAGATGGTTTCCAAAATTTGAGTTTAAAATAGCTGTTAATACTTAAAATGGACAAAGCTCATATCATATCCACCTGGGTGATATGATTTTGGTGTCTAGACCAAGGTTTCATTGGTCAAATAATACATTGGTGGAAAATTACAAGGACAGTCAGTGGTCCGGTATGTTAAAAAATCCAAGGTGGCTTCCAAAAAAGGAGTAAAAAACGCTATTGCTACTTTATAAAAAAATCCCCAACATAGATTGTTAATATCCGGGAATGTTATTTTTGTGCCTATACCTTGGTTAAATGTGTCAAATAATACATTGGGATGATTTACAAGGACGATGGGTGGTCAAGTATCTCCAAATATGGACGGTGGCTTAAAAGGAGTATAAATTAGCTGCTGGTATTTACAAAATTGACATAGTTCATGTAATATCCGTCAAGGAAATACGATTTTGATGTCATACCATGGTTTTAAAAGTCAGAAAATTAATTAAAAAGGACAATCAGTGGTCCAGTATGTCGAAATTCCAAGATGGCTTCCAAAAATCCGAGTCTAAAATGACTCATTTTACTTTAAAAATTGACATAGTTCATTTAAAATCCACCAAGGAGATATGATTTTGGTGTCCACACTATGGTTTCACGGTCAAAATAATACGTTCGAACTGGTTAAATTGTTATGCAGTTGTCCAGTTTGATTAAAAATCCAAGAGGGTTTTCAAAAAAGGCATCTAAAACGACTCATATCACTCAATAGCCGTCAGAGTTCTACAATATTTATCTGTAAGAAATAATGTTGGTGTCTAAACTTGTTTGTTTGTTTGCATTTATTTCTGCGTTCAAAAACACAATACAAAATTATTTATAATTACAAACATGACAAAATACAAAATAATTCATAATATAAACAATGTGGTCATATTACATAATAAATACAAATAAGGATGTGAGTATAAATTAATCTATTATAAAATGTAAACATAATAATGTAATAAATGAACGCAGGAGACCGCCATCGTGAGCGGTTAGGCTTGAATTGATGGCGGCCTCATAAAAGATTCGTGACTAAGATTGATATTTACTGACCAAGTGGGTGCATTGCAAGTGCAGGTGCTGTGTATAGCAGTTGAGTAAAATCAGAATATTAAATAGCGAATGTGAATATTTGAGTGAATGTTTTAATTTGGAGGGTGGGGTTGATAAGATTGAATGATAGTTTTCTTTAGAGTGGCTTTTAATGAGTATATGGTTGAACACGTTTTAATATTGTTTGGAAGACCATTCCAAATGTCAGGACCATGGTGTCGTATTGATTTAGAGGCAATTAATAGTCTGGGGTTAGAGAGATGAAAGTTTCCGGATATGCGCGTTGGGTAAGTATGGACAGAACTATTAAATTTGAACATGTTATCAAAGGACGAAGGGAGCAGATTGTTAATATATTTAAACATAATTATAGTTATTTGAATAGTATATAAGTCGGCAATTTTTAATGTTTTCAGTTTAAAAAATAAAGGATCAGTGTGAGCCAAATAATGTGATCCTGTACAAATGCGAATTGCTCTTTTTTGTAATTTAGAAATAGAAGTAAGTTTTGTAGAACCACAATTAGCCCAAACAACGTTACAATATGTTATATACGGGAGTATTAACGAATTATACAATAGAAATAAAGTTTTGTGTGGTAAAAAATAAATTTCAACTTGGAAATTATTCAATATTTCTCGAGATACATATAATGATATGGTGCAGATGTTCATTCCAAGACAAAGCTTGATCTATGATGACGCCTAAGAATCTAGATTGAGTCTTCCGCTCTAATGGTGTGCCGTCAATCTGTAAGTGAATTGGAGAATCTGTAATATGAGAATGTTTAAAATGGATGAAGTGGGTCTTTTTTGAGTTCAAGGATAGTTCATTAGCTTTAAACCACTGTGAGACTTTAATTAATTCAATATTTAAGATGTTGTTTAAGGAAGTTATATTTTTATGGGAAAAAAAATATATTTGTGTCGTCAGCAAATAATACAAATGATAAAATGGAGGATGTATTAATAATATCATTGACATATAATAAAAATAAAAGCGGGCCTAGAATGGAACCTTGAGGGACACCACATTGAACTGGAAGTAAACTAGAATCGTTGCCATTAAATGTGACATATTGTTTTCGGTTTATTAAATAATTTTTAAACCAAAGGAGTGATTGACCGCGAATACCATAATAATTAAGTTTTGAAAGTAAAATATTATGATTAAGTGTATCGAACGCCTTACTGAGGTCACAAAATATACCAATGACATGCTCTTTGTTGGCTATGGCGTTTGTTATTTTATCGTAAATTTGGATTAAAGCCAAGTTTGTTGAGTAATTTTTTCTAAAGCCATATTGATTAGAAATAAATAAATTGTGTTTGTTGATAAATTCATAAAGTCTATTATAAACTATTTTCTCGAGGATTTTGGATATACTAGGGAGAAGAGATATAGGGCGATAATTGCTTATTTCATGAGGATTGTCTTTTTTGAAAATTGGATTGACTTTGGCGATTTTGAATAAGTCAGTAAATATACCTTGTGATAGAGATTTATTAAAAACATGACTAAGAGGGTTTGCAAGCGGGTGAATTATTTCTTTTAAAAGAGACATACTAATTTTATCATGCCCATGAGATTTGGAGCTATTAAGAGACCGTGTAATGTTGAGAATTTCTGTGGGGTTCGTCGGGTTCAGGAAAAATGAATGTGGATTAGGTTCGGGGAGGTAATCTGTGAAATGCGCATTTTGGCTATTGATCTTGCTTGCAAGTTCGGGTCCGATATTTGTGAAAAATGAATTGAATGAGTTTGCATGAAGGGAAGAGTCAACTTTGGAACCATTTAAAGTCATGTCATCAGTAGGTGGGGGATCTGCACTTGTTCCCATTAGTTCTTTGATGATTTTCCAGGTAGTATAAGTGTTTGAACTGGCATCTTTTATTCTATTAGTATAATACATTTTACGTGATAAACGAATTAATTTTGTTAACTTGTTGCGATATACTTTGTATTTTTTTAAATTGTCTTCATTAGGATTGCGTAAATGTGACTTGTAAAGGCAATTACGTGTCTGTATTGATTTTAATAAACCTTTTGTTATCCATGGTTGTTTGGGTGTTTTTCGATTATTTTTTACTTTTCCTATGGGAATATTCTTTTCATAATAATGCTGTAATTTATTATTTAAGAGATTATACGATGTGTTTGCGTCAGTTTCATTATAGACATCCTCCCACCCCTCAAGTAATAAGTCTTGCTTCATTAATTCAATATTACGTTTAGATTCTTTTCGATATGAGCGTTGGTTAATTGATTTGGGGCACGGTAATTTCATTTCACAAGTTAAAAATATTGGTAGGTGGTCTGAAACTTCAGAGCATAGAATTCCTCCTATCATTTTATTATTCATGTTGCTATGTACGTTGGAAAAAATATTGTCAATTTGAGTAGATGAATTTGGGTTGATTCTAGTGGATTTATTGATGAATGAATGGAAGCCGAATGAGTACATTAGTTTCATAAAATTGATTGAGTGATTACTGTCGACCGAGGGTAGGAAATTGATATTAAAATCACCAAAAATAAAAGTATGTTTATTTTCATTACCTATTGCATATAAATATTGCTCTAGCTCCTCACAAAACAAATCAAGATTAGAGTCCGGTGGTCTATAAATCAAACCTATGATGATATTTTTAAATCCTGTATTTTCAATTTCAATGAACAAAGACTCTGCATGCAAGACTTTCACATCGGAACGGATCTTAAATTTTAGTTTATCAATAATATAGAAGGCCACGCCTCCGCCTCTTTTTCCTTTGCGGTCTGCCCTTATCAACTTATAATTTGGTAAATTAAACAAATTTGGGGAATTATCATGCAACCATGTCTCGCTAATACCTATAACAGAAAATTTGAAATTATTTAATGTGTGTAAGAGATTTTCAAAATATTCGAAGTTTCTATTGAGACTTCTTAAATTTGCATGTAAAAAGGAAATATGATCGGAATTACTATCAAACATATTATTAAATTCTTGAGGTGTATAGTATATGCTCCATCAAAATTGATAAAATGTAAAGTACCATAAACTAAGAAAGGGGTCAACTGCAAGGGTGCTTGTGATGTAGGTGCTTTTGCTCGTGATTGAACGGGTGTTCATGTATGTATGTGGTGCAAATGTGCAGAAAATATCAATATAAATTACATGTACAAAAAGAACAAGACCCATCTTGGTCAGCAAGAACATATCACTGGAAGCATTAGAGCAGAGCTCAACCACCCAAGTATATATAAGATTTGAAAATCATTACACTTAAAAAAAAATAAAATAAACGGTCAGTTGAAAATGAATTAAGAGTATACCCAGAAATATGTCTTAAGATGATGTGGGGGATGTTTAATACAAAAGTTAGGTACAAGTCTAGCGAACGATTAAAAAAAAATCAGATTGTATCAATCAATTACAGATTGATGCCCTTACAGTGTAGGCCTATAAACAGTCACTTTATTCCTGTTCTCATGGTTCTGGTGAGTATTTTGATAGCCATGCATGACGGAGTTGCCACGCCTTCTCTGATCAGACACGGGCCGGGTTGAACATGCGCGAGTTAATAATCAACATGAATGTCGGGCTGTTTTGGAAAAAAAAACATGTGATGAAATGTATTAAAGCCGGGTGTAACGCCCACATCAATCAGTCTTTAAATACCTGACCCGTTGGGTGTTTTAGTGATTTAAAAGCAAAAATATGTGTGCATTAATCATGCATAAAATAGCCCGCTTTCTCTGATCAAACAACGCATGTGCAAGGGTGTTGGGAGACACACAAGTTAAAATTAACATATTTAACAAGTCAATGTTATTGGTAGGGTAGATTGAAATTAACCCATGCATATAATAGCGAACATAATAGATGGACGTTTGTTCATGCATGTATAGCCACACCTTCTCTGGCAAGGTCGCATGCGTGTTTTCAATCATAAAGCGAATCTGAGACACACGTAGGCATGGTAGGTGTATCTTCATGTTCAATATTGGATAGCCACGCCCCCTATAATCAAACAGTGTACGTATATGAGGCATGCAAGCACGCGACTGGTGTTAATGTCATACCATGCAAGAACAATGGAATTAACCACAAGAATTCATTGATTGTTATACAATTGAATTACAAATCGTTTAACATATCTGGTATCAAGACCAATAATAGAGATAATGAACCTTTATCTGTTGATTGTCAAAGAAATTGGTTTACATCGTTTAAAATTATTGAGAAAGCGATCAATGAAGGTGTAATTACCACATGAATACATCAGTGGTATGAAGGGACAAAATATACATTCGGACAAGTAACAGGGATGCTTAGTATTCCATTTTGTCAAAATATCTATGGTGGATTCTAAAATTTCATCAAATGGATGTTGTTACCAACTCATGAAACAATATGATCACTTATCTCCATGTAGACACAAAGTGTAGGCACCAAGATTATTTCTCACACTGCAGGGTCATTTTTAAATAAAAGCAATCAGATTAGGACCTGTTTTTTAAAAGCCAACTTGGATTTTTATGCAAAATTGATAACTGCATATTAGGGTAACCAGTCCCAAAGTATTTTTTTCCCTTGAGACCCTAGTGTAAACAGCAAAAGAATATTCCCAAGGTGTATTTGTGATGTTCTATATCCACTTTTAAGTTACAACAGTCATTCAAGACCCCAATTTTTAAAGTCATCTTCGATTTTTGGACATACTTGACACCTGACTGTTCTTTCAACTTAAAGCTTGTGTATAGTTTTGGTAAATCCACCAAAATGCACCTATCACTATTCCAATTCATTGCTAGCTAATATGAATGGATATGCCCTATAACAGTTATGATGTGGAGGATATGAAATGAAAATGTGTTTTACAGGATAAATTTGCGATTTTACATGGAAATTTAACTTGATCGGGTCACCCGATCAAATTAAAATATCTGTGTGTTTTTGTCTTTCAATTAAATCCTATTCCAAATCATGGAATGGGCTGAAACTTTCAAGATATGTTCTTTGTCTGTAACTTCTGGATATCTAATCACTAAATTTATAAGATAAGTGCTTGAATGCCCATTTTTTAATTTAAAACAAGCATCGCCGAGAGAGGGCGCTATATATCCAAGATTTGAATATTTGAAATTTTCTCAGAGAAGTGCAGTTGGAAAAATATCTAACGGTCTCTACGCTTCAGTAAGACTGTCATATTAGATGATATTCGATTATCAATCACATTATTGACCCTTTACCAAAGCTATACACAGGCTTTAATAACCCAATTTAATACTTGACCTTTGAACTATTGTGTATACAGCAAATCATACCTCCAAAGGGGGTATTTCTAAAAAACTATGTATACTTTTAAATAGAATAGGCAATTTACACCCCATTTTTTGAAGTCATCTTGGATTTTTTAAAAAATACAGACAACTGACTGGTTTTGTAACGTATCCTAGTGTATTACTTAATCCTTTAAACCATGTTTTAGACACCAAACTCATATTCCCCAGACAGATATTGAACAAACTATGTCCTTTCACAACTAACGTAAGACATTTTTTAGTCCATTTTTGGAGGCCATCTTGGAAGTTTAGACATACTAGATCACTGTCATTGTAACTAGTCCTGATATATAATTTGATTCTTGAAACCATAGTTTAGACAAAATAATATCTCACAGGTGGATTTAAAATGAGCTATGCCCCTTGTAAAAATCAGCAGCCATTTTAGAATCACTTTTTGGACGTCATATTGAATTTTTGGTCATACCAGACCACTGACTTTCCTTAAAACTTGTTTTAATGTATTATTATTACCCTTGAAACCAGTGGTTAAGATACTAAAATCGCATCTCCCAGGCCGATATGAAATTAGCTATGTCCGCTTGAAGTAGCAGCAGTCAATTTAGAAAAAAAAATTAAGCCAACTTAGATTTTTGACAAACCAGGCCACTGACTCTCCTTATATCTTGCCATAATGTATTAATTGACCCTTGAAACCAGTGGTAGTAGACAGCAAAATCGGATTTGGATTTTGGGGCACACCAGACCACTGACTGTCCTTGTAATTTGTTCCAATGTACTACTTCACCCTTAGAACCATCGAATAAAAATAAATTAAGCCATTTAGATGAATTGTGAATTTTCAGCATACGGCAGCCATTTTCGGCACCATCTTGGAATTGCCAGGTACACTGGAGGGCTTGTAATTCACTCTAGCCTGTATCAATAATTGATTACCCCCTAGACCATGGAATATGAACCGAAATGAGATTCTAGGGTGGATAATGAGTATGTTGTATCCATTTTCAGTGAATGACGGCCATCTTGGACGCCATCTTGAAAATAACCACTTTACCGGATGCGAATTTTTGTGTAGATTTTATTATGTTATCCTTGAGGTCAAATAGTACAAAAAACCGTTGAAAAATCATTTGTTGCAATATGTTCCGGGTAAGGGTATTTTTGGTCGTATATTGACCCGTCTATTATACCCGGGAAGAGGAGACACGTTTTGGTGCTCCTAAGCAGTTTTAGGCGAAATCCCTCAGTTCACACGAACTTTACTTTTTTTAGTTATGGGGGGGTCTAAGGTATGGATGATTAACTAACTGTGATAAAACGTGAAATGCACATACAATTCAAACACATTTTCACATATTTTCTTTATTTATTAAGAACCTTTGTATGCTGCTTCACTGCTACATTCTATACATGGTAAAAAAATATATACATGCCCTCATTATATCAGCCAGTAGGAATCGAATTTTTCCCGATCGAGTGCTGGAAGAGCTAAAAGCTCCCCCCCCCCATGCACCCACTTCTTTCTGGAATGTCTGTTGTCTGTTCTCGCGTGTGAAGTACAGAACATTGTATAGTTAGGTAGACATGGTCAATATGGGGGCTTGACCGTCAAGTTAAGTATATATGCAATTTTTTATAGGATGTCTTCTTCAAGAATCCGAAGGGTGCCACCTAATTTGGACAGAATGACCTATCTACTTTTTTTTAATGAACATATCTTCCTTGGTATCAAATTAAAATTAATGGACAGTCCCATGGAAATAATATGGATCATGAGACATTTAAAACACGTGCGTGTCATTTTAAGGCCATTTTATTGCTTGAAATGTCATATTGGGGCACGAAAACGTATAACTCCTAACATCTCATACTTTGAAAGAAACATAATATTGTATGCATTTATTGATTCAAATTCTACTTGAGGGTGTGTATAAATCTGAAAGGTGTCACCTTGCACCCTAGAAGTAATTTTAATGACATCATAAGCCACGACCTTTTCTTTGCACCGGTCTTCATTATGACTTTGATATATGAAATTCCTCTTCTTTCAAAGACTGGTCAGATTTTTGTTTCTCTTCGGCCTCAACTGCTTGTTAAGTTTTTCTCTGTATTCACAACAGTATTCACACATGTATATATACCAGATCGGCAAATATATTTTGCCCCATAACATGGTGACAGCGACATGCTTCCCATGGGGAACATGTTCTATCACTTCTTTAGGGGTAGCCTATTTATGCAATGAACTTTCTATCCAAACATGGAAGAGGATAGTTGCTGGGGAGTAATTCTGATAAGGTGCTCTCGATCTAAGACGAGCCCCTTACGCTTTCTAGAACTAGTTTACTGGAAACCATTTTGGAAGATCGCTTTGCTAGCGTTCCCACTTGATCACACGAAAATGGTTTTCAAAATCACTTCACGTAAAACGATCTTGTTGCTAAAGAAACGCTCTCAGTTGGGTGACACATTCCGCGCAAAATTTGAAACCGGAGCATAGGCATTTTATACCTGTCGTGTGGATCGCTTCCAGAACGGTTGTGTCCCCAATTACGCTAAAACCAGTTTAACGAGGCAAAGCGATCTTAACAACTACATCGCGTGGTGTTTTTTGGAACCGGTTTGGGAGATCGCTTCGACCTTTCTCACTATACATTAAACTGTTCCAGTAAACTAGTTTTAGGAAGGTAGTGGGAACTGTGTCTTTAACACGCTCCTTTGCCATGTTTGCTAACTTGATGGAAAGCTGATTATTTTTGGACCATCTTTTTCTCTTGCTACATGACGAAATGTAGTATTGTAAAAGCTTTTTTTATATTTCGATATGTGTGAATGAGAGAGGGTATAAACCTGTATTGCAGTCTATATCAAATGCATCAGGCTTGATTCAAATAGAAAGTACAGTGTTGAAATCTTTCCCTGCCGAATGGATACATTACTACATCACATGATCGATAGGGCATTGACAGGGCACAGCCAACATTTTTGTTTGCTTTGATATCTTTAATGTCAACTATTTTCCTTTCAATATGCAGCAGGCTTATAAACACATACATGTATGTGTCGACAGTGAGAACTGTGCTTCCTTTACGGTGATATCTTCATGGTGTTCGATAATATACAAATAGCGAATAGGCATGATTGCGCTGGTGCGAGATTTCGCATGGGGTGAAAGAAAGAATAGAGCGTTTCTTTCACCGAATGCGAAATCTTACACCATTGCACGAATAAGAATATTCGCGATTTGTGTTGTACAACGCCTCGGAATTTAGCGAAAATATGAGTTTTTCCCTGCAGTAATCTATGGAAAGGGAGCAAAAATATTGAAAGCAAAAAGCAAATCCCAAATGCGCACATGACCTTGGGCAGCATTGCGCATTTAGCCAGCAGGCTTATATGTGTATTGCATCTGATACCCTTTTCATAAACCTATCCTCCAATGCGGATAATTCAATAAAAATTGCGTTCATAAACTCCGAAAATAAGCCGCATTATTTTTACGAGCGCCCGTCCTGAAAAAGGCGGATAATCGCCATGACAACTGGACACGCCCCCTCCGATGCGTTTGCATTGGAAAAGGGTGACCTTGTGACCGCACCATGGCAATTATCCGCATTATTTGGAAATGCGTTCATAAACTCAAAATCTTATCCCGATGCGGATAATAGCAGCATAAGAGTAATGCGGATAACTCTTGTCCTCCTCCAATTTTACGACCAAATTATGCTGCTATTAGCCGCCTAATTCATAGTAATTGGGTTTATGAAAGGGGTATTACACCAATAACGATTATGATACTCACTTAAAAAGAAAAAAAATATAAATGAAATTCAGAATTAAATCACACATTTGCAAACTCTTTAGATGAAGATGAAATAAACAAAATATAAGAAATGATAGAGGTTATTAGAAGTAAGCCCCAAAGTAGTAGTCAACCTCTGTCAATGATACAGTAAATCAAATAAACAAGTATATTTTAAGTCTGCAACTGTATGTTGTATGTCACGGCAGAAAAAAAAATGGCACGACTATTACCACTGCATCTCCGAAAATGAAGCCTTGGTTTGATAAAGAATGTAAGAACTTGAGAAAGAATTTCTTAAATTTAAGATAAGAATTTAAAAAATTAAAAATGAAAATATGAAAATGGAAAAGGAATTAGTACTGAGGGTTTTACGCAAACAATACAAACATGGCAAAACAGTTTTAAAGAAGAAAAGTCAAAATATGTTTCTGACCTTCAAGACAATTTGAGGAAAGTAAACAATAATAACATTGGGGACCTTTGGAAATATCTTAACAAGGCGAATTCTAAGCCCAAGAATTGCGCAAATGTATCAATTGATTCTTTCAAAGAATTTTTTGAATTACTGAATAAAGGAGACGATGTTGAAGACAAGCGCACTATAGATGAGGAATCACCACCTAAAGTAGCAAAATATTTCAGCCTTGAACTGAATTATCCGTTTTTGGAAGAAGAAATTAAAGAAACTTAAAAATAACAAATCATCCGGTGACGATTTAGTATTAAATAAAATGATAAAGTACAGTAGCAAACCGATGATGAAACTGTTCAGAAAGCTGTTTAACTTAATACTGGACTGTGGCAAAGTTCCCACAGACTGGCCAATAGGTATCCTTTGCCCAATATACAGAAAGAAGGGTTCAGTAAATGAACCAGATAACTATCGTCCAATTGTATTGTTAAGTTGCTTAGGTAAACTGTTCACATCTATATATTTTAGATAACCGAATTTCTTTATATTTTGATATTTGCAACCTGATGGGTGAAGAACAGGCAGGATTTCGTGAGGATTGTTGTGCTCTAGATAATATATTTACTCTTTACAGTCTGATAGATATTTACCTCTATCAAAAGAAAAGAATTTATTGCGCATTCTTTGATTATGAGAAAGCATTCGATTCTGCAAAAAGACATTGATTGTTGTCAAAAATACTGAAGCATAAGATTAATGGCAAAAAAATTTAAAGTGATCCAAAATATGTATGAAAACGCAAAATCTTATGTTATGAGCAATGGACAACGGTCTGAGTTCTTTGAATGTAATATAAGAGTAATGCAAGGAGATAATCTATCCCCATTACTATTTGCAATATTTATCAATGATTTTGACAATACATTGTTAAGTTATATAGGAATGACCTGAAAGAAAAACTCCTCGAGAGAAATATATGTGTATATCTTAAGTTATTCACCCTATCATACGCTGATTACACCATTGTATTAGCAGAATCTGAAAATGATCTCCAAGAAGCATTTAATGTTGTCCACAAATACTGTGAAGATTGGTCGTTGAATGTAAATATTAAAAAAAAAAATTGTCGTATTCTCTCGTGGTAAGATCCGCAATGTACCCATCGATTACTTTCAATAATCAACAGCTAGAGGTTGTTGATGAGTATGCATATCTTGGAACAGTTTTGAATTATAATAAGCGCTTTTAACACAAGATTTGCATATGAATCCCGGAGCTCAATGTGAATGCCTTACGGAAGTTACAAGATTGGTCCCACCTTAACGGAATGACCCTCAACCCAGTCAAATGTGAAGCAATGCAAATATGTTTCATGAAGTCGCCTCCTGACCCCCCAGTGTTCAGAATTAATGGCCAGTCATTGAAACTCTGGACACTGTTAAAGTTCTTGGAGTGAGACTTCAAAGTGATCTTAATCGGCAGTGTCATGTAGACTACATGCTCCAGCGAGCGAATGTGAGAATGTAAATGATCAGGATATTGAGGAGCCACGGTCTTTGTGTGGATGATCTGTGTACAATCTACGTTGGTTACTTGAGACCCCTCCTGGAATATGCTTGCCCTGTGTGGAACGGCGGACTCAGGAAACAACCGATTGCTTCCCTAGAACGAATTCAGAGGAGAACTGTAAGAATTATTCTAGGTCCCCGCTTCACATCATATGACTCTGCACTAGAATCACTCCACTTAAAGTCTCTTGCAGATCGAAGGAAAGATTTATGTCTTTCCTTTGCACAGAAACTGGAAAAGAATGAAAGACTATCACACCTGATCCCTAAGCCGAAGGGTGTCGGCAGAACCCTAAGAAACAGTAGGGTCAGGCAACAATTGAGATGTAGGACTCAAAGGCCCGAATTCACAAAGGTGGATTCTGCAAAATCCACGGATTAATCCACAGATTTTGTTGAGTCCACAGTCCACGGATTCGCTTTTGTGATTCACAAATAGTAGACTTGTTAACTGCAAAAAAGGGGCTTACCGCTGCATTTTTAAGTACGAATGTCCCAATTGGCACAAATGTTCCTTGACTCAAAGAAAAAGATTCATCCAAAGAGACACGCTGTATCTATCCAAATAAGCAAGTAATTTGCATAAATTTGCATATTATGTCGATATAGGAAAAAACAAGTCTGACATAATGTTACGTAATTTCGGGACCGCGTACCCGGGTGACGCAAGACTGTTCTCATAAGTTGCGCAAGACTTGAAGGTAAAAGTCAGCGAGCACGTAAAAAAAAAATTCGCGCTGCGAAAATATTGCGTAAATCATTGAGGGGCGGGGGGGGGGGGGGGGCTCCGAGGCCTGTATAGGGTTGATGGTATTCCATGATAGTATGATGTATATAAATTTTAAAAACAAATATTTGTTCACATGCATATCACTTGACTTGCAGAAAAATTAATTTTAACAGTCATAATCTATGTAATCATAGTTAAATAATTATGTAAAGTGTGGTTATTCATGTGTGGAAAATGTGACAAAATAATATATTAAATTGTTGTCTGTTATCAAATTGAATTGATTGTGCTTTGAATTATTCCAGATGTTATTCCCATTCATAAGAGTGATCATGGTGATGATATGTTTTTTGTGTGTGTCAAAATCAAATATAATGCTGTGATATCTTAGATTAGGTGATGATGTTTAAGTATAAAGGATTGGAATGTCTGAAAACGTTATTCATGATTAGTTTCCTGATTGTATCATGATCATGGCGTGATTCAAAGTGAATTGGCAATCAGTGATTACCTTGTTCTTAAAGATGGATCCAGTGGTGCTTTAGTGATGTGGAATTGGTTGCTGTAAAAAGGATTGTGATTGGTTTCTCAGTTACATATCTTATCCTGTCTATCTGAGATTAACTCGATTAAATAATGGATTTCTGCTTTTTGCCACTTCAGGTCCATGGTTGATCAGGTGCAGCTAGCTGATGATGTGCTTCTATTTTTTTTTTTGTGTGTGTAAAGATATACAACAATCAATGCCAGCAAACATAATTCTTGGGAGATGGGGGGGGGGGGGGGTACCAGCAAACATTTATTCTAGAATAATATTCTTTGTATATTGTGTATATGCTGCAGATGTTTGTTTTCATGACACTGAGCATGCGCAGTGCAGTCTCAAAAAGGGGAAGTCCCCAAATTTGATTGAAAATCCACGGTTGAATCCGTGGATTTAGTTGAGTCCACGGTTGAATCCATGGACTCAACTGTGGGTCTGGTAGAATCCGTGGATTTTTTAGTCCACTGTTGGTGAATCACAAACTGCAGAATCCGTGGATTTTCCAGAATCCATGGACTCAAAAATCCACGGATTCTAGAATCCGTGGATTTTGCAGAATCCACCTTTGTGAATTCGGGCAAAAGACTTCGACAAAGTGCCATCCCTTACCTTATCGACTTATTGAATTCTATGTAACTAAAAATTCTCATATTTTTTCTTAAGATTTTGATTTCTTTGCCTTTAGATAATTACTTTTCCCACACCGAACTGAGCTTAGATTTATTTTCTCTCTCTGTCGTTTAATTTGTTTGATGTTCATAACAAATGCATTAACGCACGTTTGCTAATCGTTCTTATATATATCAAATAATGTATGAGTTCTTACAATTTTTTTTATTGCCAAGCCTTCCGGAATTTAAATACATCCGTTAGCCTTCCTACACATTTATAGCCTTAATTTTCCAGTTACTTTGACCTATATTATATCTTTTATTATTTATGAGTGTATACAAAGCGTCAATGTTTCTTTATGTGCAATACTTAATTTCTCATGATGATAATGTGAATAATAAAAGGATAGTAATATGATATTAATAGTAATGATAAAAATATAATAATAAAATCTTAGATTAATTAGGATAATGAATCAAATAATAAATGTATATAGAATGATTGTATTACAATGATGATTGATTTCGCAATAACGTATGTATGTATTATTTACCTCAGGCATGTGATTATTTTTTTACGTATTTGATTGTGTTTCTAATTCCCGTTTTTCATTATGTTGTAATTTCTATGTATATTGTGTATTTTATTTATGTCTGAAAATCTGTAATTCGGACTTCGGGCCGCGAATGATTTTTTTGTTAAAAAAAAAACATTTCTATTCTATTCTATTTTCGAAAGCTCGAAAAAAAAAACAAATGAGCCAAGCCAAAAAAGCATTGTTCAGTTTACGTTCCAAATCAATAAAGTTGAGTTTAGCAGTTGATATGGAATTAAAATTGTTTGAAAAATTGGTACTTCCGACTTTGTTGTATGGAAGTGAGTTTCGGGGTCTTGAAAGTAATCTTCAAGATGTTGAAATGTTTCAATGTCATCATTATCGATTATAAACGTCTACTTCATGTGAGTAAATTTACTGCAAACTGCATGACCTATGGAGAAGTCGGCAAACAAATTATCAAGAAACTAATTGAGTGAAGAATGATAAACTTTTGGATTAAAATAATCGTGAGAAAAACATCAAAATTATCCCATACTGCTATTCTGAAAATGTTTTATCTGAATATATATCAAAACCCATGGCTGGTAAAAATGAAAAAATAAATTAGATAAATTGGGCTTATCTTACCTATGGTTTGATAATCAGCCAATAAATCCACGGTGGTTCAAAGCAACAATTAAAACACGATTAGACGATATATATTCTCAAAATTGGCATGCTGAAATGTTTTCTAATTCGCTTTGCTTAAACTATCGCATTTTCAAAGAAAACTGCCGTAGTAAAATATATCTTCTAAAATTGCTTTTCAAATACAGAATTACTTTAACAAGATTCCGGTGTGGAAACCACCGTCTGCCAATAGCATCTGGTATATTTGCAAATATTGAGCGATCACAGAGAATATGCACTATATGTAATACAACAAAGCTGGGTGATGAATTTCATTATTTGTTCGAGTGCCCTGCATTCCTTACAGCAAGAAAGAAATATATTGATGGTTAATTCTTATACAAGCCGTCCAAATGCATTGAAAATGTTTAAGCTTTTCAATTCTTCCAAAATGTCAACACTAATAAAGTTATTAAAATTTTGCAACATTATAATGGAAAAGTTTGATAAATACATAAATGAAATATTTATGTTGACATTTTCTTTTTTGAAAACACGTATTATGTTAATAAACAATAATTAGGTAAAGGAAAAATAAATCACAATTCTCTCTAATTTCTTTAAATAATTTTTTATCAATTTTTATGCCAAAGTCCAGTATATATTAGAATTATATATCCACTTTTTATTCACATATCGGTGTATTTGCATTGCAGTTCCAACTTTTTCAATCCTATAGCATGCATTCATTCGCCGATTTATCTATCTACCGTTGTTGAATTCATGTATTATCATTGTTATTAGTACTGTTTCTTTTTAACATTATTGTTATTGATATTACAATCATTTATTTTCTTTTTTTTCCTCCCCTTTTGTTTTTCCTTTTTTCTTTTTTTTTCCTTCTTTTTTCTTTTTTTCGTGTCTCCTCCTTCCTACAACAATCGATCTGGAGACACATCATTCCTTTCACTTACCGTTACACGTCTCTAAAGTAATTTCATGTAGTATTTATTCCATATTCCAACTTTTTCAATCCTATAGCATGCTATGTAAACATGTGATTGTATATACATGTATTTGTAAATACTATGTAAATATAATTGAAATGATTTTGAATAGGCCTATATTATGTTCTATATGTTAGTGTCCCCAATACCCGAATTAGGGTGACATGGGTAAAAAAAGTCATTGTCATCTTCATTTTTACTGAGCGCAATGAATTAAATCGTATTGTGACGTCATCTCTTAAAGCCGTGCAACGGTACATTTTGGATGGTACGTCTTTTGTGCAACGGTAGGAATGAATGACATTCAGCCTCCCATTTACTCGCGTACAACCAGTGGCGTGAGAGGGAGACCACGTCCCTGGCACAACAAACTAAGTAGGCGTTGTACAACTGCAATTAATGATTTGTTTCTGGTAACATCTTGCCTATATACACTGAATCATCTTCTTACAGGATAAAAAATTGCAGGGATAACCACCAGTGTATGATTTCAAAACAAGAAATTCATCGTGTTCTGAATTACATGTATATGTTGTAATTCACTTCTTACGCTGCTCAAATTCGACATCTTCATACATACTCTTTATGACCTTTAAATGACCTGCTCAAGTTCTAAATGTCTGATGATCCACATATATTTGAATTGGAAATTTCATTAGGGTCATCATGTTAAATTTGATACCAAACATGATATGTTCATCACATAAACTACATTCCGTTCAAATTTTGCTTGTTAAAGGTAAGGGCCTCGATGGTGTTCCTAAAGTAAGAAAAAAAATTACAAGGATAACCATGTAGCACTCTGCAAAAACGGTAGTGTTGAATTAACACTAGCCTGGTTTCTATAGCAGTATACACCAGTGACGTGTTGAAACAATTTGGCATTAAGCAACAATATCGGTTTGATTATTAACTGGTATTGTCTTAACGCTTCTATGGTGTGGAACGATATAGATACCGGGCTGGTGTTAAATCACCACCGATGTTTATGGAATGCATCCATCGGATTCTCAAAATCCACATTCTCACCCGCAACTTTTACTCCAAAATGGTTACGGTACTTGATTTGTTTGTATTTAAAAAACGAAATCTTCTGCATTATGTGAAAGAGTTGTGTGACCCATTTTGACATTTTATGACCTTAAATGACCTTTAACTGACGTGAACGATTCTTAATGCCATGAGATCCTAATTATTTACTTTTCAATTTCCATTAGCATTAATTAAAGATCAAACATCATATGTTTATTCCGTGAAATAGAAAAGTCAAAATTAAGAGGTTTGGTGTTACGCTAACATCAATTTAGAATTTTAAGCAGCACAAATTAGTTTTAAACCAATATCGAATTGATTCTAATTTTTAATTTTTTTTCAACACACATACTTAATTGGTGTTGCGTCAGTGCTTCTCGAGTGTGGACCGACATATAGATAACGGGCTTGTGTTAAATCAACACCGGTGTTTATGCAGTGCACCCATCGAATTCTAAAAATACAAATTCTCACCCGCAACTTTTACCCCAAAAATGGTTATGATACTTGATTTGTATGTATTTAAACACGAAATCTTCTGCATTGTGTGGAATTTTTGACTCATTTTGACATTTTATGACCTTAAATAACCTTTAACTGACGTGAAAGATGCTTTAATGCCATGTGATCCTAATTATTTATTTTTGAATTTCCATTAGCAAAAGTTAAATACCAAACATCATATGTTTATTCCGTAAAAAAAAGTCAAAATTAAGAGGAATGTAAAAAAGTGGACGTGGCTTATGACGTCTCCATTTCACGTCCCTGGTAAAATCAATTGCCTTAGAATTCCAAGGTGGCAATCGTCAGATTCATACTAATTCATCCTCAACTACAAATTTAAGTAATAAATGCCTATAATACGCTATATATGTTTTCAAATCATGAGAGGTTTCGCATTATATGTTATACTACCTGATGTGCCCCAATTTGACCTTTAAACATCTTTAAATGATACATGTATATGCGAGGCCTTGTTGTTTTGTAATCCATATATTTGCATTTGATTTTCATTAGCTTTAATTTGATACCACACATGATATGTTCATTAAGTAAAATAGAAAAATCATAATTTAGAAGATGATGAAAAAGTGGGCGTGGCTTATGCCGTCATTGAAAAAAAAACAATGCCTAGTGGTGCACAGGTAGCACCCTTCGGATTCTAGAAGACATCCTAAAGTACCACTTTAAGCCCCAAAAAATACACATAAGAGTCATCTGCACTAGCCAGAGTTTTCAAATTAGCGCGCTATTTCTGATCCGGCAAATTATACCGGTCTGAACAATCTCGAGATTATTTGTAATGGAGACGCAATGATCGCGCTAGCTCGTAGGATTAATCTCGAGATTCCAATCCCAAGTCAACTTGGGATTATTTGCAAAATAACGCACTATTTTACGAATTATCCCGCTTATTCGCAGGTGCAGATGCACTCGGTTTATTTATTCAGGGCGTCAGACCACAATGCATCGATGCCTCGCTCGAGCAGGAATCGCTCTTCTTGCGATGGTGGAGACGGGGTTTCTTGAATGTGAGATTAATCGCGAAGAGGGCTGGTGCACCACCGCCTATATACGCAACTTGACGGTCAAGTTGGGGTTTTACTGGACTGTCTGCACCAGCCCGAGATTTCAAATCAGCGCGCCATTTCTGATCCGGCAAATTATCCCGATCTGAACAATCTCGTGATTATTTTTAATGGAGACGCAGTTTATCGCGCTAGTTCGCAGGATTAATTTTGAGATAGCAATCTCAAGTCAATTTGGGGTTATTTGCGAAATAGCGCGCTATTTTACGAATTATCCCGCTAAGTCGCAAGTGCAGACGCACTCGGGATTATTTATTCATGGCGTCAGACCATAATGCATCGATGCCTCGCTCGAGCAGGAATCGCTTGCGATGCAATGATGGTGGTTTCTTGAATCTCGAGATTAATCGCGAAGACGACCGATCGGGCTAAAATCTCGAGATTGAGCAAACTCAGTCTGGTGCAGAATTTATATGTTTGTGACATGCTCACGATTTACCTCTTTACAATGCGCCTGTCAGCTGTCAAGTCTGTCTTTACATTTTCTTTCAATCACTCAGATGAGCTTGCTGGCCGGAATGGTAAACCTTGATCCGGGTGCTTACCTTCGGGATGAGCGGAAAAGTGCAAGGACCCAAAGTATGAGTCTGATCTATGAGGTGAAGACAATTAATGAGACGATATCGCTGAGCGACAGGGAAACGCAGTCCACTGCAAACCTCGATGCAACGCACGTAGTAGTGGGAATAGATTGGGGAGGTCAATGCACAGTTACTTGCGAGTATGAAAATAATGAGAATAACGATGTAACAAAACTTATGAGTGATATGAGTGAAGAACTTAAGAAACTGAAGGATGATTTGAAAAAAAAAAGACATACAACGTCAGATACACAAGAAGGGGGAAAGAAAAGGTTTACTTTTAGGTGTAGGGGTGACTTGCCAGCTGTAGATAATGATAAACCTATACTATACAATGGAGCAGTTGAATTTGCTAGGTCCTTACTCACATTTGTCCACAATACTAACGAAGGTAAAGGGGTCCCTGTTACATACTATCTCATGCCTCTAGAAAATTTCAATGAAAAACGGATATACAAGGAAGTGGATGAAGGAATTATTAAACAAACTGCACAGGTGTTAGAAACGATAAATGCGAGAAACCAGAAGGTGAATGAAATACGCCATGACATAATTTGTATGTCTCATCTATGAATTTGTATTTTTTGTTTTAGTTCTGTGATTTTTGTAATTAATGCTAACGTCATATTGGACACATTTTTTCCTATAAGTTTCTCTTTGTGTACCATATTTGTTTTTTATTGTATTACTTTTTTGTTGTTGTTGTATGCCCCACTCTGTTTATTCCTTATGATTTCAATCTTTTATATTGTAAAAACTTTTTGTAATTCGGCTCTGTGCTGTGATGAAAGTTTTTTATCTAAATAAACCATTTTGAATGAATTTTTGAATGAATGAATCAATGGTGCATTCATTTCCAACGAAGGGCTTTTGAGAATTAACAGTGCGTGGAATGAGGTCACTGCTAAGGAATCTCATTTTAAAACTGATCTCCAAAAGGTAGTGAAGGGGGTAAGATCGGGAAAAAATAGATTGGAAACCCTTGCAAAATTCTTGGGTGAGATGATGGCTGGAGACATGTCGCCTTCAAAGTACGATGATGAATTTGAACCGTACTTGAGGAAAATCGAAGATATCAAATCATATCTAAGGAAAAATGTCAAGTACTTGGGTAAAGAAGACGAGCTCGTAAAAGATTCCAAACAAAACACATACGTTTTGTATGTCCCAACAAACAGCAACGTTAAAGTTGAAGAGAAAAATAGGAAACTGTTCTTGCGTCTTTCATCTACATTCTCGGGCAATGGGACATGTGGTTTCATTGTGGTAGACCAAGAAATAGTATCCAGCCATGTCTGGCCACTTGTAGTGAAGGGGCCAGCTATAAAAAAATACGGACAAGGAACTTGTGAATGTGAGGACCTCTACGAGGAAATGGGACAACCCCTTGAAGTGTGCATGATTCAAGTGGAAAATCCCGTTCCTGTTATAACGATCCCTAAGGACCGCACGTATGTAAAGGTAGGGTGCCCAAATGCCCTGACCAAAGCTGAGAGTTCAGGTGAAGTACCCAAATGGAGGTGTTCCAAATGTAGACAGCTAGTTGAGTATGGCACGACTACTAAGCTGTTTTATTGCAATTGCGGGCAGTCCGATCCAGGGAATGCGCAATACCGGTGCAACGACGTACATCACAGTATTCATTACATAATGTACCCAAAAGACCTGCTGCTATCCGAGCTCTCTAAATTGAAAGCTATGAAAGAAATGAATATTCTCATTCTAGGTGAGGCAGGGGTTGGTAAATCTACCTGGATCAATTCTTTGCAAAACTACGGGTCATTTACCAGTTTCGCTGAGGCAATGAATTCTAAGAAGTTGAACGTCTCGATTCCATGTTCCTTCTCCATAACCCAAGGTGGTAGATCCAAAACCATCAAGATGCAGGTATCTACCAACAACGAGAAAGTTGGTCAAATAACAAGAGAACCGCGGTCTTATGTCGTTAATATTGATGACATGCGACTTTGCTTGATTAATACGCCCAGTATAAGTGACGTAGGTGGTAGCGATCAGGTGACAACATGGAGGAAGAAATTAATGGATTACCTTCTGGCTTATTCCGAGATTAATGCAATTTGTATCATTTTAAAGCCGAACAGCAAACAACTAACGGAAATGTTCCGATTGTATGTCGAAGAATTTCTAGCCCATTTGCACATTTCAGCAAAGGACAATATCGTGTTCTGTTTTACTCATACCCGTTCGACTTTTTATCAGCCAGGTGATATATTGCCAGCTCTTGATAAAGAACTCATAAGCGTAGGGATTCAGGCAACAAAGGATAGGTACTTTTGTTTCGATAACGAGCCTTTTCGGTTTCTTGCGTGCAACCAGCACGATGTCACTTTTGGTGACGGAGAATCCTCCACCTACTTAGCAAGTTGGAATAAGTCTGTCGAGGAAACGCGTCGTCTTTTGAAGTACATTGAAAGCAGGATGAAGCCACACAGAGTGAAAGAGACCATTGACATGAATGACGTTCGCAGAATCACGCTTGCCTTGAGCGAACTGTTAAGAAAAGTAGCGAATAGAATCAAACGCAATTATGACAAAATGAAAAAAGCCAATCAAGAATTAAGTGAACAGGGCACTATACATGCGAGAGAAAAGACACCCAAAGGATATGACATAAATTGGCAGGAACTTAAATTTAGGAAACAGGCATTCATAATTGCAACATCCAAAAAATGTAAAAATTTGAAAGCAGAAAATGAGACCATCATAGAAGCGGGTGCAAAATTCGATTCCTTCCTTAAAACAAATTTGATCACATGCAACATCGGACCATTTGTTGAAAACTTGGATAAATACATAAAGCTCGAAGAGGTAAAACATGTCACCCTTAGAGATGATGTTACGCTGGATGCTATGAGGGAAATGAAACTGTATTATAAAAAAAAGAGGAAAATCATTGAGAAAAAAACGGGACAAAATTTCAAGACACTGGCACAGGTTAACGAGGTTCTCAAGAGTCTCTTTAAACTACTTCATTTAGGTTCCTCTGTGAAAGCATTGACTGAGGAAATCATGCGATGGCCGTAGCCATCAAGATTTGAAGAGACGGAAGTATCCCCTTTAAAACATAAGTTCTGTCATCATGGTCATGATCATATGTGAGAACGTTCGTACAACATCGTCGACCTCAAACTACTTTAAAGCGCTTCGCTGGTTTATTGGTTACTGACTCGTAGAAATATTTAAATTTTCAAAACGAGCGAAGCGAGCAAACAAATTTTCACTAGTAAGAAGACAAAATGGCTACCATGACTACCATCTATCACTTCTGGTGATAAAAGGCCTATCACGATTATTTTTTTTCTCCGATGGCTATTGTAAAGGTTTAGTTGTCATACAAATTACCGAAATACTTTTAATATACAGTTGAAATTTTCAAAGCTGTAGAACAATTCACGATCCTACTTAAAGAACTCAACTTCATGAAATACATTTAAGAAATTTTACAAGTCCTTTCTACAACATGTACAAGCTCACAATGAATAATAGTACGTCATATCAGGGCAAGTATGTGTGTATTAAGTTGTTTGAGTTGTCTGGCCTTAAAGGTAAAAGACAGCTCTTGGAGCAAACATTTTTTTCATGAAAAAAAGTATTTTAAATTAAGGTTAATTGTCAAAACATTATCATACATATAAATCTGGTACATTAATGTAAACTTGTCTTTGTAAATTCATGAAACCTTAGCTTAAAAAAATCGATAATTCTGATGATCAGTAACACAGAAAATCATTGGGAAAGTGTATTATAGTCTAGATGATCAGTGAACATAGCAAGAATTGTTCAGATTATGGTAAAAGTCATGAAATTTGGCTGAAAGGTAAAGTAAATAGCGCTGAACATTTTTAGCAGGGGGAGCCAACCTGATCTCTTCTCGTATAGCAACAGTTGCCAGGTTATATATTTCCCTTAGCAACCATCATTTTGGGGGTGTTTTCTACATTTTTTAAACTTTATTTTTACTTCTAAGCGCCCATTTTACAATAACATATCAAGAAACATTCCGACAATGTGTAGAAACAGTTGCTAAGCAACACATTCTCCAGAGCAACTTTAGATAATATTACTTAATATAACATGAAGTATGAAACTTGGAAGTAACACATGTCTCATATGCATGAAAAGTTCAGAGGCAGTCCAAATAATTGTACTAATGCCTGTATAGTAATCGTTTCTACATGTAGACCTGTGTTTAATCACACTTTCAACAAGAAAGTTATATTCTTGGAGTTCATTATTATTCATAATGCCTCTGTTATATGTATTAATGTGCATTTATGTATTGGTATAACAAACATTGTAATTGTTTCATTCCTTTGACCCTTATCATGCTAATACTGCTTTTTGGTAGAAAAGTGTGTTGTTATTTTAATCTATTTAGAGTTGTTAAACTTTTTTTTCCTTTTTTGTTGGTATTGTCCTGTAATGCAACTTTTATTTACTACTAGAATATTTGTCACGATTTCTTAATTTGAAATGTGTACATGTATTTGATTTTGTTTTCCAGTTTTGTATGTATTCTTTTTCTTCGGGGGGGGGGTACATGTTCGTGAGACTGAGTCAAGTTTTGCAAGGCTCTGTCATGGAGGATCATTGTATTGTTACTGAGCCTGGGCATTGTCAGAGCACCCAGTAACAATAAATAATCATCAATGTCAAGGTCTTTGAAGTGGTGTGTGTAAAAACGTTGTAAAGACGTCATTAAGACGCCTTAGTCACTCTTGGAGAAGTCATATTGACGTCAATATACGACGTCATAGTGACGTTATTCTTGGGTGCAAGATCCCGTATTCAAGACGTCATGTTAGGACGTCAACATGACGTGAGACTCATCGTAAAAAACGACGTAAATATGATGTCATTTTTACAATTTTCTGCTATCAGGGTTTTGGCAAGTTTCTCATTTACATTTTACAAGTGTGCTATAGAAGGTGTAATCTGCTTAAAGCCTCCAGTCATGCCAGTTGGAAAGTTATATTTTTTCAGTAATTTAAGTATTGTACATTAATATGATATAACTCTGACATACTTGCGATGGAACGCATTCGTCAATAGATGCATTGAATGTTATAACACGTATAAAATTATGTAATAGTTTCACAAGGCATAATTAATTAACCTTCAAAATAATTTAGATCAATAAGTATTTCATTTTTTTTATAGTATTAAGAATCCTTGGTAGTATAGTAGTTGTATGAACAGTGAAGTTGATTCTTTGGTGCTTTATAGTAATTAGTTTCAGTTGCTACATATGTACATTATGATTTATTTTTGTTTCTTTTTTTGTATTCGCAGTATTTTATCTCGATCTCGGTTCGTCTGGGATGATGAAATAAAGCACCATTTCACATAAGCCAACGTCATTTCCGTGAATTTTTTTTGGAGTGTATTAACTATGAAACTCCGCACTGTTGCCGAGGGTAAAATGCGGCAGCCACAAAAACATATTTGTATGTGACAAAGGTTTATTTGCAAATTCAAAATGTGCAAATAACATGGGATTGCAGCTACAAGCAACCAATGCAGTCATTACATTTCTATGATTTAAAAACTGTGCAAATTTACCTGTCATGAAAGAAAACTTCACGTTTCTTTGTTCCATATATCGCTCCATAAGTCTTTCGTTTTAACATCACGCAGAAATACCAAATGCTGTTATTTCCAGCTCATTACGAAGGCTCAATAAAAAAGGGTTTGTAGCTGCTTCCTTTAAAGTATTATTTAATGGAACGAATCAAATCGAATTAATAGGCCTACTACCAAAATGTTCACCCTTATTAGAAAGTGTGCCCTTGCAGCGGTTTTCTATTGGCTGTTCATGGGAGCAGTGTGTAAGTATCATTCCTGGCAGGTTTGAAGTTATCATTGAAACAATACGTGGTAATGTGGGTGTGCGTTTGTGTGTTGTGTGCAAAGTGCACAGGTTAGGGTGTGTGTGTGTGTTTGTTTGCGGATATGCTTGTGTGTCGGGGAGCGGGCAGCTCTTCCTATGCCTAACTGATCAATACTTTGATTAATTTTTCGTTTTTTTTACGTTGTAACATAATTTCTTTCCCCTAAGTTAAATTGTATTTTTTACAGATACTTTGTGTTAAATTTCTTAAATGTATTTCTCTGTAAAACGCATAGAGAGGGTAATATATATATATGTGAGCCATCCTGGGAAAATGGGTATTATAGGTAAAATTTTGGATTTTGTTTTTTTTTTATGTTTTCTGGTACCTGGACACATGTACAATGTGTATACAAAATATTAGAGTCTAATTCATATTTAAATTAGAGATATGGCCAATTGAATCAGGGGTACCCCCCCCCCCTGCCTGGCTGTATGGGTGGTCATGGTGGTCGGGCTTATTATTCATCTTTTCATGATAGGGAAAATTGTTCTTTTCTAACGCCCAACGTACCTGGCATAGGCGAGGTGATCTTTTGTAGTGCAGACATAATTTCATACATACACAGCTAGGCGAATACAATAAAACAAATTATTCTACATATTCAACCACACCCACACTAGAACCCACACACTCACATTACATGAAAAAAAACCTTATGGAGACTATTTGTCATACTATATATAGTTCATAGCGCGTAGTTTTGACATGGGAGGAGGTCACCAGATCCAATGACCAGGGGCAGATGGGGTTGGATTATTTATCTGATTTTTTTTTGGGGGGGGGCAGCTTATCAATTTTTTTTTTGGGGGGGTGCCCACTCCCACAGGCGCCGCAGAACATTTTCGAAAATGGGAGGGGGCTTACCATGCAAAAAAAATCACAATCAAAATGGTATTTTCTTTTACATGTTTATACATGCGTTCTGGGGAAAAAAGTGGGCCAAAGGCCCTGCCCACCACCATCCTAGATTCGTCCCTGCCCATAACCCGCCCCCCCCCAAAAAAAAAAAAGACGCCACCTTGCTGTTTGTCCATACTTCACTTTCTCGCAAAGTAAAATCTAAAAAAATTATGCTTAATCTTTGAAAAATAAACACAAACAAAATTCAATTTTGCAAAACCAAGTTTTTTCTGTGGCAATAAACAATAGTGAAAAGCTGATGCGAGCTACATTTCATAAAGATTCAGTGTGACAGCAACTCTTATATGAAATATTACCTTTCGTTGAACGAGCGAACCAGGAGGCAGAAGTTTCACTGTTTTCATGGTGGTTTTCATACGAGCAAGGGATCATATCAACATGGGCCACATTTGGTTTCTTTTTAGGGATGGGGTAGTCATGGAAATATATTTCACACATTGCTGTCAAATTATCTGGATCACTGAAGAATTTTTTCTTTTTGTCACTTCGTTTAAAAAGAAGAAAAAAAAACTGCATAAAAACTTGGCTCCACATATTCAAACGACAGGCATTATAACTATCAAATAATCACAAATACATAATCTTCTTTTCTCTGTTACACTCTGTACACACGTGTGTAATGAAATGCGTTGAAATCATCTTATGCTTAAATAAAAAAAAATAATATCAGAGTTTAATTCTTGATATGGAAGAGACTATACATTTACTCTCTTCTATGCAGCAGTATTAGCAAAACTCAGGGATGTGCATCGCTCTCCAATGTCCAAATTTGCACTAAAAGGATATAAAACACCATAATCTCTCCTTAGTGTGTGTCTTTAACATTATCACAGACTTCTTAATACCAGTGTGTTGTGCCTTGATGCTCGGCCTTGGCCTTAAGGCGCCTTAAGGCCTATTTTTTCAAAGCCTTGGCCTTGAACATTCAAGCCTTGGCCTTGAGAGGGCCTTGGCCTTGGCCTTGAGGATTTTGAGCCTTGAAATTTCAAGGCATTTTCAAGGCATTTTCAAGGCTTTTTCAAGGCATTTTGTATTTTGTACTTTCATTTGTTTTATAAAAGTAATTACAAATGTTTCAATTGTTCTGTACATCTAATGACACTAAATACTACCAGTCAGCAGCAGCAGAAGCAGTAAGTGTACTTAGCAGTGCCATCAGTTGCAATTATCATCACATAATTATGTAACAAAGAGAAGTGATGAAAATTAATATTGTTTATTGGTAATATGATGTAATCATGACTAATAAGGATAATGACAATATCAATAATAATGATAATAATTATGATTACATGTAGGATTATAGTCAGTGTGGCGTAACTACAGGGGGGCATGGGGGCACGTGCCCCCCCCCCAAATCGGCTGACTAAAAAAAAGGAGGAAAAGAGGGAGAAAGGAAGAGAAACGTAGTGGGAAAGAAAACATTAATGTTCATTATAATGTTATAATTATGTTATGTTACATTACATAAGAAACATTTTTTTTTCATATAAATGAAACATAATTGGGTCAGGGCATATATGTCTTCATTGTTCCTGGCTCCCATTGTCTGTTTACCAAGATATATAATCTCTGCTATACTAAAACCTCCCGTTTTCAAGTCATATATACACCAAACTACCAAATATATTTCCTCGCACTTCGAGTTATTCTTTTACATGTACAATAGTATGCTTTTTTTTCATGAATACTTTAAGTGATTGTCCCATTTTAAGGTCTTAATATAAAACATTTCCTGTCTGTGCTTACGTTCGCAGTAGTGGATTGTTGAAAGATGTCTGCTCTCCATCAATTCCTAGAATGAGTCCTTAAAATGTCCCTTTTTCTGATCTGAATATCAAAAATTTCCAGCTCGCGCTTTGCGCTCGCATCATTTGGTTAGTGAACTACGTAAGGTCTTCTTGAATTCCTACAAACAAGCCTCAAAATGCCCCTCTTCAGGTCTGAATTTCCTAAATTTTCAGCTCGCGCTTCGCGCTCGCAAGATTTGATTAGTGAGATGGGTATGTTAATCATGATTACAAGTGCTTTATGTGCATGTTTAGATGTAATTCTAACAAAATCAGCAAGTGCTTATTGGCACTCCCATTAAATGACTATGGTGAGATGTGTATAATCTTAATAGATAAAAGATTCCTAAAATATAGTCCTTAAAATCTTCCTGTTTGGTGTCAATATTTACAAAAATTTCAGTTCGCGCTTCGCGCTCGCATTTTTAGAGAGACAGGTACGTATCATGATTACAAAAGATTGATTGTAATGTCCCTTTTTATGTTTGAATATCAAAAATTTTAAGCTCGCGCTTTGCGCTCGCATTATTTGACTAGTGAGATACATGTCCGTACATTGGCACTGTCCTTATAAAATATATCTATTAGGTCAGTATACCTGGCATCTGGGCGTGCTTCGCGAGCTCACTAGGCAGTTCCAGGTTTCTGCTGGTGCCCCCAATGCCGTGACCCACGGTACGCCACTGATTATAGTGATTTTATGACAGGAATAATTCTGACAGATCTGACTGCAATTTTGACAACAATTTTCATACTTTAAAAATAGCTTACTTACTAAAGAATGATAACAAGGTTGATTTCTATTCCATTAGGTTTTCCTTGTATTATTTTCTTTGACCAACAAGAATGTTTTAAGTCTTAATGATATTCTGAAAAGATTCGGTAAACTTGAACACAAACTTCAATTTCGTCATTTCCAAATGGGCTATGGCATCAATGGCATGATGAGCCAAAAATTTTGAGGGGCCAAGCATGGCATACAGAGCAAAATTTTAGGTTTCAAAATCAACAAATTTTGGATTGTGCTTGCATAAATTATTGTTAAGTAAGGTTCGCATTCAATTTACACCCAAAAAAAATGCTTAGAATGTCTAGTTTTTAGGTCGGAATATTACAAATTTTTGAGCTCGCGCTTTGCGCTCGCATTGTTTGATTGGTGAGTTATGTATCCTATTTATGAGTCACTAAATGCAGTCCAGAACAGCTTCCTTTTCTGGTCAGTAAAAATTTCAGCTTGTGTTTTGTGCTCGCATTAATTTGTTTAGTAAGTTGCACACCTATTTCATGATTACGAAAACAGCTCGAAATATTTAAATTTCATTTCTTATTACATCTTATTACAGCATCTCGCAAGGATGCCCTTTTAACAGTGATTAGCACCATAATTGACCCAAAATCGAGTTTTACAACTTCAAAGTTGATTTTTTTTCAAAACCACTTGCTCGCTATGCTTTCTACATGTATAGCGGGAAATTAAAGCCTAAATCAAAATACCTGTCTTATCAATTATAAATCCCTTAAAAATGCTTTGCTGAACTGCACCAAAATTCTCATTTTGACTTATATTGTAAGTGCATTTTTGGCTTTGACCTCCCCCCCCAAAAAAAAAAAAATACATTCTGCCTCCCCTGTACCAGGTAGAGGAGAAAGACATATGTTGAGAATGGGCATGCCAGGATCAGATCACCTTGGTAATAATAATTATTGCAATGTGAATCGCCTAGAACAATGATTAAATGTTTTATGTCTAAATCTACAGGATCTATCATGAAATTATTTTCGTTTTAAATGTACAAGGGTCAAAAATTTTGCTCGCTCACACCTTTTATACATTTGGTCCTGTGTGTCATGTATGCCGCCTAAGCATTGTTTTCTAATTTTTTTCCATATATTGTACAATTGAAATGCCTTGGCCTTGGCCTTGAGGTTTTCAGGCCTTGGCCTTGGCCTTGGGTTTCCATGCCTTGGCATCAGCCTTGGTTATTGAAGCCTTGGCCTTGGGTATTAAAGCCTTGGCCTTGGCCTTGGCCTTGGAGGTTTGAGCCTTGACTACAACACTGCTTAATACAGCGGCAAACTAACCACATTTCAACAATGACATTCTTCTAATGGGTCATCAAATGTTACAAATTAAGTTTAAGGCTTTTTATCGGAAAAATACATAGAGTTTGTTCATCCAAAGAAAAACATGTATTCATTGTTCCATATCATCCCCTACCGGGGAGGCCGAGGTGCCTTGTCTTCATCTAAGATCTTTCCATATCATATTCCCTCTATTTGGAAAATCAAGTTGATAGCATATAAACCCCTCAAAAAAAGTTCTGCAACTCAAGTTTGAGTGCTAATAAATTTCTTAGTGTGCCATCATCATATGTAAAAGTGGTATCATTGGAAAGAATGATTATTCTCCTTTACGATCATGTGTCATTTGTAATGCTAGTGTTATCATGAAATACACAGACATGATAAATATGCAGCAATGTAAAAAATGAAATGTTGCAAAATGCGTCGTTTCTTATAGCGAATTTCCAATTGTATCGAAGATGGGCCGAGTGCATTCACTGTCACCTGCATGGTAGAAATTCTATAAAAATGAGCCTCTTGTTAGAAATCAATGCATTTTGCAACATTTCACTTCTGACTTTTCTCTATGTTCAGGGTGATTGCATATTCCATGATTACATAATCACAGCAAATGGCATGTCATTGTAAAGAGAGATAATTCAGCTTTCCAATGATACCAGTTTCATCTTTTATACTTCATTAACTAAAAAGATATCATCCCCCAAAACTGAGTTGCAAAACTTTTTTGAGGGGTTTATATCTGGGAGTATCTGAGAGTATGTCAGCAGGGTTCACCAAAAGGGATAATTTTCTTCCTCTGTATCGTTTGCTTTCTTCATGTTCCAGTCTTAAAAATGCCACGTTCTGATGACTCGAATCTGCATGTTTGATGAATGCGATTGAAAAGTTCACTGATATTAATGTGTTATAAAAACAGTCACATTACATTCTCATTTCTTCATGATTCATGGAAATTTATCAACAACATGATATTTAACATACATTAATTTTTCACTCTTTGACTTTGTGTAAATGTTACTTGTATTTCTATTATATTTCTAATAAAGGTGGAAGTACTCACTGATGTCATATTTTCCAACCAAAAATACTAAGATTAAACTATTGTTGCATGGGTAAAAAAAATCCCTCCAAAATTCATGAGATGTTCATATTTAAATGTTTAATTTTCATACATCACTTGCAAACAGCTTTCCCTACATGAGCCTTTATCAAAATTCTATATTTTTTTCCATTTTTATGGTTTTTATCATTTTATATTTTTTATATTTCCATGATTCTAGATTTCACAATATCTTATAAAACGACAAATAACTGAATTCGTGGAGAAATCGATTAAAGAAATCGGTTACAACTGACATGATAAAGTCAAAACTGGCATACTATTTCCAAATAGAATATGGATAAAGTATGGAAAGCTAACTGAAGCTGTGGTATTGGTGAATCCCATATCAGAGTCTTGAAGGACTTCTGTCAGCTGTATGTTGGTTCTGAGATGTCTTGTCCTCATTACACTAATACAGTTGCTCTATAGATCCATGATGTGCCTTTAACATGTTTAACATAACGAAAGAAGACAAGACCAATTAGTTAACAAATTTTCAGAGTTAAGGTTTATTTAAAAAAACACTACTTAAGAAAAAAAAACTTTAAAAAGACAAAATTATAATAACTTTTTTTTTCAAAAAATATTTCTTTTTGTTTTCTTTTCTTTTCTGATTTTGTGTAGAAAGTTGGCGAACCTCATGTAATGTAGCTCGAACAGATGGTAGAAAATAATAAGAAATACCCCCTCCCGCCCCCAAAAATATATTGTTATTTTTGAATAAATTTCTTATAAATAATGACAATCTTTTTTTTTCTATTTATAATTTCGATATCTGGTGAACCTCATCAGCAAATGGACCCCCCCCCCCCCCCACAAAAAAAAAGAAGATGAAATCAGAAGTCCGACAAATAACAATTTGTTTGGAGAGGGGATTTGAATAATGTCCATAATCAACCGATTAAAAAGGGTATTCCGAGTTGAAAATGATCTCATCAAATGTAAGCAAATGCTGCAAATTTCATCGAAATCTGATAACAACTAGATCTAAAAGGGTTTTTCATGCATTATAAAAACAGTTATATGCACGTATTAATAAATATTTGTTAGATGGGCTGATGGTGTCACATTCCCACTTTAACTTTACTTATGTCAAAACATGAAATCATACTTATTTTATTTTGTCATACGTGTGTGAATGATATGTCACCCTTTTTGCATTAATCAATATATAATCTTGGAGGGGGGGGGGGGGAATAGAACAAACATAATTTCATGTAATGAAATACAAAATAACAAGCTGAGACATATTTGCATCAGTTTGTCAAGTAAATTCATAAAAACATGCATAGAACTGTTTCACCGAAATAATTCCATATTTTAAATTACTTTAAATTATCATAGCTTTTTTACTCCTTGTCCAATTTTGATTTTTTTTTAAATACATTTTTTTTAAAACTGTTGCATGTGATAGATTTAACTTAAATGGTTACAAGTATGTAGCGAAGGCCTATCTAAGTAGGTGCAGATCTAGATCTAGTTGATAGCCTAGGCAGACATAAGTTAGATGATAAAAAGGCCGTCAAAGGCCCGGACAAATACCACGAATCGCTGCAGCAGTCGCATGTAATTTGAAGTTTAAAATCGTTCCTAAAAAGCTCTCTCGATCGATCCACATAAACACGCAACATAAAATTCACATTCACCTGTTTAGTTGCCATGTTCCTCGCATCGCAATTATCAATGAATTTAACAAAACAACTCGATCTGCAACATAATTTAACTTACCTTCATGGATTTGAGCCAGGGGAATTAAATCCAATCAACATATATCCGAACCCGCCACCAAATATATCGAACCGATATCCAGTTCCGAAAAATAAAAATGCGCCTGACATTTTTTTTTATTTCCCGCGGGTTGTTTGTTTTGTTTTTCCTCGCGACGCGCGCCAGACAAAAGTTTGATGACACGCGTATTTAAATGACGTCCTAGCGCATTTATTGTCTTTCACCAATAGTCTGGTTATCGCGCGACGCCACACACATATATATATATATATATATATATATCTGTGTGTGTGTGTGTATACACAACAAAAACGTAAGTCCCCCTAAATGAAAATGATGTAACTTTTGAACGGAATAATTTTGAGATGTAGTATTTCGTTGGTGGTTTTCAACGTTCAATACACAACTCCTGGGAAACAATTAGAGTGATCAGTTGAGTCATGCTTGAGTAATCAAAATTGAATTAAAAATGATCATTTTTGACAGTCACAAGATTCGTTTTTCAGATGTGTAAATACAAAGTTTGGCGAAGGATGTTTTTGGGGTGAATCTTATGGTGCTAATGCTATTTGTATTATCCATCATGTAGACACTCCACACAGAATGTTGATAACGTATGTTCTTGGTTGAGTTAGCACATTTTTTGTGACGTATCATCAGTGCCTTATGGTAGTATCCCTTATAACTTTAAAAACAAGTACGTTAAAATTGGAAAATGTTAGTGGCTCCCTTTCCCCCATGCTCGGCCCCCTCCCCATTTTCAATTTGTGGATTTACCACTCATTAGTCCATAAGTTCAACTGATCCTTGAAAATTGTTAGGAAAAGTATGCATTATGCAATATAAAGAGCCATCATTCCTAAGTTTACAAGTGTGCTCGCTCAACCATGAGAGTGTAAAAGTTCGGAAAGTGTGTGGTGAAAAAATGATGGATGAAAGAAAACAACAGCAATTCACTCTTCACTTTATAACCCCTCAAGATGAGTCTGTGACATTGAAAATGCAATCCCCCCCCCCCCTTTGATGCGTGCTCACTCATCCATTAAAAACAAATGATCTAATGCAAAACATAGCCCATAGGTTGATCAACATTACTGCCAAATGACATTGCTAAATACAGTTTTGAAAAAAAAGTCCTACCATTTTGAATAAGGTGTTACTTATTCTTAAACATGTGCACCCATAGTGTACACAATGTCTATGGGAGAGAAAATCAAACTTTTAACAAAAGTGAAAACAAAGGGTTTGTTTCGCGGACGGTTCTTGTTACTTCTGTCATCAGTTTTTTCTTGAAACTACTTCGCACACGGCTTCAGAGTTACTCTATCCAAAAGTTGCGCACACCAAAATAATCATTCAATCCGGCACAAAGTGGGGCCAATAAAGTATTAAACATCAGGATTTTCATGAAAATAAAATCAAATGAACTATACAAGAAGGTTTGTGACAGATATCCATAATTAGCAATTGCATTTTTTCCAATAACGTAAAAAAGAAGTGCTATTCACATTCCACATGTTCATTCAGGCGTGAATGTTTAATTAAACGCCTTTGAATCATTGAATAATGTTAATTGGTTATGAATATAACGAAAAAAAAAGTTGGTAAGATAATTTAAGTTCCCAAAATGAAACAATACTTTGCCTATGATATTTGAAAATCATGTTTTTTGTTTTCATTAAATGTTCATTGAACCGTGAAATTATGAATATTATTGCAGATACTCTGCCCAAAATAAATTTCATCATATTCGATCATTTTATCAACTGAAATGTGAAGAAAAAAAATCAATTTTAGCAAATTTGTACTTCTGTTAATTCAACCGTGAAATTTATCAAAAAATGTTTTATCGTCTTTTCGAATTAAAGCAGGTTTCACAAGGCTTCTGTCGATTTTCATGATGAGACTGTGGAATTTGTTCCAACAAAATGGAATCAAAGTCATGATGTTGAGCTTGTGACTTTTAAAAAGTGACAATTTTGCCTTCTGACCATGCTCACTGAAGCATGACATGAAATACCTCCATAACATTCACTCAAAGGGTAGCTTATGAAATTACCTACACGCTAATGTAAAAAAAAATATATTAAAAACTCCCAGTGGTACAGAAATTATGGATGTTTGTTTAAGGGGGACTTACTTTGTTTTTTGAGTATATAATATATATATATATATATATATATATGCAGCAATGGAAATGCACACCTGAGAGTTGACCTCAAGTCACCTGACCTGAAGTCATATTCGTGAAACTTTCGACCTCGGAGAGTACTACACCTTATCGTCCAAAGCGATTACGGTAGTGTTCAGTGTTGATTCAGTGTTCTCCTTCTGTATTTAGCTGCATGAATGCCGTGATTTACTTCATTAGAAATATAGTTCGGTGTGTGAATGAATTGATCTTAATACCATTTTTTATTTTCTTTACGGTGGAGGATGGTTGCCAACGGGAGCCGGATATATACGGTTCCCTAAAACTTATTCATGTACGGGAGCCGTATATAGTCGGTTCCGCAAAGGCTATTACTCGCATCCATTTGCAGGCTTTAAAAATACAATTTCATACTATGTTTCTGCCTTTTCTGTGTTATAATTACAATGTCCATTAATTAAACTACACATTCCAGAAAGTCATACGTTTTTACCTTTTGTTTCTATAGTTTATAAAGCATTATAAAACGAGTTATGCTTCGAAGAGAGTCCAATATTGGCGTACAGTGGGCATTGCCGCGATGGAAGCTTGATTTCAACGATTTTCAGTTTCGCAGAACCACGTATATACCGTAATCAATAAAAGTGAGGGAAAACAATGGGAGCAGCGAAATGCAACCCAAAACGCACGCAGAGCTGCGTGCGTGCGCTGATATGATCAACGATAGATCGAAAACGATCGATACTTTATAAGATTGCTTGTGAGGTTTCAAAAAGTCCGGGGTTCGATCCCGGCCGCGGCACCTATGCCCGTGAGCAAGGCATTTAATCTACAATGCTCTTTTATCCTGCTTTTCAAAGAAATGAAAATGCTATATGCATTACTGCTAACTAGGTGTGCACTTCTTTTTTTAAAAAAATGGCGCCGTTGATAAAATATAGGAAGAAAAATCAGGGTTTCAGTTTATAACACATCGATTTTTGTTTTCTTCTTTCATTTAGGTGCATTATTTTGCCTCTTGAAAATGGCTGTCATAATATTCAACTTCATGAACTGATCAAGCTAGATCAAACTAGAAGAGAGTACACGACTTTAAGTTGATATCGATTTCTATAATCCTAAACAAAAAGTGTATACAGCTGGCTATTGAGAATACCTCGGATCGTACGTACACTCTATTTTGTTCTAACGATACGGATGTGGTAATTGATGGAGGCATGGCCCCCTTTCCTTTGAAAATCACAAAAGGGCATCCAGCGAAGGTCGATAAAGTTGCCACTTACTAACAATGTAAAAGAGTGACTTGAAAGGGAAGGATGTACGGATGAATTCACACTTTGTCAGTTTGGTTTAACACCAAAGAGTGATAAACGCCGTGACATAGGCATAATCATGCTAATGAAGACTAATATGTGTTATTTACGATGTACAAAGTATATGAAGCATGTTTTATCCATATCAGTAATCTCATATGAATTTTCGAAAAAAATCTAAGGTTTCCCCAATTGATTTTATTCTGATTGAGTATGTTATCGTGGTTTGGTTTGACCTGCATATAAAAAAAATGTGATGCGATAGGAATCCAGAGCATGGAGTAAATATGCATTCCATGGATATATTATTCGAGAAGATAGAGGGAATGAAAAGCAGAATATATTAAAATAAAATATTTATGTTTATGTCTGCAAACAGGCCTATAATGCTTTTCACGGAACAAATGATGTAAGCCGGGTAATGAATAAGTAGAGCGCCTTGATCACAATGTTTAGTGGATATTATATGAATTATTAATCATTATCATCATGCGGCTCGTTTAATTTTTTTTAATTGCTTGTTAGAAGGGTGCGAGAAAAACGGCATAAAGCATATTGTGATTCCATATACGTCCATTCAGTTATTTGTTTCATTTTTGGCCGTACTCCATAGAATATAACAGACGTTCAACTTTGATAAAGATAAATATGAGATAAAGCAATCAGTACATGAATTGATTAATAAAGACAATTAATTAATTAATTAGAGATAATATATATCACTTAATATGAGCTGGAATATGATATTTAGGCAGGCGAGAATGGCCTTTCTATGTATCTCTTTTGAAGCACGCTCTTCCTCTTACAGTTCTCTAATTAACTCGTTATATTTGTATTTTCATCGGAGCTCTTATGGATTGTTGGCTACAAGGAAAAAGGAAGTGGAGAAATAAAACATAAGAATTATTTTAATACATCGAAATTCTGTAAAGGTGAATGTACCAGGTGAGAATTATATACACTTACGACATTTTAGAATTATACTTTGGCAATGCAGGTTATTATTTTCAGAGTCCTTTTTCATCTTGACGAAATTGGATATTAAAACAAACTGAACGCAGGAAATAATAATTTCCGAACGGAAAGTTCCTAAAATGTTAATCAAATCATATATTGTCCGAAAATTTGACAGTGAGTGTGGCGAAACAAATGGGGGGGGGGTTAAAATGATGGAATATAATTTATATGCACTAGAATAAAAAAAAAGGGTATAAAATAGTAATGGTGTAACTTGGGTTGCGATTTCATTGCTGACCTCTATTTCTCCCCCCCCCCCCCCTTTGCTTGTCAGAAAAAAGTAAAGAAAAAGTAGCGCATTTATAGTCCCCTCCACCAAGAATTCCTTGGTTCACCGCCGATCTCTGACAACTAGAATACCAGCAAAACCGAAAATGTCTTTCTGGTCACACTCATTTTTTTCCATTTTAAATTGACCAACATATACTTAAGTTATTTTTTCTTGCATTTTCCATGAATTACTAATCATTTGTTGATCATTAAATCCTTTGCACATACATGTCAAGAAAATAACCACACACGTTCTAAACTAGTGAAATAAACTGAGAATTGAGTAAGTTCACAATAAATAAAACGGTTTGCAGGGACTTATTGTATATTCTTGGATAATGAAAGAAAGGCAGAATGTCTTGTTTTTAATACAATTTTAATTACTAGAATCATTTGATACATAATATTCATTTTTTTACACAAATACATGGCAACGTCTCCGTTGGATTTTAAATTAAGGAAATAATTTGGAGGTTTTTGTTGAACATTTCTCGACGACGTATAAAATCTAGAAATCATTTGAAATTGATTATGGGCCGAATATGCCGGGCACCTATCCTAATGTAGGTTCTATTTTTTAGTATGGGTTGGGCTTGGAGGGCCGGGTTTGGACATATTTCTGTGATGACGAGAATATACTCAGAAGGGAAAAAAGAGAGAGGGCCGGGGGGCACGGAACGGGAGATGAAGAAGAGAGAGAGAGCATAACCCACTTGTCTGCGCTGTGTTGTAGTACATTTTTTTCGATTAAAAGCGCCTCGTATGAAATTGAACCCTCTCCCCCCTGCGTAAGCTACTGATTGAATAGAAGGAAAAAAGTAAAGGGAAAATAGAGGAGAGAGAGAATATAAGTAGAGGTTGACTAGAGGTAAGGGGATTAGAGAGAGTAGAGGGGATGGCATTCATGACAATAACAATAATATTTTTCAATCGAATTAAACTAATTTTTTTTATTCTTTACATGTAAAATATTCAAATGTTTACATAATATCAATGATAACAATTCGTCCCTGTTTTCACGAAGTGACGGATGTGCGCGCAACTTTTTAAAAGCCAGTTTTGAGTAAATCGCTTGCAAAGGTTTAGACCTCAATCTCAACCTCTTTAATGTATGCAGGGTGAATAAATATCATATTTTCGTAGAGAGCATATTCTAGACAATCTTCGATTCCAATCATTTGCATTTTCCTTTAGTATTTACGAAGATAGTGAGCTATAAACAGAACCATATTTTCGTGAAAAAAAAATATTACGGGACACGCTTAGATTTATTTTCACGAAGTGACGGATAGTGCTCCGCGCGCATAACCGTCACTTCGTGAAAACCCGAAATTCAAGGACGCGCTTCAATTTTGTTTTTACGAAGTGACGGGAAGAGGTTCCGCCTTAGTCCCACGTATAGCCTAGTGGATGCAATTCCATACTTATGTTTTAGATATACACAAACTCTTTATTTCCTATTGCAAACAAAATTAATCCTAAATGTGAGATTAATAGGGCCTGCAGCTTCCGCTAATAAGTACAAAAAATTACTTCTAATACTGTTTCCTTTTTTTCACGTAATAAAAGGGAAGCCCAATAGACACACGTTTTAAATTCTTAGGCCTATTTTATTTCAATATCATATTCATTTTTGATAGATGAACAATGAAATATGAAAGCTTTGTATAACAGGTCATGAAAAATGTGACTACAATGTAGTCGAATTGTCTTTTGTTCTTGTTAATTTATAAAGTGTTTAATTATATACCCTTTGTGTGCTCTGACTCCGTTTGGAAATTGAAAATTCAACATTATAAACTTTTGTTAGTCTATTAACCTCCCTACCCCCTTCATAAAATGAAATCCCAATTGATCAATGTCTCTTAAATGTTGTGTATTAATTCTTTGTTAAGGCCGAGTTAGTAATTCAACATCCTTTGAGACTAATACCTCGAAAATTGTAGTCAACTAAATGTGGACCTAACTTGTCAAAGGCAACAAGAATTGGTAAATTATGACTAATTGCTACCCCCCCCAACAAAAAAATAAGAATTTGTCAAAATAAAGCGAACAAATTTCGAGTTACATATCACTCTCGCCCCCCCCCCCCTCATTCTCTCTCTAATCCATTTTCCCTTTATCACAATGGTCATGTATTCTCTCCTGAAAATCCTATTAAAATATCTTTTCATGCAAAATGAGAGTTATGTCATAGATCATTGAAAATACTAACGATATAAAATAAATTCTTCAAAGTTAGCAATGTGAATAAATTTAGAACACTTTTAATTCTATAACATATAAAATCATAGCAGCAAGTGACAAATAGAAAATTAAAATGTAACATTTTTTTTCTTATCAATCATTTCGATAACATGATAAAGGTATGCTTAATAAATTCATTAAAGTATCATCTCCATACAATGTTAACAATGGAAATATATTTTTGACAAAATTTTAAATTCAATAATATATAGGACCATAATCGCTAGTGACAAACACATCAACATTCATAATTATTAAAATTAATTTAATATTGCACTGTGAAAGGTATAGGAAATGAACCATCAGGTACACATTGTCAGAATTTTGTCATTTTATACATTTCATAAAACTTTAATATACCGTTATGCAACAATGTATTTATTTGTATATCATACCTTGCTAAACACAATCAGTATAATCCTAGTCTGGGAACGCCACATTTAGAAATACAGAATTGCTATCATGTACCAAATTCTACATTCAAAACATTCCAATGACAAATTAATAAACTTTCAATTACAAGATTACTGGAAAATAATTAATGCTAGTGGTGCAGGAAAGTTGTATTCTCTAATGTATATTTGTATTAACATACACATATACAAGTATAATGGCCTATTTCTTTTCCATCAAAATAGAAGTAACATAGTCAACATTAGTTATTACATTCACTACTCTTTGCAATTTTTTAATGAAAAGAATGTCATAATTAAATCAATTGCCTTGAGAGTTATTTCATGTTTTTACACACTGTCAAGGACTAAAAAGTCCAATAGTACAAAAAGCTTATCTTTACCGAAGGAAACATGCAAACATTTGAATAAACAATTATAAACTATGATGGTCAAAGAAAGAAATATAATTTTAAATCAATAATTTAACGTCATATCAAACAGGATAATTTTTTAAACAAATTTATAATCAAAATTCCAAACAGCGACAAAAGCAAAAAAAAAATGCAAGGATAAAAAATACGAATGACTAAGTAGATTTGTATTTTTTCCATCATTCTCAAGTCATTAGCTAAATAACATTCATCAATACATTTTCCAATCAAACACTTGTTTTTTAATTGCAAATTATTGTCAGAGTCCAAAACAGGAACATATATTAAAATACACCTTAGTTTCTTCCAAATCTGAAAACTTTACAAAAAATCGTCTTCATGGTTTTAGAAAATAACATCTTTGATCTAGTGCGATTAAAAAAAAGAGTAAAATTCTTACTACAAATAGACAGAAAAACATGTGCTGCAGTGTATCTTTAACCTCCAGCTAAACATAATAATGTATTACTTCTTTCGTGAATAACAAAATCTAACAGTTGGATTTTCTGGAATAAAATTACGACACATCAACTGCATGAACCAGGTGTGTGAGCGATGACAAATAAAGACCTGAAAATTCTGTAAAGAGTTGGGGATTAAATTGAATGAGCTCTCAAACTAATGTACAGAAATGGGGGATATCAAGCTTAAAATAAAAAGCAAAAAAATAACTAAAATCAGCTTAAGAATTCCCCACACCCCTGATAAACCAATAAAACATTACCTCATGGAAGAGGGGGGGGGGGGGTGTCTGTATTAATACATTTGGCTTTTGAAAATGAATTTACAAAAACCTAATATGATTTTCACCCCTACATCCTTACTAGTAATATATCATGCAGCTATCGAGTTTCACAATGCATGTCAGTCTAAATTGTATGATTGTTATTATTAAAGAATATGTAGTAGTAACACAATTCATTTAAGCACAATACAGCTAATAACATTCAGTTTTATTTTAAATGTAGAAATATGCAGTATTTCTGTTTTTTAGATAGCACCAAGCAAAATGAAAACATGCAAATCAAATGAATGAAAAAGGGTAATTATTCTGCATCCATATGTGGACGATGTGTATAAGCAATTTTAACATGTAAGTATAGAAGATAAGTGACTATTCTGAACTTTATATTTGACTGTAGCCTCTATATATAAAATATTTTTAAAGGAGTTCATAATCATATCACTATAAGAGCAGAGACTTATAGTTCAAGCAGTATAGTTTCTTTATATAATACACTGCTCTAAAAATGAAACCAGATTTGAAAGTCCTATCAAAATTAAAACTAAACTTATGTTGAAGTCAAAATCTCAAGAAAATTAAAATTGATATCAGTTACCCAGCTGGAAAAAGAAAAAGTTAGATGAGAGCACTGAACCTGAAAGGCCACGAGGTAGAGCCAACTCCTTCACATTTTCACAAGTGTAGACAGAGTTTCATCATTAGAATTGCAGTCAGAGTTCTCAGAAGATGTTTCTAGTTTGGTTACTTCAATAGTTCAAAACCAGGGCACACTAAAAATCCAGTCACTACCAATTCCACTGTCATGTCACCAAATCAGATCATATCTGTGATGTTCAGGGAATCATCAATGACACATCTGACAAGCGTGTCGGCCCCTGGATCTAACCTATGTGTGTGGAATGAAATAATGTACAAATTATCTGTTTGTTTTCAAAGTTTTTTTGTCAATCCAATATCAAGTTTGTAAAATAGATAGCAGACTCAATATTTTAAATTGCCCTTACCAAACATAAACCTCCCCAGTCAGTATGGTACAAGAATATACTTTATACACTCTATTTACCAATGATAATTTAAGCAAATATTTCAATTAGATGTTTCCAATTTATAAGAAAGTTTCAGCTGAAAATATGATCACATGTCAAATTTGTAATGCTCTAGGGCAGTACACAAAGCATCTGTTAAAATGAGAATAATGTTCTTTTACAACTTAGAAATACATGTATATCTGCTAAATTATAACGTATTCCAAAATTAATATTTTCTGATTATAACTTTGAATCAACGTAGTTTTATAGCTTCATTGTTTACCAGATTTGCAATTGAAATTAATTTTGGTAGTGAGTGAAAATCAATGAATTGCTTATACTGACAGGATGTCATGTGAGTTTATAACACTATGAAAATTCTCACCTGGAATTGTATCTGACCATCAGCAACAAGTGTACCAGTTCCAGGACTTCTCTCATTTGTTCTCTGAAACATCACTTATTGTATATACTGCATCTGAAAAAAAATGAAAATATCTTCATCATCATGATTATGATCAAATCCGAGGTGCAGTTATTTATGTAGATTCTTTCAGTTTCTGTAAAACGTTATAGAGATAAGGGCGAGGAAGTGGCCACCAAACAACAAAGTATAAAGCTCTATCTACATTAGATGTAGACTGAGTCTGGACTCGAGATGATTTATTAAAACATAAATCCCCAGTAATCTTCAGTTTAACTAAGGTCTCAACTTATTTGCCCACACAGGTTGGCCACTAACTTTACCAAATTAATTCATGATCTCAGCATTCATATTGTTATTTATAGACCCCCCCCCCGGGTGGGGGTATCTTTCCATTACATTTTTTAAGTATGTAATTACATGATGAGTTCACTATTATATAGCAAAGCAGATAATAAAATCTATGTATTCATTTGTGATTTTTTTAATGGAAATTTATTGCAAATACTATTCATATGGCCTGGGAACTTGTGAAGACAAGTTAGAACTTAACGAGTATGAGTTAACACAATGGCAATGCATGTAAATTAGACTAGATCTAGGCTAGGCCTAAACTTTTGCACCTATATACGATTATTTCACCAAATCCTCAGCCTTCATTAAATCTATTTAGTCTTGATAAATGTTATAAAATATTCTAACCCTTATGGTTTGACTGAATTTACATTCAAGTTCGATTGAGTGACAATAAAGTACACGCAAAACGCAGTTCAATTTTCACTGACACGAAAATAAATATGTGGGGCAATGTATGTAGAGATTGGACGTTATTTTAAGGATTTTTGCTATCAAGACGTTTAAAAAGGGTTGAAATCACTCGAAATGACTTTAAAGGCTGCATTACATTTATTTCCTTTCCTACATTTACAAAAAACTCACCATTTCATGGTCTTCGGCTGTTCCAAACTGTAAATATTTGCCTTCCGTCACTTCGTGAAAAAACTCTTGAGTGCAAAGCGTATTCGTTTGTTTTCACGTAATGACGGCTGCTTATCCGTCACTTCGTGAAAACAAGAAATCCTTTTACCCGGTATTTTATTGAATGTCATGTCGTCATAGCAACGTAATTAGACATTATTGTGATCTGAAACTTTTTGAGGTTCAAGATATAAGTCATAGATGTCCAAAAATGCAAAAAACTCAAAATTGAAAAGTGACAATTTTCCTCTTATCCGTCACTTCGTGAAAACAGGGACGAATTATAAACATTACTATCAACACTAACAATGATAATAACAAATAATAAAAGAAAATATAACAATCGGATAATAAAAAATAATAATAATATTGATAATAATAACAACAACAATGGTTAAGATTATGAATATAATAATGATAAGACAAAGAAAAAGATAAAATAAAAAAGCAGACGAAACAGAAAAAAGATGAAGGGAGAAGATAATGGTGATCATGGGGATGGGGTGGGCTAACTTAAGTAATTGGATGATAAATGATAAATAATCTTCATAATAATTGTCGTATACCACCTTGCAAATTTTAATCGAGAAGATTATGATTTCTTGTTCAGAAAGTATTACTTGTATGCATATAACGATATTTTGAAGATTCATGTTTTGGGGGGCATACTTTTAAAAGGAAATATCATATTCTTCATTTTTTTTCATTTTGCATGAAGAGAAAAACAGAGAGAACAAAATTAAGCAAAATAGGACGACGGGAGTAAAAGAATGAGAATAGGTATAAAGAGAAAATAAGACGACGAAGAAAAAAGCGAAAAAAAGAAGCACAAGCAAATTCATAACAAGAATAAATAGAAGGGAAAAAGAAAGAGAAAACTTAGGAGATGGAGGTGTAGGATTACACAATTATCAGTGAAGAAGAAGGAGGAGAAAATGAAAAGGGAGCATTATAAAAAAGGAAGAAAAAACAAGGAGGATTTCATTTGCAAGAGGAAACAAAGCAAGACTATATCAAGGTAGAAGGGGGGGGGTCTATAAATAGGAAGTATAAGAACAAAAAGATGAGACAGAGATCGAACAAAAGAAGAAAGGAAATGAGGATGATAAGATAAGAAGAATATCGAAAAAAAAGAATATGAGAAGAAAAGAAATGAATAGAATAATAATTTTGATAATAATAAGAAGATCGAAAAAGAAGAAAAGGAAGAAGAAAGGAAGGGAGAATATTATGATAATAGTAACATTATGAGAATATTATGATAATAGTAATATCGAAAAAGAAGAAGTCCAAGAAGAACTTCAAAACCCACATCACCAACAATACATTCTCAAAGAAGTCACTCTGTACGGACATAATTATAGCACTGGAGCGACAGGTGAGCTCTGAACTCCGTGCAGCCAAAACAGGAAATGAACTACGCATGCGCGAAAACTATCGATCGATCAATTCACTCATCGTGGATCGCACACACGCTTTTGTAAATCAACGATCCAGCTCGCACGCACGGAACAATGGAGCTGTTCGAACTTGACATGGCCGGCTGATTAATCTCGTTTGGGGTGTTAGAACCTATTCTACTATGCCGTCGCGAACGGGTTAAACGCCTTTGAACCATTGAATAATGTTAATTGGTCATGAATATAACAAAAAAATTGGGTAAGATAATTCAAGTTCCCAAAATGAAACAATACTTTGCCTATGATATTTGAAATCATGTTATTTTGTTTTCATTAAATGTTCATTGGACCGTGAAATTATGAATATTATTGAAGATACTCTGCCCAAAATAAATTTCATCATATTCGATCATTTATCAACAGAATGTGAAGAAAAAAAAAAAAAATTATAGCAAATTTGTACTTCTGTTAATTCAACCGTGAAATTTATCAAAAAATGTTTTATCGTCTTTTCGAATTAAAGCAGGTTTCACAAGGCTTCTGTCGATTTTCATGATGAGACTGTGGAATTTGTTCCAACAAAATGGAATCAAAGTCATGATGTTGAGCTTGTGACTTTTAAAAAGTGACAATTTTTGCCTTCTGACCATGCTCACTGAAGCATGACATGAATACCTCCATAACATTCACTCAAAGGGTAGCTTATGAAATTACCTACACGCTAATGTAAAAAAAAATATATTAAAAACTCCCAGTGGTACAGAAATTATGGATGTTTTGTTTAAGGGGGGACTTACTTTGTTTTTTTGAGTATATATATATATATATATATATATATATATATATATATATATATGCAGCAATGGAAATGCACACCTGAGAGTTGACCTCAAGTCACCTGACCTGAAGTCATATTCGTGAAACTTTCGACCTCGGAGAGTACTACACCTTATCGTCCAAAGCGATTACGGTAGTGTTCAGTGTTGATTCAGTGTTCTCCTTCTGTATTTAGCTGCATGAATGCCGTGATTTACTTCATTAGAAATATAGTTCGGTGTGTGAATGAATTGATCTTAATACCATTTTTATTTTCTTTACGGTGGAGGATGGTGTCATGACGTCACGAACTCCCTTCCACTGGGTATCTCTGAAGAGGGCGGTGTCTAAAGATCCAGAATCCAGTGGTACAGGCTGGAAAATGGAAACTGAATTAAGAACATTAAAGTTGTTATGTGCCTTCAGTAGATTGCTGACAGTAAACGTTTTAGAAACCGTCATTTGATTTACTTATTCATTCTTTATGATAAATTACATCATACAAACAGTCAACTTGGAGATGTATGGCACCAACAATAAGATATTAATACAATTTTCACTTTTCCACATTCCTGATATTCCCCCCCCCCCCTGCTTTTTCTTCTCTTTGCTCTTCATCTTCCTATTTCTTCTTCCACTCTGAGTACAGACCACCTTCAGGTAAATTACCATACTGTGGAGGTTCTACAGGAGACTGGCTTTTCTTTATTAGCTTCCTCTTCGTTTTCTTTCTTTGCAACTTTCCTTTCCCTTTTCTATAACGATCATCACTTCATTTCACTGTCTTCATCAGCGAAGATCATCTTCAGAATCATCATCATCGGTATATTAATTAATTACAAAATAAATCGATAATCATCAGCATCATCATCATCACCACCACCATCGGCATGTTTCTTTTAAATTCTGGCATAACGAAAATCCAGAAGAACAGCCATTGCAATGGCTCAGAAGAGGAAATTCCGTAATATGTTCTTTTATTATCTTCATATCGAATTAAACCAAGAAATGATTGTTTGCTGCACCTATTTACCTCTAAGTAATAGTGTAATTATACAACCACAAACTTTTCATCAGAATTAATGTACATGTATGATTCTTTCATCCAAATGCAAGCTTCCATACATGTAAATCCTGAAATATTGCAACTCAGGTATTTTTTACATACAGTATATTTTTACCTACATTACATCGCTGTCTAAAGTTGAAGTAGGCCTGTGTTTAATTACACTTTCAACAAAAAAGACATATTCTTGGAGTTCATTATTATTCATAATGCCTCTGTTATATGTATTAATGTGCATTTATGTATTGGTATAACAAACATGTAATTGTTTCATTCCTTTGACCCTAATCAAGCTAATACTGCTTTTAGAAAGTTATTTTTATCTATTTAGAGTAATTAAACATTTGTTTACCTAATGCCTTTATTTACTAATGTTGTCACGATAAATTATGATGCGTATGTAATTGCAATATATCTTTTTATCAGACTAGTAAATCATTGTCAATCGTCCTGTAATCTAATAATGAAATGTTATTTAATAGAATATTTGTTTATTGCGCATTGGCAAAATTCTTATATTGATGGTTGGAAAGTCTATGAAATTCGTGACGTCTTTTTGTCTTTTTTTTCGCATGGAGTTATATTGTTATGTCGGTGTCATGTGACATGCTTGTGTAGTTAGACTGAGTGAATGACACTGTACATGGAAAATGAAATGATAAATAATAAAAAACTGTGCAAATTTACCTGTCATGAAAGAAAACTTCACGTTTCTTTGTTCCATATATCGCTCCATAAGTCTTCGTTTTAACATCACGCAGAAACACCAAATGCTGTTATTTGCAGCTCATTACGAAGGCTCAATAAAAAATGGGATTGTAGCTGCTTCCTTTAAAGTATTATTTAATGGAATGAATCAAATCGAATTAATATGCCTACTACCAAAATGTTCACTCTTAACAAAAAGTGTGCCTTATCAGCGGTTTTCTGTTGGCTGTTCATGGAGCAGTGTGTATCATTCCTGGCAGTTTGAAGTTATCATTGAAACAATGCATGGTCATGTGGGTGTGCGTTTATTGTGTTGTGTGCAAAGTGCATACTTAGGGTTTGTGTGTGTTTGTGTGCGGATATGCTTGTGTGTCAGGGAGCGGGCAGGTCTTCCTATGCCAAACTGATCAATACTTTGGGGTTTTTTTTACGTTGTAACAATAATTTCTTCCCCTAAGTAAAATTGTATTTTTTTACAATACTTTGTGTTATATTTCTTAAATGTATATGTTTATGCGTCTTTCTACATATATATATATATTATATTAATATATATAAATATATATATATATATATAATATATATATATATATAAATGCATATATATATAAATTGCGCTTAATGAATTGATCTTTTTTAACAATGGTAATGATAATGATAAGGAGATTTTATATAGCGCTTAATACAAAACAGTTTCTAAGCGCTTTACAATTTAAACAGAACGTGAATAAAACAAGTTCAATATAATCAATTAAGTAGAGAAAAGTATGAATATAAGAGTACAATTTTAAGTGATAATTAATGTCAATCATATAAACAATAAATGAAATAGAAAGAAAATAACAGATAACTGGTAATCAATAGTGTAAAGCATGAAGAGGTAATAAAATATCAATCATATAACAACAAATCAATAGAAAGATAACAGATAACTGGTCGTTGCAACAGCTTATTTGCTTTGTTGATTAAAAAGATGGGTTTTTTATTATATTGAAAAGCTTGCATGTCACCTATACCATTCGTTAGTGGATAGCGTAGCTAAGTGAAGGACGGATAATATTTTGCCCTTGACTAAACCCAAGAAATTAAAAGTGTATAAGGGGTTTTAACACTTTTTATACGAGAGGCAATTTTCGCACAGTGCTTGCGTATGAGAAATACTTTTGTAAAGTTCTCTGAGTTGGGCTCTAATGAGATGGAATGGTTTCTTGTTTAGGGTCCACTTTTTTAACTTCAGTGTACGAGTATGCTGTTCACACTGTAAAAATAATATACCTTTATGTATTCCTTGACTTTCTTTAGAAGATTGTTTAAAAAATATATATATATTCGTTAAACATTCATATTAAGTCTTCGTCATTCAAAATCCAAGTATCTTTGAATTTACATTTTGAAAGGTTCAAAATACATTTTTTTTAAATCAGGTAATTCTTGTTTCGATCAACTAAACCATGGCCCTGGGAAAGATGTTCTTACTTGGGGTGCTGGTGTAAATATGAAAAGCAAAGAGAGGGAGAGAGGAGGGGGGGGGGGGAGTTCAATACAAACTAGAGATGATATGTGTACCGAGAAATTCGAAAAGCAAAGAAAACATTTTTACCTATAAATTAAGGTAATTTTGGTTACATTTCTTTTTCCATTTGCACATATCTTCTAGAAAACCTGGGGGTGCTGCTTAAAGAGAATAAAAAAACTTAACACCCCAGGAAATTTGTGGGGTGCTACACCGCTTTCCTAAATTTTATTGAGTAATACCAACGAATTGGGCTTTACAGTGCACCTTTTAATGGCAGTGTCTCCCTGGACTCTCTGGGCCTCCCTCTTTCTTTTCATTTTCTTTTCACTACAACTGGGATATAGCTTATTCGAGTAAGTTTCGTGTTGTTCGTTTCTCGTCTTCAGCTTTCAAGATTTTCACAGAGAAGTCAGTAACTGCACTGCGAGGAGGAAACATCACTCTACCCTGTCGTTTCTCCGTTCCCGGTGTAGTTGCCGTCTACTGGTACAAACATAATTACACTGGAGCTCCAGACGAAGTAGCTGTCCTCGTAGCAAGGGATTATATGGGGTTTTCAGACCCCATACCAGACTTCGAGCGGTTCGCAATTGCTGATGACTACAGTTTAGAGATTAGCAACGTCTGCCATTTCGACGAGACAACATTTTCGTGTCTTGTACTCAATAAGTTAACCGAAGAAAGGGGTTATACGGACATGACGGTCATAGGTAAATCAGAAAAATGTCAAAAATTAATTTTCTGCTATTTCATATTATTTTCTAGACCAAAAGCTTCAGTCTCTGTAAATCGGTTGTTCCGCTAAACTTTGTTGGCTCTACTCACCAACAGGCAATACATGAATGGGGATGATAAAAAATGTCGGAAATAAATCCCAAGAAACGACGTCTAAGTATTTCCTGCTTCCTTCCTTTCATTAATTTTTCATTTTAAACTCAATTCTTTAGCAATATCTCGATATATCTTGATGCTTCCAATTGATTTCAGCTTTAAGATTAGAAGTCATCCTCGAGGTCCAGGTTCGGTCATTTGTTAGACTTTAGATAATAATACTAATAATAGGCATTTATTTAGCGCCATCTATCTAGAATTATTATTCATACAGACAATTTTAGAGCCCAAATACAAGTGTTATTTTGTTGGTGCACTCGACCCACTTAAAAAGTTTGTTGAACTCGCCTAATATTTTTTCCGAGGTGACACAATATTGAAAATATTGGACGACTAGAAGGGGAATTCCCGAAGTGTACGCACCACTCATCGCGCGCGCATGCAGTTTTCAATGGCAACTGCGCACTGTGTGTGGAACTGTGACTGCAGAGTGATGAACAATTCCTATTAATTTTTTTTCTACAGAGGCTGCAGTAAATCTCTAAATGCAAAGAAAACCAACAACTGTTAGGAAGTTTGGAGTTATATTCGCTTTAATTTCATTTTATCCTATAATAATTTGAATATATTTTAGAAATTGAGGCACAGGAAATACTATTTTTGCATGATAAATCGAGTGCATAGCTTTAGGACCCCTTCTACATCGGGCGGCGAAATTAAGAGGTTTTCGAAAAACACGACGGGATTTTCGTATTAGTGAGTTTTGTGATATTTTCTACTTGGTTAATGATCTTTAGAATGTTTGCCACAAATTAGTGAAATATAATTTGTTGAAATATTAAAATTGGGACAGTTTTTGTCTCACCTGCGAAGCAAAGTGAGACTATAGGCGCCGCTTTTTCCGACGGCGTCAACATCAAATCTTAACCTGAGGTTAAAGTTTTGAATGACGTCATAACTTAAAAAGTATATGGACCTGGTTAATAAAACTTAGCCATAAGCTTAATCAAGTATTACTTAACATCCTATTAGAGTTTCATGTCACATGACCAAGGTCAAAGGTCATTTAGGGTCAATAAACTTAGACCATGTTGGAGGAATCAACATCGAAATCTTAACCCGAGGTTAAGTTTTTGAAATGTCATCATAACTTAGAAAATATATGGACCTAGTTCATGAAACTTGGACATAAGGTTAATCAAGTACCACTGAACATCCTACATGAGGTTCATGTCACATGACCAAGGTCAAAGGTCATTTAGGGTCAATGAACTTTGGCCAAATTGGGGATATCTGTTGATTTCCCCTCATAACTTTGAAAGTTTATGGATCTGATTCATGAAACTTGGACATAATAGTAATCAAGCATCACTGAAAATTTTGTGCAAGTTTGAGGTCTCATGATTAAGGTCAAAGGTCATTTAGGGTCAATGAACTTTGGGCCGAATGGGGGGTATCTGTTGAATCACCATCATAACTTTGAAAGTTTATTGGTCTAGTTCATTAAACTTGGACATTAGAGTAATCAAGTATCACTGAACATCCTGTGCGCATTTCAGGTCACATGGCCAAGGTCAAAGGTCAATGAACTTTGGCCGAACTGGGTGTATCTGTTGAATTACCATCATAACTTTGAAAGTTTATGGATCTGATTCATGAAACTTGTACATAAGAGTAATCAAGTATCACTGAACATCCTGTTCGAGTTTCAGGTCACATGATCAAGGTCAAAGGTCATGTAAGGTCAATGAACTTTGGCCATGTTGGGTTTTTTTTGTGAATAACCATCATATCTCTGTAAGTTTATTGGTCTAGTTCATAAAAAGTGGACATAAGAGTAACCATGTATCACTGAACATCTTGTGCGAGTTAGAGTAGTATTCAAAGTCAGCACTGCTGCTATATTGAACCGCGTGATGCAGGTGAGACGGCCAGAGGCATTCCACTTGTTATTGTTTGAAAACAAAGTGCGTAGCTTTAGGTCCCCCCATCATACAGCAGAGTCAGAGTCTCAGGGCGGGAGGGTAAGTTAAAAATTATTTGCTAAAATTCTCTGTAATGAATAATAATCATAATACCGGATGTCCCATTTTTCGGTCAATACAAGGAAATATAGGACTCGCTTTGCAAAATATTTATGCAAAGCTCGTCAATATTTCTTTGTATTAACCTCAAGGCCATCCAATACTATATAAATATTCTATTCCGAGGCGCGTTGTTATTATTACCCCAGCTTTAGCTCGAGCTGCCTTTCAGTGCTAATGCATTCAAGGATTTAATCCTGCCAGGTGCTCATTCAACTCACCTGGGTTGAGTGCAGCACAATGTGGATAAATTTCTTGCTGAAAGAAATTACGCCATGGCTGGGATTCAAACCCACGACCCTCTGTTTCAAAGTCAGAAGACTAATCCACTGGGCCACCACGCTCGACAGAGGAAAAATGTAACAAGACTCCAGGTAGTGATGGACTATAAGCACAGCTTTATCAATGTTTTTGGCAAGACGTAAAACATATGGTTATTAATAGTTTCAATGAAAGTTACGGGGAAAATAAGTTGTCAGAATATGAAACGCAAAGTATTTTAATATTTTTACATAAAAAGGGTGACAGAGGTTTCCTTGAAAATTGGCGTCCTATATTACTTTTAAACATCGATTACAAAATTGCAGCCAAAGTCATTTGCTCACGTCTTCAACGTGTTATCGATAAGTAATTTGGAGACCTACTGAAGAAATTTTTGAAATAGTAGCATGTTAATAACTCGTAGTCAGTCGAGTTTGACTATTCAAAGCTAAAAGAGCTGTCCCAGCTGAATGGACTGACAAATGTGACACCTTATCTTCTAAGCTTCCAGAAGATCTTTATGAAATTAGTGGAAGAGATATTGTAAATTTCAAAAATATGAAATTAAAAGATTTTTATGTTTTATTTGAAACCCCACAAAAACCCGATCCACAAATTATAAAATACTGGCAACCTAAATTCGGATTACCACTAAATTTTGAATTGCAAAATGTTTTCAATGTCAAACTAAAGAATTTAAAGTATAACAAGATTCGACAGTACAATTTAAAAATGCTTCACAATTATTCATTGCCTTTTAAATTCAAATATGTCGTTGGAAATTAGCTGATGACACATCTCGTCTGTTCTGTGAAGTAGAATAAACTTTTGATCATATTATGTTAGAATGTAATCCTGTTGCCAATTTTTTGATAAAGATAAAGACGTATTTGCAATTTATTTTTAAAGTGACAAATCCTATTAACGAAACGACGTGTTCATTGGATACACATTTCCGTTTGTTAATTTGTTTATGATAATTTTCGCACACTATGCAGAGATATGAATTCAAGAATAAGATATTTCGTTATTTAAAATGGCGATTTAAATCCAATGTTCATTTTTTATTCAAATGTTCGAAGAACTTTAACCCGACAGAGAAATTTCATCTTTATTACATTCATATTAAATAAATGATGTTTACTGCATGTTTATATGTTAGCTGTTTTGTCTTGAAAGAAATTGTTAAAAGGAGAGAGAAATATGAAGAATAAAGTACCTATGAATGAGGAAAAGAAAAAAATTAGATGATAAAAGAATGCGAATATTGCTTTGGTATTGACACCTGGAAGCAACTAGGGAAGGTGACAGCCTTGGCCAGACGGACATTGATTTTTTTCCCCCACGAACTTTTTATCATATTTTCTTTAGGCCTATTCATTCAAAGTCTCGTCAATAGAAAAAATAAAACCAGTCCATGCTCGATAGCATTTAGGCCTTTGGATACTTATGATCTGTAATCCTAATAATATTTACAATGTAAAGCACTTATAAACACATTAGCGTGCTTGTAATTAAGCGCTCTATAAATCTAATTATTATAATTTAATATTAGACAGAATAAATCCTACTGATTCGTGGGTTATCTGACGCCATAAGAGCTTTTCGTAGGAACGAATATAACAGCCGCGGATTCCACTCGAATCTCGGGCGTTAAATCGGTTCTCCGGACTTAAAAATATGTATATTTATTTCACACAATATTGCTTAACTTTAAAATTCAATAACTTTGTTGTGAATGTGCATATGCTTGCTCGGTGAATTTTTCTCTACTTGCTTAGATATAGCAAGTAGAGAAAAATTCACCGAGCAAGCATATGCACATTTACAACAAAGTTATTGAATTTTAAAGTTAAGCAATATTGTGTGAAATAAATTTATATGCACGTCTCATGAATATTCATTAGGAGGGCTGATGATGTAATTTCGCCTCTTTCGCTTTTTTCTGTTATGACATGAAATCGTAATTATTTTAGTTTTTCATGTGTTTGTATGACATTTCTCCATTGTAACAAAATTAGGTCCAGCAATGAACGTCGAATGCATCAATTTAGTTGTCAATCCAATTTATTTTATCTTCGATGGACAAAATTTGAATAAATTCCATATAATAACATTAAAAAGAATGAGTGGGGATATAACAACATTAATTAGTTCCTTCATCATGTTCATTGCATATTCAATTCATCAAATTTAAATCAAATTTCCAGTGTTACGTTTATCTGATTTTCTTCACCTGTTCAAATCACATTATTTTCAGTCTGGGGTACCTCTTTAAGATGTACAATGTATCCACCTGGAAGCGTCTGACCAGAGAGCAATTGGTTGGGCTATACCTGGGGAGCGTTTCATCAATATTTTCATCCGACAAGTTGTCAGATCTGACATCTTTCCTGGATTTTGTTTGGCTGAGAGGCACTGTTCCTATGGTAACTGTCGGATAAAATGGGACATGTCGGATGAAATGTCCGACAAGTCCTTTCATGAAATGCTCCCTGAACTGCCTCGAGCATGCGCATAGCTGAAATGAAGCATATCTCTTGCAAACTTTTCTCAATATTCCCACGATATAGCTTTAGCAAATCCACAAGAACCAATGATAACATCCTGTGAGACTACTGAGCCAGGGAGATGCACCTATATCATTGGGGAGGACGAAGAAGGTGTTACCCTCGACTGCAATCTGTACAATGCCCGACCTCCAGCAAGTCTAATGTGGACGATCGGTGATGGCAGTGTGAAGATAAGCGCAGATCAGCAAATTCGTGAGAAAGATGGGCTTTCCAACACGTCAATACAGTTTTGGGTATGTTGTATAAATTTGCCTTTTTTAAATCAGGGGAGACATATACATGATAAGCTTGAAATAAACTAAGCCAATCAGCATTCCGGGTGCTTAGGCACCGCTCACAACTAAACATGAAAAATAAAATTATTTTGTTACCTCTTTTGTTACTTTTCAAATACAATGTTATAAGTCATGTATGCCATTTTGTGCTAATTGGTGATACGTTAAGTGTTTAAACTTTAACATAAAGTTGACAACAGACTGGTTACAAACCCGGGGGGGGGGGCAGTCAAATATATTGCTGTACACATGCGTAACCAAAACACGCGTTTAAAGGGATGTTTTTCAGTTTTGGACGCGGGCCGCGCGTGTACTCGTTAGGGGTATCAAAAACACCGATTTTCAAAAAAAGGGAGGTTTCGAAAGACTGGCCAATATACATTCGCGGGGTCAAACGTATTTAGAGTATTTTTCAATTCGAAGCTTTTTTAAGACTAGTCAAACTTGTTTAGGGTATGTTTTTTCCCTAAGCTTTTTCACCCAGTCATATTCTGGCGACAACTTGCTAAGGGGGTTATTTTGCATACACTCGAAGAAAAACTTGTTAAGGGGGTGTTTGGAAATAATTTAGTCACGCATGTGTACAACAATATATTGATTGTCCACCTTGCGTTACAACAAACCATGCCCCCCCCCCGTTCCATGTTACAAACAGTTGCATTTCTGTTGATACCAGGGGGTGTGGTTGCGTAGTGTGGAAAGGTCGAGGCTGATCGATGCCCGACTGCATTAGGATAAGGCCAAGGATGAAACGTTCAAGTTCAAGAACAAGATTAAGGCTAGTCCTCGAGCAAAGATCAGGCTCGAGGATCAAAAGGATATATATAATTTCCATATAAAAAATAGTAAGGAGAAAACCCACATAGGCCTAGATCTTACTTACTTAGACTTAGTTCCTTCTGTTCCTAGTGGAGCATTGGGCAGCAACAGAGCATTTCCAACTTTGGCGGTCTTCTGATAAAGCCTTCGCCTTTTGCCAGGAAATACTCATTTCCTGGAGGTCCTTGTTTACCGTCCTCCTCCAGGTAGTAAGTGGCCTTCTCCTTCTTCTCCTAAACCCCTATCGGGAGTCCACTCTAGAGCTCTTTTTAGGTGTCTTCCTTCTGGCATTTAAGAGTGTGACACGGGAACTTTAGTCGCCTTTCTTTCACTTTGGCTGAGTTTCCTTTGTTTTGATCTCCGTAGGGCTCCCTCTTTGTTACCTTGTCTTCCAAGATGATACCCATAATTTTACGGGGACATCTTTTATGAAAGACATCAAGCTTGTGTGCTGACCCATCAGTCATCGTCTATATTCGTTGGCGTAAAGGGCAGCTGTGGTAACTATGGATGCATATAAGTACAAGTTTACTCTTGAGGACAATTTCCCGAGACTTCCAGATCCTGTTCTTTCTTTTTAAAATAGAGTTTTCCTTGCCTAGGCAGATCCACTTTAATGCCCCCCCCCCCCCTGATTAGAGACGGTGCTTCCAATGTAGGTGAAAGTAAAGACTTCTTTCGCATTTTGTTGGTTTAGGTGTCGGTTTGTGTTTGTCGGTTGATCAGTCCTGTTGACTGTCATGACCTTTTTCTTTTCTGTATTGACTCTAATTCCTGCCTTCGATGCTGTGGTGGCAAGGACATCGGTCATAGACTGCAAGTTCTGTGCAGAGTATCCTAAGAGTGCCTATATCTCCAAAAGTTAATTTTAGCATACACTAAAGAGGGAAATAAAACTTTGACACGAAATTCAAGATCTTGTTTTCTGACATATTGCCCAGCCTCATTATTACCGTGTTTACACATTGACTCGGCTCGGGGGTTGAACACGAGAGCCGTGCTCAACACGGCAATTTTATGCTGTGTAAACGCGATCAGAGTGATCCGCGAGCCGTGTCGAACACGGCTTTATCGATCCTACAAAATCGAAGGTTTCAACCCGCGACCCGAGTCAGACTCGGCAATTTTTTCGTGTGTAAACAGAAAGCCGTGTCGAACTCTCTTGACCTAGGTTTGCCTAGGTCACTGCGCGCGCTTTTACTTTTGGCATTGTTGTTGTTCGCACGGACAAGATTCGATTCCGGCGGTGTATTTCCCGCGTTTAATTTGCGACGTCATAATTCTTCTTCCGTTCGAGATCCGCGAGCCGTGTTGAACTCGCCTTTTTATATGTACGTATGAACGCGATCTCTGATCCCTTCTTCGCAGTGTTCAACCCAGCTCGCGGATTCAACACGCGAGCCGAGTCAATGTGTCAACACGGTATTTTTTGGACCCGTCCAAGCCTTTACCCAAAGTCAAAACTCCAGACATTTCGAGACCACAAAGACTATACGTATGGGGGAAAGATCAAGGCCACAGGGTAGTATTCAAGCTCAAACCCATCAGCTAGCCTTTACCGATGTCGTTAGAAAATAAAGCTTACTCACTGACAGGTATCAAGATCTGAGATGGGAGAGTCGTTTGTATGTGTAGCTACTGGGGAAAGTGTCAATGGAACGTCGAAATTGGTGGCGACTCTGGCTACTGTAAAAAATGAAAAAGGTACGTGTCTGTGTGTATGTGTGTGTATTTTATAGTTATTTTTCATTTTACGGTTATCTTTTTCATTCCCATTCAGTTTGGCTCGAAACAGTAATAATTCAAACTCTATTCTATCCAAAAATGCCAGTTGTGGTAACGATTTCAAAATGAGTTTGAACAGAATCTAATGAAATGACCACACAAATGTTTGTATGTATGAATAGTAATTATACGCCAAATGGCTCTGGAAAAAAAATGTGCAATAGCTGTGAAATTAGCAAAATAACCACATAATTCCATTACTTTTCTTGTATTTTTCCAAGCAATATTAATACAATGTCCCACATTTGCCTTTTTATGTTAGTGATTATCAGAATTATAGGTTCTCAACTAAAATTTCATGATTTCACAAAGTTAAGTTTATTTCAATGTATATCAGATCTGCATGTATGATAATATGGTGACAATTAACCTAGATTTGACAGAAATTCTCATGAAATAATTGTATGCTGCGACAATTTTCTTTTGCCTTTATGTCCCTAATTAGTCTTTTTTTATGCTGTTGAATAGTGTAACTTTATTACATGTGAGAATTCCATAGTCTCTATAATTAGTCTTTGTGTTGTATACTAACATTATTAATTTATTCTTCAACAGACGGGGGCCTCTCAAGTGGAGCTAAGGCTGGGATATCTATTGCTACTGTAGTTATTGTGATTATCGTTGCAACTATCCTAAGTCATTCTCGGAAAGGTGAGTGCATTAATAAATTGAAAAAATCAAATGAATGAATGAATGTTCATTTTTATCCTCCTAATATCCGTTCACGTATACATTCCAATCTCTTTGATTTTATAAAGAACTTTGCTCAACGTTGTAACTTGTGTGGAAAATAGATAATCCCGTACATGCCTATAACTTGGCCCGTCAATTGTGGCTCCAATGTTTAATAAAGAATATAATTCAAATTTAACCAAATGATTTTAGTTTATAAAAAAATAAATCATAGAATAAAAGAAGTAGCTAAAGCAACACGAAGGAGAGCCAACGAGAAAGGATGAAGACGAGGGAAAGAACGAATGTGAAATGAACAATGAGATGGAAAAGGTGGGAAAACAGAGAATTTCTTAGAATTGTGGAAAAAAAGAAAACGAGGATATATAGTAGTTCAACCATGCAAAGATATAAGAAATACTTTCTACGTGACTTTTTTCAGAAAGCAGAAAGAAAGCGCGGGACCAGGAAGAGCTTTTTCATCTCATACAAGGTATGTTCATGACATCACATTTATAGTATATGTGTCCGAGAAAGAAAAACAGCGAGATAAAGTCACTGAAATGTTAATATTTCGACTAATATCAAATGCAATTTGGTAAATAGGATGTACATGCACAAATCAAAGATAAAATTATTCTCCTCAGAGGTTCTCTTTATAAAATTTGATGTGTGGCAGCACTTTGTTTCATAGTGTGTTGAATGAATTTCTCATGACCAAAAACCCTCCCCTCAAAAAAATAAGGGGGAGAAAGGGAAAGAGAGAAGGGTGAAACATGATATTTTCTGAATATTTTGTCAAAATCTATCACAACATTAGATTTCTTGTGTATAGATGTCAATATTACAATGGTAAGTTCATCATCGTTTTAGGCACCTTTCGCCACCTCGAGAACGCGGACATTATGGTCCAGGAAACACAAAGTTTAACGATTAATTGTACACTCAATTTTTACGATCGATTGTACATTTCGGTCAGTATTAAACAATGAGATCAATCGTAGAAAACTGTTCTACAATCATTGATAAGCTTTGTATTACGGGCCCTATATCTGTGTTTCGTGTGCAAAATTATTTCATGCGATACCATGCATGCCATTCGCAAGTAGTGAGATTAAATCCCGTGATTTCATGTACCTAGGACTGGTTACCGCAGCGTGCCCGGGGCCTGAACCCGTGACTCTTATAAGCCAGGCTGACACTTGCACGACTTTTGACCACGATTTTTATCGTGGCAAGTCGTGCCATTTTGGGGCACGAACTGGGAGGCTCCCGCACTGTTTTACGACTTGTTCACGCATAGTACACGACAAGTTCACGAATGCGTGCCCGTCAGTGTCCACATTGACACGAACTGGCACGACGAGTTCACGCATAGTTTACGCACTTCCCGCATTGGCACGACGAGTTTGCGCAATTCGGACGGTGTCGTGCTGAACTATTCGTGAACACGACGTGAGCTGTTCGTGAACCATTCGTGGCAGTCGTGGCATGGCGCGCACTGCCACGCACTGGCACGCATCCTCCCGCATCGTCCCGACGAGTTCACGACGAGTTCAACAACAGTTTGCGCATAGTTCACGACCCGGTGGCTAAATTTTGTCGTGACCAAAATTTTGAACATTTCAAAATTCTCGTCCCGACATGGCACGCAGTCACGACATGTCACGACGTGTTTACGCACACTTCACGCCAGTTTACGACTAGTTTGCGCACTGGCACGACTTGAGTCGTGCCAATGCGTGACACAAAATCGTGAAAGTGTCAGGCTGGCATCAGGCTGGCTTTAGTACTTCATAGTATTAAGTGAGAAAAAAAACTTGGTGAATTAAGACTTAGAATATACATTATTACAGTTCATCGAATCGATATTGTATCTCACATGGCTTATTGGTAGATCGTTGGCAATTAAATCCATAGGTCATATTCCACCTCTTCAGCTAAAGCATTTTGCATGCGTTGATGTGTACTATGTCCATAGCATACAAAAGCAGTCTCAAAATCCATCCGAATTTGCGTTCTGTGCCCCAATATGAATATTCATAACTTGCCTCTTCGGAAAAAGAATACGCATGCGCGTGGGCATTGTGGTCGTTCGCGTTGCCATGAATGAATCAGCACCTTTAAATTGTCGGTACCCTTATTTTAATATGCCTTTAGGCTTCGATCTATTATCTAGATCCAGTTCTTGAACACTTTTCAAATTGCCATGAATGACAAGAAAAAAATGCTAGGCTAGCGCATTAACTTTATCTCAAATCTGGACCTGTCTAATGCCTGCGGCTGACTAATGCCATGGTTAAATTAGAACTGTTAATTCCGAACTTTACCTTTACTCGTAAGCGTTAGACCAATGAGCTTGGTCGCCTTGGTTTAATAGGTAAGCCTATAGTCAGTATAGAATTGGGCCTAGATCTAAACAAATCTAGTTTAGATCTAGTCTAGTCTGTAGATCTAGATCTTGATAGACTCTGATCTACGCTCACATTAAATAGACCGTGGGCCGAGTGTTTTTTCCTTTCAAAACGTTTCAGTTGAAACCTGAGGTATGTTTGATACGTTGAAAAAACGAAGAAAAACATATTGACGGGAAAATGTCTTAATCACGCAGTCAACTCGCCGCAGTTAGCAAAATATGTTATTTAGAACTTCGGTTTTATCATGCTGCCTATATTGTACGAGCAGCAGATTTAGCAATTCGCCCTGCAATTGCACAGTTGGAAAATGCGAGCGTGACGTCGAGTCGAGTTCGGTCAGTATTAAACAGTTATTTCTACACCCAGTATAACGTATCCCTGGAAATTTTGGTGGATGCCAATCACTTACCTTTAGTTGTAAACCATCGAAATATATGATATTCAATAATAATATCCTCAAATTTACCGAAACAGTCGAGAAAATTTTCCAGAAAATTGTAGATTTATGTGTGGACACCTGGATATACAAGCAGCAAAAAAATCTCGTTGCCAATTCAACTGTATACACAGATCGTTCTCAGTGCGCCGTAAGGCTACGCTGCGGGTCTGTATTATGATGAAAATATGTATTTATAACTTTTTTATTCAAACAAACAATAAATATTCAAAACGAGCTTATATAGAATAGTCTTGAATGAATTCTGGAATGATAAACACTAAGATATTCGGGTTCAAATTTACACCCCTAAGGGTGCACAGGCTTGTACGAGTACCCCTAGGGGTGCACACATACACTCCAAAATAGTGGTGTACAGTGTGCACCCCTATTTTGGGTGTCTATCTACACCTTAGAGGGTGTACACGTATTACCCCTTAGGGTGCATAACGCACCCCACATAAAATAACAACAAGATTGTCGAGGCTCTGGTCTATTCAATTTCTGTATCGATTTTCTGGGACTCGAACTTACCTCGTTTAATCTGTTGTCACGATTCTTCCCGCTATGTCAGGTAGAAGCGCTGAGATTGGATGAGGTCCCTAGTGATATGATCTGAATCTTTTTTTACTTGTGCTGATAGTTGTGATTCAAGTAGATCTATTTACTGTTTCTCCATAATACGTAATCAAAAGTGTTTTGAAGCAATTATCACACAGATATTGAATATCTAACAAATCATTTCACTTGGGTAAAGTGTGGCGTTATTCCATTGTAATTTCGGGTAATCTTCGATCACAAATCAACTCAATCTGTACCGTCTATCAGCGAGATTGGTGGGGTTCGCGCAAAAAATAAAAGGGGTGTACAACAGACACGTACTGTCGCATAAGAGCTAATTTGCACCTCGATGGTATTAAGGGTTGTACGCAGGTATCGTACACCCCATTTGCACCGGGATTTCTTAGTGTGTAGCATAACATTTCGCCTTGGACAAATTTTAAGAAATGATAGCAATTCCTTTTCCAAAGTGACAAGTAGATTACATTAACACGATTTAAGAAGATGGAAGATTCGTATTTTATGAATGCATTTTTTTCTGGCCCTGCCTTTCGATCTTGTGTTTCTGTGTCCGAGTGTCATTAAAGAGAGAGAGAATGGAGGGAGTAAGAGAAGAGAGAAATAAGAGATTATACAGTGAAAAGCAAAATAGAGACGGAGAAAGAGGAAAAGATAAATGTAAATGCATGTTTATTTTGGTGAGTTCAATGTTACATTGACGAGTGGATACCATGCGCGCCCCCCCCCCCAAAAAAAAAAAAACACGTTAAAAGGATGTATTTTTCAAGGGCACGTAATAAGGGTGTCAAAAACTCTAAAATAATGAAAAAAGGGTATCTATCTTTGCTATGAAAGCTACGTGTTTAGGGTCAAATTTGCGAGGGTGTAAAAATTTAAGACTAACATGTTTTATAAGGGATGTACTTTTGCCCCAAGGGTCAACAATACGTGTTTAGAGAACGATTTGCGCGAGATGTGAGAGGTGGGGTTGTGATAGCTAAAACCAATGATGTAGGTGATAGTAAAACCGACGACAGACGTCCGTTACATAACAATAAAAATATCGCTGTACTTGTTTAGGGAGTCAATTCAGAGAACTTGCCAAGAGTATCGTTTTGTTTCCAATACTTGTTAAGGGTAGGGTTTCACACGCCAATACTTGTTAAGGGGTGATTTTCAGAAGATGGGAAATACGGGTTTAGGGTGCTTTTCGAGACCCCATGGTCGCGCATGGTATCCACTCATCAATGAAAGTTGCCCCGGGTACTTGATGCACTTTTGCAAGAAATCATATTTCAAACACAAGACACAGTACGTGGGACTGTAATATGGAATCTACACCGAATTGGTATATTTGAGCACTTTTTAGGGATGGCATTATTCATAATTGGTTTCAGCACCCTTTATTACCCCTTGTTCATGTAGTTACATTGTTTTTGTGTGGTTGCATGAGGTGCCCCACGGAAATGAAAAACTAGGTATCACAGGCCTAATTCATTTCCTATAGACCTGTGTGTTAAAGTGGAACTTAAAAAGAATTCACCAGTGGATATGATAAATAATAATAATAATAACAATATTTATAAAGCGCAACATATCCATCTCTAAGAGATGCTCAAGGCGCATACAAATAACAAATAACAAAAGAAAAATTAACAAACTAAACATAAGAATAAAGAACTAGACTGTAAACTGCTGGTATGATTTAGCAGTATGCATTAAGCATCAGGTGAGTTTTAAGTGCTGCCTTAAATGTAGAAAGAGTATTAGCTGTCTGAATAGATAGCGGTAACCTGTTCCACAAAAAAGGTGCAGCAGATGAAAATGCTCTATCCCCCCAACTTCGTTTAGTACGTATTTCTTTGAGCCTTACATTATTTGAAGAACGCAAACCAGAACGACCTGAGGAATGGGTTAACAGAAGCGATGAAATGTAATCAGGAGCTAGATTATTTTGTGCACGATAGGTTAGGAGGAGAATTTTGTAGATTACACGCTGTTGAACAGGGAGCCAGTGGAGGGATTTTAGGATAGGAGTGATACGTGAGGATCTTCTTGATTTGGTCACAAGGCGAGCAGCAGTATTTTGGACTTTTTGCAGTCTGTTAACTTGGTTGGCGGGTAAACGAAAGAGTAAAGAATTGCAATTGTCAAGATGTGAGGTAACGAAAGCATGTACTAACTGTTGGGTGGATTGAGGTGAGAGATATTGTCTAATTGTACGGATATTTCGAAGATTACAATTAGCTAGTTTCACACAATTCGAAACGTGAGACTCAAATGACATGGCAGAATCAAATAGTACTCCAAGATTCTTAGCCTGATGTACAGAAGTCACACGGGCAGAGCCAACTTGGACATGAGATATATGAACTTTACTAAGCTGTATTCTGTTACCAAATAAAATGAATTCTGTCTTTGCATCATTTAGTTTCAAGTGACTCTCAATCATCCAGTTCCTTATATCAGCTATACAGTTTTCCAGTTTTTGTACATTTTCATCTATTTCCGTTTGAACTGGTCTGCAAGTGAAATAAAGTTGTAGGTCATCCGCATACATATGATAACTGACACTATGTCTCTGTACAAAGGCTATATTGAATAGGTAGTGTGTAAATATTAAAAAGTTGCGGACCGAGAACAGATCCCTGCAGGACCGAAAAATCTATACTTACTGAGGCAGAGTGAGCATCATACATACAAACTTCTTGTGATCTATGACAAAGATAAGACTCAAACCACCTTAAAACTATACCACTTAGACCTATTTCTTTCAATCTATAAGACAAAATGCGATGATTAACAGTATCAAAGGCACTGCTGAGATCTAGCAATACCAAACCTGTAACGTTTCCATTATCCATACCAGTAAGTATATCATTGGTTACCCGTAACAAAGCACTTTCCACACTATGCATCTCCCTGTATGCTGACTGGAAAGGATTATGCAAATTTTCATTCTTCATGTAAGTTTGTAGTCGATTTGAAACAACTCTTTCGATCACTTTGCCAAGGTATTTCAGATTTGCTACTGGTCTATAATTCTTCAAATCTTGTCTGTCAAGTGAGTGTTTTTTCAGTAGGGGTTTGATAATGGCATGCTGCAAACATTCAGGAAATGATCCACACTTCAAGGACATATTAACTATGTCAGTGATGTAAGGAGCAAAGTCACTGACAAATTCTTTAATTAGACAAGTGGGTATAGGATCTAAACCACATGAAGATACAGGGGAATTCATGATAATTTTCCTAATTTCAATAATTGTGGCAGGAGCAAATTCAGACATACCAGTGGCAGTGATAGGAACAATATTTGAAAAGGCATCAGTACTTGTGTTAAAACTAAGAGTGGCTAATTCTTCTTGAATACCTCTTATTTTACCTACAAAATAATTACAAAAACGATTCGCTAGATCATGATCATTATCTGTGTTAGGATATATTGGATCCTTCTTCCTGTCTAATAATTTGTTAACAATTTTAAACAAACGTCTCTGGTTTCCTGAACAATCTGCAATGGAAGAAGAATAATACCGTTTCTGTGCTTGGTCCATCATTTGAGACACATGTTGCTTCTGCTCCACATATAGAAGTCGGTCAGCAGGATTTCTAGAAGATCTCCAACGCCGCTCAAGTCGACGTCGAAGACGCCTTGCACTACGAATGTCATCAGTCATCCATGGTGCCCGAGGCTTGATAACGATTGTTCGAGTCTTCTTTGGAGCAAGCTGATCAAGTAAACTATGTAGAGAGTTCTCATAATGGTTGACACATGAAGAAACGTCGTTGTGTTCAAAATCGATGGACGATAACGCTGCATGGACACCGGTTTGAAACTTTGCACGATCCATCAGTTTTAAGTTTCGTGTGACGATTGATTGACGAACAGCTTTAGGTTTCCTTAAAAGCAAGTTGCACTGAATTGCAAAGTGATCCGATAGTCCCGGAAGAATGGCGACATCTGAGAGGACATTTTCTGATTCTCGAGATATAAGAAGATCTAAGGTATGTCCATAGCGATGAGTCGATTCCTGAACATGTTGCTTCATCCCAAACATAAATAACAGATCTAGAAACTGTCTTGCGTTTCTGTCAGTTCTATCATCAACCCAAATATTGAAATCTCCTGTAATCAAGATTTCAGACGGACAAAGAAGGTATGCATCTAACAGCTTACTGAACTCTTCGAGGAATATGCTAAAAGGTAGGTGGCGTCCTTGGTCGTCAGAAACTTCTGGACGATAAATTACAATAAGTCTAACTGAACGGGAGTCACTTGAAACCAATACATGAAGACATTCAAAGGATCTGTATGGTGTAACCTGCTGAACAGTTATGGACAAGGAAGATTTAAACAACAGACCAACTCCTCCCCCTGGCTTCTCTCCTCTTGATCGATGCTCAAGCTGTAACCATCTGGAGTGATTCTACTAATAACAGCGTTGTCACCATCTCTCAACCAAGTTTCACATATAGCTATGATGTCAAAGTCATTTTCAAATGCCTGACATTCCATATCTGACCAGAAAAGGGTACCTCGACCGGCTCATTTGAAAAAATAAATCAGCATTTATGAAGACTACACCAACCGGGATCAAATTCACCACTTCAGAAAGTAAAATTCTTCTTCCAGTAAAAATATAGTTCCATAGTGTTGATGTATCTTTTCATTATGGAAAAAGGAAGTTCAGTAGGTACCCTCCCTAGAATCAGTGTTAGAATGTCAATCATATTCCTTTATTTTTGTCAATCAGCAATATCAAATTTAAAAATGGAGCTATGGGTTGGCTTTTGCTTGCCAGTTGTAGTTAAGCCAGTGTGACCTTTATTATATGACACATGAATGTTTCTTTTTAAATTACCTTCCTGGCTTTTCTTTAGCATCTCTACACTCTCTTTATAACAAAGAAATGCATGAAATATAAATATGTGTTATGTAATGACCAATTTTAACGTTACTCCTTTATGTCTAGTGCCCTAAGGATTTACATACATCCTACCTGCCTATACAGTGCGTCCCATGAAAAACGAAACCGACATTTAGCGACGATTCATCATAACTTAATCATAAATACACTAGACAAATGGCCTTTTTTCTGTAAAGCTTAGAATCTCCTCTTCCATCTGATATTACTTAGATTATTTTTCATTCACGCATAAGTGAGCAAAAACGATTTGAAGGATACCAAAAACTCATTTGGCGGGGGGGGGGGTATCTGATCTTCGAAAAGAAAATCACATGCCTGAAAAGTTCAATATCTGCTCTTTTATTTGATACCTTAATCATGAAAAATGGTCAAGAATTAAAAAAGTTATGTTCCCTCGAAACAATGCTTGTATTTCCATAATTTCATGAAATGTGTTTTCACCGGTTACCCACAGAAGCTATCGCACGGTTAACAAAAGACTTAATGCATGGTTGATCGTCAACAAAACGGAGTGTCGAGTGAGTTTGAACGCTAGCCTGTAAAACCTCTTCATTTTATGAAATTATCGAAATTCAAGGCTTTCAAATAACCAGAGCTTTCTTATTTCTTGACCATTTTCTGTAATTGAGGTATTAAATCAAAGAACAGATATTAAACTTTTTCAAAATGTGGTTTTCTTTTTTAAACCCAGATACAGCCCCCAAATGATTTTTGGTATTCCCTCTTCAAATTATTTTTACTCACTCATGCGTGAATAAAAAATAATCTAAGTAATTTTAGACAAAATAAGAGATTCTCAGCTTTACAATGGTAGATCATTTGTCTATTGTATATGTGATTAAGTTATGATAAATCATCGATAAATCTCGGTTTTTTTGTTGGACGCACTGTATAGTTCAACAATGGATGCAATGTAGGGCCCAAAGTCCTAAAATGTAGGAGAGTAGATATGCATAGTGTGCATATCTGCGTGCAAGAACTGCCCACAATATAAATACCAGGATTAGAATTTCTGTGAAGACGACGTTGATGATAAATAGTAGATTTCAGCAAATCCTTGGGTTGACAAATGTTTTTAGAACAGATCGATGATCTTAATGGGAACTGAGAATTCCTCTCTCAAAATAACTGCAAACAGTTCATTGATGGTGTGCAAATAATTCCACAAAAGGAAATGTGTGTTCCAGGTGGAGAAAAATCGTGCTCTGATATGAATACTGCCTTAAAAGTCTAAGTTCTGAAGTGATGATATCCTTGAAGAAAGTTTCTCCTTGTTTCTAGAGCATTCCCATTCCAGAAGATTCTTGAATGACCTCAGTGACATTACAATGTAAACAACATAGCTCATCCCATAGTTCTTTTCCTCGCCAGCAGTCTATATTGTCGTACATTATATACGTGCCTTGCAAAGCTTAATTGAGGCATTCTGGAATATCCTTACTAAGCAATGAACTTCATTAGAGAAGAAAAAAAATAACTAAATGACTAAATATATGTGTAATTTATCTTACAATTCTTCTTATATTATTTAGTATATAATTTGACTTAGTTTTATTTTATATGATTATACAGAGAAAGTCGTCTCAAGAGCCAGTCTGGGAAGAGCAGCTAAACTTGGGGCGCTGTACGATATTAGGACCGACACATTCCTGGTAGAAAAGAATATTGAATTTTATGTAAAAAAATGTAACTATGCCAGTACTCCCCCCCCCCCTCTCTCTCTCTCTCTCTCTCTCTCTCTCACTCTCTCCCAATTGATTTAGCTTATTCCTTGCGGCAGTGCTTTGCGTCCCAATGTGGGGAAACTAGTTTTTACATGTAGTATTATTTAAAGAAGAATGAAACCATTGGAACAAGATAGCTTGTGTGAAAACAGAAAAATCAAAGAAACAGATCAACGAAAGTTTGAGAAAAATCGGACAAATAATGAGAAAGTTATGAGCATTTGAATATTGCCGTCACTAATGTTATGGAGATCCTCACATTGGCAATAAGACAAAGATGTGTGATGTCACTTGTGAACAACTCTCCCCATTACTTTAGTATATATTTCACTTGAATTGCCTCTTTATCACATCTAGATCATGTGTTCTTTCTGCATGAGGGCATGTAATACATATTTTTTAAGAATACATCATGGATCATAAGAAAAAGCAAAAAGAGACATTTTGAGGGTATTTTATAGTCCACCAAACATGCCAAAGAGAAAGGTGTTCATCAGTGACATCACACATCCTTGTCACATTGCCAATGGGAGGATCTCCATAGCATTAGTGATTGCAATACTAAAATGCTCATAACTTTCTCACTATTTGTCCGATTTTTCTCAAACTTTCTTTATTCTTATTCTTTGATTTTTCTGTTTCTACACAAGCCTATTTGTTTCAAAGGTTTCATTTCCCTTTAAGTCCATTGAAGTCAGGGTTAAAGATTGTTTGAGTTATACATTGATTGTTTGAGTCACCTCCTTAACCCCCTTTTTACATTTACAGCTCACTGCTCTCCTCCAAAATAACTCTCATTTATATTTCTTTATTCTTTGCCACCAGTCGCGTTTTTTTGGCCACGCATGTGTACAGCAAAAAAGTAGCTTCTTTCTTCCAAGTGATTTTCATGACAAGAGAGAATATGAATTTTTAATGAGCTGGGTGCGGACAAAAACACATTGCAGCTCTAAATCAAATTTTCTTGTTATGGTATTATTGTAAAAAAAGGTCAAGTGTTTGACTTATTTTTTTAATGTTAATGTTGGTGGAACGTTTGATCTAACACATGCTACAAAAAATATTTTCAATTAAAAAAATAAATTTACACTTTTTCAAAATCAAATCATAAATTTAAACAAATTAAATTTAATTAAATGAATTTATAAAATGCAAATGGAAATAATGAAGCCGTAATAATCTACCACCATCTTATCATATTTCTATGTGCAGAAAGACTCCTTATTCGTTTTAAAACCTGGAATCCATCTGGTAAAAAGAACGGACATTGGTGAAACGAAGATTGAAGTAACAACTTCGGACAGTTTTCAGGAGAAATGCGATATACTCAATATAGAAGCCGAGCTTGAGGTATGAAAGTAGGCTATTGATCCATTTATCTAGAATATGGTGATTTTTTCGTTTTTGTCTCCACTGCGTAGCAGATAGGCGACGGTGACGGCCGCGTCAACATTGAAATCTTAGCTAAGGTTAAGTTTTTGAAATGTCATCTTAAAAAGTATATGAACCTAGTATAGCTAAACATTCTGCTTGAGTTTCAGGTCAAATAATTAAAGTCAAAGGTCATTAAACGTCAATAAACTTAGACCATGTTGGGAAATCAATATCGAAATCTTAACCAAGGTTAGGTTGTTAAAATTTTATAACTTAGAAAGTATATAGACCTTGTTCATGAAACATCGACATAAGGGTAATGGTGTATCACTAAAGATCATGCCTGTTTCAGGTCACATGACCAGGATCAAAGGTCACTTAGGGTTAACGAACTTTGACCATGTTGGGGATATTTGTGGAATTGTCATCATAACTTTAAAAGTTTACGGATCTAGTACACGAAACTTTAACATAAGAAGCATCAAGTAACTTTGAACATCCTGTGCGAGTTTCAGGTCACATGCCTAAGGTCAAATGTCATTTAGGGTCAACGAACCGTTGTAATGCTGGGTGTATTTGTGGAATCGTCATCATAACTTGAAAAGTTTATGGATCTAGTTCATGAAACCTGGAAATCATAGAGCAACCATGTATCCCTGAATATCATGTGTGCGTTTAGGGAACACGACCGTGATCAAAGGTTATTTACATGTAGGTCAATGAATTCTGACCGTGTTGGGGGTAGATTTGAATTGGCATCATACCTTAAAAAGTTTATGGATCTAGTTCATGTAACATAGACATAAGGGTAATCAAGTAAGAATGATTGTTTTGCACAGATCTTAGGTCACATGATCATGGCCAAAGGTCATTTTGAGTCAATGGACATAGAATTTAATTATCATATATGAATGTTTTTTTGTGAATAATTACTCAGTAGCTGTTTTCAAAGTCAGCACTGCTTATATATCGAATTGCGTAATGCAGGCGAGACTGCCAGAAGCGCTCCATTTGTTTTGTAAATATGCTTATTTTCTATGTTATGTTTTCTATGTTCAATATCATGTAAAAATGCAAATTCCTATTTTGAAAATAAATACTACCTTGTGAACCTTATTATGCATGCACATGTGCGCTTTCAAGGTTTTTATTCCGGGAGAGGAGACACGATTTGGAGCCCCGAAGCATAAAGGGCACACGTGAGTAATTCATCCGCCTGCAATGCATCCGGGACAGGCGAAAGTAAAGATCACACGATTTTATTTATTAAGATAATTTATAAGAAATAGACAAAATGTTTGTATATGAAACTATAAATGCTACAAATAATGCTATGGTCATACTCTTTCATAATAAGGGCCTTGGGACAGGCTACTCTCTATTTTGTATCTTGTCTTAAAGGAAACCAAAACCCAAGAAGAGAAGTAATCTTATTGGAAAGAGTAAAATGGGAGGAACAATTTTTAAAAAAAGTTTCATCAAAATCGGTTATGAAATAAGCAAGTTATGGGAGTTTGATAATTCTTGTTGTACTTACTATGGGCATCCTCAAATTGGCAAACATGCTTAAAAATGGCTGATTTTGTGGACAACTCTCCATTTGTTTTGTACACAAATTTTCAGATTTTCCTCATTATCTGTCAAATTGCATCTTGCCTCTTTCTGAGTACAACATATGTCATGGGAAAATATAATCCACACCATATATGTCAAGGTCAGGAGGAGATCATGTGAAATATGTAAAATATAGGGGGAAATCTGAAAATATGTGTACAAAACAAATGGAGAGTTGTCCACATAATCAGCCATTTTGAAGCATGTTTGCCAATTTGAGGATCCACATAGTAAGTACAAGACTTTTTAATCGTCCATAACTTGCTTATTTCATAAGCGATTTTGATGAAACTTTTTTTAAATTGTTCCTCTCATTTTACTCTTTCCAATAAGATTGCTTCTCTTCTTGGGTTTTGGTTTCTTAAAATTATTATTATCGGCAATGCAGTTCGGGTTTTTCTGGCAGTGAACTGGCCGAAGTTATGGTTAGCCTTATTTCAGGCCATTTAACCTTTGTTTGAACTGGAAAAGTACCCGATTAACCTGTCTGTTTTTTTATACTACTCATTGTTATTAATATTAGTGAATTAAAGCGAAATCTACTGAGGGGTTGATTTAATTTATGATGATTGATGAGTTATGATTTAACACCTGAGTGAATGGGGGTCTGTATCACTCATGTGTGCCCTATTACGTGAAATAAGCCTACCTTTTTCACGAACTTGTGGAGGGGGGGGGGCTCAGACATTGGTGATTAACTAACACCCCCAACACCCAAACACGTGATATGCAAATAGTACTCAAAGAAAAAAAATAAGCCACTCACATTTTCATATTTTTTAAAAGTATACTAAGAGTACATTGCTTCACATCGATTGAATCTTCTCATCATACCAAACTTGATCAAAATATACATGTCTCCGATCTTCTGTCCCGATCGAGTGCTGGAGACCCCCCCCCCCCCGCCCCTTCTGGATTGTCGTTTCCAGCGTTTGTTGTATAGAACAATATATTTGAGAGGGAGAATTTATTTCTAGATGTTTGCGAAATGTGCATGCATGCGTTGCCTCATTACAATGCGCATGTCAAGCCTGTCTTCTATACAACATTTCTCTCCATCGCTCAGATGAGCTTGTTGGCCGAAATGGTAAAGCTTGGTTCAGATGCTTTCCTCCGGGATGTGCGGAAAAGTGCAAGGACCCAAAGTATGAGTCTGATCTACCAGTTGAAGACAGTTAACGAGATGGAATTGCTGAGCGACAAGAAGATGAAGAAGCTCAGGGATACGCTGTCCGCGACAAACCTCGATGCAACGCACGTAGTAGCGGGAATAGATTGGGGAGGTCACTGTACAGTTACTTGCGAATATGAAAATAATGACAATCACGATGTAACAGGAATTGAGAGTGAAATGAGAGAAGAACTTGAGAAACTGAAGGATGCCTTGATAGGAAAAACACATACAACGGCAGATACACAAGAAGGGGGAAAGAAACGGTTTTCTTTTAGGTGTAGGGGTGACTTGTCAGCAGCAGATATTGATAAACCTATACTATACGATCGAGCGGTTGATGTTGCTAGATCCCTACCCACCTTTGTCCAAAGAACTAACGGAGGTAAAGGGGTCCCTGTCACATACCATCTCATTCCTCTAGAAAATGTAAATAGAGAACTGACATACAAGGAAATAGATGAAGGAATCATCAAAGAAACTGCAAAGGTGTTCAAAAGGGTAAATGGGGTAACCCAAAAAGTGAATGATATACGCCATGACATGTTAATTGATAGTGCATTCATTTCTTACGAGGGGCTTTGGAGAATTAACAGCGCGTGGAATGAAGTCACTGCTAAAGAATCTCATTTTAAAACTGATCTCCAAATGGTAGTGAAGAGAGTAAGATCGGGGGAAAATAGATTGAATACCCTTGCAGAATTATTGGGTAACATAAAGGCTGAATGCAAGTTGCCTTCGAAGTACGAGAGTGAGTTTGAACCGTACTTGGGAAGGGTCAAACAAATCAAATCCTATCAAAGAAAAAATATCAAGTACATTGGTAAAGAAGACGAGCTTGTAAAAGACTTCAAACAAAACACATATGTTTTGTATGTCCCACAATGCAGCAACGCTGAAGTTGAAGAGAGAAACAGGAAACTGTTCTTGCGTCTTTCATCTATATTCTTGGGCAACAAGACCTGTGGTTTCGTTGTGGTAGACCAGGAAATATTACCCAGGCATGTTTGGCCCTATGGGGTGAAGGAGCCAACTATCAAAAAATACGTACAGGGCAAATGTGAGTGTGAAGATCTCTATGAAAAAATGGGACATCATCTTGAAGTGTGCATGATTCAAGTGAAAAATCCAATTCCTGTCACTTCGATCCCAAGTGACCTTACATATGTAACGCTTAAGTGCCCTGATGCTATGGCCAAATCTAAGAGTTGTGCGGGTGAAATGTCCAAATGGAGGTGTTCGAAATGTAAACAGCTAGTCGAGTATGGCACGACTACTAAGTTATTTTACTGCAAATGCGGGCAGTCCGATCCAGGGGATTCAAAGTACCGTTGCAACGACCTACATCACAGTATTGATTTCGAAATGTATCTAAAAGTTCTGCTGAAACACGAGCTTTCCAAATTGGAACCTGTGTAAGAAATGAATATTCTAATTGTACATGTTGTAGGTGAGAAAGTTGGTAAATCTACCTGGATCAGATCCTGGCAAAACCATGAAAATTACGGGTCATTTGCCAGTTTCAATGAGGCAATGAATTCTCAGAGGTTATACGTCTTAATCTCATCTAATTCTTTGTCCATAATCCAAGATGGTAGATCTCAAAGCATCAAGGTACAGATATGACAATAAAGTGTGAATCACCATGATCACGGCTTTTCAGAATACGCAAAAAAGTAAATTCGAAAATTAGGTTTGAGCCGGTTCGTAAAATCACTGACGAAATTTCCAGTAGTAAAAAGACAGAATGGTGTCCAAAAGTGATGTGTACTTATCACATCACGGACTCTGTTTGATAATAATATAATAAACAGTATATACTGATTTGTATAGCGCAAAAACTATGTGCATATATTCTACTGCGCTGCAATTAAGAGTTAGTGAAATGCTTGAGAACAGATTTAGAAAAAGGGGTAGAGAAATGTATGGGAATTATTTGAACAGATAGGTTTTTAGTTTAAGTTTGAACGTTTCTAATGATGGACAGGATCTCATTACATACGACAAAACATTCCATAATTTGGGGGCTGCACAGGCAAAAACATGATCTCCCAAAGTTATCTTTGTATTATGAGTGCTTGGGATGTGAAGGAGCAAATAATCATGAGAACTACGCAGGTTGTGAGAGTGTCTGTGAACTTTTATTTGTAAAAGCTCAGAAATATAACTAGGGCTGGGCCACTTAGTGCCTTGTATACGATTAACAAAATCTTGAAAGAAATTCGTTGGCGAACTGGAAGCCAATGCAGATCAAAGACAGGGGTGGCCCTTGAAAATCTAGATTGACTACAAATCAGCCGTGCACATGCGTTCTGTACTCGCTGAAGACGAGGGGAGCCCATTCAGCAAACTGTTACAACAATCTACCTTACTAATAATGCATGCATGGACAAATGTTTTCATGCTTTCATCGTCAAAGTATTTTCGTGTACGCCTGAGGTTGTATACATGAAATGAAGATTTACACACATTGGTAATATGTGCTTCCATATTCAATTGCAAGTCAAAAATACTCAAAGATTAATTCTTACATTAGATTTTGGTTCTATGACTGAAGAGCCAACTGATATCCCGTCAAAATCTAGCTTATGTTTATGTTGTATATAATTATGTAACCTGTTTATGTTGTGTATGACCATGTACATATAAAAACGCAATCTATCATGAAAGGTAAAAGAGGCCTATCACGTTTTTTTTCTCTTATATGGCTATTGTAATGGTTTCATTGTGATAGATATTACTGAAGTACAATTAATATACAGTTGAATGGTTCAAATCTGTAGGATATTATGCCATTCTATTTTTTAAACGCACCTTCATCAAATATTATTATTATTATTATTTGTACTGCGCTTTTCCCATTAGGCCCAAAGCGCTTACAATGAATTGATAAGATGCAATATAAAAAAAATCACAAAGTATGAAAGAGATGAGTTTTTAATGACTTTTTGAAGATTGTTAATGATGGAGACTGTCTAATTATTAGTGGCAGGTCATTCCAGGATTTTGAAGTCGACACCGTAAAAGTTCTGTCACCAGCTAAATACATTTAAGAAACATTACAAATCCTTTTTACAAGCTCACATTGAATATAGGATATGTGATGTAAGCATGTGTGTATCAAAGGTAAATTCCAGTTCTGGTAACATCTCAAAATGACTTTTTACAGAATCTAATATAATGACCACCCAAGTGTCGGTATGAATACAAAATATGTGACAAAGGATTCTGGAAGAAATTTTGGAATTGCTGAAAAATAAGCAATATAAGCGCGGATTCGGTCACTTCCGTCGGGTCTTTATTTCAACAATAATAATACACTGTCCCACGTGTGCCTATCTGTGTTGGCGATCTTCAGTGTGATCGTATTTCAGCTTAGATTTTATGATTTCACAAAGTTCATTTTATGTAACTGTACTAGATCTAGATCTACGATGATATAGTCATACTTATCCTTGGTTTTACAGACTTTCTTAGGAAATTAGTGTTTACTGCAACTTCTATCATTTAGCTTCAAGTTGTTTTGGGTTGGGTTTTAAGGAATGTCTCATTTATTATATACTTCTATCTGTATTTTAACGGTTGTCTCTCTTGCTCATCTTGTCTAATCTGGAGGTCATCTTATTTTCCACTTCTTTCTTATCTTTCACTTTGATTTCCATTTTATTTAATTTTTCCTCTTCTGTATCCGCATCACCTGACCATTCTTTCAGCCTATTGCTCCAGCACTGTGTTCTTCTCTTTTATCTATAGCCTTCTTTGACCATTCACGGTACTTTGTCCGCTTTTCATGTTAATTTCATTCATTTCATTTATTCTCCTCAAGTCAATAAAAATACAAAACATAAAACTCATTTTAAAGTAGTACAAAATGAATGATTACGTAAGTATGATACAAAAAATACTTACTTGAGCTTTACATTTGAAGTGGATGAACGTAAAGTAAAGCAGAAGCTTTGATGTTTTCTTGCTTCTTTATTAATACGATGCCGGGTCAGACTAAACTGCGTGCTCTTTTCTTATCTAACTGATTATTCTTATTATTAATTTGCTCTTGTATGAAATTTCTGAAATTAGTTTTTACCACATCTTACAAACAAATGGAAAACATTCAAAACTAATAATTGTACATCTTTATTTTCAAATCAGCTGTAAGTTGCAATATTACGATATGTCTTTGATCAGTAGCGGACCGTGACCCGGACGAGACAAAGCATTGGGGGGCACTGCATTGTCTGTGAACAATGCTGTGCCCCCCCATGCTTTGTCTCCTCCGGGTCACTGTCCGCCACTGTCTTTGATGTTCCCTTCTTTAATCTTTCTCAAATGTGACGTAAGTAGATGATGCATTTAGATGGCTGTTATGTACATTGTACATATATATATATATATAATGTATTATATTCAACTTCATTGGATGTGTTCGAAAAGATGCTTTATGTTGGTTGTTACTCAAGAAACGTAACGCTGTACAAATAAATATCACGTGATAGTTCGCATGTTATTTTATCTTCTATTTAGTATCATTTCAATTACTTGTTCATTTACTAAAAAGGTATGAAAATAACTCATTTAACATGTTTAAAGAGTAATAGCTCTACATCATTAATTCAATTAAAGGGTTTTAAAGTTTTCACTGGAATTTTCTTCGATTCAAGCAATGATTTCATATTCTGTCGTTACTTGTGCCCTACTTGTTTTCATGATGAGCTGAATAACTCTATGCAAATTATTGTGATGTTCAGGTTTACTGAAATTTAACGTTTTCCTCTACAGCTCTTTTAAAGTGAAATCCGTATGTAGATAAGTACTCGTATAGAAATAGATTAGATTTCAGATTGTTTTATATCGTTTTATGACACTCAAGCATTCTGAACTTTTGAATTCACTATTATGTATCTTTCGCTCAGTGAAATTCGTATGTAGGCATATACCCATGTCAATAATATGCTATGTTATCATTTTCTTTGTGTTTTATCTTATGTCCATATCTTGCGATATTTCACACAGTACAAATGATGTTTAAAATTTGTTGTATAACGTTGTGTACTATATGAACCTTGAAGTAGTTGTTTAAACAGTTTAAAACAGGTTTTTGAAATCCTAAACAAACAAGCTTAATTTTCAATATCCATTTCTCAATAAACATAGCATGGTTGTTCAAATTATTAAGGCCCATTTAGTAAACAGCGTTGTATAAAATGAACCATGTAGAGTTTTATTGATTCTATGTGCTGTTTAACCATGTTAATGACATTTTCGTCATGAGAAACAAAATCAGTTAATCCACCAAGCACTATTTATATTTAGTTTGTTGTGGATGTATTTTGCATATCATCACACGACGTTGACATCAAATGATCCACACATTTTTAAAATCAGAAAAAATATATATATCTTGAATAGACCCACTGCATTACAATTATTATTTCCATTTTCCTCAAAGAGAGTACAGATCACATATTAGAAGAATAACATTTACGCAGAAATTATGAAACATTAATTTTTTCGTCGAAAAAAGAAGCAATAATACCAAGCGGGATCAAGACGAATGTTTTATATGGAATGGGGGCAAAGATAGGCTCTATGGAATATTTATTTGAAATGAATATAATCAATATGATCTTCGAATGACCGATCCATACATTTATTCTCTGGCTCAAAAAATGCCTTGGGTAAGGTATCTTCTTGATGATAATTGTAAAATGCTTTGGAAATCAATTTAAATGTCTTTTTTGGAAAAAAATTGATAGAGATATTAATATACTTTGGAAATCCAATGCTCCTGGATGTGTTTTGCAATCTTTTGGGTAACACAAAGAGTATATGTTTAGCGTGTTTGGTATATGTATCGAGAATACTACTTTGGATATTGTTGATCTCTAGTTTTCTGAACAGGGCCCATGTCAGTCTTTGTGGTTTAACAAAAATATTCGATCAAAATCAAAGAAATACTTTTATTATGAAACTAATATACGACATGCACGATTTCTGATTTTCTTATCCACCGTTTCCAGGTCACGGGATATTTGAGGAAATGGTCTTGGATTTTAATATTCCTCATTAGGATGGAAGAAAATACAATTTCTTGGTTAAATGTTTACCCGAAGAGTGGCCGGATCCAAGTTCTGAAAGTGTTAATATTTATAGTAAGTTAATTGATAAGATGTTAACCATTAAAAAGTTACCCAATTATGTTTACAGCATTCTCTATGTCAAACAGTCCCCTATAAAATCTTATGATTTTTGGAGTACTAAATTTACCCTTCCACCCAATATTAATTGGGATAAAAGACATGTTTGTAATATTTCATGCTCTATAGTGAAAGGATTCGATCTTTTTATTTCAAAATTTTTCACAGGTGTATTGCCCTAAATGAGTTTTTCTGTAAAATTAAACGGAAGGACTCCCCAAATTGCATTTTTTAAATAAATATGAAGAAACCATGGCTCATATTTATTCTTTTTGCGATTGTGAAGTAGTTCTCCCCATTCGGCAACATATACATACAATTACATTACATAAGCTTGATTTTAAATTTAGCATGACCAATTTTGACAAACAATATGGAGTATCGGCTTATAAGTTTTGTCCTATTTATTTTTACTGGCTAAGTGTTATATATATATATATTTGTAAATTCAAAACTGTTTTACCAACATTGATGCCTTTAAATTGTTTGTAAAAAAACAGAAAGATTTGGAATACTCCCTAGACCAAAACAAGAAATAAGCTTTCCATCCACTTTAAAAAATGGAAATCTGAGGTGTAACCCTGATATTTATAATCATGCTTATACAGGTGGATATTTTTCTTCGATATTTCTAGTCTTTTAAACCCATACATGTAGAGCAAGTAGCAACTCCGCAATGCTATGCTGTTAGTGTGTTTGCCTTGTATTATTTTATTGTTTTTTGTTAAGTTTTATTTTTGTTAATATTGCCTTTCGTTACAATAACTCTGATCTGTAATGATAAGTTGTAAGTATTGTGATTTTACCTGGATTATGATTTTATGATTTAATAAACCATGTAAATACAAAAAAAAGACGCATGTTTCATAATACCGACAAATAAACCGAAAAAAGAGGGGGAAGGGTTCAAAATTGAAAAAAAAAATTAAAAAATGAGACAAAGGAACTTATTGAGGATCAAAGATAATGTGTTTGAATATTGAAAATGTACTTTGCATACAATGTGAAATCGCAAATTACAGGAGCATGTGCATGTTACAGGTGCATACGTATAAGCATAATTATCATGAGTGTGATTGTGAGTGAGTTGTGTGTTGATGGAATTGTGTGATTATGGGATTGTCTCTTTGTATTATTTCACCCATTGGCGTACCTGGAAAACCTCATCAGGAGGACACCTTTTCTGACGATCACTTTGACCTCTACTTTACTATAGGCCTGCTTCCCTGTCGATTTTTTTTCTGATAACTAAAAACAGGAAAAAGGGTAAAATGTCACGGCCATATCTGGAAGCACTTTCTCATCAAAATGAAATCTGAATGAAAAATATATTGAAAGGTGGTACCCCCCGGACCGCTGGTGCTTAGACATGGTTATATGAGTATGTAGGTGTGTGTGTGTACACGTGTGAGCGTGTTATATATTTGCATTTGAAGAGCTTAATTCCATAAGGGCTAAATCCAATTTTGACCAAAATTGATTTTTGATACAAATATAATCTTAGACGTGAGAATCAAACGCAACATATCGCATTTGAATTTTTTAAAGGTTGGTTAGAACTAATTGCAAATTCGATTTTTTTTTTCCAAAAGGAGCTAAGTCCACTATCAGGTTATGTATTTTTGTTCTATTTCACATAAAGGTATGCAATACGTTTTTTTTTTTTTTTGGGGGGGGTAAATGTTGTGGATACAAGTTCACACCATCGGTGCAAATTTTGATGATTTTTTTTCCCCTTTTTATGACTACTTTTGGATATAGCTCCTTTTGGAATTAGATATCGAAAAATCACAGTCCTTAGAATGACAATGACAAAATATCATTCCTTTTTTTTCTTTTCGTAATTTTCAATGGATAAATACCAGAAAATATGGAAAATGTACTCTGCCAGCCGCATTTATATGTTTCGTGTTCAATTATCCAATATCAGACAAGCTTAAATTGGCAAAAATTGACATTTTACTATTTTATTCCAAACGGGGCTAAATCCATGAAAAATAAAATTTGAAAAATTCTTTGAAAATTTTCGAGTGCTAGATTTTTGAAAAAATGATTTAATCAATCTAAGATGATGTTAGTCAAAATAAAACAGCAGTGGCTAAGGGAAAGTGGTGAATTAAAGGTCCCTATACAGAGAATTTAAAAAAAGTGGGTTCAGCCCCTTTTGGAGAAAAACTCTTCTTTTGCAAACACTAAATCATTCCATACAATAAAACAAACATTTATAACCGGTTTATTCGTTGTACCGTACATGCACTTAATCATTAACCAAATTTTTCGCAAGCTATGAAAAAAATAAGAAAAACCATCTCTCAGTAAGCATGTCTACCTTCTAAAGAATCGTGTAATGCTAATTCATTTCAGTAGCAGAAGAGGGGGAAAGAAACTAGGCATTTTGCACTCTGGTATTCATTAACTTGTACCCATCAGGGATGACAGCAAGATGCAAAAATGCTCAGCGGAAAGATTCATCACATCATTATTTACATGATTTAACCTATACAGTGCGTATCAAAAAAAGTTTACACAATAAAGATATACAACATGTAGGTCATTTTTTTCACATATAATCTTGGGTTTGGGTCTAATCTATCTAATGAAAGTAAAAGTTTTGACAGAATGTTACACTTGAGTGAGCACTGTCCATTTTTGTAAAGCTCGCAGAAATCTGTTGGCGCAGAAATGCTCATTTTCACGCTGTGTCAAGGGGAAAAGGTGAAATCAAACATACCCTGCGAAACATTATCATACATTTCCCTTGCACTTTTAGTCAATTGAAATAAAACGGATACATTCAATCATTTTGTAACAATTTTGCCACCCAAACTGAACTTTCAACACTTAGTAAGCACAACCTTTTCCCTTTTTGTGCCAGCTGGATCTGACGACATAACTGAATCTGAACAAGTTTATATCAGACATCTCCAGCTTTTTTTTCATTAAGTTTTTATCATTTAAAGTGGGATTACATTTCATTTTTAATTTAATACTTTTTTTCTCCAGCCTAATCCAGCCTAAGCCATTTTATGAAAATTACAGCTGAATGTAAAGCAAATATCGTCACGATGGCCTCGGTGTGTGGGGCAATGGGGTGGGGTGTAATGTTAAAAAAGGTCAAAGATATCTTCAAATCAATTTTACTAGCTAAACTCCACGTGTACTTTATGATTAGGGTCTACTTTTATTCGCATAACTATTTCAAAGTTATGCGCAAATTATTTTTCACTAACCTTTCAAAAGTTAAAAGTAAAAGTGCTTACTCAACATGCTCAAGCGGAAATATTTTTCGATAGTTAAATCGTCATTTCTAAGTGTAAACATTTTTTTGATACGCACTGTATATTCAATTAAATATTAAGAAACAAACGAAAGCAAACAACAGAACAGGCCCCCCCCCCCTCAATCTAGAATATATTAACATTTAAAATGTCCACGTGCATGGTTATATACGCTTGCTCCATCATCATTGGTCCTCAATTACGCTGAACAACCTTGAATGTGTAGCTATCCTTCTTTGACATGAGTGAAGTGTTGTCGACAGGGGGTGGAATCTGAAATTGAAAAATTGGTAAAAACACAGAAATGTATGAATATGATGATAATAAGGTATGTCAGATTAAAAAACACAAATTATGGCAAATGTTTCTGATCAAGACGTAGAGAAGAGATTAATATTGCTTTATACTGTTATCAGATTCAGACTGAAAACGATGTGAATGTCTTGTGACATTAATCCAATTATTAATAACATTGGACTTTACATACGAAATAACTTAATTTACTATTGAACACATATCAGACTCCAAATATTCTCAGATCAACCTTCTTCAAGTAGAGATCTTTTAGGTTAAATATATTTGAGATAGATTTGGCAAAAATCTTCCAAGATCTTGTGAAATCTCAAATCAAATAATCCCTCAAATATCAATCAAACTCAAAAGTTTTGTGAGACGTACAATGAAAGAAAAATAATTAAATGTACGATATTCTATTACAATTAAAGGGATGTACCGCGAAAACTTCTGAGGTGCCCTTAAGTCCCCCCTCCCATTATGATAAAACAAAGCTGTAAAAAGCCGAGGAATGTTGACGAAAGCTAGAATTGAAAGACCCTCGCACCCCCAAAATTTTCTAAAGCTAAAATAAGCTGAGATCAAGCTGTAAAAAAAAATGCTGAAGTCAGCTAAGACGCGAAAGTCTCAACTCACACGCCTGTTTTTCGCCTAGTCGAGATGAATCTAAAATCCCCAGTGTATATAAGATGTTGGTAATACCTTGGTTAGTGGGGAAATCCCAAAGCGAACTTCTTGGAGAGATCGAACAAGCGCCATCTTTGCCTCCATGAGGGCGAACCTTATAAAAAGACAGATACGAGGACCAGCACCAAATGGCATCCAGGTGAAAGGATTACGACCCTCACGATTCTCCTTGGGGAATCTGTGAAAGGGGTGCAAGGAAAGGAAGGAGAGAAGGATTTGGAAGTCAGCCATCCAGGTTTTGAGGGATTCAACTCACACTCACAGGCTCGTATTCTGTAGCCAGGTTTAACTCAAACTCTGGTTTAAAGTTGTGGTTTAAGTATTGGAAGCCAAAAGTATCAAATATTTTCATTAGGTTGTACGTTTCTTATGTTTATTCTGCTCTATCCCGATTCATCGATGGTGAAAACAATCATCCATTTATACATGCTAGATAATAATGAATGATTTAAGAGCCAAATAAGCTGAAATATGATATATATACTGTTAGTGATTTATGTAACAATTGGCCATCCATACATAAACCACAACTTTAAACCTGAGTTTAACTTAAACCCGACTTCAGAATACGGGCCACAGAGTTCACCCTCATCCAACCCTCCCCTTTACTCTGTTCGGTGCATCCTAATCCCTGTAAAAACCCAACCCTCCTACCCCTTGCGTCTCCCATGTCATTTTTGGTTGTCCCTTTTTTCCTCTGACCAGCCACCTCGAACTCAAGCACCCTCACAAAATAATAAAAAATGACAATAATACTACAACATACAACATCTCTAACAACTGCATACTATTCCACGGATTTAGCATTCATTTCGTACCCTGAACAGGGTCCTGTTTCATAAAAACTTACATAGCAAGTTTAGTATCAGCCAATCAAATGATTTCAGCAGCTTTAAACTGTTATTAAAAGTGCATTTATCATTCCAAGTTTTAGTTTTATGAAACGGGTCCCAGGTAATCAGCATTCAAGAACTGTCTTCCTATCGGTACTACACCCGTGAAAATAGCTCGGGTCAAAAGAATTTTAGACAAAGAAAACGAAGGTAACTGGAAGACGTTTTATATATTTATATCAATAAGATAGGCACTCATCATATTTTACAATATACAGGTGAAGACTTGGATAAACGCATAAATAAATTTTGGAAAGATGTTTTAACTTCATGGTCTCATTACAGATACTTCAACCCAGTTAAATATAAAGATATTTTAATCAATCATTGTGGAATAACTCTTATATTAAAATAGACGGTAAAACGATATTTTTTAACAATGGTTTGAAGCAGGTATTATATATAAAAGATATTATAAAGAATAATGGAGTATTTAAAACTCTGAACTTCAAGACGACTTTAAAACTTATAAAAAAAACACTGTTTAGATAATTCAGAAACCAAGCGGTGTGAAAAATGGTCTGATTTTCTAAATGTAGATCTAAGTCTTTTGATCCAATGGCAACATAGATTTTTGACTATTTATTGGGTTACTTTGGATTAAAAAATCACAATGTTCCAGTATACGTTTATTCACCGTCGTATAGCAACCAATGAGTATTTGTTTAAGATAGGCGAGAAGAATTCACCATTGTGTATTTTTTGTAAAACTGAACCACGAACTTTGATGCACTTATTCTGTTTATGCCCTATTGTTTCTAAATTTTGGACGTATGTAAATACTTGGTTGAATTTCCACAATATAAGTTGTTACAAATTTTCAAATATCGATATATGTTTTTGGTGTTCAAGGTAAGTTTTAACATCTCTCAAACACAATAATTTTATTTGCAAAATACTTCATTTTCAGAACAAAATGTCAAGAAGGACAACTTTCGTTAGCTTTATCCATAAATGAGTTGAAATTTGTTGAAAATATTGAAAAGTTTATTGCTTTAAAAGAGGGCAAGGAGATGCTACATTAAAAAATGGAGACCTTTTACTAATTTTTAATTAAGTTGAGACTTGCTTTCATTTGTTATGTATTTAATGATGTACTTTATCTTCATTACGATGAATATTGATGTATCTTGTTGAAAACGATGTGAATTGTACATATATTTTGTTTTATTAAAGCAATAAAGATTCAAAAAAGAAAAAAAAAAGCCTTTTTTGGTTTTTTTGGAGGAGGGTCCGGCGAATGAAGAATCGCATACGCAATCATACAGTCACTAACAAATACAGGGAAGGTCGCCCTACCTTATCACTCTTGGAGTCTTGCCCTGATCACCAGTCAGTTCAGTTTACACACACAGAGGTCTGTCACCATCGGAGGTTGTGTGTATAAAATGTCTCGTACCAGTAATCTTACTTGTGTAGAGTGTATGCTTTTCCCGTGAGAGTTATCAGGTGAACTCATTGTTAATGTCACGATGTCGTCCACTTTACTAACTTACCTACATAAACTACTGAAGCTAACCCCCTATTTGTTCATATTTATCAAAAAACGGTTTATTTCAACAAGGGTATCTATAGCAGCTGAAAAGCCTAATTGCATTACCCTTTACAATCTTTTACATAAAAGTACAATCAATATCTTATCAATATCATATCAAATTAAAAAAAATCAATTTACACAAATCTACATCATACGAAATATTAAAACAAATAGAAAGGTTGTTTATCATGTTGAGGGTGCAAATATTAAATTACAACATTCATCCCCATCATAATAAACCAAAACTGAAAATACATAAGGCAAAAAACATAAAAACAATGAATTATGTCGAACCAGATATTAGCACAGAAGAGATGGGAATAAAGAAAAGAAAAGAGAGAAAGAGAGAGAGAAAGAAAGAAAGTGTGTGAGAGTGTAACAATTAGAATTTCTACTATCATAGATCCTAGTAGATTTAAATGATTCAGTATAAGGTGTACATTATTTTAGTTAAGCATACAATCCATAAATACACTTATAATATTAATATATACACAACAAAAAAAGTAAGTCCCCCTAAATCAAATTGCTGTAACTTTTGAACCGAATTATTTTGAGATATGATATTTCATGGGTGGTTTTCTATACTCATTAAGCAACTCCTGGAGAAAGGTGAGATTGATCGGTCGAGTCATGCATGAGTAATTAAAGATTGAATTAAAAATGACAATTTTTAAAGTCACAAGAGTCTTTTTTCAGATTGTGCAAATACTAAGTTGGGCAAATATTGTTTTTAGGTGAATTTTATGGTGTTATGCTGTTTTACTATTCATCATTTAACCACTCACACCAAATTTTGATATTGTTTGTTCATGGTTGAGTGAGCACGATGTATTGCAGGGGCCGCGGAAGCGGGGGGGGGCTTCAGCCCCCCACTTTTTTTCCATAACCAAGTACAAAAATGTAATACGATTGTGATTTTTGGCAAGGTCAGCCCCCCCCCTCCCACTTTAAAAACTGCTCTGCGGCCCCTGTATTGTGACGTATCATCATTTTTGGTAGTATCTTCTACAACTTGTTAGATCATGTTAAAATTTGAAAATGTTGACGGCTCCCTCGAGTATAGGCCCCTCCCCCATTTAAAATTCTGGATCCACCACTGATCTGTCCATATATTCAACTGATCCTGAGTTATTGTTAGGAAAAGAATACCTTAATGCAATATAAAGAGTATTCATTCCATTTCGAATGTGCTCGCTCAACCATGAAAATGGTTAAAGTTCGGAAAGTGTGTGGTGATAGAAATGATGGATGATAATAACAACAGCAATTAAAGGCACATTTGAAACCAAATTTGCCCTCAATATTCACGTTATCACCCTTTAAAATGAGTCTGTGACATTGAAAATACCCATTTTCCCACTTTGATGCGTGCTCACTCATCCATGAATAAACAAATCAATTTAATTTTTGCACAGAATTCTCCCCATAGGTTGATAAAGATTACTGACAAACGACATTGCTAAAGACAGCCTTGAAAAAAGGTTCCACCATATTGAATATGGGATTACGTATGCTTAAACATATGCACCCATAATGTGCACAAGTCTATGGGAGAGGAAGTCAAAATTTTAACAAATATGAAATGAGGGTTTGTTTCATGGACGGTTTTTGTTTCTTCTGCCAACAGTTATTTCATGAAACTTCGCACATGGCTTCAGAGTAACACTATCCAAAAGGTGCGCATACCAAAATAACCATTTGATACGGTTCAGAGTGGGGCCAAGGCCTTGAACTTTCTTCTCATTTGCATTATTTTCGAATATTGTGTGCTTACTAATGCATTAAACATCGGGATTCTCATGAAAATCAAATCAAGTGAACTGTGCAAGGAGTTTTGTGACAGATATCCATAGTTACAAATTACATTTTTTCCAATAACGTAAAAAAGAGCTAATCACATTCCACATGTTCATTCAAGCGTAAATGTTTAATTTGACACCCTTGAATCATTGATGCATGCTAATTGGTCATGAACATAACGAAAAAGTTGAGTTATGTTAACTGTCATCATACTCTAGCATTTTTATTGATAGAAATGTGTAAAAATCCAATTATAGCAAATTTGGGCTTGAGTTTATTCAACCTTGATATTTAGCTAAAAAAGTTGTATCGTCTTTAAGAAAGTACCATTTACAAGCCTTCTGACTATTTTCATGATGAGAATGTAGAATTAGTTCCAATAAAATGGAATCAAAGTCATGATACTTTGCTTGTGACTTTTGAAAAGTGAAATTTTTGCCTAATGACGGTGCTCACTGAAGCATGACTTAACATACGTCCACAACATTTACTCAGAGGGTAGCTTATAAAATTACCTACACGCTCATGTAAACATATATCAAAAACTCGCATTGGTTCGGAAATTATTGATGTTTGTTTAGGGGGGGACTTACATTTTTTGTTGTGTATATAAATTAACTCATTAATTAATAATAATAGAAAATCCATTTAGAGATAAAATTGTGTTTTAATGTTGTAAGAAAATTCCAAAAGATTAATTAAAAATTCACATCTGAGTGGCAAGATTCGTTTTTCTTTCCCGTACTAACATGATTCAAAATTTTGTAATGAAATAATGAGTTCATCATCTTTTAAGTTGTTTACTAAAAGCAAAGGACAGAGAGAAGAAAAGACGATACAATATGAATTAGAAAGAGAGGGAAATTGATCGAAAATCAAAGAGAGAGAAATGGCGGGAAAGAGGGAGAAAGAAAGGAGAACAGCAATGAGGTGAATTGAGGTAGTAAAAAAGACAGTTGACATAAAGAGTGATTGCGAGTGTACAACAGATGAATATTTTTTTCTATTCAATATGCATGTACATACCATTGAATTACTTTATCGTATCTTGAATTGCATTTTTTATTATGTGTTGTTAAATGTTTTTAATATTGGAATTGAATAAAGGTGAATTGAAAAAGTTGAAAAGTACGTTATTAAATTGATTGCACTTCCTCATTAAATTTGACAATTTACTAAACAGCATAATTCCAGACATGTGAATGAACCAACAGCCACTAGACGGGTCAATAGCTCATATCATATCCACCTGGGAGATATGATTTTGGTGTCTAGACCATGGTTTCAATGGTCAAATAATACATTGGGGAAAATTACAAGGACAGTCAGTGGTCCGGTATGTAAAAAAATCCAAGATGGCTTCCAAAAAAGGAGTAAAAACACGCTGTTGCTACTTAAAGAAAATCCCCAACATAGTTTGTTGAATATCCGGGAATGGGATTTTTGTGCCTATACCTTGGTTAAATGGGTCATATAATACATTGGGATAATTTACAAGGACAATGGGTGGTCAAGTATTTCCAAAAGTGCACGGTGGCTTAAAAAGAGTATGAATTAGCTGCTGGTATTTACAAAATTGACATAGTTCATGTAATATCCATCAAGGACATACGATTTTGATGTCAATATACTATGGTTTTAAAAGTCAGAAAATTAGTTACAAGGACAATCGGTGGTCCAGTATGTCGAAAATCCAAGATGGCTTCAAAAAATCGAAGTCTAACATGACTCCTTTTACTTTTAAAATGAACATAGTTCATTTAATATCCACCAGTGAGATATGATTTCTGTGTCCACACTATGGTTTCACGGTTAAAATAATACGTTCGGACTGGTTAACTTGGTATGTAGTTGTCCAAGAGGGTTTTCAAAATAGGCATCTAAAACGATTCGTATCACTCAATAGTAGTCAGAGTTGTACAATATTTATCTGTAAGAAATAATGTTGGTGTCTAAACTTTGGTATGAAGGGACAAAATATACATTTGGACAAGTAACAAGGATGGTTAGTATTCCATTTTGTCAAAATAAATCCGTGGTGGATTCTAAGATTTCATCAAATGGGTGCTGTTACCATCTCATGAAACAATACGATTACTTATCCCCATGTAGACATCAAGTATAGGCACCAATATTATTTCTCACAGGTGGATATTTTATGAACTATGTCCATTTTTTAATAAATGCAGATATATTAGAACCCATTTTTTGAAAGCCAACTTGGATTTTTATGCAAAATAGATAACTGCATATCATGGTCACAAGTCCCAAAGTATTTTTTACCCTTGGAAACCCTAGTGTAGACACCAAAATAATATCACCAAGGTTTATTTGTAATGTTCCATATCCACTTTTAAGTAAAAACAGTCATTTAAGACCCCCATTTTTAAAGCCATCTTCGATTTTTGGACATACTTGACACCCGACTGTCCTTTCAACTTAATAACCCAATGTATTACTTGACCCTTTAAACTCTAGTGTAGACAGCAAAATCATACTTCCAAAAGGTGTATTTCTAATAAAATATGTATACTTTTAAATAGAACAGTCAATTTACACCCCATTTTTTGAAGTCATTTTGGCTTTTTTTAACATACAGACAACTGACTGGTCTTGTAACTTACCCTAGTCTATTACTTGATCCTTTAAACCATGGTTTATACACCAAACTCATATTCCCCAGACAGATATTGAACAAACTATGTCCTTTTATAAGTAACGTCAGACATTTTTTTAGTCCATTTTTGGAGGCCATCTTGGAATTTTGGACATATTAGACCACTGACTGTCATTGTAATTTGTCCTGATATATAACTTGACTCTTGAAACCATAGTTTAGACAACGAAATCATATCTCACAGGCGGATTTAAAATGAGCTATGCCACTTCTGAAAATCAGCAGCCATTTTAGAATCAATTTTTGGACGCAATATTGAATTTTTGGTAACACCAGACCACTGACTATTCTTAAAACTTGTCCTTATGTATTATTTTACCCTTGGAACCAGTGGTTTAGACACTAAAATCGCATCTTCCAGGCCGATATGAAATTAGCTATATCCGCTTTAAGTAACAGCAGTCAATTTAGAATAATTTTTTTTTAAAGCCAACTTGGATTTTTGAACATACTGGACCACTGAGTGTCCGTTATTTATTTATTTCCTCAATCGGTCGTACCTCCCAGCAATCCTCAACAGGGCGCCCTCATGCGGGTTAATAATGCAGTGACGTTTATATACACACGATTTGAATACAACTACATGTATCAAACTTTTGTTTTTATACCTGTACAACCTATGCAGTTATTAATACAATGTTTGATTACATGTATGTAGTCTCAACATTCTTTAATTTTATGCCGTTATGCAATTCAGTCATGAGGTTAACTTCATATTCAGAGATGCAATTACCAACCATTTGCTTTCAGATTTTCTTAAAGAAGAGTTCGTAGTTTCAGCAATAGTTAACCATTGGCCAACATGCACGCAATCAGGGGCGAATCCAGGATTTTCAAAAAAAAGGGGGCGGCACATTATCTAGAGGAAAAAAATGACAAGCAAAATAAAGAAAAGGGTCTTCACTTTCTGTTTTAACGGGATTTTTACATTAAAGATTTTAATTGAGCCTCTCAAAAAACAAGGCACGGGTCAGCTTTGCCCCCGCCCCCTCCCCTGGATCCGCCAGTGCACGCAGTATAACTAGCCATTGAGTGAAAATATAATTCAAATTCAATAATCAATCTTGTGCGTTGTTTACTGTATATCTTTTGTATTTATTTTGTGTTTAATTGTCGAATGTGCATGTTTATCGTATTATATATTATGAATGATATGGGAAATGTGAATCTACTTTGGTTCTTATTGTCAAGTCTTTCTTTTTTTTTCTCTCACGTGCATAGCAGAAGCGAGACATAGTCTCCCGTGCTTTTCCGATGGCGGAGGCGGCGTAGTAAGCTTTTCAAAATGGCAATGAAAAAGTGAATATGTTGGATTATTCAATACAACTTAGTCCAACACTCCCGTTTAATTGAAAACCAAACTGCAGGGTAGACTGCAAGGAGTTTTATCGGCTCCGTTACACAAAAGTATGCAATCGATCGCTACATACCAATAACCAATCATGATCATCGTTGCAAGCGTAGTCTGTTTAACATACTGATTGGGAACCAATCAGTGCGGTTCTTTCATTCATTGCAAACCTTTGAGTTACGATACAGGGCCGAGGTTGTTCATATTATACTGTTTTTACACATCAGGGTAATTACTGAAATAATGATACAGATGTATGTTGTATTGTGATACCATGGGGAGATTGTCGCCCCGTATTTAATCACATTTTTTAAAAACACATTCTGTGTATTGACATGATTGATATGATATGTATTTTGTACTACCGTGTAATAAATGTAGGACTATGTGTATATTAACTACAATGTCTTTTTAATTTTCTAGCAATGATTTATGGATGTGATCTTCAGATTCTTCTTGTGTGTTATCTCTGCAGTATTATGGAAACTTATAATCGAATTGCGCGTAACGTGTGTGTTTTTGGTAATTTATACATAGGAACTCTTAAAGGAAACCAAAAGCTAAGAAGAGAAGTAATCTTATTGGAAAGAGTAAAATAAGAGGAACAATTTAAAAAAAGTTTCATCAAAATCGGTTATGAAATAAGCAAGTCATGGACGATTAAAAAGTCTTGTTGTACTTACTATGTGGATCCTCAAATTGGCAAACGTGCTTCAAAATGGCTGATTTTGTGGACAACTCTCTACACATATTTTCAGATTTTCCCCTTTATTTTACATATTTCATATTATCTCCTCCTGACCTTGACATATATGGTGTGGATTATATTTTCCCATGACATATGTTGTGCTCAGAAGGAGGCAAGATGCAATTTGAAAAATAATGAGGAAAATCTGAAAATTTGTGTACTAAACAAATGGATAGTTGTCCACAAAATCAGCCATTTTGAAGCACGTTTGCCAATTTGAGGATGCCCATAGACAGTACAACGAGAGTTTTTAAACTCTTATAACTAGCTTATTTCATAACCGATTTTGATGAAACTTTTTTTCAATTGTTCCTCTCATTTTACTCTTTCCAATAAGCTTACTTCTCTTCTTGGGTTTTGGTTTCCTTTAAAAAAGGGAATAATAGGAATCGTTAATCACAGAGACTTGGCTTAGACAAACCAAGTCTTCATTGTGTATTGAAAATGAATAATTTACAACAGTATAGTCTTGTAGATTAATGTATCAATTAGCTAGACGTGAATTGTGAACGTTAACATTTTTCAAAATGAATGATATGTACATAGATCAATTACTTAAATTAAAATCTTATATCGCAATAATCCGATTGTTTAGTAATGGATCAATGAGCTCGATGTGTATTTGAAAACGTTATCATTATCCTCAAATGATTACATGTGATTTCATTTGCGATAAAATATGTCGTCCCTGCAACATTACTGGTCGTGCAGAACATGATTAAGTGAAAAACTTTATTTATAGTATCCAACAGCCCAACTTGACATTTATAATTTTCATCGTGCCACCATCCAATATTGTACGTGGTATCTTATTTCGTATTGTTTGATCTTCGTATATTCTTATTTGAATAGTAGTGGCATTATATGGCACTGAGATAGATCCTTGTCATTTGATGAGTTGTTTGATATCGATCACTCAGCCGATATTACGTGGAATTTTAGATCCATATGGTCTTGTGTACTGCTCGCTGAGGCCACTGCAGTGCAATGGCACTAAGAGTATCCAAATGCAATATTTGAATACCTTTAAGTTTGCCAACCTGATTAACAAACAATGACTTTTAGAGTTTTCCAATTTCCAGAACTATCCATCAATAACGTCTTCATACTTGTTCAATTCGTTAATGCAGTAAATGTATGCGATTGTGTTATTTCAATGTATAGTTGGACTGCTGTATTCTGAATTTGCAATGTACAAGTGAATTTTTGTACTGTTGAAATAAAGGAAATGAAATAAAATCATAATTATATATTTTTTTATAAATGATACTCAAGGAAAACCAACGTTATACATTTACCTTTTAAAGATTATTTTATCTCAGTGGACGTTGTATATTCATGTGCGTTTTCAAGAAAATAAATTTTGTGGGGTTTTTTAGTGGATTTGTAGTTATGTGATGTTTGGGACAACACTCATACACCTATTCTGATACCGTCAAATCGTAAAACATGAGTTCGGATTGTGTCTGCAATATATCAAATTTAATAATTAAAAAATGAATAAGTTCTGGAATAAGATACTAATAGTATTTTCGAAATTTGTAGAAACTACATGTATTATGTTCTGAAAGAGTATTTTACTCTCTTTACCAAACGCTATGAAAATCTTTATAATGGTAGCCATCGCATTCATACCATTGTAGCGAGTGGATCAGGATTATGAAAAATCACAAAAATTTATGTTTGCAAGTTAACTTATTTTCTATTTTTCAGAACTAGGGATATTAAAGATTGTTAAGCATGTTAACGATCACATGGCCCCTTTCAAAGTAACTTTGATTTTAACACCCCTGACAATTTTGGCTATGAATAAAACAATTTTTATATTTTGACAACTAGGAAAAAAACATGAAAGATGGAATATTGATCGGTCGCATGAAATCACATAAAATTGATTTTTTTTAAGTTCAGAACTATACCCCTTGAATCCTATAAAATTCTATTAATGCCATCATAATTACCAAAATCACTACGCCATTTTCTACTGTACTCTCCATGTCTTTTGCATTTTTTAATGAGTTTCCTAACTTAAATGTTCGTTCATGCCCAACAAAAAAATTCCTTGAAGAGGCAAGCTAGACATTTCCTTATTTCAAAATATGAAACACAAGGCTGATAATAATGTCATGTATGTTTATTACCACTGCATGGTTACATAATGTACCACCACACATATGAAATTCATTTTTTTTTACTATTGTTTATATTTATTATATACAAACAAAATACCTCACGAACGAGTCTTCGTTATCAAACATGATGTCTTGTTATATATTGTTTAAAACTCTCTTCATATTTCTCTCTTTCTATTCAGTTTTTTTCCCACTCTGTTCTTTTCACCCCTCACCCTATCTCTTTTGCTCTTCTTTTTATTGTTGATGTTCGCATCATTGAATATATCATTTTAGCCAATGTATAATTATGTATCTTTGTATTCTTCTTTCTCATGGAACATCATTCTCAAGCTCATAGAGCTTAAGATGCTCCAATCATGTATATATAATATAAATGATTATACTAATATGAATATCATGTAATGCTGAAAATGATGTTGTATATATAATATATATATATATATATATATATATACATGAATAAAGAAATCAAATCAATCAAATCAAACCTACATGTCTCTTATCTAGTCCCTTGAAAAATTGAAGTTGGATGGGCTAGTCAGTGTGTGAGAGGTAGACTTCTCTTTGAATAGAATATTACTGTAATTTAAGGGGAAACGCGTACGGAGTACAGGCATGGCCCTGGGAAGATGGGGTGCTAGGTGTGTTGTGTGTATTATTTCCCTAGGTAGGTGTTAAACATTCAGAAAATTGAGAAATGAACGCAAAATGACAAATTTTGTTCTTTTTTTGTCAAAATTCTCGGACAGAAATAATCTCAATTCGTAGTGAATTTTTATGCTTGTTAAATCTACATCAACCCCCCCCCCCATAAAAAAAATGTTCCCAGGGCCTTGTACGGTTAATTATCAATTATTAACCGTAAATATCGGCAAATTGATGCAAAACTTTCAATCAAATCTTCGCACGGTATACCGTAAATTGCTTAGTTCGTATTTTCACCGTAAGATGTGGCCTAACGTAAAGCTAAAATATACTTCTTATTATCTTCAGTTTATTCTTAAAAATACGATTTTTTTGTTACAGTGATCAATAGTGCAAAGAGATGTATGTCCTATGTCTGTGTCTTAGTTTCGTAAATAATATGAGACATAATTATCGTTATTATGGAAAGATAAGAAAGGGATGCGATCAAATGTAACTGAAAAATCAAACGCAACCTTTTTAAACCAATAAAAAGCGTATTTCGGGACTTTCGATTGAATACATGAGTTGCGTCTTAACCAAATTCTTTCTTCAACGTGCCCTTATCATGCTAATGCTATAATAAGACACACCAGAGGGCGCTTAAATAAAAACCGAACTCGTAAACTGGATCCGAGGGTGGGGCGGAATTATTTCAGAATTCCCTTACTAGAATTTAGAATATAGGGTCGGGTTGTCATTTCACAAAATGACACTGCTGTATCTGAACAAATTTTCAATGAGGTAATGTATACATACTCATAGGATACTTCTGAAGAGAAAGAATGGAAAGGGGTGGGGGCAGCAAAGGAGTTCAAGATCCAATGGATCTTCACCGACCCTATACCCAGACCCATACCAAGGAAGCTATCGGTTTTTCTGCACACAAATATCGTTTTCGCACGCGATGTCTCATCTAAAAGGGCGTCTTAAGCATATTAAGGGGCGATCAGACAACTGGGTTTAATAAAATAATAGTTATAACAGTGTATAATGTAAAATATTGGTGAAGGTTCGATGCAAATCTGCCTTAGAATAACGGAGTTATAAATGATTTTTTTTATTTTGTGACGTCACAGGTGAGCAGCTTCTCTGTAATATGTCGCGCGATATCAATTCCCAAAATGCACTCTCCTCAACAAGTAAAAAAAAATCAAAAGTGACTTCATTAATGCGCCGGATGTATAAGCAGACACGTTGTGTTTTCCCCCATTTCATAACAACAAATATATAAATAATATACTTATTGTGCCATGAATTTATGGAATTTATGTTACATGATACGGGTGCTGCGTAACAGAAATTAATCACATTCTTATTTTGTGATGGATTTTCATCAAATCTTCACCAATATTTTTTTGTATTTTACTTCTATCATTAAAAACCAACTTTTTGTCGTGGTGAGCTTCCCCTTTAGACATGACAAGATGGTGGTTTATCATGTTTATGGCAGTTCTCAAATCACGGTGTGACCATAGCAACTACTATATTCGCGCTCATACCGTATTTACAACGTTGAGTTAGAGAGAGTACATCTGACTGGCGGATTGGAACAAGTTCAGTTTCAAAAAGCCAAGATCAACACGAAAAAAAAACCACATTTAATTACGTTGGCAGTTCCCGAGGATTCTTAAGATTTATAGCGGATGAGCGACGGATGACTAGGTTTTATGAGCGGAATCAACGTGTTCTTTAGCGGAGCTCAGCGAATAGTCGAACCGCTGTGAACCACCATCTAACCTCTGATGTGCGATCTCCCCCCCCCCCCCCCCCACACACACACATTTACATTGACGAGTGGATACCATGTGCGACCCCGGAAAACACGTAAAAGGGTGCCTTTTTCAGGATGGGGCACGTTACTTACGTATCGTAATAAGGGTGTCAAAACACTAAAATAATGAAAAAATTGTATCTGTTTTCGCTAGGAAAGCTACGGTGTTTAGAATACGATTAGCGCGAGATGTAGGAGTTGGGGCTTCCATTGATATAGGTAAACATGGTAAAGGTAAAGCCGACGACCAACGTCCGACATGTCCGATATAACCATGAAAATATCACGGTACTTGTTTAGGGGGTCAAATCAGGGAATACTTGGCAAAAGTGTCGTTATGGTTCCAATATTTGTTAAGGTTAAGGGGTGCATTTTCAGAATATTGAAAATATGTGTTTAGGGTGCTTTTCGAGACCCCCATGGTTGTGCATGATCCACTCGCCAATGGAAGTCCCCCTCCCCCGATCCCCTTCAGATATTTTCTTTGCGCGACATTGCACAGTCGACGTCTTACAATTCATTTGATTAAATATGTCTTAGATAACGCGTCGAAAGTTCGGAATATAAGAGCCAATATCGAGGAATCAACACGCCTTGCCACATCAGTAAAAAAAACTAATCATATTTTGTTTTAGATAATCAATTGTTATCAAATGGCTGACGTGACTTTCAATATGACAAAGGTTTATTTGCATATTCGAAATGTGCGTGTTAGTAATCTGCAAATTATCGTTATACTAAAAAGTTTTCTTACAATGCATACATAGGCCTACAGAGTGAGTCAGAAAAAGAATGTCCCATTTTTGTAAAGTTTTCTTGTCTGTGGTAAGAACATTTAATCATTGATTTATCAATTGAGATGTCCTTATAGAGTATTACCCCTCTTATTTTGGTAACATTTTTATAAAGAATTCAGCATGCATGCATGGTTGACTACACGAGATAATCTCCAGAGGACGTAAAATCTTAGTCTCGCCAAGTTGCTGGATGAAGAATGGAACAAGGTGTAAAAAACGTGCAGACAGAAAGACACCTACCCATCCTTACAAACATACACCTACACACACACCCGAACACACGAAGACATCCTCTCTTGCAGAATACATCACCTCTTCCACGGACACTATCTGTCACAAGCCTTCCTAGATTCCCACACACTTGTGAAGTTAAGTAAATGCTTCCATATCAGGCATGCCATTTTGAAGTTAGACATCTAGGAAGTTGGCCATTGCTGATCAATGAAACCGTAACCGATAATATAAGGGGGAAGGACGAAATGTAAGCACTAATTTATGAAGTGTTTAAGAAGTTTTTATGAAGCATTTACAGGGGATGGAGTATGGTTGGATGAGTGCGTGTGTGCGCGCGCGAGAGAGAGAGAGGTAATGTGTCATGTGTGTTTATGTGTGTTGATGGGGTGGAATAACGGGTAGGAGTCTTTCCGCTTCCATCAATGAATCTTTCCACATTTATTTCATCTTCACCAGCCACTTGGCGCAACTAAAAATTTACGTCCTTCTCGTAGTCAGTCAGTCATGGAAATATCCTTATGAAAATTATATCAAAATATGTAGGGAGGATAATTCTACCAGGACATATCAATAAAATGATCATACTTCAGGAAAGACAACTTCAAGCTGATGAGACATTTTTTCTGACTCACTCTGTATATTGCGTTTCCAAAGCTCGAGAAGTACGTGCCGAAGATCGAGTAATCAACAAACTTTGCCTCATTAAACAGACTGATATTTTGCCTCTTTTAATAAATTGTGATAAAAAAAAACATTGATATGACTGTTTGGATATAACAAAGGCTCATTTGCACATTCGGAATGTGCAGGTAAATAATTTCCAAACTCTTGTTATTTCGGTGAAATTTATCACAATAAAGAGGAGGTCAGAAAACGATCTAAAGGTTTTATTAGGTGATAGCAATTGAGGACTTTAGTATCATTAATTGGCTGATTACATTTGATATTCCTAGCAATACTGAAGTAATCAAACAGAACATATTCCGAATGTGAATGTTAATAAAGCTAGCCAGAATAACAAGCTAAAGGGTTTACCTGGGTAAAGGTAACGAAGACTTTAGAATCATAGCTTCTAAATTATATTTAATATAACTAGCAATGATAATAAGCCAAATGTTTACATCAGACTACAAATAGTTTAATAAAATAAACACAATCAGAACAAATTTAACAAACGGAACACAGTAATCGATTTCAGTGTCATGACTGACAAGCACTTTTTAGAATTTTAGAAGTTTTTTTGTGATGGGGCGGTTTGTAGGTTTACAGTTAAATTGGCATATATCGTTTTACTTTTATATTCTATAGTAACAGGATTACCAAATACCAATTTGCAATCCACGCGTCATGATGACAGATAAGACCCAGGCGTAAAGATGTTGGAAGGCGTGAGCCAAATGCATATAAATCACTTCAGTTCGCTTCAGTTTAATTTCATTTCATTATTCATGAAAATCATATCACATGTCTATTTGAGGCGTTAACTATCTTTAATGGGGGGGGGGTACCAAATTATAAATTGTATATAGAGTACTCTGAGATTGATGGTTATTTCTTAAAGTTAATTGAATAAAAAGGGAAAGATCTAACAAGCATAAAACTGAAATTTCATCAAAATCGCATGTAAATAAAAGGTTACGACATTTCGCTTAATTTCGCAAAACAGTTGTCATGGTTGTATGCACACCCTTGTTAGGTATGCAAGTGAGGGAAATGATGACATCACTCATTTTAATTTTCTCCTCATTGCATGTAAAGTTAACACTTCATTCCTCCCTACCTACGTACTTACTCATTTGCATGCCGTGTAAAAACGTCGTAAAAACAAAGTTTAAAAGTTTATACCCTGTACCATTAACAATTACAATACAATCTACATTTGACAAATGACAAGAAGCAACTAACACATACACTAATTTCAGTACTTCACTGCCATAAAAAAGAGGAATCAAGAAACTATAAAAAGTCATATACTTATTTCTTATCAGTAAATAAACATAATCATGTCGATACCTCGGTAAACAAATTGTTATTTAAGCGAAACGTGACTGTCCGTATGTTACAAAGTTTATTTGCACATTCGAATGTGCAGGTTAATGATTTACAAATTCTTGATATTCTGGAAAATTAATAACTTGATTACAGCTGCAAACAACCGATGCAGTCATTTCATTTCTAGCATGTCTCTGATCTAAACACTGTTCGCTCTATATTTGATAAGGTCTGAAACGTCTTTGTAGATGAATATTTCACGAACGAAAACTTCTTCATGTTTTTTGTTCCACATATCGCTCCATCAGTCCTTTGATCTAGCATCACGCAGAAATATCGAATGCGTTTATTTCCAGCCCATTAGGAAGGCTCAATAAGGATTTAGTTTGTAGATGATTATGAAAATTGACGAAAATTGGTAGCCCTACTCGGGTCTGTGCCTGCCGCCAGCATGTTGACTCCTTTGGTTTTCTGTTGGATGTTCGTCGGAGCAGCGTGTAAGTGTCATTTCTCCCTTGTCAATACAATGTACTGTAGAGGAGGGTGTGCGTGTGTGTGTGTAGGGGGTGGTGTGTTTGCGCTTAAAAAAAGCTGGCCTCGAAAACGCTATAGAAATGAGATGGACATGCATGGGGTTACACGTATGCGCTTATTCATTTCCCACTCTAGCGTTATCTTCGCTTTTCTGGGTTCAAAATTTCGAAGGGAATAAATGCACCTGCCGATTACAGAATCATAGTTTAGAAACTACTTTGTCCTGGAAAATTCACCTATAGGGCTACCTGCGTTTCTGCAAGAGATATTCAATTTACTTCAACCATCCATTTAGTCAAAGTGTACAAAGTCATTGCAAATTGCGTTTTACAAAAAATCATAAGTGTATGATTTTTTTGTCAGTTTAAATGGATTTATTTTAATAAAGGGTCAATGTATGGTTTTACCTCTAACAAATTGCAACAAAATGTTTTTCAACTGTTTCTGGTAGTATTTGACCTCAGCCTCAGGAATAACATACTATAAATCTACCGAAATCCGCATACGGGGAAAGTAGTTATTTTTAAAGATGTCGTCGAAAATGGCGCCATCTACTGAAATTGATATAACTCACTCATTATCCTCCATAGAATCCTATTATGCTTTATATTCCATGGTCCAGGGTGAAAGTTTTTGTAGTAGGTACAAATTACAGTAATATAAGCAGTCCAAGTTACCTGGAAAATCCAAGATGGCGCCCACAACGGCTGCCGCAGTCTAAAAATTCACAATTTATCTATTACTTCGATTTCTATTCAATAGTTTAAAGGGTGAAGTAGTACACCGGAACAAGTTACAAGGATAGTCAGTGGTCTAATGTATCCAAATTTCCAAGATGGCTCTCAAAATAGAGTTTAAAATGACTATTGAGCTTAAAACGCATATAGCTCATTTCATATCCACTGGGAGATATGATTTTGGTTTGGTGTCTAGACCATAGTTTCAATGGTCATGATAATACATTGGGACAGTCATTGTGATCATTAGTCTGGTATGTTAAAAAATCCAATGGCTTCCAAAAAAGGAGTCTGAATTTGCCGTTGCTACTTATTCTTTTCTTTCTTCTCAATTCATCTCTTTTCTTTATCTCCTTCATTAATTCGTTCACCTTCCCTTCCAATTCTTTTTATATTTTTAAGTCCATATACACTGCATAGCCTTGATCTTTTTTGTCGATTGTCCCGTATTTCATTTAGTGAAATCTAGTCACCCTGATCTCAGAAAAGTGTTGATTTGAATCAATAGAGGAAAATCAGACAAGCACAATGCTGAAAATTTCATCAAAATCGGATGTAAAGTAAGAAAGTTATGACATTTCAAAGTTTCGCTTATTTTCAACAAAATAGTTATATGAACGAGCCAGTTACATCCAAATGAGATAGTCGATGATGTCACCCACTCACTATTTCTTTTGTTTTTTTTATTGTTTGAATTATACAATATTTGAATTTTTACGAATTGGATGATGAGGACCTCCTTGCCTGAAGCACAAAATGTTAAAATACGGGAATTCATACACGTGTTCAGGGAGGAATGAAACTTCATTTCAAATGACAATTATGAGAAAATAAAATTATTTCATATAATAAAACACAAAAGAAATAGTGAGTGAGTGATGTCATCAGTTCCCTCATTTGCATACCGACCGAAATGCATATAAATGTTTTTGTGAAATGAAGCGAAACTTTAAAATGCCATAATTTTCTTATCTTACATCCAATTTCGATACCATTTCAGTGTTGTGCTTGTTGGATTTTTCTCTTTTTATTAAAATCAGGTTTTTGTTGGGATGGACTTGTCCTTTAAGGGGAAAAAAACCGACATCGTTTGTTGTATATCCGGGAATGATTATGGTGTCTGTACTGGGTCAAATAATGCAAAGGGATACGTTACAAGGACAGTCGGTGGTCAAGTATATCCAAAAATCCATGGCGGCTTAAAAAATGAGGAATAAATTAGGTGCTGTTATTTACAAATGGACATAGTTCAGGTAGTATGCGTCAAGGGCATATGGGCATATGTCTAAACCATGGATTCAAAAGTTAGAAAATAAGTTAAAAGGACGATCAGTGGTCCAGTATGACGAAAAATCTAAGATGGCTTCAAAAAATCGGAGTCTAAACTGACTGCTGCTACTTAAAAAATGGACCTAGTTAATTTATAAAATCTACCAATGAGATATAATTTTGTGTCCACTCTATGGATTGATGGTAAAAATTATACGTTTGGACTGCTTACATTGATATGCAGTTGTCATTTTGCCTAGAAATCCCAGAGGGCTTTCAAAATGGCATCTAAAACGACTCCTATCACTCAATATGGTCAGAGTTCATACAGTATCAATCTGTCATGTCCGCGATAAATAATTCCTGTGTCTACACTGTGGTATGAAGGGTCAAATAATACATTCGGACACGTAACAAGGATGGTAAGTTTTCCATTTTTCCCCCAAATTCCAAGGTAGATTCTAAAATTTCGTCAAAATGGGTGCTGTCACCAACTTATGAAACATTATAATTTTCACCGATTCATTTAACATGTTTAATAGTTGGAACCAAATTGATCCCCAAGGTGTATTTTAATGTTCTATATCCACTTTTAAAGACCCCATTTTTTCAAAAGCCATCTTCAGTTGGATTCTTTGACATGCTTGACACTTGACTGTCCTTTCAACTCGACCAAGTGTATTGCTTGACATTTTAAACCCTAGTGTAGACACCAAAAATCATATCCCGAAAGTGTATTTCTAATGAACTATGTCTAATTTTAAGTGACAACAATCAATTTAGACCCCATTTCCGGAAGCCATCTTGGATTTTTTAACATACCAGACCAGTGACTGTTCTTTTAAGTTACCCTAGTGCAGCGCTTCTCAACCTTTTTTTTTACTCGAGGACCACTTTGACTCTCAATTTTTTTTCGAGGCCCACCTACCAAAATTTTAAGAAAGCGATATGACTACTTGTCTCGACTCAAAGATAGACAATGATTATAGTGGGCACATTAGTGCGTATAACTTTCAGTAGCCCGGCCCTTGAGCCCCTCCTCCAAACGTATATACAAGCCTGACAACATAACAACTTAATATCAAGAATGCTGAATACCTTCAACATTCGACACACATTGTTTATGATTATGCATCACTGCCAGTCATGATGAATCCAAAGTTAATGTATTTAGGGTCATGTTTTTTTACAGTTGCAGTCAGAGACTTGTCAATTTGTTTCTGATTCCCTAGCCCTTTTAAAATCGTTTAAAAAAGTCAATTTTGATGAAATTATGTTTTCGTGAAATTTAAGCACAATGCCCTGAAGCACGTTCGAAACGAACACTTCAAGAGCTAACTGCATTCGCAGGGTTGTATGCGTTTGGAGGAGGGGCTCAAGGGCCGGGCTACTGAAAGTTATACGCACTAATGTGTCCATTATAATCATTAACTATCTTTGAGTCGAGACAAGTAGTCATATCGCTTTCTTAAAATGTTGGTAGGTGGCCTCGAAAAAATTTTGAGAGTCAAAGTGGTCCTCGAGTAAAAAAAGGTTGAGAAGCGCTGCTATAGACACACAATTGATATTCCTGGATTTTGAAGAAGCTATAATGTCGGGGGTTTTAAGTGGCAACAGCAATTTTAGAATCCATTATTGAAAGCCATCTTGGATTGTTGAACATGCTGGACCACTGAGTGTCCTTGTAACTTGTCTCAGTGTATTTTGACCAATAAATCCATGGTCGAGGCACCAACAACATATTTCCCAGGCATGCCAGGCGGATGTGAAATAAACTGTCCATTTCAAACATTGACAGCCATTCAAACTCCACTGATTTTGGAAGCCATTTTGGATTAGTGGACACACCAGACCACTGGCTGCTTTGTAACTTGTTCCAATGTAGTACTTCTCCCTTAAAAATATTCAATAGAAACCAAATTAGAGCCACTTAAGTATGTCATAGATGAATTGTGGATTTAAAGCCTACGGCAGCCATTTTGGGCGACATATTGAATTTTCCATGTACCCTAGAGTGCTTATATTCACTCTAGCCTATTATCTTACCCCGTAGACCATGTATTATAACCGAAATATCATTCTAGGGTAAATAATAAGTGAGTTATATCAATTTTCAGTCAATGGCGGCCATCTTGAAAATAACTATTTCCCGGACGTGGTAGATTTTTAGAATGTTTTTCCTGAGGTCAAATAGATTTGAAACAAAAACCGTTGAAAAAACGTTTGTTCCGGTTAAGGGTATTTTTATTCGTATATTGACCTATCTATAACCTTGTAAACCGATTAAATCATAAAAAAGAGAACATTATGGAGGGGCTCATTTTAAAGACACAATATGCACCTAAGCTACTTAGGTCAAATTAAACATCATTTGTTTTTATTTTCGTCTACAGCATTTTACCTTTTAACCGAGGAGTCAGTAACAGCAGTGCTTGGAGGAAACGTCTCACTTCCCTGCAGTTTCTCTGTTCCTGTTGATGCGGTCTACTGGTATAGACACGCGTTCAGTGGAGCTCCAGACGATAAAAGCAACAGTCATAGCAAGTGACCTCATGGGATATTCAGATCCTATATCAGGTTTTGAGCGGTTTAGAATTGGTGAAGACTACAGGTTGTTGATTAACGATGTCTCAGTTCTCGACGAGACCACCTATTCATGTCGAGTTTTTCCCCACCAGTATGTCAATCAAAGAGGATATACGGACCTGAGGGTCATAGGTAAATATAACAGTTTTTAAAAATGTTTTGAGCACTGAGTGAATTTTGGGTTGCCCTGTTACCACAATGTCTGTAAACAAGTCAAGGGGGTATGATTATCTCAAAAATATAAGGGATAAATATCAGATGTAAAAGGTCAGAGAAATCGTAATTAGAATGTTCAATTTGTTTGAAAAAAAATGGAGAGAAAAATTCTGAGAAAATTCCCTGGGGAAGTGTTAATGGTTAATCATTTCAGCTTTATGAATTTCAGAAACCATAACAGAATTACGTTTTCTAATTCATCTCGGAGGTTATCTTTATATTTTAATTACAACAGCTGTAGGCAGGGGCGTAATGGGTTTTTTGTGAACAGAATTTTCATGAATGTTCGCGAGCGTTAGCGAGAAGCTCTCTGCGGGAGTAGCGTGGTGAGTAAGAGAAAAAGGACGGAGCATCGGGCGGATGTGCGAAAAGTCTCTTAATAAAAGTCCCAAGTGAGCAAAGCGAGCGAGACAACAAAATTTCACATTTTCCTTACAATCTTGTATAGATCTTGCATGATGTTCAGAAAACAACATGCTTCACACTGTTTCTTTCTTTCTTTTCGCCTTTTCTTTGGTGTTCTTGGTCGTAGAACTTTTGGCGACCATTTAGCGAAGCCTTTCGTTAGTACATAAGTACTACGTGGGTGGAGTCTGGGTGGAAAAAACCCCGAAACTTCTCGAGATTCATTTATTTTAAACCTTAAAGATGACCACTATTTTTTATCAACTCATGGGTATGGTTTAAAAAAAATATTTGAACGCAATTGCGTAATAAACCAAATATTTTGAGGAGTACAACATGGGAAATAATCTCAAAGACACCGTGAGCGAACGAAGCAAGAGAGAAAATTATGAGCGTTTTAAGAATAAAATTTTGGCTCAGCTTGTGATAAAGGCAATGCATAGGCGGTATTGATTGCGTCCGTTTTTGCATGAAATTAGCAAGCCTATAATAATAATAAACTTCACACACAATGTTATATGCCATCCCTTTCTTTCTCCACGACCTATATTTCCAAACCTCGGCAGCCCGTCCGTATTCTTAAACTTCCTTCCAACTTTTCATTTTCTTCATTCTTCAATTCAGCTTTTCTCCTATTTCAGCTCATTACACTCTACCTTCATTTTCTGTTCTTTTTGGCTCTTTTATTTCCCTTTCCAGCCATAAATTCCCGGTCCATTTTGCAATCTGTTTTCCCCTTTCTCACTCATTTATAAGTATTTTGGGATGCCTTGTTTTTTTCTCACAAGTCATATTCTTCTTTCCTTCTGTTATACCTCTCCTTTCTTTATGTTGTTCATTTATTTATTTTTTCCATTTCCCTTTATTTCTTTCTCGCTTTTCCCTTTATTATTTTCCCGGTGAAATCCGCCAGGGGGAGGACAGACTGCACCTGCCCCTTCCCGTCTGTTACGCAATTGATGACCATACCTTAAAGGTCAAGTCCATCCCAGAAAAATGTTGATTTGAATAAATAGAGAAAAATCAAACTAGCATAACCCTGAAAAATTTCATCAAAATCGGATGTAAAATAAGAAAGTTATGGAATTCTAAAGTTTCGCTTATTATTCACAAAACTGTGATATGCACAATTAGGTGAGTCAGTCGATGATGTCCATCACTTACTATTTCTTTTGATTTTTATTGTTTGAATTATCAAATTTTTCATTTTTTACAGATTTGACAATAAGGAACAAATTGACTGCACCATATAGTATAATACAATGCTATCTACACATTTTCCGGGAGGAATTAATCTTTGTTTCAATTGACAATGAGGAGAAAATTAGAATATTTCATATTTTCTTTCATAAAATACAAAAAAAAAATAGTAAGTGGATGACGTCATCAGTCTCCTCATTTGCATACCGACCAGGATGTGAATAGAACTGTTTTGTGAAATTAAGCAAAATTTTAAATGTCATAACTTTCTTATTTTACATCCGATTTTGGCGAAATTTTCAGTGTTATGCTTTTGGGAATTTCCTCTTTTTATTCAAATCATATTTTTCTTGTAGTGGACTTGGTGGAATAGTTATATGCACAATATAGTAACATGCAAAAGAGAGAATTGATGATGTCCCTCACTCACTATTTCTTTTGGGTTTTTTTATTGTATGATTCATACAATATTTCAATTTTTACAGATTTGACAATAAAAACCAACTTGACTGAAACATAAAATGTTAAAGAATGGTAATTCCACATGTTCAGGGCAAAAAAATTGTTTCACAGGATAATGAGGAGAAAATTAGAATATTTCATATTTCATATAATAAATATTAAAGAAATAGTGAGTGTGTGATGTCACAAGCTCCCTCATTTCCATACCGACCAGGATGTGAGTATAACTATTTTTTAAAATTTAAGCGAAACTTACAATCGTCATAAATTTCCTATTTTCCATCCGATTTTAATTAAATTTTCAGTGTTGTGCTTGTTGGGATTTTTCTCTTTTTATTCAAATCTTTTGGTATGGGTGGACTTGTCTTTTTAACTTATTAACTTATTAGGGGTTATAACACATGTCATCCTGGGCAATGCCCTACTTGAAATGTCGGGGGAGATATATCCCCCCGTCATGCCGTGATCAGCACCCATTAATGTCATACAAATTATTTTCTTGATAGCTTTAGCTAATCCACAAGTACCAATGATACCATCATGTGAGGCGACTGAGCCAAGAAGATGCACCTATATCATTGGGGAGGACGAAGAAGGAGTTACCCTCGAGTGCAATCTGTACAATGCCCGACCTCCAGCAAATGTGACGTGGATGAGCAGTGATGGCAGTGTGAGGACCAGTACAAAACATCAAATTTACGAGAAAGATGGGGTTTTCAACATATCATCACAGCTTTGGGTATGTAGCCTTTCTGTTAACAACGTACAAAGTTTGATTAAAACCAAATATGTGTAAGCTGTACTAAACAAATAATAAAAGATGTCATTTGTTTGATATACATTACATGTACATTTACACATCTAAGAACGATACATTTTTAGCAGCGTTGATTTTGGTATACATTGATTCCTCAGGAAATACATTATTAATGCGTGCTGGAAGCTTGAGTAAGTTGAGTTGATATGCTAGTACTTCTACTCTTCTTTTCTTCTTATTCTTCTTCTTCTCCTCCTACTTCTCTTCTTTCATTTGGTTCTTGTTCTTCTTTTTCCTCCTCCTCCTCTTCTTCTTCTTATTATTATTACACTCTAAAAAATGAAGAGCTAATTTAGCTCTTAAAGAGCTAAAAGAGAGATTTATCAGCACTTCGAATTGCAGTCACTATGCACGCTCTTATAAGGGCTAAATTAGCTCTTCGTATTAAGGGTGTATTATTATTATTATTATTATGAGTATCACTATTATCCTTCTTATTATTGCATTACCTTCTTCCCATCCTCTTCCTTCTCCTCTTTCCTCTTCTTATTCTTCCTCTTTTTTTCTTGTTTTGCACAAGGAATCAATCTCCGTGAGTTTTTGCATTAAACAAAACACTCCTAGGCTATATCCTATACTGTAAGATCAATGTCAAGTTTTTAATACTGAAAAATCTCAGACTGTTTACAATAAAAAAGGGGGAAAAAAGATGTTGAAGATGATAAAATTCTTCTTGCACCACAGCTCAATATCAACATTTCATTTCTTAAAATGTCCTAGTTTGCGATTCGCGCGTGCATTATTATTTAGTGAAGTACTATTATGTTCAATAGTTTTGCGGAGTCATGATCACAACAAAAGTGTTCAAATATTTAGAAACCAGTAAGCTGTAGCTGTATAGGTCTGTACAAAATTAATCTTCAGATCGTGTTTCGCTCTTGCATTATGTTTTCTGCTTATGATTTAAAATGTGAATAAAATGTCTCCTTTTGAAGGTCCGTATTACAAGAGTGCTTTATAGAACGCTTCGTTTTGAGGACTAAATATATGAAATATAAAAAAATTATACGCGCGCTTTGCGTTTGCATTTTTTTATTTCGTATGTATAATAGTCCTTATATTCGTTGTAAAAGTGTAGATGAAATGTACCTAGACTTAACCCCTCTGAATACTACCCCCCCCAAAAAAAAAAATGATAATGATAATGAATAATGAATAATCTATAAACAGATTTGCGGCAGAAAGAAAATATTTTTATAAACCTATTCCTTTTTTACTGTAGCGTTCTGTTATAAATTACCGAAATTTTAAAGAGTTTTATGATACTACACAGGGGTATAGTTGGGTTGGGAAGCCGGCTTGGGGACCACGATTGAAAAGGGTAAAAATATATTTGGATGGCTAGCGACTGTTGCCCTGTTTTGCCCCGTCAAAATTTTCGATTCATAAACTCCACTGATACAGAAGGAAAGTGGAAACTCCACAATGGCCCAATCCATTGCTGACGACAGAACTTTGTTTATGGATACGATGATTATGGACAGAAATGGATAACATTAATGCATATATGATTTACATATATTTATGTGTACATGAACTACCACATATAAAGGGCAAAGGCTTTTGATTTATAGAAGGTAGATAATTCTGGCTGTTGAGTCATTTATACAATTACGGGCATTCATACAACGGGCATGGTGGCTCAGCGGTATAGAGCGTCCGCCTCATGAACGGGAGGTCGTGGGTTCGATCCTCGGCCGAGTCATACCAAAGACTTATAAAAATGGGACCTTCTGCCTCTTGCTAGGCGCTCAGCATTTAGATTGTAGAAGGGTAATAATAACATGCTATGCAGGGCCCGCTGGTAGAGCAGTTTCCTAACTGAAGTGGCTACCCTGGGTAAATAAAACGTTATTATTATCATTATTATTATTAATATTATTCATTTTCGGGGGATGGGATAGGATTAGTTATACCAACACTCTGGAAAAGGGGATTAGTGCTCGCTGAAAAAAAGAGATATTTTTTTGTCAATTTGGAGGTAAGCCCATTAACATGTAAAAGTCATAATTTAAAAACAGACTCATCTGAAATTTGGTATCTATCACAGTTAACACAAATGCATTCCAAGAATGTAATAATGTTAGCTCAAGCTATGGTAACATTTGGTTTAAAAACTATACATATATGGTTTAATATTGATGAGAAAACATTTTGGCATGAAATTTAGCCACAATATTTTAAACATGTATTTTACATGGACATGTGTGTGGGTCTTTCTTGGGAAAGTTATCAAAATTTGTTTTAAATGCAAAAAGTGAACATACTTTAAAATATTTTCAAACAGTTTAGACGCAACATTATACAAAATCATACATAACAAAAATAACGTTGTATTTATGTTCTAAAAACATATAAGTGAGAAACAACTCTGAGACTTTTTGGATTGTTTAATAAGCTTATTTGCTAGGTAGGGAGGGAATTGTTTTTTCTTTCACAAATTTGTTTTCTCGTGGGCCTCGTAATAATGAAGTATAACATCGCTCTTAAAAGAAATGGCGGTCGTTGGAGAGTCGGATCTAACATGAATAATTAAAAAAACAATAAATGAATGATAAGAATAAAATAAAATAAATGAATATGACTAAATAGCGGTTATTTCCAATGAGGCAAACATTATGCGTGCCAATAATTATCTTTTTCCACTGATTCATAGAGAGTTTTCTTTTTCATCCTACACAGGTATCAAAAGAAGAGATAGGAGATACTTTTCTATGCGTAGCAACTGGTGAAAGTATCAATGGTACGTCAACGTTAGTGGCGACTATCAAGTATTCAACAGGTACGTTACCATGGTTATATCTTTATATTTCGTCAGATGGTGATCAACAAAGGCAGCTTATCTAGATGCGATGCACCTTACGTTACTCGCTCGAATTTGGCCAAAATCTACGGAAGCTTTAAAGAAATGCCATGGACTTGGCGCGATTAGATCGCGAGATATCTTTTTTTGTATCATATGGTTAATGTTAATAATGTCACCGTGGCTAGATATAGTGGGCGTAAGTCCTGTGGAAATGGGAATATATCCCCCACTCATTTTTCAGAAAGGGGGTGGCATTTCCAGTGCGTCGATCCCACAAAAAACGAAGTAGAGGTTCAGCGATGATTTATCATAACTTAATCAAAAATAAAATAGACAAATTACCTATTATTGCAAAGCATAGAATGGTAAAACAAACACGATTTTTCATCCACACATGAGTAAAAACAATTCGAAGAAAATAGCAGAAAGTCTTTTGGCCGGGGTATCAACATTTCAAAAAACTTCACATGCCTAAAAATTTCAATATCTGCTCTTTCATTTGATAGCTAAATCGCAGAAAATGGTAAAAAAAATAGTTATGTTTCTTCGAAACATACGTACATGATTTCACCGATTTCCCACCGAAGCAGATATTGAACTTTTAAAATGTAATTTTCTTTTGAAACTCAGATACCGCCCGCCAAGTGACTTTTTGGTTTTCTTTCTTCAAATTGTTTTTGCTCACTCATGCATGAATGAGGAATATAATAAGCTATTTTAAATGAAAGAACAGACCAGAAGCTTTACAATGATAAGTCATTTGTCTATTGTATTTGCGATTAAGGCATGAAAAAAATTCATCTATAAGTCTCGGTTTCGTTTTTTTTTTTTGGGGGGGGGGGCGAACTGTATAATCACCCCACATTTTTAAAGGGAGAAACGATACTTTTCATAATTAGATTTTCAAACTGCTTTTGATGAGATTAATTTATTTCTAGATACCGTAAAAATGCTAAAATTGACCCAATTTTGCATTCTTATACCGCGAAATTTTTCAAGCGGTCAATCCGCTCCCGCGCTCAATGTCACGATAAATTTTCATTTTCTGAATATCATTATGTCAGCATATACTGTCAAAAACTTTTTATTTTAAGGTCCTGCGCTTCTGCAACATAACTCGTTTATATTTACATTGCGATAAATAATTTGATTTGTATGAATTTATGTTTACAAAATCAAGCTATTTTGAGAAGGAAAATCATACATGTTTGAAATGAATTGAAATAAATATAAAATAAAAAAATCCTATGGTCCTACACAAATTTTATTTAAAAACTATATAATGGTATATCCATGGTAATTCGAGAATATGGCTACATTGTATAATTAGTTCATTTATAATTTCCAAAACTTTTAAATAAGGTTATGATTTTTATCATAAACAGTCAAAACATACTGGGAATTTATATTGAGGTCTTAATTGGCCTGGGAACCATTTCATACGGCGTCTTTATCTCCGAGAGCCATAATCCCATATGTATTTATTCTCTTCCCACATGTAGCCAACGAGTAAATGAGTTTTCAGTAAAAAATGTCAACTGTTGAACATGTTAAATAAAAGCTTATCCTTATGTTTACATTATTCTGAACCAAAAAATCCATTTTAATGCTAACCCTATGCTCTCTAAGATATTCGAACGGAGGAAATTCCGACGTCAAACACTTCTTGGATGTTCTTTGTCGTAAAGGACTTGTCAAAATTTTTCTCTGTTCTTGAGACCGTCGTGCAACTCCCTGTTGTCTCGATTACTACGGTTTGAAAGATCACACATCGCGGAAAAAAAATAATATATGCATTACATTTTTTAAAAGAATTGTAGAAGAAATGTTACGCCACTGGTATCACCTCATGAGCAATTTCGTAAAATTACTTTTCCTTTTTTCTCGCCTGCTTAGCAGAGCGATAATATACATGCTCTGCTTTTCCGACGTCGACGGACCTAGTTCACGAACCTTATACATAAGGGTAACCAAGTAGCACTAAAGATCCCGCCTGAGTTTCATGACACATGGTCAATGGTAAAGGTCACTAGGGTCAACAAACTTGCCATGTTTAGGGTACTTGTGGATTGTCATAACTTTGACATTTTATCGATCTAATTCTTGAAACTTGGACGTAAAGCAATCAACTATTCCTGAACAACCTGTGCGAGTTTTAGGTCATATGGCCTAGCCAGGTCAAATTATGGAATTATCATCATCATAACTTTGAAGGTCTATGGATCTAGTTCTTAAAACTTGGACAAAAGAGTAACTACATGTATGTATCCCTATATCCTGTGTGCGTTCAGGTCACATGACCAAGATCAAAAGTCATTTAAGGTCAATGAATTTACTATCAGTTACCATATAAAGCGATTTTTAATGACTGTCACAAGCCGTCACAAGGCATATTTCAGGTAATTCGGTTGGGTAGGAGGGGCCTTTAAGTCTTCCGCGCAAATTACTTTGTTGTATTTATTTTTTAATCTACCATCAGACATTGGTCTATCTAGCGGAGGTACAGCTGGGATTGCAACAAGTCTAGTTTTTCTTCGCCATTATTGTCGTGCTTATCGTCGTCTATAATCTTCGAAAAAGTGAGTGTAATTTCAATCTAACATTGAAATAGCTCAAGGTCCACGGGCACATGGCCATGGGAACCGGGGTTCTGGAGATGCTTCAAAAATACCTTAGGGTGCTGCGGGTATTCTCCGTAGGCAGCACCCCAAGGTATTCTGGAAGATGTGTTAACATGGAAAATGTAACCAAATGACTTATATTTTGTAGTGAAACTTTTTTCTTAAAACATTTGAAAAGGCGGCCATTTCTTGAACTTTTAAATGTTTTACATGTATGTCAATAGTTTTTCAATCCTAATAAGGCCCCCAGTTTCGTCAAATCGAATTTTCTTTCCACAAAAAGAAATACCTTCAGCAATAATAATAAGACCAGATGAGGGAGAGAGAAAATTAAGGAACTTGAACGAGATAGAATCAGGGCCTTCGATTTTTATTCCAAATCAGGGGGGGGGGGGGCAAAGTAAAAAAATGTCCAAATTTTCGGGCGGGGTTGTGTTCCTGATTGTAATATAGATTTTGAATTTTGTAAGTAAAACTAATACTTTTGTGCCAAGCTTAATAGTGGGTATTTTTTTACACGTTGATACGTTTTGCATTATATGAATGTGCAATCGTCAAAATGATTTTTTGGGGGAAAATCGATATGTTTGGCCTAATATTTCCATGGGGGTGATCCACCCGCTTCCGATTCGACTCCTCTGAATGGAACGGTGCAAAGAATGTGTGTATTTTTTCTTAGGTGCATTACATAAAACAAAAATGAAGTATGTGCTTAATACCTCGGTCACATTTACTCTACGGCGGCCGTACGGCTAGTCGAAAAACAGCCGTTTTAACATACATGTATTTTGGTGCCAGCTATACATAGGTGGTTTGAATTAAAATTAATAAAACGGCTGTGTTCGACTCGCCGTACGGCCGCCGTAGGGCAAATGTGACCAAGGTAAAGTACCTACCACTCAACATGTCGATAATTTTTTTTATATAGAAAAGAGGAAAGAGCCACTATCAACGGACCTAAAAGAGCAGCTGCTACTCTTAGTCCCACCCAAACAGGGTAAGACTCATTATTTTGAATATATTTACATGTAGGTCATTATATAAATAGAAGGTGAATAAAACAGGGCTGGGGTACAGGCGTTGCCTGTAATTTTCAAGAGGAAAGGAGGTTGACATGTTAGCGATCGAATCATTTATTTGTCGTTTAATTCGTACCTCTGGACAGCGCCAGTACCCTTCATATGATTATAATGTATTATACAGGAGTTGATAATGCTTTTGCCCATGGGGATATTTTCATACGCATTTTCTCGAATTGGCCGCTAAAGCTAATTTTTGTTAGTTTTTATAGGTAACTAATGACTGAAGTTCTCCATAAAGGACAAGTCCAACCCAAAACGTTGATGTGAATAAAAAGAGAACAATCCAACAAGCATAACACTGAAAATTTCATCAAAATCGGATGTAAAATCAGAAAGTTATGACATTTTAAAGTTTCGCTTAATTTCACAAAACAGTTTGATTCACATCCTGGCTAGTATACAAATGAGGAGACTGATGACGTCATCCACCCACTATTTCTTTTGTATTTTATTATATGATATATGAAATATTTTCTCCTCATTGTCAAGTGATACAACAATTAATTCATCCCTGAACATGTGTAATTAGCATCGTTTAATACGATATGGTTCAGTCAAGTTGGTCCTTGTTGACAAATCTAAAAAAAGAAACATTGTATAATTCAAACAATTAAAAACAAAAGAAATAGTGAGTGATGGATATCCTCTACTGACTCACCTAGTTGTGCATATCACTGTTTTGTGAAAAATAAGTGAAAATTTAAAATGTAATTTCTTATTTTACATTCGATTTTGATGAACTTTTCAACACACGCTAGTTTGATTTTTCTCTATTTATTCAAGTCAGCATTTTCTGTGGGTGGACTTGACCTTTAAGCACAATTTTTTTTCGAATGGCAGAGTTGAAAATAACAGAGGTAATAAAGGACAGAGGATAAAAAATGGCACAGGCAAAAATTGCAAAGTCAACTCTGCAATTTTTATCTCTACTATTTGTTTTTACATATATGTCCAGCACGCGCTACGCACTTGCATTATTTAATTCTATGAATTCCCACAAATAATCCTTAAAAAGGTGTTTTCAGGACAGTAGGCCTATATGCATACTTGCCAACCATTCCACTTTGGCGGAATCATCCCGATTTTTTATTGCCAATTCCGCGTTACGAATATCAACTCTATAATTCCGATTTTCATTAATTTTTACATTGATAATATTGAAAAAAAACGGCTGGAGCGAAGGTTATAGACCAATCTGAATTGGCGCAAATATTCACTACTGAATGACACGCGCCGTATAAGCTAAAACAACAACAACAGCTTGCGGACACCTGGATATCGCGATATCCCAATAGCATTACTTTTCCACTAACGAATTTGATGATTAGGACCTCATTGTCTGAAGCACAAATGTTAAAATAATGAATTCCACGTGTTCAGGGAGGAATGAAACTTCATTTCACATGACAATGACAAGAAAATAAAAATATTTCATATTTCATATAATATAATACAAAAGAAATAGTGAGTGAGTGATGTCATCAACTCTCTCATTTGGATGTAACTGGCTCGTTCATATAACTATTTTGTTGAAAATAAGCGAAATCTTAAAATGCCATAACTTTCTTATTTTACATCCGATTTTGATGAAATTTTCGGTGTTATGCTTGTTGAATTTTTCTCTTTTTATTCAAATCAAGTTTTTGTTGGAGTGGACTTGTCCTTTAACCCTAATTCTCCCGGGGGGGCCATAATGGCCCCCCCCCTCAACAATTTTCGCGATATATCTGCTGCGCGAAATTGTTTCACCTCGCAGCTCACTGACTTTTTACATTCAAGTCTCGCGCAAATTTTGAGACCAAAGTTGTGACGCCCGGGTACGCGGTTACGACATTACGCAACATTATGCAAGTGCATGTCAGACCCAAAATTGCTCATAAACGTGATTTCATGTACAAATCCAATGCAAATTGCGTATTTAGCCAAAATTCATAAATGTATCATTATTTCTACTTTTACTGATTAAACTTAGTTAATTTTGCCTTGTTTATGATCAGAATTATGTCTGGAACAATTTCCATTGAAAAAACAATGAAAACAAAAAGTAAAAAAACAAAGAAATACATAAGAAATTCAAAAAACAATAAATACATAAGAAATTTATTTCCAAACATTTTTTTTGAATTACGATTGTTAAGAATGCTACAAAGAAAAATTTTACCAAAAATTAGCATTCTAGGAGCTTTATTTAGTGAATTAGAGCAAAAAGTATGATTTATGCATAAATTAGCATAATTTATTCATATAAAATAAAATCTCATTATTTTGGAAAATTTTACCATACAGCCTTGTAGATTACATCCCACACTACCAGCGTGCAAATTTTTGCGTCGCTCGCGCGATCGGCGGCCGAGATCTTAAGGGAGGCCAAATGCCCCCCCCCCCCCCCGGAATGACAAGAATAAAAATACCCCGGGAGATTTAGGGTTAAAGTGATTGCCCTATTTGAAGATCTGAATATAAAACATTTCCATTCCGTGCTTACATTTGCATTGGTGCATTGGTGAGATATATCTGCTCTTTATGATAAAATCGTTCCTAAAATGTCACTTTTTCTGATCTGAACATCAAAATTTTCAGCTCGCGTTTCGCGCTCGCGTCATTTGGCCAGTAAAATACGTATAGTCTTAGTGAATTCCTACAAACTAGCCTTAGAATGCCCATCTTCAGGTATGAATTTCTTAAAATTTCAGCTCGCGCACTCGCAATATTTGATTTGTGAGATGCGTATAATAATCATGATTACAATATGACATCAAAAAGTGCTTCATGATTGTGTTTATATGTAACTCTAACAAAATCAGCAAAGCGCTTGGCACTCGCATTAGATGACAATGGTGAGATATGTATACTCTTAATGGATTTCTAAATAATATTCCTTAAAATGTCCGTTTGGGGTCAATATGTACCAAAATTTCAGCTCGTGCTTCGCGCTCGCATTTTTTGTCTAGCAAGACAGGTACATATCATGATTGCAAACATTTGCTTATGATGTCCTTTTTTAGGTCTGAATATTTGACAGTGAGATAAATATCCGTTTAGTGGCACAGTCCTTAAAATGTCTTTTGGGTCAGTATAACTGGCAATAGAGCGCGCTTCTAACTCAAAATTTTTGCTGGTGACCCCCCCCCCCATGCCGTGACCCACGGTACGCCACTGTCCACATCATTTGTTTAAATGGTTGTTAAAATCACAGGCGATCGAAGAGTGGGGGGGGGGCAAATACGTGTTTCACAAAAATTTCAGGGGACAGTACGGTCTAAATAATATCATTGATTTCCTCCCGCCTTGATTTTTGTAATGCCCTTTTGTTTTATTTACCGCAGGCTCAGTTACATAAGCTCCAGAAGCTTCAGAATGCAGCCTCTCGCATTGTCACTTTGTCAAGTAAACGCACACATATAACCCCCATCTTTTATTTGCTGCACTGGCTCCCTATAAAAAAACGGATTATCTTTAAGATTTTGTTACTTGCCTTTCATAGTATTCGTGAATCAGCACCACAATACAGTCTTCCATTTACCAATCACTACAGACCAGGCAGATCTTTGCGCTCATCCATCTGGCTTACTTGTTATTCCGAAAGTTTCAAAAACTTGGGGGAAAGATCATTTGCTTTTGCTTTTCCACTTTGTGGAATAGCCTTCCTGAAGACATAAAATATGTAAATCTGTCGAAACTTTCAAAAATCTTCTAAAAACTTTGCTATTTAACTCCTAGCTCTTTATGTGCCTTGAACACTCTACAGAGAGGATTTGGCGCTTTACAAGTCTCATTATTATTATTATTATTGTTATAATAATAATAGGAAAATAATAGGAAAAAAGAATATTAGAAAAAAACGTTTAAAATGGGAAAAAGAAAGGAGATTGAAAAATAACGAATGTATTTAAACTAGAACTACCGAAAAAAAATGAATTCACAAAGAAAATTAACAAAATATTAGGCTCTCTCGCAGTGGCGTAACTACGGAGGCGGGCATGGGGGCACGTTCCCCCCATCGGCTGACCAAAAAAGGGGAAAAGGAGAAAAAGAGGGAAAAGGGAAGAGAAACGTAGTGGGGAATGAAGAAATTATTGTTCATTATAATGTTATATTACATAAAAAGCATTTTTCGTAACTTTATGAAACATTGTTTGCTTCATTGTGTCTTCATTGTTCCTAAAATCAGTCCTTAAATGCCCCTCTTCAGTCTGTATTTCCTAAATTTTCAGCTCGCGATTAGCGCTTGCAGTATTTGATTAGTAAGACGCGTATGATAATCATGATTACATTGACTTAAAAAGGTGCTTCATGGCTGTGTTTAGATGTAATTCTAACAAATCAGCAAAGGATGGCACTATCATTGGATGACTATGGTGAGATATTTATACTCTTAATGGATTCTAAAATACATGTATAGTCCTTAAAATTTCCCTAGTCAGTATGTGCAAAAATTTTAGCTCGCGCTTCGCGGTCGCATTGTTTGTTGAGCGGACAGTTACGTATCATGATTAAAAAAATGCTTATAATGTACCTTTTTAGCTCTGAATATCCAAAATTTTCAGCTCGCGCTTCGCGCTCGCATTATTTAATCAGTGAGATAAATATCCGTTTATTGGCACTGTGATGTCCTTAAAATATCTCTGTTAGGTCAGTATACTGACAACTGAGCGCACCTAAGTGACTCGATTTTTTCTGGTGCCCCCTGTTGCACCCACAAATGTAATAACGCCCACAAATGTAATAACGCCCACAAATGTAATAACACTTTACCCACAAATGTAATAACGCCCACAAATGTAATAATTTTTGATCGCCCACAAATGTAACAATGACTTTACCCACAAATGTAATAAATTTGAAGGGATTTTTGGCAAATCCGTTCTGAACTAAAATCGTATAGTAATGCGTTCATATAGCATAAAAGTGCAAAGACTCTTTTCCTGACCCGTTAATCAACAAATTATAATATAAATCCAAAGTCTTTATTCCAGACCGGTTGTTTCAAATATTGTTGTTGTTGTTGTTTTAGCTTATACGGCGCGTGTCATTCAGTAGTGAATATTTGCGCCAAATATTATAATATAAGTACAAAGTCTTTATTCCAGACCAGGTTGTTTAAACAATAATAATATAAGTCCAAAGTCTTTATTCCAGACCCGATTGTTTCAAAAATGATAATATAAGTCCAAAGTCTTTTCTCCAGACCCGGTTGTTTAAAAAATTATAATATAAATCCAAAGTCTTTATTCCAGACCCGGTTGTTTCAAAAATAATAATATGAGCCCAAAGTCTTTATTCCAGACCCGGTTGTTTCAAAAATTATAATAAAAGTACAAAGTCTTTATTCCAGACCCGGTTGTTTCAAAAATAATAATATGAGCCCAAAGTCTTTATTCCAGACCCGGTTGTTTCAAAAATTATAATATAAGTACAAAGTCTTTTCACCAGACCCGGTTGTTTCAAAAATTATAATTTAAGTCCAAAGTTTTTTTACCAGACCCGGTTGTTTCAAAAATTGTAATATAAATCCAAAGTCTTTTTCAAGACCCTGTTATTTCAAAAATTATGATATCAATCCAAAGTCTTTATTCCAGACCCGATTGTTTCAAAAATGATAATATAAGTCCAAAGTCTTTTCTCCAGACCCAGTTGTTTAAAAAATTACAATATTAATCCAAAGTCTTTTTCCAGACCCTGTTGTTTCAAAAATTGTAATATAAATCCAAAGTCTTTATTCCAGACCCGGTTGTTTAAAAAAATAATAATAAAGTCCAAAGTCTTTATTCCAGACCCGATTGTTTGAAAAAATGATAATATTAGTCCAAAGTCTTTCTTTTCTCCAGACCCGGTTGTTTCAAAAATTATAATGTAAATCCAAAGTCTTTTTCCAGACCTGGATGTTTCAAAAATTTAATATAAATCCATAGTCTTTATTCCAGACCCGGTCGTTTTAAAAAATAATAATATGAGCTCAAAGTCTTTATTCAAGACCCGGTTGTTTAAAAATGATAATATGAATACAAAGTCTTTATTCCAGACCCGGTTGTTTAAAAAAAAATCATATGAGCCTAAAGTCTTTATTCCAGACCCGATTGTTTCAAAAATGATGATATAAGTCCAAAGTCTTTTCACCAGACCCGGTTGTTTCAAAAATTATAATATAAATCCAAAGTCTTTATTCCAGACCCTGTTGTTTCAAAAATTATAATATAAATCCAAAGTCTTTATTCCAGACCCGGTTGTTTAAAAAATAATAATATAAGTCCAAAGTCTTTATTCCAGACCCGATTGTTTCAAATATTATGATATAAGTCCAAACTAAGATACGATAATGATGTTCCAGTGGAATAAAAATGAGAATCGAGCCTAGTCTTCTCTCCAGACCCAGTTAATTAAAACTGGTGGAATCAAAGTCTTTGTTGTTGTTTTAAATTATACTGAACGTATTGTGAATATACGCGCTATGAGTAAATTGAGAATCAAGCATAGTCTTTTCTCCAGACCCGGTTATTTAAAACTAAAAACTAAAACCCTATAGTAATGCCTTCATATAGCACAAAAGTCCAGTCTTTTTCCAGACGCAGTAGTTTCAAAAATTATAATGTAAGTGCAAAGTCTTTTTTCCAGACCCAGTTATTTCAAAAATTGTAAATAACAATACAACAACAACAAAAACCGTATAAAGACCCCATAATCTTATTAATGCTGGATAACATGGACATATAGCGTAGTCTTTCAGCCAGACCCACTCATTTGTTTTTCAAAATAAGGCTAAGAGTAAAAATATAAATAACTCCAAATCTAATACCAAGCAATCCTTGAACCTAAGAACATGTTTTTAAAAAGAGGTTTAGAATGTTGTCTTTATTCCAGACCTAATCATTACAAAAATTACGAAAAAAAAATCTTCTAACATAAGACCCTATCATATTCTCTTGGAATAACATGAGTTGTAAAACGTACTCTTTCCTCCAGACCAGGTTATCTAAGAAATGAATTAAAAAAGAAAATCAAATCTAAAACCAGTTTTCAAAAGTTACACCCAGTAAAAAATATGTCTGTACCCCACACCCAGATTCTTTTGTATAATAATACTAAGACCCATACAAAACATTGTAATTATGCATTTGCAAAGAAAACGCCCATTTTCCAGACTTGGTTATTATTTAAAAAATAAAATTGTCTAAAACAAATACCCAATAATCTAACTACTGTGGAATAACATGGAGATCGATTGTAGACTTTCCTCCAGACACAATTATTTCAAGAATAAAAAAACAATAAAACCCAACCCCCAACAACGAATCTAAGAACCAACAATCCTCCAAATTAAGACCAAGTACAAAAGCACGTTTAGAGCGTTGTCTCTATTCCAGACCCAGTCATTTAGAAATTTATTCAAACAATCTTAAAAACATAAGACTTTGTCATATTCTTATTCCTGTTGAATAACATTATTATTATGCTTAGACCTTCGTCTAGACCCAGCTATAATAAGAAAACACAATATTGAAAAAAAATCAAAGCTAAGACCAATCTTTAAAATCAAACCCAGTTAAAAAGCTTGGGTTTAGAGAGTTGTCTTTACCCCACATCCAGGTCTCTTAAAATACAAATTAAGCAAAAGATTAATCTAAAAACTTAGACACCAGCATCTCCAAACTATAAAACCCTGTGATAAGGCATACCGTAAGTTGGTATACAACTTGTTTTTGTTTGATGGAAGTGAAATAAAATTGAATTGAATACCACAAAAACGTCAAATTAATAAAAGGTGTAAATATTCAGATCTGAATGGTACGCGCCTTAAAAACCCAAAATAACAACAACAACAACGTTATTCTACATCAATGATATTGTGGCGTCTTTGTTAATATTGTTTGTCTGTTTTTATCGTTTCTAATAATTTCCTATTTTGAAATAAGTGCATGGGTCTAGAGCAAAGACTACACCATATTTAAAGACTGGGCGTTGTGGCGTGCGCCTGTAATCCAAGCTATGTGGGGAAGTTACAAATTGATGCAGAGGTTCGAGCCCTGGTCACGTCTTTCGGATGGTGACGTTAAAGGTCGGTCCCAGACGTAAATAATCATATCTGATTGAGACACATCTGACAAAACTCAAACACACACACACACACCCACACACGTTTGCCCCCTGGAAAGATTAAACCTCAAGATGTTGATGGACCTGAATCCACCGACGGGACAGCCTAACTCCGTAACTCTGGTACGGGTGTGGGAGGGGGCTCTTCTTTCTTTGCCTGTCTCTCTTTCAGTCATTTCAAATCAGTTTTTTTTCCTATCTTATCACTTCTTGATCACATAAATCCTCTCTCTCTCTCTCTCTCTCTCTCTCTCTTTACTTTACCGGTCATTATATCCCCAGAAAATATTTCTTAGGCCACTGAGATTATTGGAATTGTAAATAATAAAAAAAAAATGCTGAATATATTACAAATGGTGCTTGGTACTGAAAATTTAAAGTACCGAAGAACTTGTTAAAACTTTATCCCCTCTTGCTAGAATGATTTTCTTTATATAATATCTCATAGATCGTCGATCAACAACCTTATCGTTTACGGGAAGTAATCCCCATATTGTGTGCTGATATCTTATTCCTCAGTTTTTTGTTTTATATGTATTTAAAGGTTTTGTGTTTTTTTTTCATAAAAAAGGAATGAATATACAAGAAATAATAATAATAAACAAGTGGAATGCCTCTGACCGTCTCACCTGCATCACGCGATTCAACATAGCAGCAGTGCTGACTTTGAAAACTACTATAACTCGCACAAGATGTTAAGTGATACTTGGTTACTCTTATTTCCACGTTTTATGAACTAGACCAATACACTTACAGAGATAGGATGGTAATTCAACAAATACCCCCAATGTGGCCAAAATTCATTGACCTCACATGACCTTTGACCTTGATCATGTGACCTGAAACTTGCACAGGATATTCAGTGATACTTTATTAATCTTATGTCTAAGTTTCAAAAGTCAGATCGATAAACTTGCAAAGTTATGATGGTAATTCAACAGATACCCCTATTATGGCCAAAGTTCATTGACATTTGACCTTTGGTCATGTGACCTAAAATGCACACAGGATGTTCAGTGATACTTGATTACTCTTATGTCCAAGTTTTATGAACTAGACCAACATACTTTCAAAGTTATGATGGTAATTCAACAAAAAAAAAACCAATTCGGCCAAAGTTCATTGACCCTAAATGACCTTTGACCTTGACCATGTGACCTGAAACTTGCCCAGGATGTTCAGTGATACTTGATTACTATTATGTCCAAGTTTCATGAATCAGATCCAAAACCTTTTTAAGTTTTGATTGTAATTCATCAGATACCCCAAATCGGCCAAAGTTCATTGACCCTAAATGACCTTTGACCTTGGTCATGTGACGTAAAACTCATGCAGGATGTTTGGTGATACTTGATTAACCTTATGTCTAAGTTTAATGAACTAGGTCTATATATTTTCTAAGTTATGATGATATTTCAAAATCTTAACCTCAGGTTAAGATTTTGATGTTGATTCCCCAACATGGTCTAAGTTCATTGACCCTAAATGACCTTTGACCTTGGTCATGTGACATGAAACTCTAATAGGATGTTAATACTTGATTAACCTTATGGCCAAGTTTCATGAACTAGGTTTTTATACTTTCTAAGTTATGATGTCATTTCAAAAACTTAACCTTAGGTTAAGATTTGATGTTGACGCCGCCGCCGCCGTCGCCGTCGGAAAAGCAGCGCCTATAGTCTCACTCTGCTATGCAGGTGAGACAAAAAGAAGTAATAAAAATAATACTAAATAAAATTGTTACCCTACTTCTCATACAGTGGGTGGCAAAAATAGTCAATCATGACTTATTGCCAAATAAAAACATGGAATGGAATGGTTATCCCCTCTTGTTAGAATGTTTTTCTTTTATATAATATATCATAGATCGTCAATCAACAACTTTATCGTTTTCGGGAAGTAATCCCCCTATTGTTTACTGATATCTTATTTCTCAGTTTTTTTTCATATGTATTTTAATGTTTTGTTATTTAGGTTTTTTCATAGAAAAAGGAAGGAATATACAAGAAATTATTTTTTTAAAGGACAAGTCCACCCCAACAAAAACTTGATATGAATAAAAAGAGAAAAATTCAACAAGCATAACACTGAAAATTTCATCAAAATCGGATGTAAAATAAGAAAGTTATGGCATTTTAATGTTTCGCTTCATTTCACAAAACAGTTATATGCACATCTCGGTCGGTATGCAAATGAGGAACTGATGACATCACTCACTCACTATTTCTTTTGTATTTTCTTAAATGAAATATTTTTATTTTCTCGTCATTGTCATGTGAAATGAAGTTTCATTCCTCCCTGCAGCACGTGGAAATTTATATCATTTAACATTTTGTGCTTTAGGCAAGGATGTCCTAATCGTCAAATTCGTAAAAATTGAAATAATGTATAATTCAAACAATGAAAACCAAAAAAAGAGTGAGTGAGTGACATCATCGACTCTCTCATTTGGATGTAGCTGGCTCAATCATATAACTATTTTGTTAAAAATAAACAAAACTCTGAAATGTCATAACTTTCTTATTTTACATCCGATTTTGATGAAATTTTCAGCATTGTGCTTGTCTGATTTTTTTCTATTGATTCAAATCAACATTTTTCTGAAGAGGACTTGACCTTTAATGGTTGCAGGGTCTTTGTTTTGTTGTTGTTGTTGTGTTTTTAATGACTTTTATAACTGGGTCTGACAGAAAGACTACGCTACATTTCCATGTTATTCAACATAAATAGGATCGTGGGTCTTTGTTTTTTTTATAATTATTATAATTTTTTAAATAAATGCGTCTGGAAAAAAGACTTTGGACTTATATTATAATTTTTTATTTAACCGGGTTTTGTGCTATATAAACACATTACTATAAAGTTTCAGCTTTTAGTTACCGGGTCTGGAGCAAAGACTATGCTTCATTTTCAATTTACCATTAGCGTCTGGAGAAAAGACTAAGCTCGATTCTCATTTTCATTCCACTGGAATATCATTAATGTATCTCATTTGGGACTAAAATTATAATTTTTGAAATAACCGGGTCTGGAAAAAGATTTTGGATTCATATCATGATTTTTGAAACAACAGGGTCTGGAAAAAGACTTTGGACTTGCATTATTATTTTTTAAACAACCGGGTCTGGAATAAAGACTTTGGACTTATATTATCATTTTTGAAACAATCGGGTCTGGAATAAAGACTTTTGGCTCATATGATTATTTTTTAAACAACCGGGTCTGGAATAAAGACTTTGGACTTATATTATTATTTTTTAAACAACCGGGTCTGGAATAAAGACTTTGGGCTCATATTATTTTTGAAACAACCGGGTCTGGAATAAAGACTTTGGATTTATATTATAATTTTTGAAACAACCGGGTCTGGAGAAAAGACTTTGGACTTATATTATCATTTTTGAAACAATCGGGTCTGGAATAAAGACTTTGGAATCATATGATTATTTAAACCAACCGGGTCTGGAATAAAGACTTTGGACTTATATTATTATTTTCTAAACAACCGGGTCTGGAATAAAGACTTTTGATTTATATTATAATTTTTTGAAACAACAGGGTCTGGAAAAAGACTTTGGATTTATATTATAATTTTTGAAACAACCGGGTCTGGAATAAAGACTTTGGGCTCATATTATTATTTTCGAAACAACCAGGTCTGGAATAAAGACTTTGGATTTATATTATAATTTTTGAAACAACCGGGTCTGGAATAAAGACTTTGGGCTCATTATTTATTTTTGAAACAACCGGGTCTGGAATAAAGACTTTGGATTTATATTATAATTTGTTAATTAACCGGGTCAGGAAATGAGACTTTGCACTTTTGTGCTAAATAAACGCATTACTATACGATTTTAGCTTAGAACGGATTTGCCAAAAATCCCTTCAAATTTATTACATTTGTGGGTAAAGTCATTATTACATTTGTGGGCGATCAAAAATTATTACATTTGTGGGTGAAATTATTACATTTGTGGGTAAAGTGTTATTACATTTGTGGGCGTTATTACATTTGTGGGCGTTATTACATTTGTGGGCGATTATTACATTTGTGGGTGTAACACACCCCCATGGTGACCTATGCCGTGACCCACGGTACGCCACTGCTCTCTCGCATACACAATATTCACAACGTCAGTATTGTGTAGTACATTTTTAACATGCTTAACGTTATGTTTTTTTTTATTATTATAGAACGGGCTTTATAAAATTATTCTTTTGAAATAAGAATATTGGAATAAATTCAGCATGGTTTAAGTCACTGCAAATATTCCTTAAGAGGCAGGTCCACCAAACAAAAAATATTAGTTTGAATAAGAAGAGAGTAACCTATCTGTCCACTGATATCTCATCGAAATCCGATGTAAACTAAAAAAGATTTGACATTACACTTATTTTCACACAACATTATATAGTAAATATAAGCATTTATTTCATGGAAATTTGTATTTTTTACATGTAATAATTGTGCGAAACATAATCATAGACAGGTTACATCTAGGATATGTGAAATTATGCAACTATCCGCCAGTCTATTTTCTTGTCATCGATATGAGCGAAATCATTTCAATGCGTTTGGCGTCACATTTTCCCTCAAATATGCTCATTACAGACTACAATACATTTTTAAAGGACAAGTCCACCCCAACAAAAAGTTGATTTGAATAAAAAGAGAAAAAATCCAACAAGCATAACGCTGAAAAATTTCATAAAAATCGGATGTAAACTAAGAAAGTTATGACATTTCAAACTGGCGCTTAATTTCACAGAACAGTTATATGCACATCCCCGTCGGTATGGAAATGAGGGAGCTGTTCACATCCCCGGGGGGGGGGGGAGGCACTCAGTATATAATGCATAGTGGGTATGTGCCGCGGAGGGGACCCCCTTTTCACACCCAAGTTTCCGTTCCAAGGCATATCATTTTTGTGTTATTGAGAAAAAAAAACAAAGAAAGCCGCTCCAAGGCATAGCATTTTGTTCTTAACGAGAAAAAAGAAGAAAGAAATCCGCTCCAAGGCTGGGTGTCTGGAAAACGAAGACCGGGGACACATATCACACTCGTGTGAAAGCGTTTGTAGTTCACGCACGAAGTGTGTACAAAGCAGTGCAAAGTGTGTACAAACACGTGCGCGGGTTAGAATGGACTTTGGACCTTGCCCCTACACATGTTCTCCCATTGACATAACGCATGTCCCCGGTCTTCGATCTTCGTTTTCCAGACCTGTTGTTGGGTGTCTGGAAAACGAAGACAGAAGACCGGGGATCGCATATCCGTCTAGCTAAAATAAACCATTATTATATTCAGATCAAATTCAGGAATATTCTGATATTGGATATGTAATCAGTTATCATTGGTTGATAAGTTAATGATTAATTGTAAGGATATCGTTATCAGCTAGGGCATAATTAATACATAACAATTATAACGTACATAATTTATTTCACCCACGGAATTCAGCCATTGCAATTCTCAAAACTGTCATAAAAATGAAAACTTGCATACAATACACCTCATACTGCACAATCACGTACAAGCAGACTCAACTTAAACTGGCGTTTGCAACTATTTTACTTCCATTGACATTACGCATGTCCCCGGTCTTCGATCTTCGTTTTCCAGACCTGTTGTTGGGTGTCTGGAAAACGAAGACAGAAGACCGGGCGATCGCATCCGTCTAGCTAAAATAAACCATTATTATATTCAGATCAAATTCAGGAATATTCTGATATTGGATATGTAATGAATTATGATTGGTTAATGATTAATTGTATGGATATCGTAATGTGAATGATAATTGATTGAGCAATATATCGCGCTCAGCTCAGCTGGCATTAAAATTTTATACCATTGACATAACGCATGTCCCCGGTCTTCGATCTTCGTTTTCCAGACCTGTTGTTGGGTGTCTGGAAAACGAAGACAGAAGACCGGGGCCATCGCATCCGTCTAGCTAAAATAAACCATTATTATATTCAGATCAAATTCAGGAATATTCTGATATTGGTTATGTATAGTCAGTTATGATTGGTTGATTAATGATTATTTGTAAGGATATCGTTATCAGCTAGGGCATAATTAATACATAACAATTATAACGTACAATACACCTCATACTGCGCAATCACGTACAAGCAGTCTCAACTTAACTGCTGTTTGCAACTACCATTGACATTACGCGTGTCCCCGTCTTCGTTTTCCAGACCTGTTGTTGGGTGTCTGGAAAACGAAGACAGAAGACCGGGGCCATCGCATCCGTCTAGCTAAAATAAACCATTATTATATTCAGATCAAATTCAGGAATATTCTGATATTGGATATGTAATCAGTTATCATTGGTTGATAAGTTAATGATTAATTGTAAGGATATCGTTATCAACTAGGGCATAATTAATACCTAACAATTATAACGTACATAATTTATTTCACCCACGGAATTCAGCCATTGCAATTCTCAAAACTGTCATAAAAATGAAAACTTGCATACAATACACCTCATACTGCACAATCACGTACAAGCAGACTCAACTTAAACTGGCGTTTGCAACTATTTTACTACCATTGACATTACGCATGTCCCCGGTCTTCGGTCTTCGTTTTCCAAACCTGTTGTTGGGTGTCTGGAAAACGAAGACAGAAGACCGGGGCCATTGCATCCGTCTAGCTAAAATAAACCATTATTATATTCAGATCAAATTCAGGAATATGCTGATGTTGGATATGTAATGAATTATGATTGGTTGATAAGTTAATGATTAATGATAATTGATTGAGCAATATATCGCGCTCAGCTCAGCTGGCATTAAAATTTTATACCATTGACATAACGCATGTCCCCGGTCTTCGATCTTCGTTTTCCAGACCTGTTGGTTGGGGTCTGGGAAAACGAAGACAAAGACCGGGGCCATCGCATCCGTCTAGCTAAAATAAACCATTATTATATTCAGATCAAATTCAGGAATATTCTGATGTTGGATATGTAATGAATTATGATTGGTTGATAAGTTAATGATTAATGATAATTGATTGAGCAATATATCGCGCTCAGCTCAGCTGGCATTAAAATTTTATACAATTGACATAACGCATGTCCCCGGTCTTCGATCTTCGTTTTCCAGACCTGTTGTTGGGTGTCTGGAAAACGAAGACAGAAGACCGGGGCCATCGCATCCGTCTAGCTAAAATAAACCATTATTATATTCAGATCAAATTCAGGAATATTCTGATATTGGATATGTAATGAATTATGATTGGTTAATGATTAATTGTATGGATATCGTAATGTGAATGATAATTGATTGAGCAATATATCGCGCTCAGCTCAGCTGGCATTAAAATTTATACCATTGACATAACGCATGTCCCCGGTCTTCGATCTTCGTTTTCCAGACCTGTTGTTGGGTGTCTAGGAAACGACGACAGAAGACCGGGATCGCATATCCGTCTAGCTAAAATAAACCATTATTATATTCAGATCAAATTCAGGAATATTCTGATATTGGATATGTAATCAGTTATCATTGGTTGATAAGTTAATGATTAATTGTAAGGATATCGTTATCAACTAGGGCATAATTAATACCTAACAATTATAACGTACATAATTTATTTCACCCACGGAATTCAGCCATTGCAATTCTCAAAACTGTCATAAAAATGAAAACTTGCATACAATACACCTCATACTGCACAATCACGTACAAGCAGACTCAACTTAAACTGGCGTTTGCAACTATTTTACTACCATTGACATTACGCATGTCCCCGGTCTTCGATCTTCGTTTTCCAGACCTGTTGTTGGGTGTCTGGAAAACGAAGACAGAAGACCGGGGCCATCGCATCCGTCTAGCTAAAATAAACCATTATTATATTCAGATCAAATTCAGGAATATTCTGATGTTGGATATGTAATGAATTATGATTGGTTGATAAGTTAATGATTAATGATAATTGATTGAGCAATATATCGCGCTCAGCTCAGCTGGCATTAAAATTTTATACCATTGACATAACGCATGTCCCCGGTCTTCTGTCTTCGTTTTCCAGACACCCAACAACAGGTCTGGAAAACGAAGATCGAAGACCGGGACATGCGTTATGTCAATGGTATAAAATTTTAATGCCAGCTGAGCTGAGCGCGATATATTGCTCAATCAATTATCATTCACATTACGATATCCATACAAATAATCATTAACCAATCATAATTCATTACATATCCAATATCAGAATATTCCTGAATTTGATCTGAATATAATAATGGTTTATTTAGCTAGACGGATGCGATGGCCCCGTCTTCTGTTTATTTCACCCACGGAATTCAGCCATTGCAATTCTCAAAACTGTCATAAAAATGAAAACTTGCATACAATACACCTCATACTGCACAATCACGTACAAGCAGACTCAACTTAAACTGGCGTTTGCAACTATTTTACTACCATTGACATTACGCATGTCCCCGGTCTTCGATCTTCGTTTCCAGACCTGTTGTTGGGTGTCTGGAAAACGAAGACAGAAGACCGGGGCCATCGCATCCGTCTAGCTAAAATAAACCATTATTATATTCAGATCAAATTCAGGAATATTCTGATGTTGATATGTAATGAATTATGATTGGTTGATAAGTTAATGATCAATGATAATTGATTGAGCAATATATCGCGCTCAGCTCAGCTGGCATTAATTGACATAACGCATGTCCCCGGTCTTCTGTCTTCGTTTTTCAGACACCCAACAACAGGTCTGGAAAACGAAGATCGAAGACCGGGACATGCGTTATGTCAATGGTATAAAATTTAACAATGCCAGCTGAGCTGAGCGCGATATATTGCTCAATCAATTATCATTCACATTACGATATCCATACAATTAATCATTAACCAATCATAATTCATTACATATCCAATATCAGAATATTCCTGAATTTGATCTGAATATAATAATGGTTTATTTTAGCTAGACGGATGCGATGGCCCCGGTCTTCTGTCTTCGTTTTCCAGACACCCAACAACAGGTCTGGAAAACGAAGACCGGGGACATGTGTTATGTCAATTGTATAAAATTTTAATGCCAGCTGAGCTGAGCGCGATATATTGCTCAATCAATTATCATTAATCATTAACTTATCAACCAATCATAATTCATTACATATCCAACATCAGAATATTCCTGAATTTGATCTGAATATAATAATGGTTTATTTTAGCTAGACGGATGCGATGGCCCCGGTCTTCTGTCTTCGTTTTCCAGACACCCAACAACAGGTCTGGAAAACGAAGATCGAAGACCGGGGACATGCGTTATGTCAATGGTATAAAAATTTTAATGCCAGCTGAGCTGAGCGCGATATATTGCTCAATCAATTATCATTAATCATTAACTTATCAACCAATCATAATTCATTACATATCCAACATCAGCATATTCCTGAATTTGATCTGAATATAATAATGGTTTATTTTAGCTAGACGGATGCAATGGCCCCGGTCTTCTGTCTTCGTTTTCCAGACACCCAACAACAGGTTTGGAAAACGAAGACCGAAGACCGGGACATGCGTAATGTCAATGGTAGAAAAATAGTTGCAAACGCCAGTTTAAGTTGAGTATGCTTGTACGTGATTGTGCAGTATGAGGTGTATTGCATGCAAGTTTTCATTTTTATGACAGTTTTGAGAATTGCAATGGCTGAATTCCGTGGGTGAAATAAATTATGTACGTTATAATTGTTAGGTATTAATTATGCCCTAGTTGATAACGATATCCTTACAATTAATCATTAACTTATCAACCAATGATAACTGATTACATATCCAATATCAGAATATTCCTGAATTTGATCTGAATATAATAATAATGGTTTATTTTAGCTAGACGGATGCGATGGCCCCGTCTTCTGTCTTCGTTTTCCAGACACCCACAACAGGTCTGGAAAACGAAGATCGAAGACCGGGACATGCGTTATGTCAATTAATGCCAGCTGAGCTGAGCGCGATATATTGCTCAATCAATTATCATTAATCATTAACTTATCAACCAATCATAATTCATTACATATCCAACATCAGAATATTCCTGAATTTGATCTGAATATAATAATGGTTTATTTTAGCTAGACGGATGCGATGGCCCCGGTCTTCTGTCTTCGTTTTCCAGACACCCAACAACAGGTCTGGAAAACGAAGATCGAAGACCGGGGACATGCGTTATGTCAATGATATAAAAATTTTAATGCCAGCTGAGCTGAGCGCGATATATTGCTCAATCAATTATCATTAAATCATTAACTTATCAACCAATCATAATTCATTACATATCCAACATCAGCATATTCCTGAATTTGATCTGAATATTGTCAGATCTTGGGACTGAAATTCCCAGTCTGGTAATAGATTTGGTTCTGTTTGAAATGAACGTAGTTACCACTTGCAATAATCACACAATCATTCAATATCTATAAGTAACATAAATTTAATTCAGAGCGACCAGCTCTATAAATGTACATATAGTTAAAGAAATTGAATAATCAGAATTAGATCATGAATCACATGCATATCAACATAACATCAAACTGTATTCAGCAGTTAACATCAGCATGAATTAACCTATACTGAATATGTTGCAATATGTATCTAATGAGAGTGATTTATTTATATTTAATCAAGGCCTAATAATTTGGCATCCAAACGTGACAATATTTTTGTTATTAATTCCACCAATTAAGTTTCATCAAAAGAGGGTTTATACTTGGATGAATACCTACACTGGACCGTAGTATATCTAATCTGGTTATAATTTAAATAGTTCAGAATAAGGACCCCTTCGACATCGTCAATGACTATCGTTGGTCCGATGAATATAGTCGTCTAAGAGCGATCAGCGAGCTGCGGTGGCTTCGACGACGACGCGAAGTAAAGCGAGCGAACTCTCGACGAAAAGCCAGTCCAGAATCGCGGACGAAATGATGAGGGCTGAGAGCCACAAGATTGCTACGATGAATCACAAGTCACGAACTCTGAGTTCAAGGATGAAGTACGAGCCCAGCTCGTCCCTAAAGAGAGTAAATAAATAACCATCTCCTAATAGACAAGGTCCAGTAATAACACTATAACTCTTCACAAGTCAGTTACGATATACTAGCTTGAATTCACTGAGCTACTAACGGAAAGTAATAACTACGGTATCTTTTATCCCGAAATAACAAAAGGAAATCTCTCTTCTCATAAAAGTATAACTTCTCAGTTCAATGAATATGTACATCAACTATATCATATACAACATCAATAAACTGATCCTGGCTATTACTCTTGTTCAGTTCACAAGCCATATATCACATAACTATCAGTTTAAAATATATGGGAATCGTCATTGTCATTGAGCGTATAAACCAACAATTCTTCCATAATAAAATGTCTACTTTAATAACATTTAATTACTTCATCTTTATCATTACTTCATGTTTAGTTGGTTTCTCCTTGGTTTGATTTCACAAAGTTTTCATTTATGAAATATGATTTACTATACAATACAACAAAGCATTTAATATTCTTTGCACTTTAGTGTTCAATACTCCAACATTAATCATAAGCAAAATAATTACTGAATTTCTGTTTTCTTTGAAAACACTGAGTTTTGCTTTTAATTACAATAATTATACCAATAAAATAGTGAACTTACAGTTCTTTGGAACAGTCGTGCCTGGTGAGATGAGGGCAGATGTGGTGGCTTTACCTGGCCTGTGCTGCCTGGATCCAGCCTGCCAACGATGGGGATTAAGACTCCGCTGTGCCTGCACTACACAGCCTGCAACATACACCCAAAGTAATGGCCTACGAGAACCACACCCTCACACTCCGAGTTAAGACCAAATGTGGAAGGGTCTTCCTCTCCCGAGAATCAAACGATTTCTGATTTGCTTTTACTCAAACACCACTCCATCTTGACTCTCACAAAGACAAAGTCATTAACATTCTCAATATTCCTCTGCTTTACTCTTCCACGCTGAACATATCCAATAAAAACTACTTAACTATCCAAGCTTTAATTTCACCTATTCAAAACTCCCATCTCAAACATTCTCAACAATCTTTTCCTCTCATACATAAAAACAAACATTTATAGAATTTTAGAGACCCATTGAACTTAACAAAATATATCAAGTTAAATGACCCAATGCTCATGACCTAAGATTGTCAAGAAGTCAAAGTAAAAATCTAATCCTTACACCCCAGCGGGTTTGATCACTTACTTAAAGATACAGTTGATTGACTCTGGGACTATGACAAGAGTCAACCACCCAAATTCCTTTTATTATATACAAGCTGAATGGTTACTAGGGGTTAACACTAAATAGACTTACAGTCGCATTGTGACAAATATAATAATGGTTATATTTTAGCTAACGGATGCGATGGCCCCGGTCTTCTGTCTTCGTTTTCCCAGACACCCAACAACAGGTTTGGAAACGAAGACCGATGACCGGGGACATGCGTAATGTCAATGGTAGTAAAATAGTTGCAAACGCCAGTTTAAGTTGAGTCTGCTTGTACGTGATTGTGCAGTATGAGGTGTATTGTATGCAAGTTTTCATTTTTATGACAGTTTTGAGAATTGCAATGGCTGAATTCCGTGGGTGAAATAAATTATGTACGTTTAAATTTAGGTATTAATTATGCCCTAGTTGATAACGATATCCTTACAATTAATCATTAACTTATCAACCAATGATAACTGATTACATATCCAATATCAGAATATTCCTGAATTTGATCTGAATATAATAATGGTTTATTTTAGCTAGACGGATGCGATCCCCGGTCTTCTGTCTTCGTTTTCCAGACACCCAACAACAGGTCTGGAAAACGAAGACCGAAGACCGGGGACACGCGTAATGTCAATGGTAGTAAAATAGTTGCAAACAGCAGTTAAGTTGAGACTGCTTGTACGTGATTGCGCAGTATGAGATGTATTGTACGTTATAATTGAAAGCTCAAACGATAACTTACCAGTTTGAAGTTTGAGCAGAATTTTATAGGGAGTTGAGTGAGGAGATTAATTGAGATCCCGCCTCGCACATGCGCACTCATTCTTCGGAGCATCAAAATGTGATCGCTGTTTAAAAATATCAGCTTCCTAATGCAGCTGATACGAACGAACATTAGCTTTAAGTCACCACAGACTATTAAAATTAATGTCTCTCAAGAGGGAGGGAGAGGAGGGCAATTAATCTCCTCACTCAACTCCCTCATAAAATTCTGCTCAAACTTCAAACTGGTAAGTTATCGTTTGAGCTTTCAATTTTATTTCGTTCGTCTCGAGAGGAGACTAATTGAGATTTTGTAGCTCAGCGAACACATTTTGAGTTGCACTGTCTGCAAAAGACATGTTTGTGCAGATACAAAGGATATACAGTATGGAACATGTACAAAGCAAATTTGTATATACCTTATTTCAACTTTACTACTGTTGTAGAATTGCTTGCGAAAATTCAGTTTCTTCACTATCAGCAAGAGGTTTATTGTAATATTGCTGGAAGGTTTTTCCTCTTGACCATCCAGCTTGATTCATGATGCTAGAAATAGGTACACTTGCTCTGATTGCTGCCGATGTTGCAGCCGATCTTGTAGAATGTGATTTATACACTGAAGTATCAATCCCGGCGCCTGCTAATGTCACTTTGATCCATCTTGATATGGTCTGTGATGAAACTTGGCCATATGGCTTGGTATAGCTAATGAACAAGCGTCGCTCTAGTCCTCTGATAGACTTAGTCCTTTTCATATATGCTGTGTAAATATTTAACAATACACAACCTCCTGTCTGATGGATATGCCTTCAACTTCATAGTGAAACCATGGTGACCTGGTCGGCTGTGCTTGAGCAGTTCATCAACATGAAAACTCACTGAACTTTGTTTCAGTTCCATCTTATCTAAGTTTAACAAATGTAACGTCTGCACCCTTTTGGCAGAGACTAAGGCTAACAATAAGCAAAGTTTATGTGTAAGCTGCTTTAAACTTAAAGTCTTAGCTGGCGAAAGCCTACGTAGAAATTTGAATGCTATCCGACATCCCAAGTGTCTTGATAACGTGCTTTGTGGTTGTCGAGGTTAAAGGTCCCTTTAAGAAACCTACAGATAAGAGGTTGTGTCCCCACAGAATGAACACTATTCTCCAGCGTTACATACAAGGATAATGCACTTCTTGCTGCATTCATTGTACTATAATACCTAGCCTTCTCTCTATGAAACAGTTCTGCTAAAAATTCTAACACAAAGTTAACTGAAGAACGAAGAGGACTTTTCTTCCTGCTTTCACAAAATTTTGTCCATTTTGTCCAATATACTCGGTACTGACGTTGAGTAGACTTCCTCAATGATGCTGTCAACACGTCGGTGATCCCTTCATCTAAGCCTATATTCTCGAAGGGTCCCCTGTTACCCTGCAACACAAAAGATCAAGGCGATCATAAAGTGGGTGAGGTAAGTTTGTTACAGGTTGTCTAAGGAGGTTAATGTCTCTCCTAAGGAGCAACGGTTCCTCCAAAAGGATGCTATTAAGGCATGGGAACCATGATTGTGTTGGCCATTTGGAACGACCAAAATGCCCGATGCCCTATCAGACTTGATCTTTTGAATGCATTTAGCCAATAAGCAGAAGGGAGGGAATGCATAAAAATCTAGCTTTCCCCAGTCTAGTGTGAATGCATCAACTGATTCTGCATTTGGATCTGGTAACCATGAAACATATCTTTGTGTTTGTGCATTCAACCTGGAGGCAAAAATATCAATTTTTGGGCTGCCAAATCTTTGGATGACTTTTCTGTATGCTCTTTTGCTGAGCATCCATTCAGTTCTATCATTGAAATTGCGTGATTCATAATCTGCTTCAATATTCTGGCTGCCTGGAAGGTGTGCAGCACTAAGCCAGATATTTTGTTCCATGCACCATTTCCAAATTTTTATGGAAAGCTTGTTACAACTTGGGGATTTAATGCCTCCCATGTTATTTACATAGCACACTGCTGTTGTGTTATCAGATCTAATTAAGATATGAGCATTGGATGTACTACCATGAAAGGATCTCAACCCTAGATCGATGGCCAAGATTTCTAGATAATTAATTTCATTATTTTGTGCCTTTTCATTTTCAGACTGATTCCACCTTCCCCCTGTATGAACTTGCATATTTGTGGCACCCCATCCATAGCCCTAGCATCCGTGCGATTTCAAATTTAGGGTTTTCCCTTTTGATAGGAGCAAATGCACTATCTGCATGACTTATCCACCATTCTAGTTCCTGCTTCGACTCACATGATAGCTCCATAATTCTGTCATAATGCCCTTAATTCTTTTTTAAGGCTTCTATTTTTTCTTTCTCCATATTTCTATAAACAATGGTCCATGCTGGACAGCAGGGAAGGTGGAGATTATCTTTCCGATAACATGTGCGACATGTCGAATTGTGGGTTTTGGTTGCAGGAGTAACTTTTCACATTCTTCCCTGACATTCTGAGCTCTCTCTACTGGGAGTTTAATGGTCATGTCTACTGTATTGAGGGTAAAGCCCAAGAACTGGAGCTCCTGTACTGGTTTTAGTACTGATTTTTCTGGGTGAACTTTAAACCCTAATTCTGAAAATGCCTGCAAAGTGGCATTAATTGCAGACTCAACTTTTTCTTTTGTGTCCCCAATAAGAATTGTATCATCAAGATATCCAAGTACAATATGACCCTTTTCACGTAGTGAAGAGAATACTGGTTTCAACATCTTAGTGAATAACCTGGGTGCAGAGGTTAACCCATTTGGCAGTGCCTTGTATTGCCACTGTTGTCCTTGCCAATTAAATTGCAAGTATTTCCGGAATTCAGAATGAATCGGAATAGAGTAGTATGCATCTTGGAGGTCTACTGAAGCCATGTAAAAATTTTCTGCCAAGAGGCAAATCACAGAATGGATATTATCCATCTTAAAGTGTTGTTTAACCACAAATTCATTTAGGTCTGATAGATCCAAGATCAATCTTAGACTGCCATTTTTCTTTGGCCTTGTAAATATGTTGGAAAAATAACCACCCTTGATAAAGGGTGAACTTCTTTCTATTACATTCTTTCCTTCAAGATTTCTCAGTTCAGCTGATATCTTATCTGTTTCTGATCTGTTACGTTTAAATTGATGACATATCAACCTTTCTGGATGTGGTAAACTTGTATCAAATTCTATCTTAAAACCCCTGACAGCTTCCAGTATTGTATGATCGGATGTGATTTTCTTCCAATTATTATAATATTGTTTCAGTCGACCTCCAACAGGGGATGCTTGGTCAGAATTATTTGTGCATGCAATTTCATGATCGTTTGTATAAAAACAAGAATTATTGCTACCTACCTCTTGGGGTATACTGGTAGCTACTTCCGCTGGGGATTCTCTCGGTATCTGCCCTGAGATGCTGGTGGTTTTTTCACCATGGGGGCTTGTGGCTGTCTGCGGCCCCTGATAGGGGCCTTTCTGTTCAAAAAAGGCCTGTAAGGAGCATCTGATTGTGGTCTATGGTTAGGAGTAGACCATCCTGCAGCTCTGTAACCTTGGCGGGAGTAATCTCCAGCTCTGTAAGGGTGGTAATTGGCGTGAGCTCGATAACGGCCACGGCCTGGCTCTGAAGTTTTAACAACTCGTCCAGTAGCTTTCTGCTCTTCGGTCATGTCCTTAACTCGCTTTCCCAAATCGTCCCCAAAAAGGAACTTTGTGACCGGAGTAGTTGGTTTGCACAGGTGGCTGTATGCAGCATTCATGTCAGGCTTTATTTGTTCCTTGCGTAGAGCATTCATTTCATAATTTGCATTAGACAGCAAGGCCAATGCATCTTGTTGAGATGGAGAAAGGTTGCCTGACGAGATTGAGCGAGTGAAGGCAGTCAAGCCCCTAGTGAGGGACTTCTGTACCCTAGCTAGCTTGAGGTCTCTGCTTCTTGTTGAAGGAGACAGATTCTCCCAAATAACAGGGTTCACTTTAGGTACATCCAAGTAGGGGCAGTTGCTTGGTGGCAAATATTTTATTCCAGTCTCTTCGAGGACTTTCTCCTCCAATTTATTGTTCATCATGAACATTGTTGAGCTAGCTATTTCTTCTTCAAGAGGAGCCCCTCATCAGATTGGGCAGGAAACTTAGCTGCGAATGTGGGAATCATTTTTGGCAATGTGGATTCCTCTTGGGAAGTACATGTGATGTCATCGTAATCAACATCTACTGGTTGCGTGTACAGCCTTTGGCATGATTGGTACGGATTGATGTCATCATGATCATCAGCTGAGTCCTCATTATGAGCATGTTCAGCGTAATGTTGGTCATAATCTTCCTCCGGCAATGGGAGAGCACCAATGACACGGTAAAGCATGGATTCCAGTTTTGTTAAACGACTGTCAACATCAGCCAAGTTTTTATTTTCATCCCGTGAGTGGGACGACTGCTCCTTTTTTGAAGATGAAACTGAAGCTGGGCCTGGGGGTCCGCTATTGCCGTCTTTAACATTGCTTTGCTTCTTTTTCTCTTTCTCTGGTTTCTTAACAGACCGTTTATCGATCTTCTTCCCGCTCACGGAGCTCTTGGCTCATGACTTGTGAGGCTTTTGGAGGTGGATGTGCTCGCGGGGTGCTTAGACCCATGGTGGAGCATCGCCGCCGGAGTTTCGGGGGCCGAGGAGGCTCTCGGTCCGGTCGGAGACGGGCTGAAATCCGCCGAGTCCTGATCGCGAGCGTTGCTCGAACTCATGATAGAAAACGTAAAAATACGATTCTGAAGTGCAAGAAATTATCACTTTGCCTTGAATAACTTCTGAAAATAGATATGAATAGTCTTTTGAGTAAAAATGCGTCGATATTCCCGAAGAAAAATCCTTTTTTCTGTAAGAGTGCGGCAGGTGTTTGAACCTGCTATTTTGCGATGAAGCGATAATGAGTGCGCATGTGCGAGGCGGGATCTCAATTAGTCTCCTCTCGAGACGAACGAAATAAAATTGTTATGTATTAATTATGCCCTAGCTGATAACGATATCCTTACAAATAATCATTAATCAACCAGTCATAACTGACTATACATAACCAATATCAGAATACCTGAATTTGATCTGAATATAATAATGGTATTATTTTAGCTAGACGGATGCGATGGCCCCGGTCTTCTGTCTTCGTTTTCCAGACACCCAACAACAGGTCTGGAAAACGAAGATCGAAGACCGGGGACATGCGTTATGTTCAATGGGAGAACATGTGTAGGGGCAAGGTCCAAAGTCCATTCTAACCCGCGCACGTGTTTTGTACACACATTGCACTGCTTTGTACACACTTCGTGCGTGAACTACAAACGCTTTCACACGAGTGTGATATGTGTCCCCGGTCTTCGGTCTTTGGTCTTCGTTTTCCAGACACCCTCCAAGGTTTCGTATATTTTTCGTTACGGCGCCGTAAGCGGTCGCATTGATCTGCTGCAAGTTTGGTGAAAAGCGGCCGCAGAGCGCTGTCCAACACCTCGTCTCTGCGAGAGCGCACCCGGCGGAGGCCGCGCTAGCTGCATCATGCACGCTTGCCCGTTCCATAGGGATGCATGGGGATGCAACGTGGAGCGTTGTGGCCCAGTGGATTAGTCTCCGGACTTTGAAACAGAGGGTCGTGGGTTCAAATCCCAGCCATGGCGTAGTTTCCTTCAGCAAGAAATTTATCCACATTGTGCTGCACTCAACCCAGGTGAGGTGAATGGGTACCTGGCAGGAATTTATTCCTTGAAATGCCACCGCGCTGTAAAAGGCTGCGGGGCTAAAGCCAGGGTAATAATATCCAAGTCCTTTGGAAGCGCATAGAGACGTTATTTATAATGTGTTATGCGCTATACAAGAACTGTCTATTATTATTATTTTTATACGCACGTACTCACACGCTGACGATCCGTTCCAGGGACCCCCGTTTTCACAAAAATTGTAGTTCCGAAGCCCGTTCCGAGGACCCTCCTTTTTCCAATAAGCCCGCTCCAAGGCCCCCGTTTTTTGTCTCTCCGCGGCACACCCCTACCACTTTTTTGGTCGAGTGCCCACCCCCCCCGGGTTCACATCACTCACTTACCATTTATTTTGTATGATATTATATGAAAAATATAATATTCTAATTTTATCCTCATTGTCCTGTGAAACAAAGTTTTATTTCTCCCTGAACAAATGGAATTATCATTGTTTAACATTTTATGGTTCAGTCAAGGTTTTCCTTGTTGTCAAATCTGTAAAAATTGAAATATCGGATAATTGAAACGATAAAAAACAAATGAAACTGTGAGTGAGGGACATCATCGATTCTCTCATTTGCATTAGACTAAAGTGTGAATATAAATATTTGTGGAAAAATCAGCAAAACTTCAAAATGTCATAACTTTCCTATTTAACATCCGATTTTGATGGAATTTTCAGCATTATGCTTGTCTGATTCTTCTCTATTGAGGCAAATTATCACTTTTCTGACGTAGACTTGACCTTGAAACGTTGCTGCATAATGCAGGCGTCACTCTGACCATGTTTCCCACTGGAAATACAAATATGGACAATTTCAAACTCGGGTAGTCATCAGGGACAATTTTATGAATGTTGTTAGCACATATAAGCGTTCTTTCACCGACAGCTGCATTAGTAACAATCATAGACCAGTGGTTAAATTCTGAGCCAATCTAAACCAATAATGTCAATAAAATTATAAGCGTTGGCAGTTTCATCAGTGCTGACAACTTTCATGAAACGCCCATTCTGAGGTGGTTGGTATTCCCGTACAATGTTAAATTAGGTCAACTTCATGTCACACCAATTGCAGGCACTCAACAGTTGACCGAAACGGATATACTTGACGTGACACATAAAGCACACCTAGATCACGCTCAACTGAGGAACTTATTGACTGAACTTCATATCGAATCAGCTGATATGCTTACCGAAAAGGACAGAAAAGCATGTGCGAGTGATTTAAAGCTCCAGGCATTCTACGTCTTGTGCATCTGGCGGAAAACCAAGGGCCTCGACGCCACGAGAGGGACACTACGTAATGCGTTACACAAGTGTGGATACAGTGAAGCATTGGGGATCTTGGATGAACGATGGAGTCTGAACTCTCAAGGTAAATCTAGTCATAATCTTTTTAATTTTAGGAGGACAAATACCCAATTTAGACTGAATTTGGTATAGGATATGAATGTGCAAAGTTCGGCCTTGTCCAAATACAAGCTTCATACTATTTGCAGAATTCTGCTTTTGGCACTATCGGTAATACATTTTGTCGGCGCTCATCCGAACCGTCGTATCAGTCGATTTGGGTCGAATATCAATTTTGAGGTTTTTTCAGAAAATACAACTCTATACGGGGATTTTCAATTTGGGTATGTCAAACAGAAAATAGAAAATCCGCAAGTATCCCATAGGAATCATGTACGCGGTAGCAATCTAAACAACAGTTGGGCGCAGTTTAATAAGAGGTCAGCAAGCTTTCGACTTTGCAAGTGAAATAGGAAAACAAATTGTTAGATAAATCCTTTGTATCCATAGTTGTTCTACAGCTTCAGACATTAAGAAAAATTGCCAGTTTGAAATAAGACTAGCAAGTACAGGTTTGTTCAGCTATTCAATTAGCTTAGATTAACTTCCCGGAGGGGCCAGTCAAATATATTGCTATATATATATGCGTGACAAAAAGCCGCGTTTAAATGGGTGTTTTTTACTCGTTAGGCCCTATTTTTCCCCCCAAGATTTTATTTGCTTCTTGTTTCTTAAAAGTGTTCGGGCCCGAGACAAAGCTTGTTTATGTACATGATATAGGGGTCATAATTCTGGCGACAATTGTTTAGGGCCAAAATGTGTAAATGAAGCCTGCGAAAAACTTGTTTGGGGTTATTTTGCGCACATAAAAAAACTCGTTTAGGGGGTGTTTGGAAATAATTTGTACAGCAATACATTTGACTGTTACTCCCTCCCCCTACCGGATTAATTCTTGTCGCAACACTGAATTTATTAGAAGAGGGCGCTTTATCTAGCTGCTGCCCGCTGCACAGATTTTGGATGTTTTAATGAATCAGAGAATAAGGAAATTAGGAAATGTTTCAAATTGGTTCGGCTGTATTTTTATATGTACTGTTAGCAGTGCTGTTTTACCATGTTTACAGAACAGTGAATCTTTGGATTGCCCACAATGTCAGGCGCGGATCCAGGAGGGGCCGAGCCCGCCCCGCCCCCCCCCCCTAATTTTTTACAACCTGCAGAAAAAAGTGTACTCTTTCCTTGATAGAAACTATGAAAAACAGAAAGAAAGGTAAGAAAGGGTATTTTACCCATGATGGGTAATTTACAGCCTCGAAACGACCGGGCCGACCCCGAAAGGATACCCCAAAAAAGGTGAGGGTAAGAATTGGAAAATAGACTTTATATAAAGATTTTTTGCTCGCGCTTCGCGCTCGCATTGCCTGTGTAATGAATCCCATTCAAGAGGCTTAAATGACACTTATATAATTTATAAACCAATATTTATACAATATATCCAGTTCTGATATCAATTTATGCACACAATTTTTAGCTCGCACATCAAGCTTTCATATTATTTTGTTTGATTACACAAATTGTTAATGTGTATCAAAATGTTCAGCTCGCGCTGCGCGCACGCATTGTTTGATTTGAGAGAAACCTATGCTTTTTTAGAAATCTTACCAAAATTTGTCAAAATGCTCCTTTATCATGTCAGTATATCAAAAAATTAAGCTCATGCTTCGTGCTCATTTAATTGTTTGAACACACAGCTTGTTTAATTTAAATAAAAACGCGCTTAGACTGTTTCATTTTTTCAGTCGGAATATCACAAATTTTGAACTCCCGCTTCGCACTCTCATCATTTAATTGGTGCAACTTGTATCCTCTTCATTAATCACTAAAAACAGTCCTAATTGAGTCACTTTTCACGTTACAATTTGATAAAATTTCGGCTCGCGCTTCGCGCTCGCATTGTTTAATCGGATACTTACCTTTGTTCATGATTATAAAAACTGCTCTGAATCTTCAGTTCTAAGGACCTAAAATATCAAAGATATTAAGCTCGCGCTTCGCGCTCGCATTATAAAATAACCACATGAGAAACCTTATATTATTTATAGCAATAAATACTAACAATACAAAGAACTTCAGTCTTTAGTTAGGACTACCCCCTGAACAACCAACAAAAAAAAAGCCAGATTGAAGCGGCCAGTCAAAAAAATGTTGATCGAAATATTCCCCCCCCCCCCCCCCATTGGCGAAAGCTGGATCCGCCCCTGAATAAGTAAGTCAAAAGAATATGACTTGAATGCAGATATTGACAAACGGTCGTATATCTCGTGTAAATAAAATCGTAGATCAAATTCATCACTCTCAACATTGCAACAAAGCACGTCTAGTATTTAAAGGCCTAGTCCCACTTGCCCGACGACAAAAACGTAACCATAACGGATGAAGCGGACAAGCAAAATGGAGGTGTGCATGGCTTCATCCATATTCATCCGCTCCAGACAATTAAATGGAGAAAAATGGGCTAGCAATTAAATATAACAATGGACGGACGCTCGATGGAAAGCACGAATGAAACACATGTGCAAGGAGGACACAACGTATACATAACGTTTTTTAACGAATGCAAGATTAATTTCTGTTTTACACCCCTCTCTGCGTCCTAGTTTCATGGGGTCAAGCCTTAAGATCGATCATTTTGAGTTTGACAGCTTCATAGGAACTGAAATCTGACACCTGGAGACTTATTCCCGTTGAAGACCTAAACGTCCACCATGATTGCCCTAAGAGATATGGTGTTAAACAGTTTGAAGATATTCCAGCAATACATGTGTAAGCCAACCCATAGCCCAGAAGGAAAAACCCATAAGACCAGTAAAAAAAATTACTGGTTTCAGTATATTTCTACTGGGCCAGTTGATTTAAACTGGACCATTAAAAAGCAACTGGTGACAAGTTCCTAAATTGCATTCCAGTTGAAGCAATTAGTAATACCAGTTAAATTGTTTTTCATCAAACTGTTGTTACTGGTCAAATAAATAATTTATTTATTTCAAATCAGATCATTTGACAAATTATGAAAAATGAATCTCGCAATTCAGAGAAAGTTATCGTTATCGTTTATCATTGTTATTATCATTCTTCTAATAATAAACATAATAATCTTATTATTATTATTATGATCATTGTTGTTCATTACTTATTACTGTATCATTGTTATTAATATGTAATCATTATTATTATTAATATTATCATAATCATCAAGTATTAACATTATCAAAAAAATAATTATTTCCTTTAAGTATGATTGAGATCAAAGCAAGATATATCCTCTGTTATAGTCACGGTTCTAAAGTAAGCTTGAAATTGAACTGACCAAGATCAGTAATACCAGTAATTCTGATGATGCCGATCACGTGGTTAACTCATTTTGCATATTTCTTGTTTTAAAAGAAAAAACATGATTTAGGATGGAATATCCATGCAAGACACTCATTGTTGTTTAAAAAACTTTCTAAATAACTGTATGAAACTAATTCACAAATAAAATGTGTAATTTCTATATCATATTAAAGATACCAGCAGAAAGATTAATTTACTAACCATCTTTTCCATCACATTTCACTGACCATGGTATATAACAAACCAAATGCATGTAATAAATAACTCGAGTAGTAAAAAAAAATATATAAATATATATAATATAAATGTGTTTGACCCTTACGAATTGCAACAAATGATTATTCAACTGTTTCTGGCAGTATTTGACCTCAAGAATAACATACTAAAAATCTACCAAATTTATTTTCAATATGGCGTCCAAAGGTGGTCAAGTGGCCGCCATCCAGTGAAAATGGATGGATCATATTCCAAGGTCCAAACGAATTCATTGACACTAGTAAGGGTGAATATTAGCACTCCATGAAACCAGAAATCCAAGATGGCGCCCAAAATGTAGGCTAAAGTGTTCACAATTCATCTATTACTTAAGTGGCTTTGATTTGGTTTCTATTCAATGGTTTCAATGTGTGAACGTATTACATCGGACAAGTTACAACAAGGACAGTCAGTGGTCTGGTGTGTCAAACAATCCAAGATGGCTTCCAAGAATTGAGTTTAAAATGGCTGTTAATAATCGACATAGCTCATAATCAAAACCACCTGGAAGATATGATATAGGAGTCCTAGACCATGGTGTCCATGGTCAAATAATGCATTGGACAAGTAACAAGGACAGACAGTGGTCCGGTATGTTCAGAAATCCAAGTTGGCTTCCAAAAATTTTGTAAAAAAAAAGCTGATGCTACTTTAAAAAAAACCCATCATAGTTTGTTCAATATCCGGAAATTATCCGGGTTACCATCATATTTAACTTGGCATAAGTTACAAGAACGATGGTGGTCAAGTATGTGCAAAAGTCCATGGTGGCTAAAAAAATAGTATACATTAGCCGCCGGTATTACAAATGGACATAGTTGATCAAGGGCATATGATTTTGATGTCTATACCATAGTTTTAAAAATTCCAGAAATTAGATACAAGGACAGTCAGTGGTCCCATAATGTCGAAATTCCAAGATGCCTTTCAAAAATAGGAGTCTAAATTGACTGCTGTTACTTTAAAAGGGAAGTTCACACCCTGACAAACAGTTTATTGTAAAAAATAGCAGAAAAAATAAATAAAAAATAATGCCGAAGGTTTTGAGAAAATTCATCAAATAATTAAAAAAAATTAAGAATTTCAATTATTTGATTTGTGACGTCATATGCGAGCACATTCCTACATAGCGAATGAAAAAAATCAATGAAATGTCATTTTCTCAGAAAATTGAAAATGGTTTTTCACTGTAATTTTTGTATATCAATAGACAAATCGTTTTTACACCCGATCATGAAAAGAAAACAAAATGAAGTCATCAGAACCATACCAAATTGAAATTCATACATTTTATATTACATAACACATGGGCAGCTGCTCGTGTAAGACGTCACAAATCCAAAATTTTGAACTCTAAACTTAACTTTCTTACTCTTTAACGGATTTTCCTCAAACCTTCACCAATATTTTTTATTATTTTTTCTGCTATTTTTACAACAAAGTTTTGCTTCAGGGTGAACGTCCCCTTTAATTGCATGAAAAATATGTGCCAGTTTGAAATAAGACTAGCAAGTACAGGTTTTTTCAGCTATTAAATTAGCGTAGATTAACTTCCCGAGGGGCCATGTCAAATATATTGCTATATACATGCGTGAGAAAAAAGCCGCGTTTAAAATGGGTTTTTTTTGCTCGTTAGGCCCTATATTTCCCCAAGATTTTTTTCTTCTTGTTTCTTAAAAATGTTCGGGCCCGAGACAAAGCTTGTTTATGTACATGATATAGGGGTCATAATTCTGGCGCAAAATTTTTTAGGGCCAAAATTTGTAAATGAAGCTGCGAAAAACTTGTTGGGGTAATTTTGGGCACATAAAAAAAAATCGTTTCGGGGTGTTTGGAAATAATTTGTACAGCAAAACATTTGACTGTAACTCCCTCCCCCTACCGGATTGATTCTTGTCGCAACACTGAATTTTATTAGAAGAGGGCGCTTTATCTAGCTGCTGCCCGCTGCACAGATTTTGGATGTTTTAAATGAATCAAAGAATAAGGAAATTAGGAAATGTTTCAAATTGTTCGGCTGTATTTTTATATGTCTGTTAGCATGAGTGCTTGTTTAACCATGTTTACAGAACAGTGAATATATTTGGATTGCCCACAATGTAGTACTAAAAAGAATAATGACTTGAATGCTGATATTGACAAACGGTCCGTAATCACGTGTGATATTTGTATATCAATAGACAAATCACTTCACACCCGATCAAGAATTAGAAAACAAAATTAAGTTATCAGGAACCATACAAAATTTGAAATTCATGCATTTTATATTACATAACACATGGGCAGCTGCTCGATTATGACGTCACAAATCCATAACTTTGAACTCTAATAACTTTCTTACTCTTTAACGGATTTTCCTCAAACCTTCACCAATATTTTTATATATTTTTTCTGCTATTTTTTACAACAAAGTTTTCTTCAGGTGAACTTCCCCTTATAAAAAAGGATATAGTTCATTTAAAATCCACCAAGGAGATGTGATTTCGGTGTCCACACTATGGTTTCATGTTAAATAAATACGTTTGGACTGGTTACATTGAAATGCAGTTGTCAAGTTTGCCTAAAATTCCAAAAGGATTTTCAAAAATTGCATCTAAAACGACTCATATCACTCAATAATTGTCACATTATAAAGTTCTACATTATCTATCTGTAAGAAATAATGTTGGTTCTAAATTATGGTATGAAGGTCGAATAATACATTCGGACAAGTAACAAGGATGGTTAGTTATCCATTTGTCAAATATCCATGGTGGATTCTAAAATTTCATTAAAACGGGTGCTGTTATGAACTCATGAAACAAATATGATAACATATCCCCATGCATTTACATTGTTAAGTGTAGCACCAAGATTATTTTTTACAGATGGATATTGTATGAACTCTCTTCATTTGAAAGTAACAGCAGTCACATTAGAACCCACCTTTCGAAGCCAACTTGGATTTTAAGGCAAAATGAATAACTAAATATCATGAAGTCAGATTCAAAGTATTTTTTACCCTTGAAGCCCTAATGTAAACACCAAAAAGATATGCCAAGGTGTATTCGTAATGTTCTATATCCACTTTTAAGTAACAACAGTCATTTAACACTACCATATTTGAAGCCATCTTCAATTTTGGACATACCTACACCTGACCCAATGTATTACTTGACCCATTAAAATTCTATTGTAGACGCCAAAAACATACCTCCAAGGTGTATTAATAATGAACAATACTTTTAAGTAACATCAGTCAATTGATACCCCATTTTTCAAAGTCATCTTGGATTTTTTTACATATAGACAACTGATTGTAACTTACCCTAGTGTATTACTTGACCCTTTAAACCATGGTTAGACACCGAACTCATATTACCCAGACAGATAATGAAAAATGTCCTTTTATAAGTAACATCAGACATCATGTAATTTTGGACAAACTTGACCACGTCATTGTAACTTGTCCTTATATCTTATTTAACCCTTGAAACCATGGTCTAGACACTTATATCATATCTCACAGCGGATATAAAATGAGCTATGCCACTTTTAAGTATCAACAACTATTTTAGAATCAACTTTTGGAAGCCATAATGGATTTTTTTTGGTAATACCAGACCACTAACCATGCTAACTGTTCTTAAAACATGTCCAAAATTATTTTGTGACCCTTGAAACCATGTGGTTTAGACACCGAAATCGCATCCTCCAGGCCGCTTTAAGTAACAGCATCAAATCAGAATCAATTTTGGGAAGCCAACTTAGATATTTTTGACATACCAGGCCATTGACTCTCCTTATAACTTGCCGTAATGTATTAATTGACCCTTGAAACCAGTGGTTTATACACCAAAATCAAATCTCCAAGGCCGATAAAAAATGAGTTATGTCAGCTTAAGTTCCAGCAATGAATCGAAATAGGACTCTAGGGTGGATAATGAGTCAGTTCTATCCATTATCAGTGAATGGGCGGCATTCCTTGGACGCCATCATTGAAAATGACTATTTTCCCGAATGCGGATTTTGGTAATTTTTTGTATGTTAATACTTGAGAACAAATAGTACAAAAAAAAAACGTTGAAAATCATTTGTGCTATTTCTTCCGGTAAGTGTATGTTTGGTCGTATATTGACCCGTTCGATTTAGGACCAGTCAGACCAGTAGAAAATGACAGTAAAGACCAGCTTAAATTGGATACCAGTTTGAAGACCATGAGACCAGTAACAACGACCTGAAATAAGACCATTTTAAAATTCCAGTAATTCTTTAACTGACCAGTAAAAATTTAACTGACCAGTATGACAGTTAGACCATTAAATGGATGTTTCTAATTTTCAGAGTTACCATTATAACACTCTACTGGTCTGAACTGGTCCAGTGAACTGGTTTTTCCTTCTGGGAGACAAGTTCATACGTTGGATGTAGTTATAGGAAGAGAGGATAGGATCTTCGTGTTCCTTAAGCACAGATTATAATGTCATGTCTGACCATGTTGCTTCTAATAAAGCTGAAGACTCCGAGGTGAAAGACCATGTGCTGTAGTACAATTTAGAGAGCATCGAAAACTTGGCATATGAGGATCTTTCCTACTTACTTGAAAAATACTGTGTTGCTGAGGATGTAAACATTTGTGTTCAAATCTCCTTGATGCCCGTGCTCCGATTCGCACCCTCACGTCACGTGTTCATCACAGACCTAGATAGTAAACATCGAACACAGGAGCAGGAATGGAGGAAATCCTCGAAGAGCAATACTGTCAGTGATAAAACGGCCTACAAAGATGCTAAAGCTGCTGCAGTTGAAACATTATATCAGGCCAAATGATCGTATCTTCGTTGAAATTGGCTCAAAGGACATGTGCAGAGAACTTAATGATCTTTTGAACAAAACAAACGTTATCTTAGGGATGCAAATTCACCTGCTATACCGGCTGCCTCTTTATGCAGATTCTTTAAGGAGAAGATTAGTAACGTGAGGAATTGATTAAATGTCAATGTAAATGCTCTGGAAGTTCCGAGTCTCACAGAGAGAAAAGTTCCCTCACTACCCGATCTTCCATCCGTTACAGTGAAAGAAGTCCAGAATATGATCAAATGTTCTTTAAATAAAACAAGTCCCTTGGATCCTCTTCCGACATGGTTGATGAAGCGTCTGCGTCACCTCCATATTTTTCTACCCAAGCTGACGCATATTATCAACACATCGCAGACATCAGATGAATTCACACAATGTATTAGAGTTGCATCAGGGGTGCATGTACTTAAATGAAATAACAGGCCTATCTCAAACATCAGATTCATCGCTAAGCTTTTTGAAAGATTGTCTCGGCCCAACTGGTGGATCACATTGATGATAGCAATCTTGGAGACCCCAAGACGATTCGCATTTAAAAGGAATCACACTACTGACACAGCGTTTGTGAGTCTGCAGAACAATATTATTTGCGTTCTTGATAATCGAAAGTGTTTAATTTGTTTTTGTTGACATGTCATCTGATTTTATACCACAACACTTAGATCATGGGACGAGTGTAGAATTTGAACATCGATGGGGAGAAGTCAACTAACACTATAGAGGAGCATGGTGTTCCACAGGGATCAGTAATGGGTCCAATGCTGTTTACGATGTACTCAAAGCAAGTATCTGACATTCTCCGCAGATATATGGAGTAGACTATCATGTACGTGTATATGCTGATGACATCCGGCTTTTCCCGAAGATTGATCCATCAATAATGGACTCTTTTGACTGCAAAATGCAAATTAACAAAGGTCGTGCAAGAATTTCACACATGGATGGTATCGAATAAGCTGAAACTGAACCAAGACAAAACTGAGCATGTAATATTTGCTTCAAAAGGTCAATCAGCGTCTGCTTAAGAACTTTACACTAATAACACGGAGCTGAAACCATTACTAAATCTTCACATCCTTGGAGTAATTTTGACAATGTCATGCTGCTGGATGATCATGTTTTGAAAGATATCAGGAATGTTGAATATAAAATCCGTAATATAAGCAGAATCAGGAAATACTAGTACCTGAATGAACACAGTGCGCATGCTGCTGTTCATGCCCTGGTTCTGTAACGTCTAGACTAATGCAACAGTCTTTCCGGCACTACAACAAAGAGCATCCATCTTCTTCAGCTGCTCCAAAACCATTCTGCTCGTCTTATCTTTTGTCAGCCCAAGAATACTCACACCCCACCAGTACTTGACTGATCTGACTACATGTACAACAAAGACCCCAGTTTAAGACGGCTACACTCTTAACGATCATTTGCCCTCATATCTGTGTGATTTTATTCCTGTAAATCAATCTAGATTAAGATCTAATGTTAATAAAGTTATCCCTATCCACAGACGTTGAACCAATGCTGGCAAGCGGGCATTCCTAGCCACCGCCTTAAGAGCAAATGACACAGTCTCCCCAGCTCTATAAGAGAAAAACGCAGTATCAATCAATACATCAAAGAAAAATCTTCAAAAGGTCTTTAACAAGTCTATTCCATTAAAGAATGATTGGTCTTTCAATATTCTTAATTTTCATTCCCATTTATGTACATGTTTATGTTAATATGTTTCATTAATGTATGACAGGTTTGTTACAACAACACTATGGGGCAGTGGAATATTTAGTATTTTGTTTCAGTAGACACAAGTGATATCTGCCAAAAAAAGGGAACAATTGGATGTACAATTTATTCACTGATGGTAATCTATTATCTTTTATGTGTACAATGTTAATTATTATATTTACGCTATTAATTATACTGAGGTCAAGCGAACTTCAAGAAGAAATTAGAATGGTCTTATGATACATAAAACTCGGAGCTTCTAGAAGATTGGAAATTGAAACAAAAGGCTGGGAGATCTTACAGGAATATCAGAACCTGGAATTTCAGCGCAAAGAATTGCAAATAGAGTTTACCTTCATAAGGAATTCAACATTAAAGTCTATAGAATTGCCCATTGCATCAACAAACAAAGAGTTCTTAGTTCTCAACAACAGCATCAACCTGTTAATATGGAGAAGATTCTTTTAATCAATGAATTGCTGAAATCAACTGTTTATCATCATCAACCTTGCCTTCATTGACATTTCAGCTCACTACAGTGACTGATCTCCCATGGTATTACAAAATGACTTTCATCGTCGCCCTCATTGTGGACTTTTGTTTCTTCGAGTTACCCGCCGATTCCTTTGATTTAATAATAAAAGAGAATCATAACATGTTGCCATAATATCTCTGTTATTTGTTAAGGCGCTTCTGTATCGTACTACATACATGACATACGAGTATCGACGGTTAGCTAATCGCGCATATTAAAAGTGAGGTCATGTCAGTGTTGTTGTATGCCCTATGTCATAATCTAAACCACTGAAATAGCAAACATGTAGCTCATTAATTCTCTAATTCTTTTGTGTAAGCAAAGATATAAATGTTAAGCGATTGTTTCGGTATTCCCTACCAACTACCGTCAATTCTTATGGCATTGAAAATTTGTAAGACTTGGGACATAAAGTTGCAATTAGTGTTTACTTTGAAGTCGATTTTATTTGCAGTTGGTTTCGCGATGTCATGTATAGACCAATTCTGTTCGGATGCCGTTTATTATGGTAGTTTATAAGTATGGGGAGGGGGCTTCAAGTTTGACAAACAATATATGCTTTATGCACTGACATAACAACGCGCCTGGCTCAATGCATAATTCATTAAAGATGTTTTTTCCCAGCTTATGGCGGTTATAAATTACAGATCCCCAAGTCGATTTCGAGATTACGTACGTTCCGGCTTCGGATGACCGCCGACAATTTGGTAGAAATACGAAAATTTCCCCCTTTGACCCATTTTATGCAAATTGTTCAACGAATATTAGTATCCCTAAATTAGACCCAAAATAGCCAATCTGGAATTAAATTATTGTAAATGGTTTTCAACTGATTTTAGTAGGTATAGGTGTCAACATTCACCAAAAAAAGTTAGGAGGAATAAGGTTTGGGGAAAGTGTTTTTTTCAATAACCTTTTCATATATACTGTGTGATGGTATCTCTGAGATGGAAAGGCGCAGGTTGGTGATCATGGTGTCAAAATACACAGATTCTTACAAGAAGATCAAATAAAATAAATTTAAGTACCTAGAATAGACATTCAGCAATAAAATTCAAGGTCAAAGCTTTTCAAAGCTCAATGAACTTTTTACATCATATACCATACTGTATGGTATCTCTGAGATGAAAAGGCACAGGTTGGTGATCATGGTCTCAATTGCACAGGTTCTTACCAGAAGATCAAATGAAATAAAATTAAGTACCTAGAATGCACATTCACCTCCAAAATTTAAAGCCAAAGGTCAATGACCTTTGATATATTTTATACCATATCATATAATGGTATCTAAGATAAAACGGTAAAGGTTGGTGTTCTTGGTGTCAAAATACACAGATTATTACAGGAAGATTAAATAAAATAAAATTAAGCATCGAGAATGCACATTCACCCATAAAATGCAAGGACAAAGGTCAGTGTTCTTTTTAACAAAAGAGGATAATAATGGTATCTCTGAGAGAGATAAAACACCTCAGGTTAGTTATCTTGGTGCCAAAATGCAAAGGTTTGTACAAGAAGATTAAACACCACCAAAAAAGATAAAGAATAAACCTCCACCCTATTATCTATGACATAAAAATAACCAAAATTTATCATTTGTGTTCATATTTTATTTATGAATAATTTAGATAAAGATGACTTATTTCTAATTAAAACATGGAGGTTTCATAATTTCATTCTGAAATACATGTAATGAAGGTCATCAAGAATGTATTTAGAGGGGTAAGAGGTCAATGAACTCTTTCCAAAATATCAGTTGAAATTAAATTTTAAAAAAGTTGATAACCAAATAACACTTGTTCATATATTGTGATGCATTGCCAAAAGCAATGAACCAAAATGAAATCAAGTTTATAATTTGAAATGATTTTTATCATAAGTAGCAACATTTAATGCATCATAATATCTAAATCAAGGTTGTCGTGTCTTTTTCTCTCCAGTGATAGGCCACTCACCTCAATGCTATAATAAATACAGAAACAATTTAAGCTTAATCTTCTGAAAATGGATAGGATAGGTCTAAGTCTTATGTCACAGCTAGGATCATCTGAGAGCATTTCCAAACAGCAGAGGGATGGTGATGAAAGATGAAATGAAGGCCATCATTAGACCTGCAGCTTCTGTCATAGTAAATGGCATGTATGTCAACTTCAACAAAGATGAATTCCCGTATGATTATTAATTACATCTCATTGCGAGCTGCCAAAATCTCTTGAGATGCTAATGCTGCAGGACAAAACTTCATATCTGCTGTCTGCATTCCATCACCCATGATGCTATTTAAACTAGGTATCAGTTTGTACAAGGATCATGTATTTGGTCCAGAACAACTGATTGTTATCATGCACAAATTAGGCATAATAATGAAATTCAAAAGGAGATAACAGCTTACAAGTACACATCCATCGACCTAACAAAACTCCTGCAGCACCACTTCCAGTTCTTGAGATTCAAGCTATGCAACATATCAGTAATAATATAGATCCTGGAGTCTGATATCCCTTGACAGAACGTTTGGCTTTCATTCAGTGGGCCAGATCTAAGTCCTGAAAATGTCAGGAGGTTTTCAAGAGTTTAATTACTCTTTGCTGAAGTTGAGACACAGCTGCAGCTCTTATGATTGCCTTATTTTAATTCTTCATTATTGTCTCTGGCTAATTGAAAACCTTCTCGGATGATGCTTGACATGATAATTAGGCCTATCCATTTACTGATTAAGTTGTAGTTTATAGTATTGATTGCAGCATTTGAGGTTAGTGACCTATTGTTACAGAGAAATTAGTACCTTGATTTAGATTTATCAAATGCATATCTAAATGCTGCTACTTTAGACAACTTCACCATTTCAAATAATATGATACATTATTTTTTTTTACTTTTGGCAATGCATTACAGTATATATCAAAATAAGCTATTTGATCTCAATTTCACCTCGAACTTGTATATTGACATTATCATTGGTCAAGGATTCAGCTATTAAATTTGTGTTCTTTTTCCACGCAAGTCAGTCTTTATCCCATCAAAATCACTCTACCTAAGCTATTTTTCTTTCTATCATTCACAAATAAAAGGTGAATATATAATGGATTAATTTCTTTTTGGGGAATCATGCATGGATGGATATCAAAGGTGAAGGATTATTCTTTATGATTATTTTGTGCATTTTTATCTTCCTGCAAAAATTGCTTTTGACACCAAAATCACCAACATGCAGCGTTTTATCTCAGAGATACCACTATACGATAAATATATATATAGCCTATGTAACAAAGGCAATTTACCTTTGACCTTGAACTTTATGGATTAATATTCATTCTAGGTGATTAACTTCATATTAGTTGATCTTTTTGTAAGAATCTGTGCATTTTGACACCAAGATCACCAGCCTGCGCCTTTTCATCTCAGATATACCATTAGACCGTTTCCAATAATTTTATTCCAGATGGCTACTAATTACGTGATACTATATAGAGTGTCATGATTACAGCTTATGTCGAAGTGCTGCGGTACGCTAACCGAACCATTCGAGAAAGCACCCTCTTGTCTGAGGGGTTGTGCTAGGAACCGATTGGTAGGGCTTAACTCGAAAGGTTGCAATAATATAATGAAATACTGACATTCAGCTTGACTGTCTTATGAATATAAATATAATTGAATGTATTTGTACAAACTTTGCCCAATTAACAAGGGTCACGTACGGAACCGAGGGTGCTCCAGTCCCCCCCCCCCCCTTCTGCACCCACACACACCCACTTTATTCCAAGACCGTGAAGAATAACTAGAACTACCCTCTGAAAGTATTTTTGTACAGTTTCCAAAAAGCTTACTGACCCCTACTACATTACACATTTTTTTTAAGATTTAAGTAAATTATTAGGTTTTGTTGGTTATTACTCTAGTTGACATGAATACAAATCAAAGCAGGAGGCTTTTCTCAATATGAGTTAGGTTTAAGACCACTGCACCGCAACTAAATACTTCGAGATAAGCCCATCGTTAAATGGATCGTCAAGTCAAACATGAATTTCCCTTGTTTTAACTGAATAAGTTACGTGCATTATTCCAGTGATGTCTACAGTTACAGTGCATACCATTCAGAAGAGCAATTTTTAGATAACAAGCATAACTGTATAATTTTGAAGATAAACAAATTAAACAAGACCACGACTGGTAGCCTGATCTTTAGAATAACCCTAACTAATTCTACTTTCAGAAAGCAGCATACGATTTGCAGCAGCAGACACAGTGTCAGAGCTAAACGAGCACAAAGATGGACCTGATGTTGATTGCTGTGCAAGCATGGACGTACTTCAGAAACATTACAAGGAAAAACTCAGGGAAATCCGAAATTAAGTAAGAGATATTGTCGAACTGAGACATAAAGGTACACACAGTATTGATGAAACGATGATCAGCAAACTTGATCAGTTAAGGGAATTGATGAATGTACCTAATGAAACATGGATCGAAAATTATGACGATGAAAGTCTTGATGACATGATCAGCAAGATGCTCTCCGACATAAAGCATCTTGAACAATTAGTTGAAGGTAAACCAGAAAATAGCGCAGCAGAAATTCTGGCAAATGCTTCGGAAGGGTTAGCATTGAGGGGTATTCTAGTGGGTGAATCATATCGTGATGATGGCATGAAATGTGTTGTGCTTAGCACACCGACAGATGTTAAACTCATGAATCCTACAATGAAACAAATTGACGATGTTGTGCACTTCTCCTCCAAAGCACAGTCCGATCATTTTCACCAATGTTTACATACAATGGGGTACAGTGTCGCCTGTCTTGTTAAAGACGGGACTGGGGGTTCAAAGCGGAGGCCAGTTTTTCCAAGATGTTCGAGAAGGCAGATGAAAAAGAATCAGAATCTTACAAACGTACCAATTTTGAATCAAGTGTACTATATACTATTATTCCAACTGCTGCATGTGAGCTGAATGTACACAGCTTAAAACTATCGCCACAAGCTTTGGACGAGCTCAAAACAATTGACAAACTTTTGGTAGGTGAAAAAAACCCAGACCTTGTGCATGAAAAGTGTGAGGGATTTCTTAAAGCATATGGGTCACACATCAATGCTGGGACACTTCATTTCGGTGGGGTTAACCAAATTGTAGCCACATGCATAAGCGAGACCGACTCAAAATCCGAAGAAATTAAGTATATGGTTCAAGATGCACTCAATGAATATGCTTCAGCGAGCTATTTTGGCTTCGGAGTCGGCGTGGATGGCTCTGTTAATGCTAGTCACACAAAAACCAATGCCAGCTTAAGAGATAACTATAATAAATCATATCAGGCCAAACCAAGCTTGCACGCTACCAGGAAAGGTGGGCCACATGAGGTAAGTGCCTTACCACTGTGGAAACTTGGTCTTGTTACATGCAGTAACACCTGGGCTCTTATAGATAGAGGAAAGTCGTTATTCACCGATTTCGTTAGAATTTGGAAGCTGATACCAAACCATAGAGGTGACTTCCTACAACCAGATGAACTTGAGTCTTCGTTGATGGCAGTATGGGTGAGCAGTTATCTTGGATCTAGTTGCGAAGGACGAACTTTAGTAAAAGGTTTGGATGAAATAGATCTACTGGTTGGCAGGATCGGAACATGGAATTCCAATCCAATACGACCAGAAAAGTGCATTGAATACCTCCAAGATATGCTGAAAACGGTTGAACGTTTTAAGGATCAGACAGGCACAACTAAGTACTGGGAGGACAAGTTATGCACTGACGCAAACATAAGCAGCTTCATGAGGAAGATCGTGGAACTGGCAAATGATATTGACCCAATGAACGTGTCCATGGTACAGATTTTAATACGGAAGCTTGTCAACCCTGTTGGATTTAGAGAGTTTCCTGACAAACAGAAGATTAAAGAGTGGCTTCAGGTCATCCCCAAAATCGTGGACATTCAACCTATACTAGCTAGTGCTAGCGTCCAGAGCATACCTAATCTTATAAAGACTCTTAATGAAATGATCATACGGAAATTTCAATCTGAACATGTATTTGACAGTGTCAATGCAGAAGCAACAAATGAACTGTCTGTTTGTGTTGGTCAGCTTCTAGAAAAATTACAAGCATCTGGAGAAGTACATGAAATGTTCATTTTAAAAGTTGCCCTCTTATCTCTTCACTACCATTGGCCTACAAAGAGTTTTCAAACCCCTGTTGAAATAGAGAAGCTTCGGAAATTTGTCCAGTCAATTGAAGTGTTGTGGAAAGAGTTTCAAGTAAAGAAAGAGAAAGGGATATTTCAGCTCGAGGCATTTCTCATCTATACCCTTCTGACTTCTGGCAATTTCGATGAAGAAAATAACTCGTCAGAAGAGGAATTCTCTGAGATAACTAAAGACCTTAGGCAAGTGTTATCACCCGAATTAACCAAGGTCCTAAACGATTATGCCACTCATTCGCCTTATCAGTGGGTTGAAATCCTTACTACTACTGCTGAACTATCAAATGGGAACATGGCAAATTCTGAGGAAAAAGATATCGATTATTTGAAAGCTAAACTCTGCTCCAAAGACAGAAATACACAAGCGGATAGATCAGATCTGATAACCAATTCCGATCTCCCAGCACAAGGAGATTTTTCAGATATTCTGAAGACTCTGGGCTTAGACATATACTATCCATCAAGAATTTCCCCTTTGGATGCAATGGTAATTAAAAAGGCCAATGGGTCCCTCAAGTTGGTTGACCTTCCCTGGACGATAATACACAAACTTTTGATGATTGATTTTCATGCAAGAGATGAATTTTTGTCAATGGTTAACAAATCATCAGAACAAGAGATATCTGATGACAGTGGTGAAGTAAACTTTGAAGCGATTCTTCGTAAAGTGAAAGACACTAGTGATGGTGGAGATAAGGTAATACATCTTAATACTTTGGATGTACTGGTGGCAACATTTACTTGCTGTGACAACTTTCTAAAACAAACACTTGCTCAAAAGCTGTTTGTTTGCCAACTTGCCATTCCATTTATCTACCCTCTAAAATCAGAAGGAATGATGGGGATGTCATTATGGGCACTCAGAACGATAACTGTTCAGTGGCAAACGAAGGGAAATGTAGTTACCGAAACGTCAGTGGCAGAAAAACCTTTCCCATTGGTAACGTTTGTCAGATTGGGCAGGCCACCGCTGTCTAAGTCCAAGCTAATTAATGATATCATGAGGGATGAAAGTCATGACACTTTCTTCCATCATGATTGCAGCAGTGGTACAATAGCACGAAGGATTACTGATGGTCTTGTGGAATGTTCCTGGTTCATAACAGGAGGGAATGAGAAAGAACATTTACCAGGCACAACAATGATCCTAAATCTGAGAGGCGACGGCTCGTTAATGAAAAAACAGATGCAGATCTTGCAGGAAATATCATCAGTGATGTTTGTCATGGCCACTGCTCAAGACTTAGCGAGGGCCCCAAACAAAAACACATGTCGACAGATTTTGGAAACTAGTTCTAATGCCATCCTATTCTTGATTAATGGGGAAAACAAACAAGGGACACGGGGACTAAATGATGAACTGCAAGTTGGTTTCGAGGCAGTCGGCCATGATCTTTTGAAAAGAGTTCCTGTTATGCTATCCAGCACATTGCAAGGTAGTAAGAAAAATGCTAGTGAGCTCAAGACTGAAGCTCGAGCAAAGCTCTCACATGTTCTTGCTGTTTGTTCTGAAATGTCCATAGAAGTGTGTGCTGAACATGCGAAGGAAATGGGGGTCAAGATAGATGAGTACGATAGTGAAGCCTGCCTGGAAGGTAAGCGCTTTGCAGATAAAGTTGTCAAACATCTAGAAGGTAAAGACATCGCTGACTGGAAACGCATGCTACTTCCCCTGCAAGGTGCTGAATGGATTGATTACTGCAAGCTACAAAAGATGCAACACAGAACAAGTGGAAAGGGTCCACAGTTGTCTGCAAAATACGTTGTTGATGAATTGAAAGAGAGGATGGACCTTCTTCGTGAAAAACAGGTGGACATATGCCAGAACAGACTCAATCCTTTCATCAAATACTTTATTTCAACTCTGAAAATGGACCACGATGTTGTAATGTATTTCCTGAAATGGATGAACATCCTATTCGACGAGAAATCGAGGGCCTATTTGCCAGATTTGCGCAGGGAGTATCATAGCGTATGGACAAATTTCCAGGAGGCTAAGAAAAAACAGAAAGATAACTTGCATGACTTCAAATCAAAAGTGGATTTAGCAGAAAATAAGCTTGCCAGTGCATCGCTTGGAGTAGAAAATCTTTTCAGAGAGCTAGGACATATTTACGAGGCGATGAAGAGCAGCAAAGTAGGACAAGATACTAAGGCAGTCATCGAGAGTCTGCCAGAAATAGCAGCAAAATTGCTGTTGAATGGCATCCCCTTGGAGTTGGTTGATGGAGACGCATCCAGCGTACCAATTGCATGGGTGAGAGCAGTGCTATGCAAGCTTGAAAACATTATCGGCGAAAAAAAACTTTTTGTCATTGCTGTCCTAGGCATCCAGAGCTCTGGAAAATCTACACTTCTAAACACCATGTTTGGGTTGCAGTTTGCCGTCAGTGCAGGCAGATGCACAAGGGGAGCATACATGCAACTCATCCCAGTAGATAAACACGCCAATCTGCCATTTGGATATGTTGTTGTAGTGGATACAGAGGGCCTCCGGGCACCAGAGCTAGGACAACTTAAGTACGACCACGATAATGAGCTGGCAACCCTCGTAATTGGACTGGGAGATGTAACCATGATCAACATAAAAGGAGAAAACACAGCCGAAATGAAAGATATTCTGCAGATTGCAGTGCATGCATTCTTAAGGATGAATCTGGTCAGGAAACACATCCGAGACCACAAAACCTGCATATTTCTTCATCAGAATGTCCCAGCATCGAACGCAGATGAACTGATGATGCATGCATGCCGGAAACTACAGGAAAACCTGGATGATATGACCAAAGAAGCAGCCCTCAGTGAGAACATAGCAAACGTTCAGAGTTTTTCACAGATAATCAACTTTGATGTCCGAAAACACGTTTGGTACTTCTCTGATCTCTGGCATGGCAATCCACCCATGGCCCCTGCTAATCCTGGCTACAGTAAAAAAGTAGATGCAGTCAGGTTTAACATTTTGGGAGAGATTGCAAAGGGGCAGAAAACATTTCTGACAACTTCAGATCTTGCAATTCGCCTGAATGATCTATGGAACGGGGTTCTTGCTGATGACTTTGTCTTTAGCTTCCGGAACAGTCTTGAGGTAAAGGCCTACAATGGTTTGCAATCAAAATACTACACTTTGGAGTGGAAGATGCAGAATGAGATGAAATCTTGGTTACTGGACGCAGAGATCAAATTGAAGATGTGTGAAACTGTGGTTCGCCTACAGGGTAGCTTTCAGGTCCTCATGGACGAACTTTCCCAAGTTCTGACTGAAAAAGCCGAGGAAATTGAAAATTGTTTGAAAGATTACTTTGAGGAATGCAACCTGCAGGAAATAATTATCCAGTGGCAGCAGTCCAAGCTCAATCAACTCCACTCTGCTGTTCAACAACAACAGAATGAGAGCCATGCAGATCTGCTCTCAATAAAAGAATCACGCCGACTTGAAATCTTGCAGACTAAAAAGTGGTCAAAGCATGAGGCATATATAATGGGCAAAGCAGTTGAACTGGCAGACTCATTGAAAGGAAACGAAGCGAGTGATACTGAACTGAAAAAGAAGTTTGATATCATGTGGATGTCAATGGTTCGCGAACTTGCAGCAGCGACTGAAGACAAGGAGCTCCATATGGATATAGTGATGGAAAGTATTCTTCTTAAACGATTTTTTTCACATAGATGCGCTCTTAAACGTGAACTAAAGCTTCATCCTCTGAGTTTTCCAGTCCAGCAGATGTCCTTGGAAAACAGTATCACTGCAAGTGATATTACAAAGGAACACATCAGTTTGAAGAGTATTCTATTCGAGAGAGTGTTTGATGTCAGTGATATGCTAAAGGCCAAACAAATGACAGTAGTACTGACAAGCAATATCTTGAAAGATATTAGCACTTATTTAAAAGAACTGTCTAATCAGGACGTGAAATTTCAAACGAGTCACGCGGCCGAGGTCGTACAAATGCTTGTCACTGAAATGGACGCTTACAATCAGAAAGCCTTTGTGTCTAATGACTGCAATTTCACGATCCTCCCTGCCTATGTTGTGAAACTAGCAGTCCATGTAAGCCGTCACTGTGTCCAGGTGTTCAGCATGATGCAATCCAAATATAGCAGCAAACATGGCGTGAGAGCAAAGGTACAAGACTACAAGAATACCGTCTATGCTCTGTTTAAGAATATGGTGAAACAGAGCAAAGAAGAAGTCATGGCTGGTGACCTTCTTTGCACACAATTGATTGGAATGGTAGAGAAAGCGGTAAAGAAAGCACTTCCAAGACAATGCATAGAAGAAATTCTCAGAGACTTCCAGATGAACAAGTATTACCTGATGGTGAAAATGATGGATGATCTGGCTGTAAACGGAAAGTTCAAGGAATATGAATCATATATCAAGAATGCAGAAGCATTTGCTTTTACATGGATCACCAAGTACACAAATGAGAAGATGTTTACGAGAAGAGACGGAGATGACATGTCCCGGTATGCACAGCTAGCTGCGTGTCATATCAAAAATATCATAAAGTGTATTACCAACAGTGTCAAGTATGCAACTGCTGAGGTCGAAAGGCGCAAAGACATGGGTATGTCACTGTGGATTGACAAGTTCTGCCACAAAGCCTCGGCAGAAATAGCGGTACCAGTCAGTACTCTGACCTTAGTGAGAGATCTATTAGTAGTTGATTTCAAGAATATGCAAAGGATCATTCTTGATAAGTTGGCTGAACAGGAAAGTAATCTGCTGGATTTTTTTGTCAATAAAACAGCATGCACTGTTGAATGGTACGGGAAATCCCCGGCACATCAAATTCTAGAAAGGATCTGGGGTTGTACTGAACAGTGTCCATTCTGTGAGGAACCCTGTACCGACACTACCCCTGACCATTATTTATTATATAATAGAAGGCACACATGTGTACAGCACAGACCAAAAGGAATTGGAGGAGTTGTCTATTCTGATGACATTGTTCGTGATGGCATCAAAGTCTACAAGAACCAGCTAGCTCACGATAGTTGCAATTATTCCGTACAGGAGAAGGCCGTTGATTTCTCGTGCAGTGCCTGTAACTTCAAGTGCCGATATCATAAAAAATGTACATCTGGCACAAATTGTGTGCTTCACAAATATACAGAATTCAAGACTTACTTGCCGGACTGGGACATTTCTCCTGATCCAACTAACAGCGTGTCCAAATATTGGATGTGGTTTATGGCGACCTACCAACACCAGCTAAAGGATAAGTACAACGCACAATTGCCAGATATACCTGCTTCTTGGAGGACAATTTCAAAAGAGGAAGCCTTAACAGACCTGCGCAAATTCCACCACTAAAAACCTTCTTTGTTTCTGCGGAGTGGTACGCTAGTGTAAGGGATATAAAAGTCAATAGCACAAATACCTATTTGAAAAGATTTCTTCTCGTGTTAAACATTGAGCGGTCTTTAATAAAGATTAGATCTGGCTCCATTGAAGCATTGACCTACAACGTGATGGATGTTCAGTGATTAGTGGAGCGTTGTGGCCCAGTGGATTTGTCTTCTAACTTTGAAAAATAGGGTCGTGTGTTCGAGTCCCAGCCATGGCATAATTTCCTTCAGCAAGAAATTTATCCACATTGTGCTATACTCAATCAAAGTAAGGTTAGTGGGCACCCGATAGGATTAATTCCTTGAATGCATGAGCGCTGAAAGGCAGCTCGAGCTAAAGCCAGGGTAATATTAATACTAGTAATAACATCGCTCCTCGGAATAGAATATTTTCTAGATAGATGGCGCTATATTAATGCCTATTTTTATTATTGATAATAATGAATTTACTAACTTAAAACATACAGTGCCATCTGAGTAACATTCTCTTCATATTTGTCTACTTTGGTTCTATGATGGTCGCTGCCAATTAGTCTGGGTATTGAAAGAAGCATTCCTTGATTAAAAATTGGTATCGGAGAAAAAAGGGGTGTATGATAATTGTGATCATTTACAAAGGAACAACTTTCCTGTTCTTGATTTTTGTTGGCTGGTGTCCTATACCACAAAATGCTTTTTAATCAATATGATTCGGAATTGGAGCAGCAAACTTAAGGCCCAGGCAAATTTGTGATATAAAATTCGTAAGTATCGTTTCGCACATACAAAGCGGTCTCGATAACAAAGAGAGAAACACAATTTTTCAGGTTATGTGTCATGTATCTCTTAAATATTAGGATAGCACATTAAAGCCGATATGGCTTATTTCCAGTCATGCCAGTGGTGTCCTAACATAATATTTGATAGGTCTAGACCACTAAATTAGTAAGATGAATTGTAAAACGTAAAAAATATAATATTTTCTCATTAAGATGTACATAATCAGAAGGCGGTGACTATCATTGCATCAGAGGAAGGCTCGCCTCATTCGACCATCCTTTGGAAAGTTCGTGTTTTAAGTAACTCTCAAAAGTTATCCAAATTACCACTAGCCCATAATAAATCATATCTCTCCACCTTGCGTAAACAAGTTATTTTATAATAAGGATTAGAAACACAGGTGGTGTCATTATAACTTAAGAGCAGGTGTTTGATATGTGGGATACTTTGAATATCTATTGATTGGTGACGTTTCTGCTGAAAGGATCATAATCCAAGACAGACGAAAGTTGCCTTAAATTGTGTCATTAGTGCAGTAAACTTATGAACTGCATTTTGCATCCCTTGTGAACAGAGGCGAGATAAATACAATAGGTTAAAGGACAAGTCCACCCAGACAGAAGGTTGGTTTGAATAAAGAAGAGACAAATCCAACAAGCATAACACAGGAAATTTCATCAAAATCGAATGTAAAATAAGAAAGTTATGACATTTTTCATTTTCGCATAATTTCACAAGACAGTCCTATGCATATCCAGGTCGGTGTGAAAATGAGATTGATGACCTCACTCACTACTCATTTTGTATTTTATTATATGACATATTCTTATTTCTCCTCATTGTCCTGTGAAACAAAATGTTATTACTCCCTGAGTATGTGGTATTACCATTGTTATAGCATTTTACGGTTCAGTGAAGTTGGCCCTTAATGTCGAATTGGTAAAAATCTAAATATCTTATAATTCCAACAATAAAAACAAAAGAAATAGTGAGTGATGGACATCGTCGACTCTCTCATTTGCATTCCAGTCAGTTGTGCATTAAACTGTTTGGGAAAAATAAATGACACAACTTTTTATTTTACATCCGATTTTGATTGAATTTTCAGCATTCATTTAAATCAAAATTTCTATGGATAGACTTGACCTTTAACTGACATAACAGCTAGATGGGCTTCATGGATGTTGGCTAGTAAATATTGAACTTGACTAGATGTTTGCCTGAATTACCATAGCTAATAAAACTTTTGAATGTTCGAAGCTGTACCGGTGGACGGACAGTGAAATAATAGTTTCGACTGTAGCTCCCGTAACTTCACGTGTTGATTACGAAATGTGTCTCAACAAATACTCGAAGTGGATGAACCATTGCTCATGGCGCTTGAAGAAAGTAAATATACATATAAACTGAATTTTGAATAGATGAAATAAAATTTGAATATACATTGAACACATTAAAAATAAAAAAAAATATTATGGCTAATAGAATCGAAACAAATGTGTTTTTAGTTGGAACTTGAATGTTCTGTTATTGAATTTCGCGTTAATGGATTGGTAAGTGACGATCAATTATTTTTTCCATGTCCACATAGTTGTGGTTTGTTTACGAGATGCTTTTAATTCCGCTTTTATTTGTTCTGATATATGTTGTCCATAATGTGTCATTCACTTCACATATTACTTATTCTGAGATATATCTCGATGTCATTATGTCGGAAAATGTAGCGACTAGAAGCATGTTAAGATGTTTTAATAAGGTTTGCTGGGTAAATTGAATGTACAAAAATTAGAAAGAATCCACAAAAGAGTTTGTTAAAAATTATCTTAGGCAAAGGTTATTCAAATTATGAAGATGATTTAAAGCGATGCAAAGTGGATACACTAAAAGATAGACGTGAACAATTATACTCTGATCTTTGAGAAAAAAATCCACATTGTTAAATCTGGTTAACGGAAAGGGACGTTGTTGGCATGACTTTACGCAATAAACAAAAGTATATAAATGCAATACAAATACAGGACATCCCGTTTTAAACACAGTGCAACACCGAATTTTATCAGTCTCCTTAATAACTCATGAAGTGCATATTTTCATTATAATTTCATTTTGTATACTGGATCTTTCTTAATGTACCGTTAGTTTTATAATTACTATATTATTGTTTAATGCTACATTTGCAATTGTTATATTTCAGCTTTTTAGTTGCACTATGTGTATGATTGATTTACTGGAAATAAATAAACCATGAAATGAAAAGAAAATGAATGAACCAGATTTCAGCTTGTCATCTCGTAGATATCCATGAACATGACGGGATATTATCCCCATTGTTCCAAGATTATTTCTTACTTATCATCTTTAAAAATGGAACGTGCTATCTATAATGGGGATGCAAGCAACAAATGTATCCATATTACTCTTGTTAATGACATACATTGGCTATAAGATATTGTTAATCTCACATAAATGGCTTGTTCAAATATGCTTTGTCTGCAAGACTGTATTTCTTTTACATAATTATGTTGGTTCTCAGAAGCATAGGCTATTGTTTATAGTGTCAATACAGATGTTCCGGTGAATTTCCGAATCATCCATGCATGTATTTTGTAGGGAATTAATTTTAGCTTCATTTTAGTACTCCCTTCAGCTCTGCATCAGTAATAATCAATGTTACCATGAACTTCTGTGTAATTCTAAAAGTTATACCTAGAAAATGTCTTACCATGAACTTTTGTGTAATTCTAGAAGTTATACCTAGAAAATGTCTTTGTCGTAACCTATTCCAGTCTTGGATTATGGCATTACAAAAAGTAACATTATTTGGACAGTCAAAAATGTCAAGGCTCAATTGCTAAATTGTAAGAAATTGTAAATATCCTTCCGCATTTTAGAATGAAGTATGAAATATAATCATTTGAATCCTACTAAAAATTGATGCTCTTTGTAACTACAGTTTATGTTCATGCATCAAACCTCACAAGTTCATATTGTGTATTAATGAAAACTGGCGTACGCTACGCACTGTCTATAAATCACATTACTCCTGGTCTCCCGCTTTTTAAGGTTTATAATTGTTTTTGTGTTATTCTTGGTATTGTGGCATATGTGCATACTGTTGTTACATTCATGATTTATGTATTGGATTAACAATCAATAACAAACAATCAACAGGATCGTTGGATGAGATATTTCCTACCGCTTATTTATTTACGGCATCAATCACATTTTTCGTGCATTTTATTCTTTCCAGGTCATTTTATATATTTTTTTCTCCTTTTATACACATTGAATCCAGTTTGCTTGAGTCCACGATGGCATGTGTTCTACCTACGTTTAGCAGCACCCATCCATCTTCTCAGGGCATTCTCCCCTTTCTCTTTTTTTTTGGGGGGGGGTGGGAAGGGTGGATATATTTTTTGGATATATTTCAGGACGGTTTGTTTTATCTTATACAAACTATATTTTTTGATGTCTTCGTATTTTATATTTTGTAAGTATTATTTCTCTCTCATTTATTTTTTATTATTTTTTCTCATTTGATTACATATGTCTGCATTTGTACTCTGTTAATGGTTTTGTTATCTATTTTTGAGGGGCCCACATTGTACAAGCATTGCTTTTTAGTGGGTCCCTCCATTTCCATCTTAATTTAATTTCTATTGAAAAATAGTTAAAACCTCCAATGTGTTGCCCAAATCGTGTAAGTTTTTCCACAACATATGTATTATTATTTTTGTTTCTTTGCATTGGATACAAATACTTATTTTTATATATATGGTATACAATTTGTTTTTGTTTGATGGAAGTGAAATAAATAAAATTGAATTGAATTGAATTGAATTCGAGAAAAAATATGAGAAAAGAAATATAACTATTGACATTTGTGTATATTGATGTATGGAGACCAGCTGGTGTGTTTCCTTATTGCAGTGAAATATTTTTTTTCAACCGTTATGCAATTTGTATTATCATTGTCTGCTAACATACATGTATATACTGTTAAAAATATCATATCAATGTACATAGGCCTATATTTTGATTATGCATTCACTGTTGTAAATATTTGCCTATTTAGCATGTTTGGTGTGACTATTTTTTACTTATAACAGCAAAACATCCTTTCAAACTAGTATCATGTTACAATATAAATAATGTTTCAAAACGAACGTTGGCAGTTAGAGGACGTTTTCTATTACTTAATGTAAGTAGCGCGTTCAGGATAGATGTCGGAGTGTTTTTTCCTTTTGTATTTTACAATTTCGTCTATTGTCATTATTGCAGTGTAATATTTTGTACAACAGTTATGCAGTTTATTTTATCATGTATATCTGGAAGAGTGTTTTTTTTGTACTGTTCAACATATCAATTCATTGAGCTACTGGTTGAACGGGCAATAGTTCTTTCAAGTCAATAATCATAATTTTACAGATACCAACCGTGATGACATTTGTAAACATGTGTTAATATTTTGTTACTGTTGTTTGGGTAATTTCTACAGTTTTGTGTGTAAATATTTATGTTTATAGAAAACTTGTAAATTTATAAATACACATCACTTTTGCATGCTAGTCTATTTCTTATACCTATCCTTTGAATTACTGCCTGTGTAGGTGTACCGTACATTGGATACGTTACAAATATCTTTCAAAGCATATCCAGTTTCCTTAAAACCTTTCCAAGATATTCATCAGAGTCTAAGGTTTTTGTCCAAAATTTTGTCCCGCCATTTCTCGTCCTAACTGAAATTCATACGTTATTTTGTACAACACTGATGCAGTATGCTTTATCATTATGTCTGTAAGCATGTTTTTAGATACTGCTCAAAATGTCAATTCAATGAGCTACTGATTGAGCGGTCAAGATTAAGGCGTATTGTACACCAATTCCTTTTTTCCAGGACAGCATGGTCAAAATTACACTCTCCTCAATATTTTTTTTTTCAACTTGGTTATGTGTATTTAAGTGCTTAGGCATCATTTGTAAATATGTATTGATATATCGTTACGATTGTAGTATAGTTTTGTGTTCATTTTTGTGATAGAAAATTGATAATGTACAAATACACATCACGTTTGCGTGCTAGTCTATTTTAGATTTGTTACAATTTTAATTACTGCCTGTGTAGGTTTGTATCATATTTCTGATACTTTGCAGATATCTTTCAAATCAGTTCCAATTTCCATAAAATCTTTCCACGATATTCAAATGTTTCTAAAGTTTAGTTTGCTACAGCATCTCTTTCGCACTCGGCTCCCAGTGACATGAAACAAAGGTACAATTTTAATTGCATTCGAGGGGAAACTTGGGAATGAAATATGATTCAATTAAAGAGAGAGTTTGATTCGGCGTTTTCGTAAAGAAAAATCTCTTGTTTTAGGAACATGACGTTCTTTGCTTCCGGGACTCGTTTATTAATTGTTCACATGAGATTAATAACGTGTCAGGTTATTTGTTATATTCATTTAATAGACCGGTTTACTAATGTAGTCAAATTTATGGATGTTTCTTCCCTCGTGGCCTAGTAACGAGTTATTCCATTAACCTGTACCTAACAATGGTATTTCAATACTTGGAATCCACTTTGCATACATTAGTTGTTGCTATGTCGGGGAAACCTTGGGCAAGCTATCTGGTTGTTAGAGGCAACCTTTGTTTAACTAGTATGCATCAAATTTGAATATGTTAATTATTTTTAACGATCATCAATCTTTGTGGCCTTTTTAGATTTCCTTTATTTCATTTATCGATACGAAGGCACATGGCCATTTTCAACAATGTCTTATGTTATTATTTTTGCTGTGTTTTATATTGTTCTTTGATCAATGTTATTTCAATCGTTTTATGTCTTTCAAGCATTCTGGGATTTGGGCTGATTCCTCAATCTACCTAACAGAAATTTATACGTTGCCATATACCATATCGACAGTGTATCATGTCATTGTGTTTATTTTGTTATTTTGAATGTTTGATATGATGGTTAATAGTTTCGTCATGGGAAATAAAAATCTATAAATCAACAAAGCACTGTCTATAGTGAGTTTGATGTGGAATATTTTCACATTTTATTCCAATACATTAACAAATCAATTAGCCATATGGTTTTAAAATACGAAAAAATACGCTTTTGGAAATTATACCTCCTGAATATACTTATAATTATCTTCAGTGTGGTTGAACTACCCTTAAGATCGTTAGAAATCATTAAGGATGTCATTTGTGCTGGAGAACATTTCCAAGCTGTAATTCGTTTTCGAAAATGAAAGCTATAACACAACGCAGGATGTCCATGAAATAGACACCTTTGAATGATTTGCAAAAATAATTATACACAAGATCAACGGAGAAAGAGGAATAAAGAGATTCAAAGTTGAAAAAAATGGGAAGAAAGAACTTGCTAAGGATGAAGGAAAATATGTTAACATATAAGAAACAAACGATACATACATGTGTGCGATCGCTAATTGGGTGCGTGTCGGTTGTTGTGACTTCTTAATGAGTTCTGTGTTGATAGATTTGTGCGATTGTAATAACTTACTGACTAAAAAATACAAGAGTGATCAAATGTCACCGTAGCACCTTGCCGGGGGAAAAAAGGAAGAATTCAAAAGAGATCTGTAGAGAAACAAAAAGGTCATCAGAATTTGTTAATATTTCAGCCCCCATAACACCCCCCCCCCCTTGCTTCTGGTAAGACCTGGGGAGCGTTTCATCAACATTTTCATCAGACAAGTTGTCAGATCTGACAGCTTCCTTTGATTTTGATTGACTGAGAAAAGCTGTTACTATGGTAACTGTCGGATAAAAAAGGTCTTGTCGGGTAAAAATATCCGACAAGTCCTTAGATAAAATACTCCCCATTATTCTGGTGGATGAAAGCGTTTGATCATGTGAGGATGGGTGAGTGTATGTTAGTGTCCGTGATAGTCCACGTGAGAGCGTGTTTATACTTAAGTACATATACATTTAAAACTTGCAATAAAAAAAGACAAACAAATCTGATTCTTCATTTTATTCGATTTACTACTGTTCATCTGACAAAATTGTTGAGTTTCTGGCTTTAGTCCCGATTAAATCTTAAACAAATTTTGTTAAAGTTTTTATCATTAATAACCCATCAAATCTTTTTCATCAAAGAATTTGTCTCAAAAAATTTCCATGAAAAATATGAGAAAAAAAGAAAAATGCATCAGTATGCATGTATATTTTCCATATTCCTCTAGATAGTTGTTATTTTCTTTGAGCAACAGAAGAGGGCGGTCTTTTGGAATTCAAGTTTTCTACCAGTGACGATAATAAACTCAAAAAGTGCTCTGAGAAAATCGTATTTTACCTAGGCTTATAATATGATAGGCCTATATTTAAAAAAATCAAACTTGATTTAAATCTAAGATTCTTTCTTAATTAAACTCTTAGTCAAAATGAACGGCAAAACAAAAATAAGGAACATGATGTTTTACTTCACAGCAAAAACTGTGGTGTTAACCGGTGTACATAGAGGACCACACCAGTTATTTTACACCGATGTTAAATTGGTGGTGTTAGTTTTACACCTATAGGTGTTATTACAACACCTATGGTTGTTACATTTACACTCTTTGGTGTTATGTTCAATCTCTAGGGTGTTATTTTAACACCTCAGGGTGTGGTCCTCTATTAACACCAATTGGTGTCAGTTTTAACACCACAGTTTTTACAGTGTTCCTTTTCCCGAAGTCAAAAATTCTTTAATATTTTAAATTGTGCACGTTTGTGATTACACTCGCTGCATCATCGTTGGTGCTCAGTTACGCTGAACAACTTTGAGTGTGTAGCTATCTTTCTTTGACATGAGCGAAGTATTGTCGACAGGTGGTGGAATCTGAAATTGAAAAGGGGTGAAATCATAGAGATGCATAAGTATAATTGATATAAGGTATCTTAAAAAAATCACAGCTTTATCTTATTTTCAGGTCTGGCAAAAATCTTAATAGATCTTGTGAGATTTTCAATAAAATTATCCCTCGATATCAATCAAACTCAAAAGTTTTGTGAGACATACAAGAAAAGAAAAATAATGAAATTACACGATATTTTTCCATGTTTCAACGGAATGTCGTGAAAAATAGCGAGGACCTTTGAGCCCCATCACCATTTTATAATAAAAAGAGACGTAAGAAGATGATGAATGTTCATAACAGCTGACATTGAAAGAGCCTAGGACCCCCATACTTTTGTTAAGTTAACTTAAGCTTAAAAGAAAAACAACTACCGAAGTCAGCTAAGAGGAGCACTAGACTCATACCCTATTTATGATTAAGTATATCTATGATGTTGTAAATACCTTGGTTAGTGGTGAAATCTCAAAACGAACTTCTTGAAGAGATCGGACGAGCGCCATCTTAGCCTCCATGAGTGCGAATCTCATTCCAAGACAGATACGAGGTCCAGCACCGAAAGGCATCCAGGTAAACGGGTCACGACCCTCACGATTCTCCTTGGTGAATCTGATGAGGGTGTGAAAGGAGTGGTAGAAAAAGGATTGGGAAGTCAGTCAGGCATCCAGGTTTTAAATCTCATTAAAGGAAACCAAAACCCAAGAAGAGAAGTAATCTCATTGAAAAGAGTTAAATGAAAGGAACAATTTAAAAAACGTTTCATCAAAATCGGTTATGAAATGAGCAAGTTATGGGAGTTTGAAAACTCTAGTTGTACTTCCTATGGGCATCCTCAAATTGGCAAACGTGCTTCAAAATGGCTGATTTTGTGGACAACTCTCCATTTGTTTTGTACACAAATTTTCAGATTTTCCTCATTATCTTTCAAATTGCATCTTGCCTCCTTCTGAGCACAACATATGTCATGGGAAAATATAATCCACACCATATAGGTCAGGGGGAGATGATGTGAAATATGTAAAATAAAGGGGAAAATCTGGAAATATGTGTACAAAACAAATGGAGAGTTGTCCACAAAATCAGCCATTTTGAAGCACGTTTGCCAATTTGAGGATCCACATAGTAAGTACAACAAGACTTTTTAATTGTCCATATCTTGCTTATTTCATAACCGATTTTGATGAAACTTTTAAATTGTTCCTCTCATTTTACTCTTTCCAATAAGATTGCTTCTCTTCTTGGGTTTTGGTTCCTTTAAGTACCCAATTACGGGAGTGGCCGGATGTCCCTCGCACTCACGAGATCACCCTCCCTCCTCTCTTTTCGGTGCATCCTTCTCTCTCAACTCAACCCTTCTACTCTCCCCCACTACTTGTTTCTTCCATGGCTTCCTCGGTCGTCCTCCACCCCTCTGACCGGCCACCCGGAACTAATCAAACGCCCTTCTTAAAATGACGATGATGACAATATGCAACATTGCTTTTATTACAACATTGTTAACAACTGAAAAATATTTCCCCAGATTTAGCATTTATTTGGTGCCCTGATCAGGAGCCCGTTTCATAAAGACTTATACAGCAATTAAGCTCACTATCAACCGATCAAATTGAATGGTTTCAGTCGTTGAAGGTGTGTTTATAACAAGTTTTATGAAACGGGGCCCCAGGTGCTGGAACAATCAAGAAATGTCTTCTTATCGTTTAAAACCAAACATTTAAATCGTCTCAATTGTACAGCCTTCTTGTCCAGGTTGATCAATACATTCTCTGACACATATTGAACATGGAACTCTGTCATACCTTTCCGGGTCAAATTTGAGAGGATCAGGCCAGTGGTTAGGGTCTCGCTGGATGGAGTATGTTGGTATCCAAATCTGAATTCCCTTGTCAATCCTACAACCGTTGTACGTACACGTCTCACCACACTCTCGGTCAGATCTGTCAAGACAAAGAATGAGGCAGTATGAAAGCATGTACATTGGTTCATGATGAAAATAAGTGACAAAGATATATGAGAGAGAATGGAAGAAACGGAGAGAGAAAATGTGAAAAGGGATTTAGACTACAAGCAGGACAAGTGAAGGAGGACTTGGGGCCCCCGAGTTGTGATTGATCCAATCAATCCCAACTATGGAATCCAGCAACATCTAAAATACACATTTGTTTCGGATATTTTCTAGGTTTGATGTATATTCAGATTTTTCTTGAAAATTCAGTCTGCTTCTCCATGTTAACAATGGACATTGTGCAAATTTCCTGAAGACAAAATTATGAAATTGATGGGTGTCCATATACTTGAGTTGTATCGGATCAATCAGCATAATTCTTTGTAAGACAGGGCACTGGGAAGCATTTCATCAACATTAATTTCGTCGTCTAACAAGTGTAGTAAGATCTGACAACTTTCCTAGATTTTGATTGGCTGAGAAGAACTGTTACTATGGTAATAATAGTCGGGTAATATATGCCCCACATAGTCCTCATTTCCTAAATAAGGTTTCCCTTCGTTTACAAATTATTATGAATTATTTACAAAATACATCATATTCGTTGCAACCTGTCCGACGATTTCTAAAGGTCAAGTCCATCCCAGAAAAGTATTGGTTAGAATTAATATAGAAAAATCAAACAAGTTTAACGCTGAAAATTTTATCAAAATGTCAAATAAGAAAGCTATGACACTATTCATTTTGTGTTTTATTGTTTGAATTATTTATTTTTACAGATGGCGAACTTGACTAAGCCACAAATGGTAAAACAATGGTAAATCTACATGTTCTGGGAGGAATAAAACTCTGAGTTACATGACAAAGTAGAGAACATATATAGAAATATTTCATATAATACAAAAAATAGTGATTGGGTGAAGTCTTCTATCCCCTCATTTGCATACTAACCAGGATGTCTTTTGTGAAATTAATATAAATTTTAAATGCCATAACTTTCTTATTTCTTTAATTTAGTGTTATGCTGCTTAGTAATTTCTCATTTTATACAAATTAACTTTTTGTTGGGTTGGGGTACGGTTGTCCTTGATATTTATTATCATCATTGTTTTCGCATAATTATGTTTTTTAATGCACAGAGTGGTGGCCTAATTCAGTAACTTTGGAACTTTTTTAAATCGTTTTTTTTTTTAGATTGATTAACTTACAACACTCCAGGTGGGTATATCCTCAGCACCTCACACACCACCTGATCCAAATAAGGCATCTTAGAGATTGACGTATAGCTGACGTCATCGCGCTTTGGCACGACGTCATCAATCTCGGCAATGAGCTTGTCTTGACAGTCAGGGTTAGAGGCCAGTAAGTAGGAGGCATAGGTCAAAAGAGTCGCAGTAGTCTCGTAGCCAGCCGAAAGGAATATGATGGACTAAAACGAATGATAATGATAATGCCTAACTAATTTTCTTAATCGCAATGATTGACCAACAAGATTGTCGATTAAATCTTTTCCTCAAACTAATTTTTTGTTGTCTCCAAACAACAATATTAGATATATACTCTTAAAAATTTGCATGGTAATCGTAACAAAATCACAAATAAGGATGACAATAATCATTATAAAGATCACACTTGGATAGGAGCGATGCAATTTTGATCGGATTTTTTTAGGGTTGGCAGGATTGGACTACCCATACGACTTATTGTTTTATTTTCTCATACATCACAAAATGGATTTCATGAAGGGGGAATTAGCAGAAAAGGGGATACATGTATAGAAAATGGATGAAAATTAAGTGGCGATATGCCAAACCCTGAATTCCATTATAATAGCCCTATTATATGACTAATATTTTCCCGTCCCTCCCCGTTATCACAAATGTCATGGCTGGTACAATCAAAATAACAATATATATGTAAATAATATATATTATGAACATGATAAAGCACACAAAAATAGTTGAATAATAAAGACATAAAACAATAAGAGAACGAAAAAAAGTATATAGAATGAAAAAAATCATTGACAAGATTCAGACGAAAAATAGAATATCAGGAAGAGCAGAGGAAATAAAGATGAATAAAATCAACGGATAAAATGAATGATAATGAATGAAATAATAATAATCAAGAGAGGATTATCTCTACCTGCCCAAATAGTTCCTCCTTTGTCAAATATTTCTTAGTTTTGGTCGAAACGCTTTCCTCAGCTCCTGCGTCTTTAAAATACTTGTTATGGACGTCATCGTCGTCGTTTTCGATCACCATCTTGGCTTTGCCATTTTTGGCGTCAATCAAAAGTTGCAGGAAGTCTTTTCCCTGTTTGTTTACAAAAAAGTAATGTGATACAAGCCTAACAAAAAAAATGTAAGTGTACAGACACTGTATTAAAATTACAATTCTACCGTTTGTTTAAACAGAAGTGGATACTGTTTGATCTAAGGCAGGTTTCATCATGCAATACTAATAGTTTTTCAAATATTTTCATAGATATATATAGACAAATATTTCATAGATAATGCCTCGGACGATAAAAAAGGCCTCAATTTTAGGAAGAGATAAAGCTTTCAAAAACAGGCGCAACAGGGAAATTGCCTACAATTCGTGGGAAATCTTCAAGAGAGTCCTATACACACAAGAAGGGCGCTAAATACACAGTTTGAATCATTCACGAGAGATGCTTTTATACATTTTTGATGTTTTCATCATAAGTCATGGTAATGTTGATAGGATTAGGATCATTCTTCTATTATTATTTTTATATTTGTAAATATGTTTTATAATCAAGTTGAAATTAAAATTTTTACCACATATTGTGACGGCACAGCCTCATTAGTATTATCATTTTTATAAAATAAAATCACACTAAAAAAACAGACCTGTTCGGATGGTTGACTTTCCCTCATCGCAACTGTCTTCTCTGTGACGTCATGAAAGAAATCGATGACGTCCTTCGGGAAAAGCGTGAAGTTGAAGAACTCAAAGATGGGCCGCAAGGATGGTATGAAAGCTGAAAGTCAATTCAAGGTCATTTTTACGTTAGTTGTGCCTTTGTACGATCCTTACGACTTATCTAAAACAAATTATTTTAGAACTTGCAACGCCAAAGCTTCTTATCGTCACATCTACATTAATACGCACTTGTTTCGTAATGGAATTGACCGGAATTATGTGACGATTTAAAACATAATACATGAAGATGAGTAATTGAAATTGTAGATTTGTAAGTCTACATTGATATTTCTGCCATTAGAATCATCAAAAGAACGTATTTCTAAAATAACACATTTAGTTGTCGATCGCTTGAGTTGGAATCCCAGTTAAATGTGAGTGTCTCAGAATATTGATAAATTAAAAAAAAACATGTTTCCGTGGCTGCTATTCTAGGCTAATCTGAAGACGATTTAAACTAGAGCTCGTTGGCGTCACAGAAAGTGACTGAGCCACACTTTTTTCAATTCAATTCAATTCTTTTATTTCATTTCCATTCAAAACATAATACAAAGTAATATAAAGCAATACAAATCAAGTACAATTGTATAGAAGGGGATTCTTACTTCGTAAAACAGAAAAAAAACATAGCGTAAATGGAAATGCTATTTTGAGTGGGTTTTAAAGTAAACATTTCAAGCCACCGATATATATCTCTATGTATTTGGCCTGTACATATTTGAACAAAATGTCTTGCTTAAAGTGTTTGAATTTTTATTTCAGAAGAAAAAATCTCTTACAAACAGCCATAAAAACAGGCGACGTAAAATAAATTTCGAAGAGTTTGGCGGCGTTCTTGACGAAGGGGTCATTTTTGTCCTTCTGTGAGTTGACCTTTAGACCGAAAGCACAGCTTGCCAGTGCGTCCATTACGAAACTCCCAAATAACCTGATAGGAAAGAAGATACAATGAGTATAGAAGAGCGGAAATTATGAAAATAAGATGGTGAATTGAGGGGACAGAAAAGTGAAAAAAAAAACGACAAGAGTTGAAATGCAATGAATGTAACGAGTTTATTAAAAATATAGAAGCATTTTTTTCCTAACTATCTCTGAAATTTCACACAAAGATTGTATACTGTCCTAGCACCAATATATTTAATCTCTCATCAAAAATAACACTTCGGATGGGTGTTGTAAATAGTAAGAAGTATTTTCTGGTTATGACAAGATACATAGTCGCGCTTTTAAGTTGTTGATATCCCAAAACAATATATAATTGGAGGTTTATACATTCATATACTTTAATACTCATCAATGAAAGGGTGGGGTGGAGTAAGTGACCTTTTAAATTGGTCTTGAAGACGCGTTAATTGCAAACGCAAAAAATGCCATAGTTTCAATTGTAGGAATACTTTATTTTTTACAAGAAACAAAAATGTGATTGCTTTTGAGAAAATAAATGTGATCGCGCTTGTCTAGTACCGAGTTGGGGAGGCGTTTTATTACCCATCAAACCCACACTCTTCTGCAACCCTCAGAATGCGACTTACTCCTGTGTCTCGACGTTCCCGCCATCCTCAGAAGACTGGTGTAGCTTCTCGACCATCATGTCTGCGCATTCATTGATTATATCAGACATCTGATAAAGAAAGAATCATGACGCAGAGAATTAAAAGAAACAGAAGGGAGGAATAATAATATGTTGCACAGCCACACTGTGTTTCAGAATCAACACATTGCTACTCAAAGTATAACTGCGTGTAACAAGGAATGACACACACTCACTATCTCTTTTGCTTTATGAAATACCAAAATATTTCAAATTTGTATAGCTGTGTTTATGGTAACTCCCGCAGGAACTCGGCAGGACAGCATTTTGCTGGTAAACGCCAAGCTGAGCATATAACCAATTACCTACGGAACATTTTACGTCTAGCTTAATCAGTCATAGTGGCTGACATTATAGACGACATGATATCACTCTCGGGCCTTTTTATCGAAGTGGCGACAATGTCAGAGTTGGGATTCGAACTCACAACCTTGCGATTATGAGTCCAATGCTCTAACCATGCTCTAACCACTGGACCACACGACCCGGCTGATAAAAGTGTTTTCGATCATGATAATTCAAATTTGGCCTAGCGTGCCTAATTGCTGTTCTAAATCGTGTAAACGTATAGTGGAAAGAAAAATGAAGAACTGCATTCCTTAAATGAAATTTAAAAGTGCTTAATGTCCGTGTAGGATGTCATGGGATTCCTGATTATGCATACCACCCATGTTTTGGATGTAGGTAAAGAAAAGAAAGTTGGAGATTCTACAGCTTCTTGAATATCACGTCAGCTTTATGCTTTCTCTAGGTCTTCAAATGCCGTCTTGATGAAACAATTCGATGTTTGGGCAAAGCTTAGACATCTTATTTCACATAATTCTGAATTCAATTCAATGTTCCTCTTCAGTATTTAGACGCATGTCATGTCTCATTGCACAGTTTGGTACGTGAATGAAATTGGACTGTATACCATTTTCATTTTCTTTCCCGTGAAGGATGGTGTTATGACGTCACGAACTCTCTTCCACTGGGCATCTCTGAGTAAGAAGAGGGCGGTGTCTAAAGATCCAGAACCAAGCGGTAAAGGCTGGAGAAAAGAAATAGAAATGGAAACAAAATTAAGGTTGCTATGTGGCTTCAATGGATTGTTGACAGTAAACTTTTTTTAGAAACCGTCATTTACTTTACTTATTCGATCGCGATTGTAAATTACACCATACAAAATAGCTGGAAATGTATGGCACCAACGACTGGATATAAATAAAACCCGGGTAATAATATCTGAGTCCTTTGGAAGCACATAGGGACTGACATAATGCGATATGCGCTATACAAGAACTGCGTTAATATTATGAATATAATCTTCCCCTTTTCTAACTTCCTGTTCCTTTTCTCCTACCCTTCCCCCTCTTCGTTCTGCTTTTCATCTTCTTATTTCTTCTTCCACTCTGAGTACAGGCAACCTTCTGGGACCCGTTGCAGAAAGAGTTGCAATCAAACGCAACTCAAAAAATATTGTGCAACTTGATTTTCAGCCAATCGAAGCACCCGTATTCGGGACTTGCGCTTGATATTTTGACTTACGTTTAAACCTAACTCTTTCTGCAACAGCCCTCTGATGTATTATCGTACTGTGGAGGTTTTACAGGAGACTGGCTTTTCTTCGCCAGCTTCCTCTTCGCGCTTTCTTTCTTTTATCCTTTGCTACCTTCCTTTTCCTTTTTCTAACTCTCCTTATTTTCATCACCGTCATCACCGACGATCATCTTCGCAATCATTATCATCAATCTATTACTTAATAATCATCACCATCATCGGCACTTTCTTTTCACAACAAACATCTAGGAAGAGCCGTCATTACATCAATGGCTCAGAATAAGACGTTTCGTATTATTTCCGTTGGTGATCTTGATATCGAATTAAAGCATATCAAACCAAGCACCTAAACATGATATTGACATCATTCACCATTCCTTCTTTCTTTTTTCCTTTTTTTTTGGAAAAAAAATACCACCATCTGGTCATTGTTTTCTTTACGTAATGTTCCTTTCGTGAAAAGGCAACCAGGAAAGTTGATAAATTCATATGGCAAACTGCCGTCTGTGTGTATTTCTAAATTTCTTTCGAATCTCCCTTTCTATTAATCAAGGCAACACGATCGTTGATAATAATAAGAAATATAAAATCATTCTTACAAATTTGTTGTAGAAATTGTGAAAGTCCTTGACCATGATGTTTCGCAGCATGTCGAGATCGCTTATTACTAGGACCGGTCGTCTAAACATGTAGATACCCACAACGGGACCATATTTCTCACTGTACTCTCCAAGTACTTCGAAGATTGGCTGCATTCAATAAAAAAAAATACATTATGGCTGGTATAGGACTATAAAGAGTATCAAATTGATTTTACCCAAAAATGGATTTAATTCATTCTGTTTGGGATTTTTTTAAAGAAAATTCTGACTTAAAATTCCGTACTGAAATATGATAATCGTTGTTATTTGTCGTTGTCAAGAACTTTGGAGGCGATATCAATATGGTGTTAGCATGGGTTTTAACCCCTTTTGCATTAACTCGAATTACCACCATAATTGTAGCAATAAAATTTGATTGTTCTTATAACTACTACAGTAGCATAAAATTTTGCAAAGAAGAATTAAAATTTCTAAGAGTTCCCCTAAAATAATAGAAGTATATTCAATATACGGTTGATAAAATCACATGGAATCTACTTATATTCCTTTTTCCAACTAGATTTCAATCTACTTTGAAAATTCAAATTTACATTTCTTTTTAATCTACTACTGCAACCCATAATTATGAAAGAAATTGGTTTGTTTTCAGACCAAATTTAAGATCGCCAATATGGGACTGTTGAAAGGGATAACTTCTTCAAGGTTCTAAAGAAATATATTCCCTTTCCATAGTGTGTGTTCTCACATGTTACAGAACTATGTCAACTCACCCTGCCAAAGTCCATTGCGTTGCCAAAAATCGGTTTGGGTGGGGGACCTGGAATACCAAGCCGTTTGAAGTATGTATGCGTCCAGAAATCATAGCTTTAATTTAAAAAATACAGAATTTTAAACGACAAAACAGTTTTGAAATAAATAAGAATGTTTTCAACAAAATTAATCCACTTCATGCGAGTCATTCTCAGCTTGGTGACCTTATGCAAACACATTTTATTTGAGGCTTTACATATAGGGGTCTGTGATTTGTACTGGCCTGGGATGGATTTTTGCAGAATAAAAGGACTTCGATGTGGGTATAGTCGGTCTTCGATATATTTGTTTTCCTTCGATGTAGAGGATCAAACAGCAGGGTCCATGGTCAAACCAAGAGGGTCACATCAATATTAAAAGGGAGAGGGGAGTGCCAACGAGAGAAATATATGGAAGAGATATAGTGTATGAGGTTAGTCTGTATAGGCACACACCCTGATTGAAACTTTGATCAACAAATGTGTCTCCCCTAAAAACTAGAACATACAAAACTTGCTGTTTCAGTACACACGGCATGAGTACTTGAGTAGGTTGCATATTCAGACCCTTAACTCGAGCGAAGTGTTTGCACGGCAGACTAGTATGAGCCCGTATGAGCATGGATCCTACTAGAATCCGTGGTATGAGGTAGGCCTAGATGGTGATAACATACAGAGAGGGAAAGAGATGCGGGGTTTTTATGAGGGCGGTTGTGCGCCAATGTTTATTCCGTGAATGCGGGGAGTGAAAGCATGAAGGCAATAACTTAATCAGTAGTACAATGGTAACAAACTTTTCAATCATGAATATAATTACAGACACCACAAAGATCTGATACCAATTTGTAGATTATACTTACATGAAGAATATGACGATTGTAGCAACGGTAAGATAGAGGGTGGTTAGAGAGAAGATCCCACTTATAATCTCTAAAACAGCCATGTCGATCATGTCACTATGTGCTTTCTCGACTTGGTCACTCGATTCTTTAGAAATTAAGCAGCACCAATATTAGTAGAAACGCCCTGGTAGAACATGTACAGTATACAAAATCGCATTAAAATGCAGATGCTTCAGCTCTCAGATTGGAAAGATTTCCTGTTACTGTTACGGTCTCGGTTTGTTATGACACTGTGTCTTCGGTCTTGGTCCCGGGGACGTCGCCACGAAGTGTTAGGGCTGCCCCAGTAAGGTTTGTTTATATGACTTAATCTTAAGGACGTTGAAACAGGTGTATATGCATTGTTACAAAAAGCCCTACTAGCAGTTCCGGATCCCAGAACAATCCCCTCATCATGTACAGATCAGAATACGCACTTAGCATGCTTAGTCCGCATCGCTGTTCGCACAATTTGCAGTGTGTGTGTATATACCTGGCAGGAGACAAGGAGAATGATGGCAGGATATCAATAGACAGCGCCTTTCATGACCTTTGGTGTATTTACACTGTCTGCTGAGCTAATAATACCCGGGGAACAACACCCTGAGCAAGGAGTGTGATCTATTCTAGATCATGTCTCCTCCTATGACTAATATGAATTATGAATTAAAATCATTTTCCTTTAGGCCAGTAGCGTAGGCCTAATGGGCCAACAATTTTGAGGGGTTGAGATGCGGTGTTTCGCGAAAATTTTTATCTATAGAAAGTCGGGAGCGAGACAACAAAATTTTAATATTCTTTTCACAAATTTCAAAATTTTGTGATTGATTTGACATCATATTCAGAAAATAGTGTCTTATTTCACCCTTCTCTCATTGATTTTCTTTCCTTTTCACTCGTTTCTTTTTCTTGGGCGCTCCAAGCCCCCCCCCCCCCCCCTCCCGTACACCACTGATTGACACCTTTCGTGGAATGACTGACCGAAGAACCAAAATGGAACTCTGAGTTACCTTTCGATTGGGTTTCTCTTGGTAGAGGGATACCTTCCATTATACAGCGCAGCGTGGACCATAGAGATATAAACTAATAACGAAATTAATACTTATCTCTATGTGTTATTGAAGCAGATCCCGGGGGGCCACTTCCATTCACGAGTGGATACCATGGGCGACCATGGGGTCTCGAAAAGCACCCTAAACACGTAATTTCCATATTCTGAAAATTGGCGTGTGAAACCCTACCCTTAACAAGTATTGGAAACAAAACGATACTCTTGGCAAATATTCCCTGAAATGAACCACTAAACAAGTACAGGAATGTTTTATTGTTACTGGTCCTTCGGTCTTCGGCTTTACCTTATTTGGTTTAATACGAACCCACCTTCTACACCTCACGAAATCGGACTCTAACGAAGTGTTGGGGCAAAAAGAACATCCTCTATTAAACATTTTAATTTTGTTTTATTATCCCCGCAATTTCGACCCTAAACAAGTAATTTTCCTAGCGAAATGGATGTGTTTTTGACACCCTTATCACGTTACGTACGTAACGTGCCCTATCGTAAAAAGACATCCTTTTTACGTGTTTTTTGGTCGCGCATGGTATCCACTCGTCAATGTAAGTGGCCCCTGTTACACCCACAAATGTAATAATCGCCCACAAATGTAATAACGCCCACAAATGTAATAACACTTTACCCACAAATGTAATAACGCCCACAAATGTAATAACACTTTACCCACAAATGTAATAACGCCCACAAATGTAATAACACTTTACCCACAAATGTAATAATGCACTTTACCAACAAATGTAATAATGACTTTACCCACAAATGTAATAAATTTGAAGTGATTTTTGGCGAATTCGTTCTAAACTAATATCCTATAGTAATGCGTTCATATAGCACAAAAGTTCAAAGTCTTTTTTCCAGACCCGGTTAATGCAATATTACAGTACAAGTCCAAGTCTTTTTCCAGACCCGGTTTTTCAAAATTATAATATACGTCCAAAGTCTTTTTACCAGACCCGGTTTTTTCAAAATTATAATATACGTCCAAAGTCTTTTTTCCAGACCCGGTTAATTAAAAAATTATAATGCAAGTCCAAAGTCTTTTTTTCAGACCCGGTCGTTTCAAAAGTTATAATATACGTCGGTGAGGGGTAAAGACAACACTCTAAGCCCAAGCATTTTAAGTGGGTTTAATTTTGAAGATTGGTCTCAGCTGTCATTTTTTACAATATTTCTTTATGTTTTAAATAACCGGGTCCAGACGAAAGACTAAGCATAATACTCATGTTATTCCACAAGAATAAGAATATTAGTCTTTTGTTTTTAGGATTGTTTAAATCATTTTTAAATCACCGGGTCTGGAATAAAGACAACGCTCTAAACATGTGCTTTTCTACATGCATAGTCTTAATTTGGAGGATTGTTGGTTCTTAGATTCGTTGTTGGGGGTTGAGTTTTATTGATTTTTTATTCCTGAAATAATTGTGTCTGGAGGAAAGTCGATCTTCGACAATCGGTCTTCATGTTGTTCCACAGTAATTAGATTATTTGGTATTCGTTTTAGAATATTTGTAAAAAGCTATTTTATTTTTCAAATAGTAACCAAGTCTGGAGAAAGGATGTCTGCTTTACCCACGCGTTATTACAATGTTTTGTAGGGGTAGTAGTATTATTTAAAAAAAAAGACATATTTTTACTTGGTGAAACTTTGAAAATTTGGTCTTAGATTTGAAGTTTTTCAGTTACTTTTTTAATAGCCGGGTCTGGAGGAAAGAGTACGTTTTAAAACTCGTGTTATTCCACGAGAATAAGAATATAAGGTCTTTTTTGTATCTGTTTTAGGCCTGGAATAAAGACAACACTCTAAACCTCTTTTAAAACAGGTTCTTAGGTGGAAGGTTTGTTTGGTCTTAGACTTTGATTTTTTTTAAATCTTACTATTAGCGTTTTTTTTGAAGAAAAAAAAATGGTCGGGCTGAAAGACTACGCTATATCCAGCATTGATAAGATTATGGGGTCTTTATACTGTTTTTAAACTGTTATTCATAATGTTTAAATAACAGGTAACCGGGTCTGGAGAAAAGACTACGCTTGATTCTCAATTTACTCTTAGTGCACATATTCACAATATACACCATATAAGTTGAAACAACAACAAAGACATTAATTCCACCAGTTTTAATTAACTGGGTCTGGAGAAAAGACTAAGCTCTATTCCCATTTTTTCCACACGAATATCATTATCGTATCTTAGTTTGGACTTATATCATAAATTTTGAAATAACTGGGTCTGGAAAAAGACTTTGGACTTATTAAAATTCTTGAAACAACCGGGTCTGGAAAAAAGACTTTGGATTTATATTATAATTTTTGAAACAACCGGGACTGGAAAAAGACTTTGGACTTATATCACAATTTTTGAAACAACCGGGTCTGGAAAAAAAAGACTTTGGATTTATATCATAATTTTTGAAACAACCGGGTCTGGAAAAAAGACTTTGGACTCGTACTTTGATGTTTTATTAACCCGGTCTGAAAAAAAAGACTTTGCACTTTTGTGCTATATGAACGCATTACTATAGGATTTTAGTTTAGAACGGATTCGCCAAAAATCCCTTCAAATTTATTACATTTGTGGGTAAAGTCATTATTACATTTGTGGGCGATCAAAAATTATTACATTTGTGGGTAAAGTGTTATTACATTTGTGGGCGTTATTACATTTGTGGGTAAAGTGTTATTACATTTGTGGGCGTTATTACATTTGTGGGTGCAACAGCCCCCCGGGAGCAGATCAGTCAGGCTATACAAAAAAGTTCATCATATCTGTCGTAATGGTTTTAGAAAAAAAATCATTGTGAAATTCTGATACAATTAAGCCACGGAGTTATTTTTCACCAGATTAAAGGTTATAATTGTAATCTTCAGCTGAGATGGAAAAAATTGTTTTTGACCCAATCACTCGTCCATATGTTGACAGATGTGTCCATCATGAACCATTATACGGTATAGTGCATATAATTAAAATGCTTTACTTGATATATATCTATGTTTGTAAATATTTTTGGTGATTATTTATATTTTTCCTCTTTACTTGTAACATGAAGGTATAGTGTTTATGTTTTTATCAGAACTGAAATGAAATAACAAATCTATCAAATATTCATTCACTCACTTTAATCCTCAATCATGTCAATATCATTGTCAGATTGTTTAGACCTTTTCATGATTGGTCGGTAGAGGGCAGTACAAATCTTAATTGAACAGAGCCAATTAACTCCAAGCTGAAAATAATATGATTTGAACAGATGAGGGAAAATAAGACAAACTCAGCACTGAAATTTTCATCAAAAATTGACAAGCAATTAAAAATTAGATGAAATTTTAGAGATATGCATTTCTTTTCATGTCTACCTTGATACTCAATATGAGCAAACTGATGATGTTTTATCCCCACATGTCATTTTGTATTTCATTGCATGTGAAATATTTTGATTTTCTCCTCACTTTCGTGAAACAAGGTTTTGTTCTACCATGAACACGTGATTACACCATTGTTTTAAAATTTTGTGATTTGGAGAGGTTGGTAGTTATTTCGCTTAGCAGGGACAACAATTAAATCGATAACTTTTGCAAGTTCTGCGGTGATTTCTTGCTAACCCAATACATTGCAAACGAACTGGCCTCCTGCCTGTGTGTGGCAGGCTACTAGCTAGACATGTAGGATCGAATTCTCAATGGTGCAAACATCTCACATGATAAATAGTTTTTCCACTTATTTGATCACAAAATCGGCGGTAAATTCTTATAATTATACTTTGGATTCTCAGATTAATGATTTGGAGATGTAATCAGAGGAACAAGTTATTGACTTTTCAAAGATATAGTTGTCTCAGCTTTCGTTTTGAGTCTTGGTGTGCACGATGCTGCGATGTTTCATCTAATTTTTAAGTTTGACAATATGTTTCACTTTGAAATTTTATTCCATTTCTAAAACATATTGTCTTCTAAATTTTAAAAATACATTTTAAAAAACACCAAATAAAATTATGATTTTTATTAGATGATCGGATTTTTTGTTTACTTGAAGTTTGAAATTTTCCCTTTTTCTTTCTTTTATATATACCCTATCCTTTCTGCTTGCCCTTTTTTTGTTCAATCTATCTTTATTTCCTATCTTTCTATCATAGACATTTTCTTTTCTCTCTCTCTCTGTTCATTTTATCTTTCTTTCCTTCTTTATCAAATATCCTTTTTTATTTCATTCATTATTTCTTTCCTTATAATTACCTTGGCTTCCTTCTCTCTTCGTCTCCTGTTTCTTTTCGTTCTTTCTCTCCTTCCATTATTTTCTCTTTTTTGTTCTCTCCTCCCTTCATTCTTCCCTTCCACTCTTTCTTCCTTTCTTTATTTTTTCCCTTCTTATTCTTTCCCCTTATTTTTTATTTCTTTCTTTTTTGTTTCTTTCTTTCCCTTCTTTCCTTCCAGTTTTCTTCTTTCTTTCTTTCAAAGAATGAAGGTAAAATGTTTATTTCCTTCATTATTTCTTTCCTCCTTCTTTTTCTTAACTTTTTTCTTCTTATAATTCTCTCCTTTATTTTGTCTTTCAGACATTTATTCATCTTCCCTTCCTTTCTTTATTTCTTTCTTTCTATATATATTCATTTCAAACAATGACGGAAACCTTTTTTTTTATCTTTTATTATTTCTTTCATCTTTCTTTTATTCTAACTTTCTGTTATGTTTTCTGTTTTCCTTTATTTTCTTTCCTTCCCAATCACCTCTTTCCTTTCTCTCCTTCATTCTTTCGTTCACCGTCCCTTCCAATTCTTTATAATTTTTTTTTCAAAAGTCTAACACTTTGTGTAGGCTTCTTTGTTGATCTTCGTTTGTCAATTGTCCCGTATTTCATTTTGTGAAATCTGGTCACCCTGGCTAGTAGACTATTTTTTGAATTCATTCTATTATCTGTAGTGTCATTGTAAACATAGCAAATATGTATACAATAAATTCTGAATAGCATTTTACGCCTCATTTGACTCCAATAAAATATGACGTCATCACATGAGTTTCCAACATGACTTTCCTTTCAGTTTAGGCATTGTTATCATATATCGTTATTATATCGCTCATAATTACATTGGAGTATTATCAAATTAAAGGGTTCTATAACCAGGATAATCAGAGGAAAATGCCATACCCTTATGGATACAATAATGAGTACATTGAGTAAGTTGAACTTTAAGCATTTTATTTTTTGATTACCCAGGGAGAATTAACCGCTATTGTGCCGTTCCATCTTCCTTTCACTGTCTATAAAATTGCTTCAGTTTCAGTTTAGTTTATTTCACTTCCATTTTCTGATAATAAACATAACAAACATATATATACATATGTATTAATATACATAACAGAATAAATGTCATAAGAATACTTCAATAATTAATTAACAAATTTGTAGGAAATGACGGAGTAAATATAATTATTTTTTATTCCAAACATATTTTGATGATTAGACAAAATTACGGTAAACATGTGAAAATGAAAATGAGGGACTTATTAAAAAGCGAAGCTTGTAATGGTAAGTCCCTTGGGATAAATTTATAGTAATCTTAATCGTATGTAATCAAAAGTAAAGTAGGACAATCTAGACCATATATGAAGAACGACAAAATAGGTTTGAATAACAAGGAAAAGGGGGGGTTGTGTGCAGTAAGTTTTGAGAGTTCGTCTAAAACCCAATCATTTGTCCGAGTTTAAGTAATAATGTAGGACGGTCCTAATCTAACATGTCTAACATGTCTAAAGAGGCTATCCAAAACGGTGGCGGCGATATGAATAAGTATCATGACAATATCAGTGAATAATGATATTAGGTACGAAGTAATTGTAACAGTAGTACAATAATAATAATGTGACTTTCAAAAAACAAGGCGGTCGATTCACGGTCCGTATGTAGTACATAATGCCTAATGTCTCTGTTTAGCTGTAACCTCTTCGCTTAATTTTAAAGTTTCGCTTATTTTTAACAAAATAGTTATATGAACGAGCCAGTTACATCCAAATGAGAGAGTCGATGATGTCACTCACTCATTATTTCTTTCGTTTTTTATAGTTTGAATTATACAATATTTTCAATTTTTACGAATTTGACGATTAGAACCTCCTTGCCTGAAGCGCAAAATGTTAAAATAATGTAATTCCACGTGTTCAGGGAGGAATGAAACTTCATTTCACATGAGAATGATGAGAAAATAGAAATATTTCATATTTCATATAATAAAATACAAAAGAAATCGTGAGTGAGTGATGTCATCAGTTCCTCGTTTGCATACCGACCGAGATGTGCATATAACTGTTTTATGAAATGAAGCGAAACTTTAAAATGCCATAACTTTCTTATTTTACATCCGATTTTGATGAAATTTTCAATGTTATGCTTGTTGAATTTTTATTTTTTTATTAAAATCAATTTTTTGTTGGGGTGGCCTTGTCCTTTAAGTTTCTCAAGAGATGTAACTTTTTCATAGCATCATGTAATTGATCGAAACCAAGTTCTTCCGTCCATGCAGGCTCTCTACCACTATGCCAATATATCCGGTCTGTTGCATTGATCATTTGATAATTTTGTTTATTGATTATCAATTTTATGAGTCAATTTAAGAATTGGCCATTATACTGAATAAAAACACATACGATCATTAGATAATCAGAAAGTTCTGATTGCATATGAAAATATGGAAAGGGCCAAAAGAAAAAGCTTGCTTGTTTGTTGTCACCCTAAAACAAATATAAATAACAACGATGGCATACATAATAAAACGAACACATACTCATGATATAAACTACACACTCACACTCACCCACAGAATAGCATAAAATGACACGGTGATTTGATTGATTGATTGATTGATTGATTATTTCATTTCATTTCATTTGATAGCATTTAAATCATTCATCATAGACAAAAAAGATAAGAGAACAAACGAGGTACATTCATTTGACGATTAACGTACATAAAGCAGCATTGAAAATCTTAAAATAATATACAATAATAAATCTGGAAAACATTTTTTTAAAAAGAGTACATATTCATAAATGAATAATAATTCAACTAAAAAGGGAAAGTCATATTTGTGCTGCCAAATTTATAATATATAGTATATAATATTGTGAAATGTAATAAATACTGTAAAAAGTGTACCGAATGAATGGATAGATTGGTGTGAAGAATACTTAAGTGAGATTAAAGCAACAATAAAAACATGTTGATTTACTTGATGTTTGACCATTATCAATACAGAATAAGTGATGCTGAATTGCTTCGCTTGGCATCGAGTATCACGTCATCTGAGTACTTTAGATTCGGCTATGAATTAGGTTTCAGCTATGCAACACTTGAGAACAAAAAGGTGGAAAGTTTAGGGGATGTAAGCAAAGCAATGCATCATCTTCTGATGAGGTGGAAAGCACGGCAAGAACCAGGGATTGATTTGAGGGAAGAACTGACAAGGCGACTCAAAGCTGCTAGGTTGGACAACGAAGGACTTACACGACATTCAGGTGGATTTATTCGATCATTATTTGCAGCATAGGATTTCGTATGCTTTTATTTTCGTTATCTTGGTTAGAGTCTTTTCTTTTAGAGTAATAGTTATTTTATCATTCTTATTACTTTTCTATCATTATCAAAGTTACTATTGGAATAGTGTTATTATTATCATTCTTGTTATTATTATCATTAGAAATAGTTGTTGTAGTAGTAGTAGTAGTAGTAGTAGTAGTAGTAGTAGTATAGTAGTAATAGTAGTAGGCCCCCAAATCGTCTGTGATATGTCAAATCATGTCCCACTGTTTTACCCAAATATTTAAGGCAGAATTTTGGCACCCTCATACAAAAAATAAAATGTTGCTAGTCTTGTATACCATTTTATACATCCATACTAGAGATTAAATAATGCCTAATATAATTTTTGTTACAATTTTGGTAGGTCCATGTTTTCGTCTATATGTCTATCAATACATGCAACAGGGCCCGGCTTTTTAACATCATTCCTTAGTCACCAAAGTTTAATTTCTCTTCAGCTTTGTTTTGAAATATAGGCCTACATTGCTGGCAATGAGTGTATTTTTTTTTGGGGGGGGGGTATTGTATGTCACAAAATATCCAATTATTATCAACATCGTCATGAACACAAGAAACGCATAAACGAATCACAGAATAACACGCTATAGTTCAAAGTGGTTGACTCTGCGCAGTTCTCACTAATTAATGATTAAAGAATCACGTCTTTAAGTAAATAATGTCGTGTAGAAGACACTGATCATAACAGGGAAATTCATTTCAAATGACCGTAAAAAATAATAAATCAGTTCAAAATGATAATTATGCATAATAACCATGTTATCATTAGGGAAACATCACCATCAAACCCTCAAACATCACACTCTCAAAACAGCTTCGCCTGAAGGTGTCCCGCAAAAGTTTTGGGTAAAACGTGTACCAATCCGTTGGTATCGAAATTTCGTTTGATTTTTTTTTTATCTTCAAATAATTCAAAACATCTCATTGAGTTGAGAGTTGTTTAATGTTTATGAATAATACTTACACTATCAATTTATTGTGTAACTTGCTTTACACGGTAACAACACGGATATATACTGTATCTCCATGCATGGTTATACCATGATAATGTAATAAAGTGTCAATAGCAAAAATGATACGAATGAGGTATTATTATTGACAAATGAATTGTTTTTATTTGCTCTCGCCAGATCCGAAACGACCGCAACCAACCATCCCAGCTGCTACTATTATATTGGTTTCGGTGATAACTTTGTACCTTCTGAGTCCTCTTCGGCATACCTCACGTAATGTATAAACACAATCTGTAGTAGATGTCTAAGCTTGGGTTATGCGTTTCATTTGTACTGTTTTTAAAAGTGTTCTTTTCAATGATATGTTCTAAGACCAGTACGACAATACACCAGACGGTGGACTGTACTGTTTCCAGACGAAGAAGAAGAAAATTTTACTACAAAATACGATGATTGTTTATAAGGCAGTTTCCACCTGGTTCGGTTCTTGAGAAAAAAATATATAATTTTGTATATACATCTTTAATTGTTCTTTTTTTTTCATTTGCTCTTAGAGGTTTGAGCACTTTGGGTTTTTTTTTATCAATGACAGGCTTTCATGTTCATTGATTTCAGTTGATGATCTATCTATACTCACCCTTACAGATAATTATATATATATATATATATATATATATATATATATATATATATATATATATATATATATATATATATATATATAATAATCAAAATAAATGAAGAATAGTCAGAGAATGCTCAAATATTTCACTTTAACTAGTTTCGTCTTTAATTCTTCAGAATTCTGAAGAATTAAAGACGAAACTAGTTAAAGTGAAATATTTGAGCATTCTTTGACTATTCTTCATTTATTTTGATTATTATTTACTTTCCGTGACGGGGGACATACTTCGTTATTTCATCGTATATATATATAATATATATATATATATACACACACACAGTGTGTATAAAAAAAAGTTTACACTTTTTTATCATTTAAAGTGGGATTACATTTCATTTTTCAATTAATACTTGTTTATCCACACTATCCCCAAGCTTGGCAATGATTAACAACATGAAATAAAGCCTAAGCCATTTCATGTAAATCACAGCTCAGCGCAAAGCAAATATCGTCACGATGGCCTCGGTGTGTAAGGAAGTGGGGTGGGGCGCAATGCACTCTCCAAAGTGTTTTAAGCAAGAAAACAAGTTTAAGAGGTAAAAGATAACTTCAAACCTACTTTACTAGCTAAATTCTACGTGTTCTTCATGATTAAGGTCTAATTTTTATTCTCATAACTATTTCGAAGTTCTGCGCAAATCTTTCTTCACTCACTTTTCAAAAGTAAGGGGTGCTTACTCGACCGGAAATATTTTTGACAGTTTTATTTGTTTAAATGGATCTGTACCAATGTTAAAATGTGGAAAAATCTTCAGTATATTACAAATGTATAATTTTACAGGATTTTTAAAAGAGTAAACTTTTTTGATACGTTCTGTATATGTGGGATTTATTAATTAATTTCCATTAAAGTTCACATGTCATACTTTCATTCTTATAGCGTGTGCATCAGGTCCTTGTCAAAATGGAGCGACTTGTAACGATCTCTTGCGGTCCTTTTCATGTGTATGTAAAAATGGTTACGAAGGAGAAAGGTGTGAAATAGGTACAATTTTCATTTTCTGTTAGCAAACATACATTTGCTCTAGAGTTCATCCTCTGGGGAAAAATACTCAACCGGCAAGTAAAATTACCCAACCTTGAGCAATTGTGAATTATAAATTATTTGAAGAAAACATATTATCCCGCATTGATTAATAGCGTTGTTATTTGGGATAACATATGTTTTAACACACTTGATAAAAATGGGACAACATTTCTAATAAGAGATTACATGAATCTATTCTCATGCCAAAGTAATACATTGACCTGTAAGACTCATCATTATACCAAATTAGTACTATCTAGAAAAGAAAGTAGTTATGAATAAATAAAAAGAGATACTTAACAAATTTAAAAAATAAACATTTAGATATTTGTTCGGGTTTTTGTTTCAATCCACCGGCTTTGATTGTTTGGTCTCTAATGACAATTTGTTTTCAATTCTATATACCTATCTAAACTTGAAAGCCCACCTTCGGTCTTTCAACTTCAACTTTTAATCCAAAGACCAGTAAAACTCTTTTATACTTGTAGTATGTCGAGAGGTATTAAGAACAAGCATAAGCTCATGACGTTTTTTTTTTACCTGGAGTCCATTGCCGAAAGAGTTGCGTTTAAAAGCAAGTCAAAAAAATCAATCGCAAGTCTCAAATTCGTGCTGTTGATTGGTTAAAAATCATGTTGCGCATGATTTTTTAGAGTTGCGATTGATTTAAACTCTTTCTGCAACGGGCCCAAGTAACCACTAATGGATGATGGAGTGTAATTGATATTTCAACAGAAATTGATGAATGTGCGTCGTATCCTTGTCTTCATGGGGGTACGTGTAAGGACTTGGTTGGATCCTTCTTCTGTGCTTGCACTGTGGGATATGGAGGCATTGGATGCGAAAAGGGTAAATACTATTATACGACATCATTAACATAAAGTATTTTGAATGTCAATGATTTTTTTTATCATCGGGTGAATTATTTTAAAAGTTGTCAGACAGGAATGTTGTTTCTCCTCTAGCTTTAATTCCACACTGAATTCATAACTGAAACTCCATATTCGACCATGGGATATGTAGGCGACTTCTTTTTCCCCGACCGTGAAGGCGGGAGGGGGTGTACTATCACTCAGTTCATCATTGAAAGTGCTTCAATTATTCATCCACAGCAATACCAAGAGACCAAAATAATATCCATTACTATGCATTGCTAAAATTAAGATTTTTTGCCTTTGATTCAATTCGTATTGAAAATCTACTTTGTACTTCGTAAACTAAAACTATTACCTTTTTCGCATACCTTATGTTGTTATATATTATTGGTGTAATAATCATTGGATTTGTAAAGGATATTTACACTTTCACCAACTTTGAAATGATATAGGTGCATTTCATTAAAGCGGTTTTGTCAAATTAATATTTTTTAATTGATTTCTTGAAGTGATGGGTAACCTATATAGGAGGATAGATGGGTAAGACTCTCATTTACATTTAAATCAACAGGTCTAAAAGTCTAATGAACTGTACTGAGCACTGCCTAAAACATCCGGGATATCATATTGGTGAATATTATTTCTTCTATTAAATTACTGGTGCTCAATTTTCTTGGGAACACTAGACGCTCAAACCATTGACATTTTTCAAGATAATCAGACACAAATTCATACATTGGTTCATTTTGGGTTTGTTAACTTATCGACCTTGGTCAGAATAATCAGATGCAAAATCCTATTTTTTCATTTCATGCATTTTGCATAACTTAGATTTAGACGTGTGTTCAACTGCTCCTTGTCGTTATGGAGGAACCTGCCAGCAATTGGGGACAATCTACCGGTGCATATGTCCACCGGGCCGCGGAGGTGTTCGATGTGAAACTGGTGCGTGACTTTACATTTAGGGGGCGCCCTATAGAGTTTATCTCCCTACTCCCCTACCCCCATGATTTTATTTTTCAAGAAGTGGAAGCAGGAGGAAAGGAAGAAACAAAAAGAAATGAGAAATAAAAACGAAGAAAGATGTACTAATGAATGGTCTGTCTTTGGGGATACGTGTAAAATTCAATATATTTGGCAGTTTGATGAAAAAGCGTTTGAGAGATAAGCGCCAAAACTGTGGAAAACCTTCCCCCTGATATCCTATGGTGTTGCAAAAAACTGTTCGAAAGTTAAGAACGAGTTATAAGAACGACTGGTGATCTTTTCTTGTGGAAAATTTATATATCAAAATGTTCATTGACGATAAATATGATTAAAAGAAAGGTTCACCAGTCGTTCTTGAATTTGCTTTTAATTAATATAACAAGATTAATAAACACATGATAAAAGACAGACTTTGATAGATTCAATTATGTGTTTAAGAAGTACATGGATTGGCTTTCAATCAAAACTTAAACTTTCACACTCATGAAGATTTTATGATGAGTTCCAAAGAACCGAATAGTATCGTGATCATTATCATTATTAAAATGATCTAGTATTGCCTCCCCGAAAAGTTTTTTTTTAGTATATTAAAGGTATTTCATTCCATTCAATTCAAGAAGGTTTATTCAGATAAAAAATTCCATCGCAGCACAGAGCCGAATTACAAAGAGTTTTTACAATATAAAAGATTGAAATCATAAGGAATAAGCAAAGTGTGGCATATAACAACAAAAACATACAATTTACGTTTAAATTACGTTTCTTTGCTTTCGTCCAGAATATATAACAGATACCTTATCTCTGCCCGAATGTCAACAACTACTACGAGACCACTACGAGCAGTATCATTTCAAGATCCACATCAAGCCTTGGGATCCACAGGACTATGTGGGTCTGGAGAACATTTTTACTACTATCACTGTACATGAGCAGGACAAAAGTGACCTTTCAAGACCAGCTAAACGCAAAGGCACATTAAAAGAACTATTAAGCACGATACAAAGTAGAAGGGTGTTACTCGTTGGTGACGCCGGAAGAGGCAAGTCTACTGCCGTTGCAAAGATCGCGCACGACTGGGCGAATGAAGTAACGGACAACTTCTTTCAAAATTATACTTTATTATTCGTCCTGAAAATGAGACGCATGAACGAGACGACGACATTTGCAGAAGAGATTGTTCGATTGTTGGGAAAGAAATACATCGGCTCTGAGACTCAACTACAAAAGTATATTGATACCAATGAAAGACGTGTGGGCATTATTTTCGACGGGTATGACGAATTCACTGGCAGTGTTGAGGGAGGGGGTCACGAATCTGACATCGTGGATATTTTACGCCATTATAGTTGTAAGCGGTGCAAAGTTCTAGTAACCACGCGTCCTTTTAGAGAGGTTGACTTTTACTTTGGAGACCCGAGTTCTGTATATTCTAAGGTGGTACTTGAGGGATATTCAAACGACCAGGCTATGAAGTTCATTGATAAGTTTTTCGAATCTAACCAGTTAACGAAAAGGGTCCTGAAGGAATACCTTGAGAACGAACCTATCATTTCAGAACTTATAACGACGCCCCTTTTTTGCACCATGGTATGTTGTATGTGGAGAGAGGATAGACTAAAAGGAACATACACAAAGTCGAGTTTCTTCGATGCCATTATGAACTTTCTTCTGAAGCATGCTAAATCTAAGGCAATCTTACCGATGAGTGTGGACCTTGATGATTTACTGTACCATGTCGGTTGGGTCGCGTTTGATAAACTAAGTGAGGGTGGAGATGAAAGTTCGTTGCTTTTCACTCATGACGATTTCATGAATGTAATTTCACACAAAGAAACGAGCCTAAAGCTTGGTTTACTGACAACAGCCATGGCTTTAGATGAAGACTTTATACTCTTCATCGAATTTTTCCACAAGTTAGCACTGGAATATTCAGCTGGCAAATATTTTGCCTTTGCTGCCTTTAAAGGGAACATGGGGGCGTGGCGTGGAAAAACAATCCTAGAACTGGGCATTTTCCAGGTTCTGGAGTTCGCAGCCGGGGCGTCCGAATCTGCTTGTGAGAAAATCTTAGGTTATATTGCCGAAGAATGCTCTTTAAGACGTAGCTCTGTTTGTGGTAGTCAGTCGTACCAAGATATGATTCTAAGCCTGATTAGTGAAGCCGAGAATACGTGTGCCGAAAATATGAACGAAGCTACCTCGCCATCTTTATTTGGACTGAACGGGACACTAGATCTTGGGTGTCCAAAGGCGTCGGCCGTTGTCGGCTTCGGTAAACTTCCTCAGCATGTGAAAAACAAGGTCTGATGTAGTTTACGTCAAATTTATCACTATAATTGTTTGAAAATCGTATCTTTGGGATGCACATATAGCAGACGGGTATATTTCCCATACAATCGCTTGTTCGAACATGTAGGCCTTATGGAAAGTACTAACCTTTTGCCAAATGTATTACAAATTATAGGCATATATCTTAGAATACCTTCTACGGAGGATGGATAGATTCTACCTTTAAAAAGGAGTATTTTACTTATAGTAATTTAATTAAGGTGTTCCCATTAGTTCCATATTGTCCTTCAAAAAATGGAAGACAATAAGTGTACATAGTGTTGACTTAAAGAGAGAACCAAGATCAGTTCATATCTGTTTAGTTTCTCTTGATTTTGTTCTCTTGTTCGTTCACTGTATGTTATGTTAATTCTTGGTTGATCATTGTAATTCTTTGTATCGACGTTTTATCTTATTTCCATTACTGTAAAATGGCAGGACGCCTCGGTCGAGCAGTTGGCACTTAAAGAGCTAACCTACTGATATAAAACGACAAAAGAAGGAATATAAAATAGGACACGCATATAAGTAAACGCGAAACGAGGGACGTCACAGACGACACCATTTAGCTGTGTAAAATTAGTTATCACTAAGGTACCATCCCATTTCCCTTTCTGAGACATTAAAGCCAGTTTTAGGCAGAGTCAGTTTTATTTCTTCGTATTACCATACAAATTGGATCCAGAGCCAGAGCCAGCTAGGATCCACTCCTGATAGCTCCTTGAGTATGAGTCCATGCAAAAAGAGGTAGAAATTTAAAAATAAGTGTCTTAAATCACCTTTGAGCAATCTGGAAACAAATACCTGATATTTCGGTAAAACAGGACGCGTTTTACCAAACAGGCCGGCAAAGGGGGATATGGGATGTATTTGAATTTTACTATTGAATTTTTATAGATATGTATATATATTTAACTACAGCACATTATCATGATTATGTCATTGAAATGCAGATTATTGAAGTCAGCGTAGATGTTTCCGACTGGACGATAAGTATTTTCAAGAAATTATGGGGAAATTTTGCTAATTGCTCCAGACTCAGTCACCTGAAAATGTCATTCCACACCCCTCCAACAATTCCAAACGATGAGGAAAAACTTTACACTGTCAAAAGATTTACCATAAGCCTACCAATCCAACCGTCGGGGATGAAACATATGAAGGTAAAATCGTAGATTAGTATTATTATGTAATCATTCTACATTAAATTTAATTTTCAATTCAATCTATTTCCACTTTGAAATGTATACGGGCACCCTACATGAGACGTGAAGAGAACAATGGTAGGCGTTCTCATTGTTCTCTTCATCCATTTCTTTACAATATTTAAATAAAAAGAGTTGCCAAAAGCTGTTGTATATGTATAACTTTACACATTTGTATTTCTTCTCCCATACGTGTACTGTATCGAAGCAATAGCTTTGATCCAGCTGAGGCATGGCGGCTTGTCATTGTTCTAAACCCACCTTCACCCGACAAAGGAAATTATAATTGGTATAGTGTCGAGAATCTGTCTATCTGACGGTCAATCGGATTGGGTTCGCCCTAGTCACTAACCCGTCTCTGTGGTCTAGTGGTTAAGACACCGGCGTTCAAAGCTGGGGGCCCGGGTTCAATTCCCGGCAGAGACATTTTTTCATAATGGTAGATAGCTCTTGGGAACCTTGATTTAAGTTACGCCTATCATTGTTCTCTTCATCCATTTCTTCACAATATATATATATATATATATATATATATATATAATATATAGTAAATAGTGGTAGTAAAATACGAGCTGTGATTGGCTGGATTTGTACCACGTGACCTCCCTTCAAAAAGTTATATTGTACATATGTACAATATAACTTTCGATTTTTGGATGGCAAAATCCATGATGGGGGGCTTAGATTAAGGGATCTATTTACTATAATAAATAGTGAACGTTCTATCATACAATATTACTGGACTATATGAACTCCAAATATAAAATTATCCCTCGTGCAAGCCTATTTCACCTCGGCCTTCGGCCTCGGTGAAATAAACCTGCACTCGGATAATTTTATATTTGTCGTACATATAATCCAGTATATTGTACAATAGATTGTACACTATTTATATAATATTGCACATGTTTAATTTTCACACTTTATACATAGATGTGTGCGTGTGTGTGGGTGGTGAATAACTTATCTCTCCCTCCCATTTTCAGAGTCATTCTTTCAAGCGAAGGATAAAGACCCCAAGTTCCCAGCGTCCTAGTTCCCCTCAGCCTCAGGACCTGGATCCGTCGCTGCTTGAAGACCTATTCGATATGATCGAGGAATCTCCACCGGCGAAGGCAAAAAACAAAGAAGAGGAAGAAGAAGAAAAGGTATTTCACCTTAGGTTTCCCAATATTTGTGCAATAAATACGTGTAAATGTTGCTTTCTTTCAAAATGATGTTTATTTTGTGTGGCCAATAATTTCACAGCAGTGTGTATATAGGTTACAAAACCAGCCGGTCAGATTATGGTGTTTGCTGATTCGGTGTGTTGGCTCAGTTGGTACAGTGTCCGTCTCACAACCGGAAGGTCGGGATTTCGAACCCCGGCCGCGTCAGACGGAAAAAGGTGGGAGTTGCTGCTACCCTGTTTGACGTTCAACGATTAAAGGGATATAGCCTCGTCGGTCTGGCGCTGCACAGGGGCCGCCGGTCCCACGATCAACTGGGCAAAGCAAATTTTCGGAAAATTTCATTTCATGTCTATTTCGAACAAGAAAATATGGATTTTCGTTTTTTCTCATTTTCATTCAAACTTCATGCCCGAACATGGTATAAATGAATCGTGAAGAAAGATAAAAAATATGGGGGAAGATGGGCTGAAGTTTGAATGAAATTGGACTTTATTTTTTTTTCTCGTCCACCCGAGGTGTAGACGACTAACTTGACTAGAAAACCAATTCGTCACAAACATTAAAACATACGTGTATGTAAGTATGCAAGACTCTCTTGTGACACATAACATGGTAAGTGTTACTGCAATACACAAAATTTATCCTTAAAAGAAAAGAGGTTCCTGCAGAAGAGTCTCGAGAACACCTGTAATCTTACCAGATTGCGTAATCTTACAGGAAACTGGTCATTGGTGTATGGAATATTACAATTTTCCTACAATAAAACACACCTTTTCCCCTTTTTGAACAGACTTTTTCTATTAAATTGCAGAAAAAGTCTTGTTTTATGAATTTACAGAATGATTCTGTTATTGCTTTCTGCAAAATCTTCTCCTTTTCTGTAAAATGAGGGGATTTTTTAACAGTGTAGTTACTAAACTCGGATCATAATGACATGCACTATGGGTAGAGTGGTGCATTAGGTTGCCACATAATAGTAAGGTCAGGCCATTCAGGTCAAACGTTGAGGTTTACTTGCCAGATAATCTATTCATGCTTTTCAAAATCCAGGTTATAACTATGTTAAATCACAACTACATGGAAAGTTGGAAAAGAAATAGTTTCATGGATTCAAATTGACAGATATTTAGACATCAATAATAATAAACCAATCAAAATCATTAGATGTGTAATAACTTTCCCCTTATAGTGAGAACGTGAATACAAATTTCACTATAAGCATGATGTGTATACAAACGAAAGAAATGTTACATTCATCAAGTCACCCTGTTAGTAATTGAGTCAAGATTCTGTCTAAACTACTTGTTTTTCTTGTTAATAGTTGTTATTTTTTCTTCTTGGAGCGTCGTGGTCTAGTGGCTACGACTCTTGTCTTTCAATCAGAGGGCCATGGGTGCGAATCCAAGCCATGGCGTATTTTACTTCAGCAAGAAATTTACCCACATTGTGTTACACTCGACCCAGGTGAGGTAAATGGGTACCCGGCAGGAAATTCCTCGAATGTTCGAGCGCCCAATATAGCCGTGCTAAGCCGGGGTATGATAATAACATTATCATGTTCAGCAGGGCCAGCTGGGTTAACAGTTTTCAGAACTGAAGTTGCTACCCTGGGTAAAATAAGACGTTATTATTATTAAATTCTGTACAGTAATAATGTTGTCCTAATTCTTTTAAGGCCTTCAATTGGCGCACACCAGACGTACCTACACTGGAGGACATATCGCAAGTAGTTGACAAAGTGTCGACATACATCTCACGTTTCGCACCGCACGTTCAGTGGGGGAGTTCCCAGCGCAACACCTTTAGGACCTTACCTTCTGGACCGGTTGCTGGCAAACCTGTAAAGGTGTATAGAACGAAAGTGGCGTCGTCTGATATCGTTCTACAACTTTTATCCAAGTTGCCTAACCTCGAGGAACTCGTCATACTTCCAGAGGTAGTTTTTCTTTTGCTTAATTTCAACCGTTTTGTTACTCTTTTTCTTGCAATCGTGTTTCTTGATGAGTATGAGGATGTTGGCGGTGTGGATGGGTGTTTGTGTATGTGAGTGTGTATGCATGTGTGGTGCGTGTGCATGTTGGTGTTTCTGTTTGAGTGCGTGTCAGTCTCCATATCTGTGAAGGGGTTGAGTTTAAGACAAGTGTGCACCCCAACAAAAAGTGGATTTGAATATTTAAAAAAATCCCACAAGCATAGCACTGAAAATTTTATCGCAATCGGATGTAAAATAAGTTATGACATTCCAAAATTTTGCTTAATTTCACAAAATAGTTATGTGCCCATCCTGGTCGGTATGCAAATGAGGAGTCTGATAACGTCATCCACTCACTATTTTTTGTATTTCATTATATTAAATAGGAAATTTTCTTCTCTTCGTCAAGTGAAACAACGATTAATTCCTCAATGAACATGTGAAATACGTATTGTTTAATACTATATGGTTCAGTCGAGTTCAAGTTGGCCCTAAATGTCAAATCTGTGAAAAATGAAATATTGTATAATTCGAACAATAAAAACCAAAAGAAATAGTGAGTAATGGACATCATCAACTCTCTCATTTACATGCTACTAATGAAATGTTGATATATCTTCATGCCACTAAAAAGGTGCGGTGATTTATTCAGATTTTGATCGTTGAAGATAAAATTTGTTTTTTATTATTTATTAATGTATTTGATTTTCTATCGGTTTTCCTTTCCCCTTTTCCTTCTATTCCTCTAATTCTCACATTTTTACCTTATCTTACATGTATCTCCCCCCCCTCAATTTTCCAAACCCAGAATTGGTCATTTGAGGATACGAAGACAGAAAGTTCTGCCAAAATCTTCATGAGATTTTTGGAATGGGCTTTCCTTACACCCTAAGCTATCAATCCTGGAATTGAACATTGATGAGTTACCTCTTGACGGGATGCAAGCGCTTACAAATATTAAGACATTCCGTACGATCGTTGATGACAACCCGCAAGCCTTGGCAGACGTCTTCCCATACTTACCAGAACTCGAAGAACTGAGTGTCACCGTTAAAAGATCACTAGACAATGTGTTATCAGCACTTGCGCTTGGTGTGCCACTGAATAGACGACACTTAAAACGTATTAACATCACTTACATTGCTGGAAACCACCATTGGAAGGGAACCGTTTCACTTAACACCATTCGACAACTCACAAGCGGACTCAGGGCGAGTTGGGCCATCCAGGAACTGCGTATTCGGACTGTAGAAGACTGCTTATTTGCCGAATCTCATTTGGTGAAACTGGTGAAGTCGGCGAAGTCCATTCGATCCTTGGAACATTTAGGGTGAGCGTAGAAATTATCACATCTAGTTATCATGGATATTCAGAAGATGCAATGTATATAAATCTTATCATTAAAATAAAAACACATCCATATGTTAACAGATAAATAGTACCTAACATTTTAACTTAGAAGTAGTAGAGTAGAAGTGGTGCCGGGGGGGGGGGCCACTTACATTGACGAGTGGATACCATGCGCGACCAAAAAAACACGTAAAAAGGATGTCCTTTTCACGATAGGGCACATTACGTACGTAACGTGATAAGGGTGTCAAAACACAAAAATAAGGGAAAAGGGTATCTATTTCGCTAGGAAAATTACGTGCTTAGGGTCGAATTTGCGGGGATGATAAAACAAAATTAAAATGTTTTATAAAGGATGTCCTTTTTGCCCCAAGACTTTGTGTTTAGAGTCCGATTTGCGCGAGGTTTAGAAGGTGGGGTCGTGACTAGACCAAATAAGGTAAAGCCGACTACCGAAGGACCCGTAACAATAAAACATTCTTGTACTCGTTTAGGGGTTCATTTCAGGACATGTATTTGCCAAGAGTATTGTTTCGTTTCCAATACTTGTTAAGGGTAGGGTTTCACACGCCAATACTTGTTAAGGGGTGCATTTTCAGAATATGGAAATTACGTGTTTAGGGTGCTTTTCGAGACCCCATGGTCGCGCATGGTATCCACTCGTGAATGGAAGTGCCCCCCCCCCCCCCGGAAGTGGTGGTGGTGTAAGTAGTAGTAGTAGTAGTAGTAGTAGTAGTAGTAGTAGAAGTAGTAGTAGTAGTAGTACCAGTAGTAGTAGTAGTAGTAGTAGTAGTAGTAGTAGTAGTAGTAGTAGTAGTAGTAGTAGTAGTAGTAGTAGTAGTAGTAGTAGTAGTAGTAGTAGTAGTAGTAGTAGTAATAGTAGTAGTAGTAGTAATGATTGTCATAATGATCATAATATTTACTATTATATTATTATCCCATTATTATAATTATTATTATTATGTTTATTATTATTTTTAGCAGTAGTAGTAGTAGTAGTAGTAGTAGTAGTAGTAGTAGTAGTAGTAGTAGTATCATTATTATTATTGTGTGTTGTTATTATTATTATTATTATTATTATTATTGTCCACTTTCTGTCTTAAGTGCTGATCACTCTTGCATTATAGGACCGCACGATTAGCCAAATTCCATTTTCCTCGGCAATATCAACCAATAATGCTGAAAACCATCTTGCCCCTTTGGTGTTTTGCAAAATGGGGGCGCATCATTTTGATCTATATATGGTTCACAATTGGGTTTTAACAATAAAAATAATAATCACAAAAGTATGCATCCTATACACGAATTTATTTGTTATTTTGTTTCAACTTTTTCGTATAACCTCAGGATTCCCTGCGCTGTCAATGATAATGGTGACCTTGATCGATATTTAGCTCCGATTTGCAAAACTCATCTCTTGTCAAAAATGACCGAGGGTGAAAAGAAGAAATTTTTCATCAGACTGACTCTATATCCTAAGACGGTGAGTAATCTAATCTGGTTATGTGAACTAAATTAGTCTTACTTTCCCTGTATTCATGATATTCATGATATTGGGGACTCTTTCTCCTCCTCCTTCGTCCGCTTCTCCTCTTCCTCGATGATGATGATGGTGATGATGATGGTGATGATGATGATGATGATGATGATGATAATAATGACGATGATGATGGTGATGATGATGATAATAATGACGATGATGATGGTGATGATGATGGTGACGATGATGATGATGATGATGACGATGATGACCATTACGATGATGACCATTACGATGATGACCATTGCGATGATGATGATTATTATTATATACGACAATGTAAAAGTGATTTTAGTATTGATATTGGCTTACATTATGATCATCATTAGAGATGCTGTTACAAAAAAACTATTGCGTTAATCGTCTTCAGTTTTCTTCATTATTTTAGAATATTTAAACATTGAAAATGACGTAACCCTGTTATAGGAGTAATATGACAATTTTGCACTTCCCTAAGACCGGGCAACCGTAATTTAATAAAGAAAGCGTTGCATTTTTAGCATGATTTTGAGGAAAGGGAATAAAGATATTTCACTTTTCGAAATTGTTCCTTGTCATTAAGAGGCATACTAGAATACAAATTGCGCTGTATATACGGCCTGCATCGCTAATCAGTATTAACATTAGGGTGTAGTAATTTTTTTTATTTCCATTTTATCAAAACAAATAGAAGATTATTTTTTGTCGGTAAAACGTAAAATATTGTTCTATTTCCCTTATATCCAGAATTCCAGCTCTGAAGAGAAAACGTGTTTCTTGAGGCGTCACTAATCTGAAAAGACGTCTCTTTGAATCTAATACCTTTTAACAGACGAGGATGCAACCCTCATCTGCCTCTCTCCATCTACGTGGTCTGCCTTGCAATGTAAAAAAAAAACTCCGGTGTTGATTTAACACAGCCCGGAATCTCTACAGGTCCACACCAAGAGAAGCATTAAAACAACACCAGATTTTCAGAGTCAAACCGATGCTGTTTTGATACTATTTGGTGTTGTATACACACCTCTGGTGTTACACCAAATTGAAACTGGTGTTGTTTAACACTTCTCTGGTGTGGAATAAGGGTAGTTTCCGGGCTGGTGTTAAATCAACACCAGAGTTCTTTGCAGTATGTAAATGGACGTCAGTGTGCTTAATTAGGCCTGTCTGATCCTGTGAAACGGTGCCTGGTCAGAATAGTCGACAGGGAGTGGAAATGACGCACTTCACGTGTGGAACTGGGAAAGTGATTACAAAGACCATGATAATCATAAATACATGTTAAAAGAACTAATAACTCGGTCACATTGCGCTCTACGGCGGCCGTACACAGCAAAAACTGTGGTGTTAAGCGGTGTACATAGAGGACCACACCAGTTATTTTACACCTGTGTTAAATTGGTGGTGCTAGTTTTACACCTATATGTGTTATTACAACACCTTTTTTGTTACATTTACACTCTTTGGTGCTATGTTTAATCTCTAGGGTGTAATTGTAACACCTCAGGGTGTAGTGCTCTATTAACACCAATCGGTGTCAGTTTTAACACCGCAGTTTTTATAGTGTACCGGCGAACCGAATTATTACTAATTTAGGGCCGTAGACATTTTTCAAACGTTGGGCGTTGAGCCGAAAGTGCGGGACCGACCAATCAATAAATAAAATCATTATAAGATGGTCATCTTTACGGGTTTGGAAAAAATGGGTCTTAAAATTGTCTCTATCTGAGATTGTATCATCACATCAGGATGTCGGGTCGGGCAATAAAATTAGGCTATTTTTGTCTCACCTGCATAGCAGAGTGAGACTATAGGCGCCGTTTTTCCGACGGCGGCGGCGGCGACGGCGGCGTCAACATCAAATCTTAACCTGAGGTTAAGTTTTTGAAATGACATCATAACTTAGAATGTATATGGACCTAGTTCATGAAACTTGGCCATATAATTAACCAAGTATTACTGAACATCTTTTTAGAGTTTCATGTCACATGACCAATGTCAAAGGTCATTTAGGGTCAATGAACTTAGACCATGTTGGAGGAATCAACATCAAAATCTTAACATGAGGTTAAGTTTTTGAAATGTCATCATAACTTAGAAAATATATGGACCTAGTTCATGAAACTTGGACATAAGGTCAATCAAGTATCACTGAACATCCTGCATGAGTTTTATGTCACATGACCAAGGTCAAAGGTCATTTAGGGTCAATGAACTTTGGCCGAATTGGGGGTATCTGTTGAATTCCCATCATAACTTTGAAAGTTTATGGATCTGATTCATGAAACTTGGACATAATAGCAATCAAGCATCACTGAACATTTTGTGCAAGTTTCAGGTCTCATTATTAAGGTCAAAGGTCATTTAGGGTCAATGAACTTTGGCCGAATTGGGGGTATCTGTTGAATTACCATCATAACTTTGAAAGTTTATTGGTCTAGTTCGTTAAACTTGGACATTAGAGCAATCAAGTATCACTGTACATCCTGTGCGCATTTCATGTCACATGACCAAGGTCAAAGGTCAATGAATTTTGGCCGAATTGGGTGTATCTGTTGAATTACCAACATAACTTTGAAAGTTTATGGATCTATTTCATAAAAAGTGGACATAAGAGTAACCATGTATCACTGAACATCTTGTGCGAGTTAGAGTAGTTTTCAAAGTCAGCACTGATGCTATATTGAACTGCGTGATGCAGGTGAGACGGCCAGAGGCATTCCACTTGTTATTATTTTGGCATTTTATAAATGAATATCTGCATGTATGAATATATGAAAATGCCGATGATTTTTGTACAGTTCCCTTTATCATAAACAATTTTTTTTTCTTTATTAACTCTTTTTAATTGTTTGATTTATAATTGTAACATTTTGTAATGTAATGAATTTTATAAATACTATCACAAAACAAACAGTTATCGCTCTATTTCTTTTGGAGCTGGTTTCGTTGAATTCGGTGTGAAATTCAGTTTGTATGATTTTTATTCATGTCTTTGTAATGTCCTCGTGATTTTGAAATAAAACACACATACAATCTCACTTTTGCTGTTATTCATTTAATCTAAGTCGATGACTAATAATAAAAATGAATGCATTCATGAAAATAAAAATAAGATATAACAATGGAAATATCATGGAAAACGAAAATAAAATATACAAGAATCTATGTAAAATGTGAAATACAAAGACAAAATGCTTTTTAAAGAGAAATATTTACAAAATTGAGTTCAAACCACTCTCCCGTAGTCTAGATTTGACCTTTAAACATTCACTTATTTCATTGAAGATCTTATTGATGGAAAGAAGCAAGTTGTAGACAGGGGCGTATTGGGCCAAACATTATCGGGCAGAAATGGTGGAAATTTGAAGGAGCCTATACTTTGAATTCTGAATCATTATTTCCACATTGAGAATATCCTTTGGGACTTCAAAATCTGTCACAACCATTATATATATATATCGTATGGGTAACCAAATTTGCTTCTCTCTATCCTATCTTTTCATTCCTTGAGGGCGGTCCACCTCCCCAACCGGCTTCAGTTCAAGAACGAAAGCAAGAACTTTTCTATCAACCTTTTTTATTCCAAGGGCGGATTTAGCCTTCGCCAATAGGGGGGGGGGGGCGGAAATGTTAGTGAGCCATATTTTCCTCGATCGGCCGCTCGAAGTTGTTTTTTGATTGTTTATATGAATTGGTAGTCCTGATAGTCACTTCTTAGCTTTATTCTTATAAATCAACCTAAATATAATCTCATTAGCCTTATTTAAATAGTGCGAGCGCGAAGCGCGAAATAATTCTTTTATTGGAAATTTCAAGTAGTTTGTCCTGAAATTCTGGGCAATGTTTGTGATCCTGAACAGCTAGATGTATATGCAACTATTTTTTTTATCTGATAGAAAAGTGACATGTTAAGGACTGCTTGCATTTAGACATGAAGACGTTACATATTTCAACAATCAAATAATGCGAGCGCAAAGCGCGAGCTGAAAATTTTTTGACGTTTCTACCCAAAAAATGGAAATTCCAAGCATTTTTTTGTAATCATGAATATGATAGGTATAACTAAACATATGATGCGAGCGCGAAGTGCGAGCGGAAAAAATCGAAATTTAGAACTTAAAGTAGGACACTCTCTTCATGTATTGTAAATCATAAAAATCAGTAAATTGGAAATCTTCCTACATCAATAATCCGAGATCAAAGCGCGGGCTGAAAATTTTTGATATCATATCTATCAATTTAAGCGGCTTATTTAGAAAGGGTGGGTGCTGTCGCGTTAGGGTGCGTCAACGCGAACGCGAAGATTCGTCCAAAGCCCCCCCCCCCCCCCCCCCCGGTTTGGCCGAATAGGTGTGTTTAATAATAATGAATACATAAATACACATATTTATAAGAAAGCTGAACAAACAAAAATACGAGTGATATGTGAAATTTGCATAGGAACATAAATCATCATATGGCACAAACATTCTTTTTAAGGTAAAAAAAAAAATGACGGCATGCTGCATGAGTATTTTCGGTGGAAATGTTTTATGGTGTAATATTGATGCATGTAAAAATTATGACTGATTTCAAAGTTCTTTCAAATAAAAAAAAAGTAACGTACCTTCAATTTTATACTTTGCAGGTGTGTATTTATTACAAAGGAAAACATTCGTATACCTGGAGATATTTGGTGTCCCCCAAATTATAAAACTTACGGCAGACGTGTCAAGGCCAAAATTGATGTCGGGTCAGCATTCACAAAGTTTAACTTTTCAGACCCTACCTTACTATATTTTACAATTGAGACCCTGCCTCAGTATATTTTGTGAGATGTATCTGTTGTGTATGTGTGCGTGTTGTGTGTATAATAATAATAATATGTGTGTGTTGTTTGTATAATAATAATAATACTTATAATAATAAAAATAATAACAATAATAATAATAATACTTATAATAATGATAATAATAATAATTTTCATCCCAAAGAGTGAATTTATGGAAATGAATTTGGAGTGAAAAATTGGCGCCAAGTGGCTTATTGCAAGGGTGGGTATCTGATTTTATTATCATTATTATTATTATTATCATTATTATTATTATTATCATTATTATTATTAGTTGAACTTTTCTTTCTTTTCCTCAAATTGTCAATGCTTTAAATGATTGAAAATCCACTATTTTACGTGCAAATTGGCAATGTTTGACAAAATACCTTATATTCAGCTTTCTAATAAATATTTGTATTTATTTATTCATTATTATTTAACGCACCCTTTCGTCCAAACCGGGGGGGGGGGGCTTTGGACGAAAGGGCGCGTTCCAGTTAACGCGACGCGACGTGGCGCTCCCAACGCACCCTTTCGGCCAAACAGGGGGGCTTTGGACGAATCTTCGCCCTTTCGACATAAGCAAATTTAAGCTCCAAATTTTAAGCACTTTGTAGGAAAATTATGAGGTAGATAGATCGTGCTTTACCTTTTAATAACAAAGAGCTGATTTTTTTTATTGCTTTGATTTTTTCTAAGGACATTTTGTCATCGATGATGACTATCTTCCTTTTTCTCTTTCTTAGCGCGAGATGAAACTTGTCGCTATTCCATTCTGAAAAAAGACAATTTATAATATCTTAATAATTAACCTAATAAGCCTATGAGAGTGCATATATGTTAATATTATGGCCTGAAAACTGGACATTTAAGCACTTTTGTAATTATGAATGGGATGCATAAGTTTATATATTTTAACGAATAATGCTAGCGCAAATCTCGAGCCGAAATTTTTTATTAACTGTCATGACTAGGCGTTGTGGCGTGTGCCTGTAATCAAAGCTGTGGGGAAGTTACAAATTGATGCAGAGGTTCGTGCCCTGGTCACGTATTTCGGATGGTGACGTTAAAGGTCGGTCCCAGACGTAAATAATCATATCTGATTGATACACGTCTGACAAAACTCAAATACACACACATGAAATGGAAATTTTAAGTTTGTTAATGCGAGCTTGCAGCACTAGTCGACACTTTAAATAATAGGTATCTGACAAATCAAGCAGAGAATATTACTATTCATTAGAACATAAAATTGACTGGTTTATAAATCAAACAAAATAATGAAAGTTCGATTCCCGAGTTTAAATATGTTTGGCATATTGTCTTCAAAACTTTTTTTAAAGCTCCATATTGAGTACGATATGTAAATCACCTAAAAGGCAATGCGAGCGCGAAAATTTTATATAGTTACAGGATTTTTTTTCTCCAAGTCTTCGCCTCATCTCGTTTTTTTTTTTCACTCGTTTTACTCCTCTTATTTTCCACTACTTTTTCTCCTATCTTTTTCCTCCCCCCCCCCCTATTTTTTGCTCCGAAAATAGGGGAAGGCCCGGTACAGTACGGTACAGTATGATTATTTCTTCGAACACTGCAGAACAACAAAGAAAGAAAAGTAATTAAATATAGCTGAAATAATAAGAAGTTATAAACGTTCCTCGGGCAGAAATGTTGAAGTATCGGCGTTTGTTTGTAAATGCTTTCTCTCATAGCCCCCTCTTACGACGTGCACAAGACATGCAGTGCTGACAATCGCTGGAAAGACGAAATCTGAGCACGGAAACAAACAATGGCTGGTGTGTTGTTTGAAGACATTTTCGACGTGAAGGACATTGATCCTGAGGGAAAGAAGTTTGACCGAGGTAAGATATGAGTAGGAGCTCGAATTTATAACAATTTGATAATCAAACATCAATCCTGAAAGAGATTATCATTGATTTTATTACGTGAAGCATGCAGTGTCATGGGCGCAGCCATCTTGGATTCTCTATCTGACGAGCGTTGCTGGTGCTAAAATTTAACCTGTTAATTTTTTCACTTTTGTAGAGACATAATAGAATTATATCATTAGATATTTAAGGATCATTTTCGAAAAATGTCATTTCATACATTATATATATTGATGACAGGAAAAGATGATGAATTTACCAACTTTGCATTCCATTTTGCAGTTGCAACCATACACGTTTTAACATGGGTGGGACTGAAGTGAATGAGGCTGCATTTTGACTCTAAATTTTAAATAAATTAATTGATAACACGATGATAGCTATAGATTACTCGACTTTAGATAGTAGTTCAAGGCCTTGATCCATCAACTTATTTAATGTCGTGGTTGGTTTGTCATGAACATGTTTCTAATATTTTAAGACTTATATTTGTTCCATTTGACTTTTTTTTAAGGCAGTGTATACAGCCACACGCGTGTGTCTTTACCATCCAGCCACACGCGTGTGGTTATATCCAGAACACCTATCTGTGGATACCGCCACACGCCGCCAGTAATAACAGTAAAACATGTACCGCGGTATGTAGGTCTGACCGTCTATATCACGATCAAAATAACCTAATTTCTTCATTAAATTCTTACATTCTAAACCCCTTTGATTTCTTTAAATCGTTTCAATTTCATTCTCACCGTCTTCTTTCCTTGCTTTTCTTGTCTTGTTACAAAAGGCCGCCTGTTAAATAGCAAATTTCCACACTTTTTCTACTTGTGTCGATTCTCTACTGAATCTAGGCTATGTGCGCGTACGTACGAAACCCAAACTGTGTATGTCTACTACTGTGTATGTCTACTACTGCGCTGCGCTAACGCTGTATGGGTCTGCCACCGCAAAGGAAGCCAGAATCGACACAAGTAGAAAAAGAGAATTTGCTGTTAAACAGACGACCGTTTGTAACAAGACAAGAAAAGCAAGGAGAGAAGACGGTGAGAATGAAATTGAAACGATCTAAGGATATCAAAGGGGTTTAGAATGTAAGAATTTAATGAAGAAATGAGGTTATTTTGATCGTGATATAGACGGTCAGACATACGTGTTTTACTGTTATTACTGGCGGCGTGTGGCGGTATCCACAGATATGTGTTCTGGATATAACCACACGCGTGTGGCTGGATGGTAAAGACACACGCGTGTGGCTGTATACACTGCCTTTTTTTAATTTGATTATGAAAAAAAAAACTCCAAATATTAACAGAAAAAAACATGACAGGATTTACAGATATGAACAATAATGTTACTAGATATAGTATACAAACACAAAGCGAACATTGATTTCACATACCAAAAAATAAAAATGGAATAGGGCCACTGCAAAGTGCAGTAAGGTTAAAAAATATATGAGCATGTCAAATTTCACAAAACTTTCTGTTAATGCCCACAATCATTTTGATATTGATTATTATGGCAATTGAAATATGCAGTGAATGAGAACCATTGCCGTCAATGATCTCATTGCACAGGGCATCCGTGCGAAGTCAACTGTCAAGTTCTGGATTGATCACATCCCACCCTCCGTTAATCTCCTTTATCCGAAGTCCTCACATCCATTACGCTTTCATTGTGAGAGCCCAGCTACTCTCATGCACATATCTTACTGTCACCTCCACACATTAGGAAAGTCCTCCACTCGTACTTGCCCCTTTGTGGCTCATATGATGAGACAGTTGAACATTTTGTCGGATCTTGCTCCGCTCTTGACCACCTCCGCCAAGACTTCATTCACAGAGTCGAGGAGTGTCTCACTGACTTCCCACTTTATCTAGACGTGTATACTGCTGATGACCCACACCAATTCACCTGTGCTACCTTATTAACCCATCAACCTGGTCTCCCATCCGAAGTCAATAATTGTCTGCTCCTTAAATCTCTCTTGTTTCTACATTCTACATAAAATGCTTGACTACCGCTCCAACTTGTTGCTGAATCTGTAATTTACCTGACTGGGAATTTTTTTTTTCTTAGAATCTCCAGAACAGTGGAGGGTTCACCTAAGAGAGAGAGGTGTTTTATATGTGATCAGACAATGTAATATATAGGCATGTTACAAAAAAGTAAATTTGAAAAATGAGGTGTTTGCTTCATAGCATCATTTAGAGCTCATCAAGACCTTTCATTTAATACCTCATTCATTTCAATAGCCCCAGTAACAAGAAAGTTTGGTAGTTTTAAGTTCATACAAATCACCTATTCAATTCTTATGTATTCCTTTGTTTTTGAAAACAAAAGTTGTGATCTTAATTGGGACCAAGTCCAAGGTGCACTAATAGGAAACAACAATGCGCATACATTGGCATATGGAAGTGCCCAACAACACAAAAAATTACAGACGCCGCCGAAACGGACATAAAAAAACACACTTGGCGTCAGTAGATTTCTTTCAAATTTCACCACAATGTAGTTGAAATGTTCTAACGGAATGAATGCCCTTTAGAATGGGATAGGATGATACCTGTAAATATGAATAGCAAAAGATTGAAAACAAGACCAAAGTTAAGGTCTTCACCACTTTCAAAGGGGGGGGGGGCACACTTCTGTTTTAACAGCATTTTTTACATTACAAAATGTAATTGTGCCTCTCAAAAGGGGGGCATGGGCCGGCTTTGCCTTCCCCCCCCCCCCCCCTTCCTGATCTCGATATTCATGGTGGTGTTAATACTATAGAGTACCACCCCTATAATAATGTCAGTTATATAATGATGATGAATGAGGGATTATTTATAATTGCAATTATTAAATGGCCAAAGAAGTATCTTTATCGTTGAGTCAGCAAATTACTAGGATTGACACCTCACGTTAACTTGAGGCATACATCAGCACACGTAGGTTTGTAAGCCTCTCGGATCCCAGTCAACTTCAACCGAATTCGATGAATAATGCAGAATCTGCACGAATGGGGAAGAGATTGTGGTTACCATGTATGCTGTATAGTCCTGAAAAGAAGGACGGTAGAGTGATAGTAATGAAATTTAAAAAGCTTCCATTATGTTATTTTAAAAACTTTGTGGAAGCTTTTTCATTTTTTATAAGAGTTTCTCTTTAGGCTTTATTACATGTATCTTAAAGAATAATTTAATGAAGCATTATGTATGATCACTGAAAATTCTCCACTATAAAACCAAAATATTTCTTAAACTTTTCATGACAAGTTGCTTATTCACAGTGGCGTGTGCCGCTGTTTTACTTTACATACTGTAGGTTCTAGTACACGTGTCCCAAGGATAGGTACACTACATTGTACAAGCTTACATCAAACAGTATGAATGGGCAAAGATGAGAGCTATGCTCCAACAATACAAATCCTGTTAAACTTGGCTTTCATAAAATATAATGAATTATAAAAGAGGAAAATAAAACCTTTGTTTTGTACTTAGTTGGAATGTGACATGCAATGCTTTAATGATCATGACAGATGAGATGATGGATGCTATCATTTATGAATTCTTAGAACATAAGTTTGTACTTGTAATTACTCATTTCACAAATAATTTTACTGCTGTTGCCTCATCAACCTTTTTCCAGGGGTGCAAGTAGATAATTTGTTGCTCATTTCATTTCCTTTAAAAATAACTAAAACATCTAAAAAGGATCAGAATTTAATATGAAATGAAAGCATACCATCTCTTCTCTCACAAAAAAGAAGAAATAAGTCATTATCACTGAAGCATTGTAGTTACATGTACATTTCAATGATCACAGAAAGGTATGAAAATCTGTATTGATTATTGCACTTTATCGCTCATGCATGACTGATTGCCATTTGCAACAAGGGGAAAGACAAATCATTTTAATATGATACAATTAGATCTAAAAGCCAGGTTCTGAGTTTTTTACTTCTAGCAAAGTTCATCCACTCAAATTACAGTGCTGTTACATATATATGTACAGTTACATGTATGTACAGTTACATATATGTACAGTTACATATTTGTACAGTTACATATATGTACAGTTACATATATGTACAGTTACATATATGTACAGTTACATACATATGTACAGTTACATATATGTACAGTTACATATATGTACAGTTACATATATGTACAGTTACATATTTGTACAGTTACATATATGTACAGTTACATATATGTACAGTTACATATATGTACAGTTACATATATGTACAGTTACATACATATGTACAGTTACATATATGTACAGTTACATATATGTACAGTTACATATATGTACAGTTACATATATGTACAGTTACATATATGTACAGTTACATATATGTACAGTTACATATATGTACAGTTACATACATATGTACAGTTACATATATGTACAGTTACATATATGTACAGTTACATATATGTACAGTTACATATATGTACAGTTACATATATGTACAGTTACATATATGTACAGTTACATATATGTACAGTTACATATATGTACAGTTACATACATATGTACAGTTACATATATGTACAGTTACATATTATTTGTACAGTTACATATTTGTACAGTTACATATATGTACAGTTACATATATGTACAGTTACATATTTGTACAGTTACATATATGTACAGTTACATACATGTATATGTACAGTTACATATATGTACAGTTACATATATGTACAGTTCCTGGATACTCTGTACTAGTATCTATATTATAACTCAAGAATGATGCTCTCGTAAGACATATAGGTAAAAGGTGTCATTTTACTTTTAACCGAGTTTGATATACTATGACATATTTAGTTGCAGTTTCAGTCTCGTTATCATGTCCATATTTGATTGGTTAATTGGTAATGAACATCAATATGATGTGTTCTTTTCTGATTGGTTGTCATCCCTAATGCTGAAGTGCAGCTTATCAAGACTTGACTTTTCATACAAATTTTTCATTGAAATGGGGGGTACATTAAAGTCCATTTAATAGTCCATTTCACAATGACATTGAAACTAAGCTTACATATCATAGATGGGAGAATAGAAACTGTTTATGTTAAACATTTTGGCCTTTGTCGTTCAGTATAAAACTAAAGCTGTATTTTGATGAAACTGATTATTAAAATGGTTTTGTGTGACTTGCATGAAGAGTTTCGTGCTCAGGAAATCATGCCATGGATATTCCACTTTAAGTTTTTTGTGATAGCTTGTGTTTTACAGCAAAAAAAATCAAATTGATATTGTATAGTACAATGTTCTGTGAAGCGCTGCATGGTATTACCTTGGCTTAATAGCACAGTTACCCTGATCAGGTGTTCAAGAATTCAATGATTGCCTTCCTACGGGATACCCATGGGTGGAGAGTGGCAAATGTAGATAAATGCCTTACCAAAGGAAGCAAGCGCTCCATTGGGATTTGAACCCCAGGCCCTGTGATTCAAAGTGTGGAGACTCATCCACTGAACCAGAGCATCTCTATATGTGTAATGGAAGCTTTGTTGTGTAGTGGTTCTGTTTCGTCTTGTAATCAGAGGGTCCTGTGTTTGAATCTCACCTTGGTCTAATGTCCTTTGCCACGGCACCAATCCACACTTTGCCACTCTCCACCCAAGTGTTATATGAGTACCCGGCAGGATACGAAAACCCATGTAGTGTGCTTAGCAATCGAGTTTTAAAATCCTGCTAGAATGCTCCCCAAGGGGTGGAGAAAGTAAAAACCTTATACATGTTCATGTATGTGTAGGCATACTTTCATATTTTATATAATAAAATACAAAAGAAATAGTGAGCGAGTGATGTCATCAACTCTCTCATTTGGATGTAACTGGCTCGTTCATATCACTATTTTGTTGAAAATAAGCGAAACTTTAAAATGCCATAACTTTCTTATTTTACATCCAATTTTGATGAAATTTTCAGTGATATGCTTGTTGAATTTTTCTCTTTTTATTCAAATCAAGTTTTTGTTGGGGTGGACTTGTCCTTTAAACAAGTAACTGTAAGGATAGCAATCGAGTTTTGAAATCTTGCTGGAATGCTCCCCGAGGAGTGGAGAAAGTACAAACCTTACATGTATGTATTTGAGGACCAGTGTAATAATTAAATAATTTAAAGTACTTTAATATATGTCATTCCTATTTAATAAGCAAGTGGATGTAGGTTATCATGTCTACATAAGATAAAGGGTAGCACAAGATGTTTTCTTCAACCAAAGTCATAGATCAAGAGAGTTTTCCAATCTGGTTCCTATTTTGCATCATGCCTTGTCAGTCTAATGCTCTGTCTACAGAGCATTCTGTGCATACCCTTCGCTGTAGAAAAGTGGTCTAAACATGCAGCCTGAGGTCCCGGTCAATGACATGTGTACAGATAGCCACTCTGTCTGCAAAGTTTTTTTGCACTAGTCTTGTGGGAAGACCCACTTGTTGATCAAAGTTTCTAACAGGGTCTGTGACGAACAGACTAGCCGACTCTGGACATAGGGTAAGCAATCCAACCATCATAGCATCATCCCTCCTGACCTCCCTGATTCATAATGACTCATCCTACCAGATATCATGAATATTCATGAGTTGCTATATTAAGGTATGCTGTATTCAGCAGCATTTTGGACTATTCCATTTAGTAATAGGGGCTGTAACTTGTGGTTTAATGGAAGGTACATGTACAGGTTTAACTTGAAAATATACACCTTCTTTCTGAGAGTGAGCTCTAGAAACTTATTATGGATGTTCACCCTGACAAAAAGTTTATTGTAAAAATAGCAGAAAAATAGGTAATAACGTATTATTAATACTAATAATAATATGCAGCATTTATATAGCACCTAACACAAATGTTCCTAAGCGCTGCATACTGTTATTCCTCCTTTAGCATGGCTACCCTGATTGGGTGCTTACTGCTCGAGCATTCAAGGAATTGTTAAAGGTTTGGGGACAATCCATCAAAAAATTTTAAAATTATGTTGATAAGAATTTTTTTCATTCATGGTGTGATATGCAAGCAGCTTCCTGTGTACCTTGAATGATAAAAATCAATGAAAATATAATTTTCTCAGAATAATGAAAAACAGTTTTATTGTACCTGCAGTATATCAACAGACAAATGATTTCACACCTGCTCCTGAATGTATCAAATTTTTGTCATCATGAACCATTAATTTTTTAATTTTTTATATTACAAAGCATTTCCTTTTCCTTCCTTCTTCATTTTGTTTGTTATGGGCACGTCGTGGTCTAGTGGTTCCGACTCTCGCCTTTCAAACGGAGGATCTTGGGTTCGAATCCTAGCCATGGCGTGTTTTCCTTCAGCAAGAAATTTATCCAAACTGTGCTGCACTCAACCCAGGTGAGGTGAATGGGTACCGGCAGGATTAATTCCTTCAATGCACCAAGCGCCTATAGGAGCTGGAGCTACAGCCGGGGTAATATATAGTGCACCACTGAATATATAGATCGGCACCTCATAAATGCTATATTATTATTATTATTATGTTTGTATTCTTCATCCCCTTCTTCATCTCCTCCTTTGCCTTCTTTGACTTTAACTTCTTTATTGATGACTTCTCTTTCACCTCCTCTTCATCCTCTTCCCTCTCTTTCACCTGTTTCTTTGCATATTTTGGAGACTTCTTTTTTATTTTATACAAGACAGCAGATTTTCTTTCAAAAGTAGCTACTTGATGATCCTATATTTAGTGTAAGTGGTACCCACTCATTCTGAGGAGTAGCATTTGCAAAATTGAATCTTAAATCGAATGTTATGTCTACAATTTTGGCTTCCATTATTGTAATTTTATAAATGATCTCATTCAGTTATTCATGTATTTTTCAGTTCCTTGTATAATTTTAAGCTTTCCAACAATTTTAGTTTGTAGGGGACTAGGAATTAAAATAGAGAAAGGTGGGCACAATATCTAAGTCGGGAGAGCAGGGATTTTGGATTCGGTGACTCAAGTTCGATTCCCCCTTGGTGCACTAGTGCCCTTTGGTAAGGCAATGATCCTCATTACCAGGTCCCTCGGAGAGGAACTTAAGCCGTCGGTCCTCTGGTTCCTTGCTTACAAACATTTATACCTTCTTAGCATTCAGGTAAAAAATCACTACCAAAAAACTTAAACTAGTGTAAAAGTTGGAGGCACGAATAGAGTTTCAATTTCCCCTAATCCAACTGCCGTCATCAAGTATGATAAATAAATGAATTTGCATAAAGATAAATGATAACAGACAAAAAACAGAAACTACAAAAAAAAATTTATATAAAACTGGACAAAGTATGAATTGATTTTTAACCTGGCAAGCATCCCGGAAGTGAATCTGTACGTGCTTTTATGCTCTGCTGCCCTCGCACGGTGAAAGTGACAAGGGCGTGGCACTGCCTACCACTTCCTGGTAGACTCTGTGATAAGGAAGCGTGAGCTCTATCAGTGGATAGCATTCTACATATAATAGGCATAAAGCCAAGCGGTGCAGTATAGACTGGTAAATAGTATTTAATATCTACCAGGCTATCAGATCACACAGTTCACCACCCCAGATCCCAACACAAAATTAACAACAAGGAATATATCGTTATTTGCCATTCTTCATCCATTAGTTTTCTTTTTACTCTTAAAGTTAAGGTATTAAAGTAGAGTGAGGAATATCTACAATTTGATGTAGTGAGCATACAGATTAGAATGTAGAATGTGTATCAGGCAAAAAAATTATTTGATTTCCTCAGGCTACTTTATACAACCTACATAAAATCTCCAACATAGGATAAGCTTCAGTGAAAGGGGATTTTGTGGGCTCTTTTTTTTTATTTTCCAGGGCTCTTCTAGAATTTCAGGGGCAAAATTTCCTGTGCCCCAGGCAATTTTTCTCTGATGCATTTATAAGTTGGACTTGACATTTTTTGTCAATGTTGAATCTTTTTGTATTGTATTTGAATCTTTTTGTATTGTACATTGCCATTTTGATATCAGGCACTCTGATGGGTTATTCCCCTACAGAAATTTAAGCGTGCCGCTTGCTAGTAACTAGCATGTGACTAGCAGGGCGCTCGCTTAATAAGCGAGTGCATGCTAGCGAACAGTCCCTGCTCGTTAAAAGATCGCTTAACTATTACTCTGCACGCATATTACACGCTTATTAAGCTAGCCGCATGCTAGTTACTAGCATGCCGCAAACTTGCGCAAGCTAGTCGCACGCTTGCCGCAAGCTTGAAAATTTCTGTGGGGGTTGATAGTGCACATATAAGCCTACCTATGAAATGATTGTTGGGGGTTTTGAGGGAGGGGGGGCTTCATATCACAGCTTATTGGGTCAATCTGCAACTTTGTATAAGCTTTATAAACATTGCAATGAATGCAGATTTTCTAGTACTATTTTTTTAGTTTCCAGGGCTCTTTTGAGTTTTGAGCATATCAAGGGCAAAGTCCCCCAAACCCCCATTTATTTTTTTTTCCCTGGCCGCCTTCCAGATAAAATGCTGATCCTTGGCTGGTCTTGACCTGAATGACTATCCAGCTGGTATTTAATGTACAAGACTTGCTTGCTTTTATACATGTAGTGTTTTTAACTGTTTTCTATACCAGGTCATTTTGTAGGAAATTCATAGTGAAGCTTACGTGTCGTTGACCATCAATTTTCAAATCACTAGTGGTGCCCTCTGAATTTCAGGTTTATGAAAACTTGAAAGCATTTTACACCAGCTTTGAATTTGCCATTGAGGTTTTATTATGAATTTGGTTTGTGATTTAAACTTAATTTGGTTTTTCTATTAAAATTCAAATTCCACTCCCGTATGCATTTAGAGTTACGATTGATCCAATCAATCGTAACTTTTTATGGAAAACCATCAGTTTCATAACTTTTCATACAGGAAATTTGCAAAATGTCCTTTGTAAACAAAGGAGAGCACACTAAATTGTCAAGAAATCAATGAATTTATGGATATACATTCATATCTAGAATTTTTTTTTTAAACAAACATATGTTGACTTTGCTGGCATTACATAGGTCCGATTGATTGAGTCAATCTCAACTCTGTGTAAGACATGCCTTCAAGCAGAACTTGTGAAGTGACAGAGAAGAAGAACTTTGGAGTGTTTTCTTTTCAAAATCATGAATGTCACATCTTTAACACTCATGTAATCATTCCAAGAAATTATGTCAGTTCTAAGTAAAACTTCTGGACAGATCTAGAGAGTCATTGATTTCTTCAAGATATTATCCCCCAAATGAATTGATATTTAAGTGCAACTTTTGTAGTTTTGAAACAACCCTTTTTCAAAATCCTGAATTTCATACATTCCAAATCTGCTATTACAATTCCTGGAAATTAAGGCATAGCTAAAAGTTTTTCTCCTAGAAATAATGCCAACATTAAAACGTCTTCAAAATCCTGTATTTCATACATTCCAAAGTCATGATCATTCCAAGAAATTATGGTCTTTTTAAAAAGTCACTGTTTCTCCAAGAAATTATGCCAAAAGTAAAACTTCTGGACAGTTCTCTTGGTATTAAGCTATATCAGTATCAGATGAAATTATGTTTGTAGAAAAAGGCTTATCCTCTAAAGTCAGGAAGTTTAAATGGGATCTCTTCGTGTAGATAATGGACACGAGGAAGGCTAGCAGGAAACATTGTGTATGTAGATACCAGCTCCATGCCTTGTACACGTTATGAACAGGCTAACCAGCATCCCACGTGCTCTCGGCCATCTTTTAAATCAGATAAGAAATTCATACTAAAGTTTGAAGGTGGCTTTTAGTTCCTGTATTAAAAAATTGAAATACCACAACATTGTTGAAATACTTTTTGATCTATTTATCACTGAACTGAGTAGGAAAGTTCTGGAAAAGTCTGGTATGAAAATACCAAATAGTTGGTTGTGGAAAATATAGGCCTATTCAGTTTGATTCAGATAATGTTCATATTCATAATTGTTCAATGTATGTCTTCACTCTAAATTTCAAGGATATGAAATTAACCTTGGTAGGCTGTGAATAGTAACCAGAAGAATATTGGACTTATTTTAAAGATAAATTCCAGTTTTGGTAACGATCTCAAAATGACTTTTTACAGAATCTAATATAATGACTACCCAAGTGTCTGCTTGTATGAATAAAAAATATGTGCCAAAGGATTCTGGAAGAAATTGTGTAATTGCTGAGAAATAAGCAAAATAAGCGCGGTCAATTCCGTCGGGTCTTTATTCCAGCAATAATAATACATTGTCCCGCGTGTGCCTATCTGTGTTGGTGATCTTCAGTGTGAACGTTTTTCAGCGTAGATTTCAAGATTTCACAAAGTTCAGTTTATGTAACTGTACCAGATCTAGATCCTCAATAGGTGGTTTCAAACCGCCTCGATCACAAGAATCCCCGTTAAATTACGAGAACTTTTTAAGGCTAAAAAATACCCGTTAATTATTCCTGCATTCACACCGCCCCAAAACACATCCTTTGGGATAAGTTCCCGAAGTTACGAGCATGCGCAGTGTGGTCTGATAAGCAGGCAAGGCGGGAGATTCAAAATCACTAGCCCAGCAGCCACCCACGCCGCCGCGCCCAACGACACGCTGGGATAAAAGTTCCCGTAATTTGCTTTCACATCGCCAAAATACCTGCGACCTTGGAAAAATCCCCACGAAAGTTCTCGTAATTTCGCCAAGTACCTACTATTTAGCGGGTATTTTCTTTCAGGGAAATTACGCGTAGTTTGCTTTCACATTACCAAAATACCTGGTATTTTCTGATCGGGGTAAATTTCCCGATCAGAGAATACCTGGAACTGGCGAACTTCGAGGCGGTCTGAAACCGCCTAATGATATTCTGACAATTAAGCCTTGTTTTACAGACTTTCTCATGAAATCAGTGTTTACTGCAACTACTGGCATTTCTCTTTAATCTTAAATCTCAAAAGATTTATTTCATAAAGATATTTGGTCTGACAAATTAATTGAATAGTGAAAAAACACTCTCTGTGATTTGACTGGTGTTGAGTTTATGAATTCACAATTTATTTCAAATATTCAATTTTTTTTTTGCTATCCTCTGTTAAAACACAAGAAGGCAAGCTATTGATGATATTTTATAAAAATGAATCTCATTCAGTTTTCAAATTCAAGCATTCAAGTACCGGTATGTTATTTTTATAACCTGAAATTTGCCTATTACTGAGTGTTTCTTGTGTTATACTAACTGTTTCATTCTACAATTATATCAGTTGAAGTCCACATTGCAGTCTGAAGGCAAGCTAACACATTTCTTTTTTAAATAACGCTGTTAAACTTCAGGTCAATATGGCGGGAAAGTCGATATCCTTATATTGTATGAGAACACGTTGCACTCAAAACAAGGAAACAGAATGGCACGAAGGATGAGAGTGCGTAAGATGAAACCAAAATCTACCCATTATCAACCACTTCAGTTCTGATTGTATACCAGCATCTTCTCATTAAATATCAAACCACTCTCACTTTCTTCTTCAAATCTATGCCAAGTTTTTTTTTCTCTCTCTTGTTTTTTTTCTTTTGTTTGTTTTACATTCACGTTATGAGAGGAGAGAGTGAAATGTACAGCCTCCCATCTACCCCCCCCCCCTTCTCTCTCTCTCTCTCTATCTATCCTCACGCTCTCTGCCTCACTTTACATCCATAAAAATGCATGTTAATATTTCTTCCTCAATCTTTGATGTAAAATTAATGTGTAACACGTATACCAGGAAGTATGACGAATAGTCCCATGTATGTATTTCTTTGTCTCTTTCCAACACGTTATATTATCTTTCTTCTCTATTCGTCTTCATCTTAAAAAGAAAGATGAAACTCAAAGTGTACATATATAGCTAATATTAAAATGTTGTGGCTGATATACAGGGTCTTCCTTAAAAAAGTTACCAAAGTTTGGATTCTGTGGTGTGCTACACTTGTACAGAGCTGCCAATTAGTAGGATTTCTAGGGGAAAGTGACACTAATTTTAACCCTAGAAATAGGATTTTCGGATAATTGCCATGGTGCGGTCACAAGGTCGCCCTTTTCCAACACAACCGCATCAGAGGGGGTGTGTGCAGTTGTCATAACGATTATCCGCCTTTTTCAGGATGGGCGCTCGTAAAAATTGTGTGGATTATTTTCAGAGTTTGTGAACGCAATTTTTATTGAATTATCCGCATTACTCTTAGGCGGCTAATTGGAGGATAGGTTTATGAAAAGGGTATAAGGTTCGCAAAGCTCTGTTCTGAAAGTTAAATCATATGAACGATTTGGTCATGCTCCTGGATTGCTTGAAGGTGAGTGTGAGGAAATACCAAATATGATCACATCATTATCCTATTACAATTTAAATTCATAAAGAATTTGAGATATACTCCAAACCACATGTACCTTGAACTTTTCAGGAATTGTGGTGAAATTGAAAGTCTAAAGATTTGATTTCAAACATTTGAGATCTATTGAAAAAAAGAAATGTTAGGAATAGGTCGATTGGTGATACTGATCTTCATTGTGAGGAATCCTTGGGTGAGTTTATGCAACCTCAAGCCAGAATCATGATTTGAATCATGATTCAAAACACAATACCACAGAATCAGGTTTTAGACAACCTTCATTTTAACGCTGTTTCTCCTCGGATTCGGGCCGATCCTGTGCGCAGTTTGACCAAGGATGTAAAGGTAAACTTTTCTGAGCTTGTTCTAACTTTGCGTCGGCTGTAGCTCAGTTGCATAGTCTTTTGTACAATTTTTGCTCACCTCTTGAAAATAATAATAATAAACATAATAATGATAACGTTATATTTACCCTGGGTAGCCACTTCAGTTCAGAAAACGGCCTTGCTATTATTATTACCCAGCTAAACTTGGCTAACTTCGGTGCACACAGCTTTTTGAGGAATTACTTCCTGCCGTTACCCATTTACCTCACCTGGGTCGAGTGCAGCACACTGTGGATGAATTCCTTGCCGAAGGAATTTACGCCATGGCTGGGATTCAAACCCATGACCTTCTGTTTCAAAGTCCGGAGACCAATCCCCTGGGCCACGACGCTCCACATAAAATCAATCTGTTGCTTCCAGAATTCGGTCTACCTAATTTTGTTTTGTGTACATGTATTTGATCTTCTTGGACTATTGAAAATGGTGTTCGGAAGTGAATTTCAGTATACTGTGTATACATGCAGACTAAGCATAGCGCGCGCCTTGAGAGTCGAACCGGAAGAAGCCAGACACAATGATGTCATAGCATCGTGATTTAAATCACGATTACGTTTATTCGACCTTTTTCATATGTGATTCTGCAGACACATCTTTCCAAATGCCCCTTTTTCCATATTTCATGTTTGTAATTTGAAAGACGTGTATTTTCACTTTTGAATAAATGCACCTGAGATTCTGCAGAATCATGAATTTATTCATGATTCTAGGACCGTAAAAAAGTGTCGCATAAAATGCACCCCTGACCTTGTTATTTTAAATGCTTGTGTGTGCTTTCCTTGTACAATACTGGTTGGTATTGTAACACTTTAGTTTTGCAGTATATCACCTGCTACAAACCAGATCTCTGTCATTCAAAGCATCCCAAATGAGCACTTATTACACGTACACTTATCATGCTTTTGGCGCCATTTTTCTGAAGAGGGTTTGCGGAAGAATCATTTTTGGAACGATCGAAAAATAGCAATGTAAACAGACCCTTTTTATACCATTGCTAGAAACCAGCTGAGAAAACAAGGTACTAGATACTGACAACGATCTGGTGTGCTATGATACCAAGCGGCCTTTTCCGTCAAAATTTCCTGTTTCTTCTCCAGCTCAAAAGTCGGTTAAAGCTGCAAAGTGCTCAAAGTCTTCCTGAAAATTAAACTTAAGAATCGACATTTCATGAGAAAAAAATTTAATACTGCAGCAACTTTGTTTGGAAATTTTAGCACATTCATTCATGCATGTACACATTTACCACTCCCTGTTAAACATTTTGAATAATGCAGGACAATCTTTGTAGTGCTGGGTTCAGTATAGCACATTATAGATACTTTTCGTGTTAGAGGAAAACACACCATGAATGGGATTTGAACCCAGGACACTCTGTTTGGAAGACGGAGAGTCTGTACCAGTAGACCATGATACATTAACATTTATTGAAGAAATAATAATAATATAATAATAATGGTCTTTATTGGTACTCAAAAAACATTCGTTGCAGCCAAAGGCTGAATTACAAATGCTAGTACAAGGTAAAAAACATAACGTATAAATTGACAAAAAAATGCAAATATACAAACAAGGTATATATCATATATAGATAAAAAGATAAAAATAAATAAATAAAAACAGCCAGTCAATACAGAATACATAGTGACCTCCATTCAACCTTAAAGTAGAAGGAAACATAAATAAGTGGCGATATGGAATTAAGTTGGTAAAAAATCAATAAGTATTTAACACGTGTGAAACGGAAACAGATTTTGATGCATTTGCCATGTACATACTGTATACTTTAAAATAAAACAAGTTTATGTACTATCAAAGATTATCGGGATCATAGCTTTAAATTCACTTTTGTAATCCATTCCCTATATGACACGTTTATGAAAGATTGTGATGTTTTCTATCTTTGCGCTGCAAAGTACGATAAGAGCAGCCAGCTTCCTCCACGAGGGGCGTTGGTGTTCCTGTGGTATATACATTGTGTTCCCCATTCCTTGATCCATCATTCCGGTATACTTGAGCAAGGACCTTAATAACAACAATCGAGGTAGGACCCCCCCCCCCTCGGGTCCTTGTATGGGTTCATTAAAAAAGTAAGGTTTTTGTAATAGTCCAACAACGTACTGCTCTCTAGATTCTAGTCAGGCTAACCAATGATGATACATTCTATTACCAATACCACCAGTACCATCATATATTCCACATGTTTTCATAATGTGCTTCTAGAATGCGTTTGGGGAATAGTCATTCCTGGGGGGGTGGCAGTCCAAAATATTGCTAAACACATGCATGACCAAAGAAACAGGTTTAGTTTAGGGGGTGTTTTTTTTTCAGTTTTGGATGCGGACTGTGCATTAAGGCTATCAAAAACACAGATTTTCAAGAAAAAGGGTGGTTTTGAAAGACTGGTCAATTGTCAGTCGTGGGGTCAAACATATTTAGGGTGTTATCTTTTTTCCAATAGTAGGTTCCTGGTTTTTCCCTGGGTCATATTCTGGCGACAACTTGTTTAGAGGCCAAAATATGTAAATAAAGCCCCCGAAAACTTGTTCAGTGGGTTAATTTGCACACAGAGAAAAAAACTCGTTTAGGGGGTGTTTGGAAATGATTTGATCATGCATGTTTACAGGAATACATTTGACTGGCCCCCTATGACCATCATATGATCCACATATTTTCATAATGTGCTGCTAGAATGCATTTGGATGCTAATTCCACATCAAATGCATGTGCAGGAAAGTCCCCAGTTCTCTCTTTTCTAAACTGCAAATTCTGTGATTTTTCATGGTCTAAACATTAAATTCTGTTTTCCTCAATGATATTAATACAATACTATCAAAAAAAGGAGACATTATATGTGGTGGTATTGCTTCAAGTAGGCTATTTTAATGTTAATTAACTTTATTTTTAGGGAAAGGTCATGTTCGTATAGTACACATTTTTGTAACACATTGACTCAAATTGAAATTTTAAAAAATGGGGCACAAAAAAGTTCAACTCAGTTGGAAGTTCAGCCTCTCATTTTCTTCTGTAAATGTACATCTAGACCGATAGATAGGTCTATTTCTGTCATTTCTGCCGAGTGGGATCGAACCCCGGACTTTTTCATGTATAGCCAGGCGCCTTAGACCACTCGGCCATGGCACCTCCACCTCCAAGAAAATCAGAAAATGTTGAAAAACTCTTCCAAAACAACGGATTTATCAATCTAGTGTACATTAAAGGACAAGTCCACCCCAACTAAAAGTTGATTTGAATAAAAAGAAAAAAATCCAACAAGAATAACACTGAAATTTCATCAAAATCAGATGTAAAAAGAAAGTTATGACATCTTAAACTTTTGCTTTAAAATTTAACAAAACAGTTACATGTATATGCACATCCTAGTCAGTATGCAAACGAGGGAGCTGTTGACATCACTCACTATTTCTTTACATGAAATAAAAACATTTTTGATTTTCTCCTGATTGTCCTCTTTTTTCCCTGAACATGTTGAATTACCATTGTTTAACCATTTTATGGTTCATTCAAATTGGTCCTTATTGTCAAATCTGTAAAAATTGAAATATTGTACAAACAATAAAAAAAGAGATATAGTGAGGGACGTCATCGATTCTCTCATCTGCATGTGGCTAAATTGTGCATATAATTATTTTGTGAAAAATAAGCGAAACTTTAAAATGTCATAACTTTCTTAATATTTTACATCTGATTTTGATGAAACTTTCAGCATTTTGCTTGTCTGATTTTTCTTTATTGATTCAAATCAATATTTTTCTGAGGTAGACTTGACCTTTAAGCTATAATCAGTTATACAATTAGCCCATGAATATTATATTGCAATGCTATGTCCTGTGCTAAATACATGTACATGTAGCTGAAGGTAAATCATGCCCAGGGGGCAATATATAGAGGACTAGGGGTCTCTCCCCTCCTACCTCAATTTTTTTCAAACTTTTGGTAGAAGGAAAATAGGAAGATTAAACGAAAAAGAAAATAGAAACTTGGTATGTCTGTTTAACAGTACTGTACCCTGTATGATAACTTCCCCCCCCCCCCCCGATCTATTAATATCACATGAAGTGAACTTGGGAGCAGTGACCTTGAAAATTGCACATAAAGCATGTTAGGCTGAGCACGTAAACTTGATCTACCATACCAACTTCCTCATAAATTTACTTTAAAGGACAAGTCCACCCCAACAAAAAAAATTCTACAAGCATAACACTGAAAATTTCATCAAAATCAGATGTAAAATAAGAAAGTTATGGCATTTTAAAGTTTCGCTTATTTTCAACAAAATAGTTACGGTATATGAACGAGCCAGTTACATCCAAATGAGAGAGTTGATGACATCACTCACTCCCTATTTCTTTTGTATTTCATTATATGAAATATGAAATATTTTTATTTTCTCGTCATTGTCTTGTGAAATGAAGTTTCATTCCTCCCTGAACATGTGGAATTCCATTATTTTAACAGTTTGTGCTTCAGGCAAGGAGGTCCTAATCGTCAAATTCGTAAAAATTTAAATATTGTCTAATTCAAACATTAAAAAGCAAAGAGAAATAGTGAGTGAGTGACATCATCGACTCTCTCATTTGGATGTAACTGGTTCGTTCATGTAACTATTTTATTGAAAATAAGTGAAACTTTGAAATGTCATAACTTTCTTATTTTACATCCGATTTTGATGAAATTTTCAGCATCGTGCTTGTCTGATTTTTCTCTATTGATTTAAATCAACATTTTCTGAGGTGGACTTGACCTTTAAATATCTAATGTAGGCATACAGTACATAATCCTGTTGGATATGTGATTATGATATAAAGTATAATTAAGGTGGTAGTGGTGGTGGTGGTGGGGGGGTCCTTAATTCTAGTCTGTATGCACAGACCCTTGATTTTCGCAATCCACATAGTGCATATTGCAGAGTCTGAATTAGTGAGACTAGATTCACTGTGTACTGTGATCATCGTGTTTGGCTCTCTTATACCCTTTTCATAAACCCATCCTCCAATTAGCCGCCTAAGTCAGAGTAATGCGGATAACTCAATAAAAATTGCGTTCATGAACTCCGAAAATAATCTGCACTATTTTTACGAGTGCCCGTCCTGAAAAAGGCGGATAATCGTCATGACAACTGGACACACCCCCTCTGATGCGGTGGTGTTAGAACAGGGTGACCTTGTGACCGCACCATGGCAATTATCCGCATTACTTTCGAAATGCGTTCATAAAGTCAAAATCTGGTCCCGATGCTACTATTTTTTTCAGATAATAGCAGCATCAATACAATGTGGATAACTCTGGTCCTCCTCCGATTTTACGACCAAATTATGCTGCTATTAGCCGCATAATTGGGTTTATGAAAGGGGTATTATTTGACACAGACATTTTCTTTTTTAGTCTAGTCTTCATTCTAGACCTGTTATTGGTTGAAGTGTCAAATACGTGTCTGTCCTGGTAGACTAGGTCCTTACTACCAGTACCATGTACAAGGAAAGGTTCCAGGATGTAGTCTTTGACCCTGTTCTAACCCAGGCCATGATACCATTACTACTACCAGCAGATGTTTCTAAAGATAGGCAGCCAGATCCTTCCTTTCACAGCTCTCGGCCTCTGCTATATCAAACCTTTTCTCGAGAAAAGTGGCCTGAATATATATATATATATATATATATATATATATATATATATATGCAGCCTAGACTCCATGACTGGGAATTGTGCATTCAAGTTGTAGTTGTTCCAAGGCTCATTTGTTGATTAAAGTTTCCATCAGGGTCTGTACCTGCAGACTACATGTACTGCTGTGTGCCCCCCCCCCCCTCTCTCTCTCTCTCTCTCTCTCTCTATTTGAAGAGCTGATTTTCAAAAGGGGTTAGGTTCATTTTTCATAAACTTCATTGTTTTCTGTCTCTAAATCTATAGATGTTTAGTCGCTCTGATGATACCAAAGACAATTCAGAATTTGTATTAAAACATGAAAAAAAGTGGCAAAGAAAAATCACTGTATCATTCAAAAGAGATTGGCTTCATTTCAGTTTGCTTGCAAAAGGGGTTAGGTCCACATTGATATTTTGTTTTAATTTATAGAAATAAATTGAAGACAGATTTCTTTTATACCCAAATTTATGTTAGGGTAGGACATCATGACAATTTAGTTTCTCATAAGAATATTTAAAGTGAGAATAAAAAAAAAAACATGTTTCTCGGAATGGTCCAAAGTGGACCTAACCCCTTTTGCAACTAAACTCTTCATTTCTCTATCTCTCTCTCTCTGAGTACGAGAAATTGCAATGTACACATATAACATGTCATATATTTTTACGGGGGAAAATATATGTGAAAGAAATTAAATAAAACAGTCCTCTCAATATGAATGGGGATTTTTCTTGCAGGCTCTTTAGATTCTATCTCTCCGGCTCTTTTGAGCATATTGGGGCGAAATCACCCCCATGTTATTTTTTCCCTGATGTATACATAAACATGTGTGTTAATTATAATTTGAAGTAAAAGTAATAAATTATCAAATATTGCAATGAAGTGGCAAGCTCAAATAGTGTGTATTCAAATTTTGATTCGACATTTGATGAAAAATCACCTAGTTACAACATGTTTAGTGTTGAATATTTCCTCATAAAATATATGCCGTTGATGCTCCTGCAAGTGGTTGAGCATATGATGATCATGCCTTTTTTGTTTATTCATTGAAGGGTTGCTCCGGGCTGAAAAGATTTATTTCTATAAATAAAGCAAAATTCACAAAGTAAAATGGTGAAAATTTTCCATCAACATCTGATAACAAATAGTGCAGTCATTGAGTTTTAAAATAGCAATATAATGTGATGTCAGGTATACATGCACGTCTTCATGAATATTCATTAGATGGACTGATGATTTCACATCCCCACTTTCCCTCTTCTTATGTTATTACATGAAATCACAATTGTTTCATATTTCATACTTGTGTGAATGATGTGTCTCCCTTGTATGGAAATAAGTTACAGCACTGAATATCTAATGCGCAAGCATCAGTTGTTATTCCAATATTTTTGTTGCTCGAAGGAAAAACCTTTAATTATCCTGATTTCATATAATGAATACAAAAGAACAAGCGGAGATACATGTATGACATCATCAGTTTGCTCATTGAATATTCAAGAAGACATGCCGAGAACTGTTTCACCTGAATAATGCAAATATTAAAAATGCCATAACTTTGTTTTTATATTCTTTGTGTGTTCAAATCAAATTATCTTCAGACTTAGAGGTTTAAAAGAAAATCCCATTCACTAGTAATACTTGTGAAATCACAAATCATACTTTGTAAAATCACAAGTCATAAGTTTTTATCTAAAGTATTTCATGAGGGGTTAAACCAGACACATTTTTTATATTGAAAAAAAATGTTTTTATCTCCATAACTTCACAAAAAAATAATATATACAATATATATTCAAGTAATAAGTCAGAGAAGTGAACATTATTCTATACACATAATGATAAACTTATCTTTTAATGCAATTTACAAAAATGTTTAAAAAATGAAACATTGACATAAGAATCAGACACTTGTGTGAGTTTTGGGATGTCATTTAATCTACTTGTTTGGATACAGTTGTAAAGGGCTATATGTCACCACTATAATATAAAGGAAACAATTAATTACATGTATGTCAATTCACTAGCAATATATTGAGGGTTAAGTTAGAGTTACTGGTAATTGCTCCTACACTGTTGCACTATTGAATAGATTGATGAACAGAGTGCCTTTCATGTGGGTAAATGTAGTATTCCACAATTGGATTGATATCGTATAAGTTTTGGTAAATCAGGATTATTTATTTTGAAAATATATGAATTCATTGTCTTTTTTCAGATAACTTGACCACTGAATTTTAGGGACAGTAATTTTACATTTTACTGGTAAATAAAACAAAAATTCTGTTTGGTTCCTATATTAAAATGAAATATTGTATAATTCAAACAATAAATAACAAAAGAAATAGTGAGTGACTGACATCATCAACTCTCTCATGTGCATGCCACTAAGTTGTTCAGATCATTGTTTTGTGAAAAATAACCGAAACATCAAAATGCCATAACTGTCTTTAATTATTTTACATCAGATTTTGATGAAATTTTCAGAGCTATGCTATTTGGTTTTTTCTCTATTTATTCAAATTACCAGTTTTCTGGGGTGGACTTGACCTCTAAAAAGAAATGCATTATTTAACATGATATAATTAGATTTAATGGCGATAAAACCATCAAAATACAATCGCAAACAGTCCAAAGACTGAAATATGTGACAGGTTTACAATAGAATCATGACAAAAATTTGAAGAAAAACGTGATAAGTAAATATTCAAATACAATACACAAATTCATACGAATGAAGAAAAAAAAGTAATAAAAAATTATACATTAACTGAAGGAATGGGAAATGAGACCCAAAGAGAAAAAGGAAAGGGGGTTTAGTGGGGCAACCAGGACCCCAAAATAGTCTATTAACAAGAGCCCCAACTCAAAAGGAACCCAAAATCACACACAAATATCCTAAATCTCAGAGGGTCTCAAGCCTACATACATGTAGATAATTACATTATTACTACTAGCAGAGGTGCCAATATTTAGAAAAATGGAAAGAAAGAAAAGAAAGAGTGGAGAAAGTGGATGAGTGAAGGCAAGCAAGAAATGAGTCAAAAGACAAATTGATTACAGAATTTCAATGAAAAATGAATTAGAATGAAATAAACATAACTTTAGATTTAGTTTTAAAATCATCTGTTTACTAATTTCTTTTAGCTCAATGGTTTGGCCATGCCCATATCCCCATTAAGTTTGCACAGTAAAAAAAATTATACAACGCTGTTTAATATATGAACCTTACAGTAATTGTTTAAACAGTTTAAACAAGTGTTTAAATCTTAAGCAACAAAGTTTAATTTTCAATAAATTAAACATGATTTTTTAAATGTTAATACTGTAAGGTTCTTATAGTAAACAGCATTGTATAAAATCTTAAACAGTGTTTTTACTGTGTAGTACACTGTACTTAACATCTCAATTCTCATGGACAAAAAAACTATCCATTACAGTCATCCATCTCCTCTCCTTTGAGATTGCTTTATTCCCTTTTTCTTTCTCCTTTTGTCTTTTCCCTTTCTAACTCTTTATCTGCCTCATATTCTTTTTTTCACTTTCTATTGGTATCAGTTTTGATACCATTCAATTGAGCTTGCATAGACAAAGGTCATTAAAAGCATTAATTAATCATATTACAACTGAAGTTTTGTAACAAGGAAGAAAGCCTCGCCAGGCTAGAATGTTCAATAGGTCACGCTTCCCTTTTGTAAATTAAAGCCATAATATATTGTGATAATATCAATTTATTCTTTAATCAGCAGAAAAGTATGGAGCAAAATATGTACAAAATTGAAACACCCCTGTTAGGATACAAGCTGTATTAATGTAGGTATTTTTTTTTACCTATGTGGGGAATAATTTAATACCTAGTATAGCATGGCAATTTGCTCCACATTTTTGAAAGACTGCTATGATACTTAAAGTCTTTTGTATAGCATATTTTTATACAGGACTGTACATTACTTAGTTGAGAGCTTTTGGCTTATGACCAAAAATGCTATTCAAATTTGTAAAGCAAAATTAATCTCTACTATATAAGTTATCTGATTGTTTCTTTCATCCAACAAGTGTTTTATAATATGCTCTTTATATCTAACAAAAATACCCCTTTCATAAACCCAATTAAAATGAATTAGGCGGCTAACAGCAGCATAATTTGGTCGTAAAATTGGAGGAGGACAAGAGTTATCCGCATTACTCTGATGCTGCTATTATCCGCATAATAAGGGCATCGGGATAAGATTTTGAGTTTATGAACGCATTTCCAAATAATGCGGATAATTGCCATGGTGCAGTCACAAGGTCACCCTTTTCCAACACAACCGCATCGGAGGGGGAGTGTCCAGTTGTCATGGCGATTATCCGCCTTTTTCAGGACGGGCGCTCGTAAAAATAATGCGGCTTATTTTCGGAGTTTATGAACGCAATTTTTATTGAATTATCCGCATTACTCTTAGGCGGCTAATTGGAGAATAGGTTTATGAAAAGGGTATTATTTGGTTGAAAGTATGTGACCTGCCACCCTAAGACTATCAAAAGGTCGGCCAAAATGAATATTAAGATTTTTATTGAGCTTGAAAATTCTTTTTCTAAGCTTTAAAATGACATATGATATGTAAAAATTGACCAACAATAACCATTACAAGTACTTTATTGAATGCACAGGAAATTCAGCAAGAGCTTAAAGGTCAAGTTCACCCCAGCAAAATGTTGATTTGAATAAATAGAGAAAAATCAAACTAGCATACATGTAACACTGAAAATTTCATCAAAATCGGATGTAAAATAAGAAAGTTATGGCATTTTAAAATTTCGCTTATTTTTCACAAAACAGTGATATGCACAACTCAGTGACATGCAAATGACTCAGTCGATGATGTCCATCACTCACTATTTCTTTTGTTTTTTATTGTTTGAATTATACAATATTTCATTTTTTATAGGTTTTACCATAGGGACCGACTTCACTGAATCATAGTATTAAACAATGCGAATTCCACATGTTCAGGGAGGAATTAATCACTGTTTCACTTGACAATGAGGAGAAAATTAGAATTATTTATATTTCATATAAGAAAATACAAAAGAAATGGTGAGTGGATGACGTCATCAGTCTCCTCATTTGCATATCAACCACGATGTGCATATATAAACTGTTTTGTGAAATTAAGCAAAACTTTGAAATGTCATATCTGTCTTATTTTACATCTAATTTTGATGAAATTTTCAGTGTTCTGCTTTTTGGATTCAAATCATTTTTTGGGGGGTGGACTTGTCCTTTAAACAATAAGAAGAAAACAAGATTTGGGGTTCACTCAAGCATGAGGAGTGCATACTGTGTAATCTCAGTGAAACTTCCAAGCAGTCAGAAAAAGTAGTGTCCAAGAAACTCTTGTATCTTTTCTTTTATTTAACTTCACAGCTTCAAATTTTTATAGAATGAAGAAGAATGGCTCTTTCAGATAAGATATGTTTCCAATTTTTGGTTTTCGGAGATTAAATTACTATTTTGGCTATTTAGAGAACCTTACCGGCAACTCATTGGTAGTTTTGGGGTAATAGGTCACATATATGTAATTATATCTACAATACATAATAAAGTAAGAACCAAACAAAGCGCTGAAACTTTCATCAAATCTCGTAATATATAAAACATAATTATAGAATTTCAAAGTTTAGCAATTATTATGTGGAAACAGTTCATATGCGTGGAATCCTAATCAGTTCATATTTTCATGCATGTGCAGACGATATCCCTCTCTTGTTACAAAATAAATTGTAGCAATGACAATCGCCAGTTCACTTTTTTTTCTAGGTGGATAGAATTTTAAATAAATTTCATACAAAAGAATAAGTGAGGATATGGCATCATCAACTTGCTCATTTTACATTTAAGAAGACCAAAATAATGCAAATCTTTAAAATGTCATAGCTTTTTTATTTCTTGTCCAACTTTGGTGACATTTCCAATGGCATTTTCATCTGATTTTGTCTTTATCTGTACACATTCTCTCATTTTCAGCCCAGATTACCCCTGGTTTTTAAATTGGATAATATGCAGATTTGATAGAAACTGATACAAGCTTTAAGATTGGCAGCCAAGTTCATACGAAGTGGGCCTTTAAATTCATGTTTCATTGCATGTTAATCAATTGGTTTAAGGAAGTGAGACTGAAATATAATGCACTACTAAAAAAAGAAAAGAAAACACTAAAAACATCTGCGTACTTGAACATCACACGTTCATGTACACATATGTCCTATTAGTAGGGGATGAATTTGATAGAAATCTGCAAAACATGTTTTTTATATTTTTTATTTGAAATGGTACACTTTTAGTCTTAAAGAACACATGTATATTTATTAATTACTGCCAGACCTTTGTTAGAGTAATTTTAGTAATTACTATTCCAGTGGATCTGCATGTAGTTTCCTTATGATAATACCATTTGTACAAGTATTATGTATTCATTTTTTTTCATAAAATTTACATATCATATTGCTGACCAATTAAATATTTTTGTTGTTTTCCTTACAGTTTCTCGTCTTCACTGTGAGAGTGAGAGTTTTAAGATGGATCTTATACTAGACGTCAACACCCAACACTATCCTGTCGACTTTGGTAAATACAAAATAATAATAGAAATGATGATTGATAATAATAATGATAATAGTAGTGATAATTGTAATAATTAAAAATGATAATAATTATAATAATAACAATAATAATAATATGATAATATAATAACAATAATAGTAATAATAATGCTAATAATGATAATAATGATAATCGTAATGATATCATTAATGATACTTATACATCCCTAGAATTTCTAAATATATGCACCATCCAAACATGTTTGGCAACAATTCTTGTTTAAGTTATTTAAAAAATAGTATTCATTGAAAAAAAAAGAATCTAAAAAAAAATTGGTATGCAAAAGTTGCAAACAACATGTATTGTAATTAATACAAATCCTATGAGAATTGCTAAATTCATTAGTCAGTGTGTGAAAGCCTGTGTAAAGGTTTAAAAAAGGGTTACTAATTCATGTGGAATCCTTGAGTATGATCAATTTAACATCTCAATTTTACAATGAAGAATTTTCTTTAATCCATTGTCATTGATTCATTTTGGAATTTGAATTTTTAATATTTTTGGTATCTGATCATACAAACCACACCATGCACATCTTCATTGCCGGCCACAGATCTTACATCCTCAACCATCTATCCTCTTCGGTGTTTTATCTCATTTGTACCGTGTTTACACATTGACTCGGCTCGCGTGTTGAATCCGCGAGCCGGGTTGAAGACTGCGAAGAAGGGATCAGAGATCGCGTTCATACGTACATATGAAAAGGCGAGTTTAACACGGCTCGCCAGTTTAATCTCAGATGAATAATTCCCACTATACTTACTCAAAGCCTGGTATATTTGTATAATATACATCCTTTCAATCATTTGCATGACTGAGTTTTATTGTGTGGTAGTATTAATTGTATTGATCATAATTACAAATCATCAATAGATCAATCATTATTGTAAGCTGTTATCAAAACGTTTTATGAAATCTGACCAAGGAGGATGCGTACCTGTACAGAACAACAGTATATCAGATGTTGGATGCTTTAGTTGTTGCATCTCCAGTCTAATATCGGATGATCAACAATGGAAGACGAGTAGGAGAGAAATCTGCTTACCTACGTTATGACTAAGAGTGATTCATGCAACTAGAAATAGACCATAGAGTGAGAGGTTGAAGGGGGTATATAAAAGAATATCGCATGGTGAGATGATAGAAGGGGATGGAATAGTGGTGATATAATGTTGATGGTGATCAGGATGAATGGCTGAAGATGATGATGGTGGTTAGGGGGATGATTTTGAAGGTGATGACAATGATGGTGGTGATGATGATGGTTGTGGTGGTGATGACGACAATGATGATGATGATGATGATGGTAATGATGATGGTGATGATGACGATAATTATGGTAATGATGATGGTGATGATGGTGATGGTGATGGTGATGATGATGATGGTGATGGTGATGATGATGGGATGATGATGGTGATGATGATGATGATGATGATGATGATGGTGGTGGTGGTAGGGAGATGATGAAGATGATAATGGTGGTGGTGGTAGTATTGATGATGATGATGATAATGATAGTGATGATGAGGAATGGTGATGATGATGATAGTGATGATGGCAGTGGTGGTAGTTGTGGTGATGATGTTGATGGGGACACAATGGTGGTGGGGATGATTTTGGTGTGTTATTGTGATTATGAAGATTAATGTGGTGGCCAATGATGTTGATTATGGTGATGATGATGTTAAATGATGGAGTTGATGTTGATGATGAAGAATTTGATGATGATGGTAATGATGGTACTGATGATGACAGTGATGATAATGATAATGATGATAGTGAAGTTTATATATTCATTTAGGTGATCATACTCAGAAACAATGTTGGGGAGGGGCTGCGGAGCAGTTCGCCTAATTAGCAAGAAGACCTAGCATGCAAAATATTGTTTTGCCTGTCTTGATTTTTTTTTACTGTAATGCTGCTAGCTTATTGGTTACACGAAATTTCCTCTGGCAACAATTGAAACATAACCTCCAAAACTGAATAAACCTTGCCTTACTCCTTGTTTTGACATTATTCTGAAGCAAAAACTATTAAAGGGGAAGTTCACTCTGACAACAATTTTATTGGAATAATAGCAGAAAAATAAATAAAAAATATTGCCGAAGGTTTGAGAAAAATTCATCAAATAATTAAAAAGTTATTAGAATTTCAATTATTTGATTTGTGACGTCATATGCGAGCAGCAATCCTACATAGCGAATGGTAAAAAATCAATGAAATGTCATTTTCTCAGAAAATTGAAAATGGTTTTCACTGTACCTTTTGTATATCAATAGACAAATCATTTCACACCCGATCATGAATAGAAAACAAAATTAAGTCATCAGGAACCATACAAAATTTGAAATTCATGCATTTTATATTACATAACCCATGGGGCAGCTGCTCGTTTGTGACGTCACAAATCAAATAATTGAAATTCTAATAACTTTCTTACTCTTTAACGGATTTTCATCAAACCTTCACCAATATTTTTTACTACTTTTTCTGCTATTTTTACAACAAAGTTTTCTTCAGGATGAACTTCCCCTTTAAAACCCCAACTATAACCCTATGTCCCCCGAGATATTAAACCCAGAGCAATTGTCACAGGAGCAGATGTGATTAGTTCTCTTTTATATCAAGTCAGAATAATTCAAAGAGATACTTCAACAAGTGTCAACATGTTACCCTCTTCCATTCATAGTTCATTCCAGTAGTTCATTCATAAACATTAGAAAAGGGTATTGATCTCTTTGTATTTACTAAAGAGGCACATTTGTATAGGCCTTTATTTACAGTGTGTGGATCCAAATAGTCTTGTCACACAGACGCAATTTTGTTTGTCTTGACTCGATCAAGGAGGCATTTATCAGCACTTGGCATGTTAGGGGATATAGTGAATATGTCAAGATTTCAGTTTACATATATTTTCCAAAACTTTAATATTTTTTATTAATTGGACGTGTAATTTTCAGTTGATGTTTGTCTTTTAAAAAGCCCCCCCCCTCCTAGGAATATTTCATGTTGGCAAGTATTTATGTTGTTGACCAATCAAATCTCAGAAATTGACTTCATTCCCTTTGGTTTAGCCCTCATTGAACTACCCCACTGGTTCTTACTCATAGCCATAGGCGGCCATATCCAAGTGACTGAAAATAGACTAATCATTAAAAATTTGCATGAAAACACTCGCTGAAGATGCTGTGGCCAAGTGGTCTATGGCTAAACACATAAATGTCTGGGATTCAATCACTGGCCATTAAACACTCTTTACCCTTGAGGAAGTCATTTTTTGCTGTTCCACTGTCATTTATTTATGGCATATACATGTAGGTCAGCCACTCAGCAACAGCCCCAAGGTAAATAAATCATATCTGGTTGCATTTGCATAAAAGTTACTATTATAGTAATTCTACCATCCAATGGTATCTTTCATAAAATCCTTGAATTTGATTGGTTGTTAAGCATCGTCAATTTGGATGGCATAGTAACTTTTAAACAACGGTACATTGATTGATATTTTGATGTGAACATTTATCTGTGAAACCCTAAACTTTGTTTGATATGGGCAAGGTGAAGGTCTGATATTAGACTAGGCCAAGGTGAACTTGTGTATGGGGTGTAAAGTCTCACCTCTCTTCCAAAACTTGTCCAGACTTGTCACCAACCACATGGCTCCTCCATCACGACTGCACCATTTTCATATTAGGGATGAAGCAAGGGTTTGTGAATGGAGGGAATATCTCTTCGCACTAAATCAATGGATTTCTCTATACTTCGGGGGTACTAATTGAGTGATTAGGGATTAAGCTATGTTCTTCCTGTCTTATATCAAGTATTTAGTTCTATGTCTGCACTTTTTGAGCCAGCAATATTATATATTTTTTATTCCAGTTCTATATTTTTGATAAGATTTTCACCCCATACCCTGTTTTAAGGTTGATACTATTAATGATGAGCATTCTCCCAGAGGGCTATGGAGAAAAATATACAGTACGTTTCATCAACGTTGCTTTTCTCCTGTAAACCATGTATTATTGAGCTGTATGTTTAGGATTAGCTGTCAAAATGCCAGAGTTAACTCACATTTTCAACACTTGGAAAATGTAAGTATCACAAAATTATGATTATTCCTTTTTTTCAGTCAGTGTTTTAATTTAAAATGAAGTTTCAAATAAGTATACATTGCCCAAATGCTTCTCATAAGTCATCTCAGTCAAATGTCTGCTGTACAGTGTTCACTACATGCAGTGGGGTAATAACTGATATGTGGGTTGCATGAATCCTAGATTTTCTGAAAGCTGTTATATTAGCTACTGAAATTCTTGCATCTGATTGGCTCCGGAATTTGTCATTAAAAATCACTGGTAAGATGCTTCATGAAACAGTCCCGGGGGGGGGGGGGGGGAGGGGCACTCGACCAAAAAAGTGGTGGGGGCCGGGGGGGCACTCAGTATATAATGCATAGTGGGTATGTGCCGCGGAGGGGACCCCCATTTTTACACTCAAATTTCCGTTCCAAGGCATAGCATTTTTGCCTTGTTGAGAAAAAGAACAAAGAAAGCCGCTCCAAGGCATAGCATTTTCTTCTTATCGAGAAAAAAGAAGAGAGAAATCCGCTCCAAAGCTTCGCATATTTTTCGTTACGCCGCTCCGATCGCGTTGAATGAGCTGCAATTTTGGTGAAAAGCGGCCACAGAGCTCCCTGGCGGAGGCCGCGCTAGCTGCATCATGCACGCATGACCGTTCCGTAGGGATGCATACGTGCTCACACGCTGGCGATCCGTTCCAAGGACCCTCGTTTTCACAAACATTTGTCGTTCCGAAGCCCGTTCCGAGGACCCTCCTTTTTACAATAAGCCCGCTCCAAGGCCCCCGTTTTTTGTCTCGCCCGCGGCACACCCCCACCACTTTTTTGGTCGAGTTCCCCCCCCCCCCCCCGGGGGGTGGGGGTGTGCCGCGGGCGAGACAAAAAACGGGGGCCTTGGAGCGGGCTTATTGTAAAAAGGAGGGTCCTCGGAACGGGCTTCGTAACAACAAATGTTTGTGAAAACGGGGGTCCTTGGAACGGATCGCCAGCGTGTGAGTGCGTATGCATCCCTATGGAACGGTCATGTGTGCATGATGCAGCTAGCGCGGCCTCCGCCGGGGGAGCTCTGCGGCCGCTTTTCACCAAAATTGCGGCTCATTCAATGCGATCGGAGCGGCGTAACGAAAAATTTGCGAAGCTTTGGAGCGGATTTCTCTCTTTTTTTTCGATAAGAAGAAAATGCTATGCCTTGGAGCGGCTTTCTTTGTTCTTTTTCTCAACAAGGCAAAAATGCTATGCCTTGGAACGGAAATTTGAGTGTGAAAATGGGGGTCCCCTCCGCGGCACATACCCACTATGCATTATATACTGAGTGCCCCCCCCCCCCCCCCCCCCCGGGGAAACAGTCTCTCAATCATGTCAATGAACGGTGAGCTGAATTTGCTGCATTTGCTGTCTCATGATAGGAAATCATCTACACTTTCATAACTTATTTTACCATTTAATTTGAACATTAAATCAATACAAAACATTCAGTGCTTAACACCAATTAGCACCAAGTGCTGACCTAAGTGAATTTAACACTGGTGTAAAGTGCTTGGTATAGTTTTCTGTAAACACTGGTGACATACTCTGTGGACACTGGTGGTGGTGTGGTGGTAACTCTGTTTTTGGGGGTGTAATTATGGGCATCTTACCTGGCTTGGCAGGTGTAAATACACCTTTGGAGGGGAAGTAGACCAGGAAGGAATGCCGAGAAGAGATTGTTGAATTTATTTCCTTTATTTCATTAGAATTTTATCTTGAATCCGGGTGGACCGCTTGTGAGATTGCTCAGTGTGCTGTTATTAATTATAAAGGTGGTTTTAAACATACCTGTTCTATATAATCCCATTGCACACACAACAATTACAACAAGTTTTGAATTTGTTTGTGATCTGTTTTAATTTGAAAGATATCAAGAGGAGCATAAAGCCGATGATTTCCAATGACTATAAGCTACCAAATTATTTGTATCTAAAAAACTCAAAGGAATATAGTTAGTGTAAAATCACTGACCGTTTCTTTCATGAATTATGGACAATCACCCGCAACATTGTGTTAAGCATGTTCAAAACTTTTCTGCGTGCAAATTACTTGCGTGCGGCAGTGCGCTACGTGCGATATACTGTCAATGCAGGTAACCTGCGGGTAGAATATGTAGCTACCCGTAACTACCCGCAAGGCTTGCACAGAACGATGTGATGGCCTTAAATGGCAACATTTATAGAATGACAGGTATGTCTTCTATTGAACAAGAAATTCACATTCATTATCACTTTTTATTCTTCTTCTGAACTCCAGACCAAATAATTTGAAATTAGCAAAGAAAGGAATAGATGCAGTATAGGCCTATTTAATACTTCATTCTTTAAATTTCTCTAAGAATATGTCTGAATTAGTACTTTGCTCATGTGTCTGGTTTCCTTGAAAAGAAAATTTTAATTTTCATTTTGTGACTTCCTGTGGGGAATTCTGACGAGGTTACTTTCATCTCTAGCTTCATTTCCTGTTCAGTCCAAGAATCAATTTAAATAGTCATTACGTGTGAGTTTTGTTATGAATGTAACTGATATTTGTTCAGGAAAATCTTTTGAAAAATAGAAAATCTATGGCCTGTATTTTCGAGGAGTGGTTTCACTTTTACCAAGGTACGAAACCATAGCAGATTTCATGGATTGTCTTGCATGAATTTAGTGCGCTGTGCTGAAAGCGTAATAATAACTGGACATTTAAACTTTGTTAACTCAATGAAATGAGCCTATTATGTACACAGAATCTGCATAGTCCGTGGTTTTGTACCATGCTACGTGTACAATTATTGAAACCTTTTGAGAATGCAGGCCTATCCCCCACAGAAATTTTCAAGCTTGCGGCATGGTAGTAACTAGCACGTGGCTGGTTTAATAAGCGCGTAATATGCGTGCAGAGTAATAGTTAAGCGATCTTTTAGCGAGCAGGGACTGTTCGCTAGCATGCACTCGCTTATTAAGCGACCGCCCTGCCAGTCGCATGCTAGTTACTAGCATGCGGCACACTTCAATTTCTGTAGGGGATATGTGTCTGTGTATATTCTTTTAAGTTTTTAAAGCAATGGAGTATCGTACTCAAAACTCCAAATATATTTTACACATGTATGGAAAACATATTCACTGGTTGCATCTATTTGATGATTGTTAATGGTCAAGTAAATACACTAATTAGAACCATTCCATTATTTTCATTTTTTCATGTTCTAGGGGCAAGCTGGGCAAATTGCCCTTTACAAGAGCAGTCCTGTGGTATACACAGACTTCAAAATTTAGCAAACTTTTATCTAGATCCTGTTTTCTGCAAAGTTTGTATATCATCCACAAAATTATTACCAGGAAATTTTTATTGTTAAAAACTATCGGCTCGCTGCTTCCTTTTCCTCTCCCCCAAAAATGAAGCTAAAAAATAAAGATAAGTGACTTTCTTTGAAGGAAGTAAGCCTGGATGTCAACCCATGTCTGATAAGACTTGTTATCCTGCTAATACTCTGGTTTTTATTAATGGTCCCACTGATATAGGGAAAGAATCACATTTATGATTCTAGGAGGAGTCCCCCCCCCCCCTTACCCTTTTGAGCTGAGAGCTAAATTTGAAATTATATGTAGATATTCATTTGGAAAATGGAAATATAAAGCTACACTCTTTAAGAAATTAAAGGGTGGAAAGGGGTAAAATCACCCGTTAAAGTGGGCTGAGGACTCAAGAGTGATGTCCAGCATTTTTAGTAATGGTTGAAAATGCTCTCACTCCTCGGGCCTTTTCCACCCTTTTCAGGTCCATGGCAGGGATGGATCCAGGATTTTCCAGGTTGGGGGGGGGGGGTCATTTTCCCAATTAAAAGCAAAAAAAAAGAAAAAAAAAAGTTATCACCTAAAATTGAAGGTCATGTTTCCGTGGAAAATTTGTGAAGAATAAAGGAGGGTCCTCACTTTCAAAAGGGAGGGGGTACACTTGGGAAAAACAGTATGTTTCCACTACTAATTTTAATTATGGGTATCAAAGCATATATTTTTTCATAAAGCAGAAAGTGTGTGATGTTTGTTTCAGAGACTTTACAATGAATATTCATGAATCATAAAGATCTATATATATATATATATATATATATATATATATATATATATATATATATATATATATAAACAAATTTAGAATGCATTGTGCACCTCATCCAAATGGCGCAGTGGTATCATGCTTGCATGTTGAATGGCAAAGTTTCATGTTAAAATTCCAGTGCAGGCACAAACTTCCAATGAAATTCCCTTCTGTTTGATGAGAAGCAAGGTAAAACGGGAGAAGAGACAATTCCCACTTGTATTCTTATTCAAGTTTTCTAACTGAGTTCTTAACTCTCTGTACTATGAGTCTACTGGATTCTATTGCCTACCAGCTGTATCGAACTTTCCATTGGAATTAAAATAAAATCCTATACCATAATATATTGTATTCTAGAATGCTTTACATATTGTGTCTATTATATTGCATTCCAAAACATTAAATATTTAATTGGCAATTTCATAAAAATTACCCCCCAAAAAAAAAAAAAAAATAGATAAATAAAACCAAAATAAAAATACACCTAACAGTATAAAATGCTATCATTTTGACAAATTACAATATAAATCAACCTGCAAAAGTAGGATACAGAATGGTACAAATGTATGTAATTATTGAAATATGTTAAACGGCGGAAATATTTGAATTTTAAAAAAGTGATGAATAAAATGAAAGACATGTCTGGTAATATTGATTGTCAAATACAAGGAAATAAACTTCGATATGAGTTTAGAGCCAAGACTTTCTGACAAGAATTTCACTCATGATAATTGTGATGAAAAATACATGTAATTATAATTATAGTCCATTTGTTGATTTTCTCTATCAATAAGTATTAAAGTATATAATTTATTGACAATTTCATTTTGAAAAATATCAAACAAATTAACTTTTATACATGTAGTGTGTCATTGATAAGCCAGTTGAATCTGAATAAAATGTGTTTTTAAAAATAATGTCAAATCATAGTTGATGAATATCATGTTTTATGTAATTGGTTATACTTCACATCCTTTTTTTTAATTATTTTACCATTTTGAGGAGATTTGTGAGGGGGGTAGGGGATTTGTCATTTTGCTGCTTTAAGTAGGGATAGAAAATCTAAGCTTCAATGGATGCATCACTAGGTGGTTTCAAACTGCCTCGATCACAAGAATCCCCGTTAAATTACGCGAACTTTTTTAGGCTAAAAAATACTCATTAATTGTTCCTGCATTCACACCGCCCCGAAACATACCCTTCGGGATAAGTTCCTGAAGTTACGAGCATGCGCAGTATGGTCTGATAAGCAGGCAAGGCACGAGATTCAAAATCACTAGCCCAGCAGCCACCCACAGCTCCCGCGCCCAACGACACGCTGGGCTAAAAGTTCCCGTAAATTGCTTTCACATCGCCAAAATACCTGCGACCTTGGAAAAATCTCCGCGAAAGTTCTCGTAATTTCGCCAAGTACCTACTATTTAGCGGGTATTTTCTTTCGGGGAAGTTACGCGTAGTTTGCTTTCACATTACCAAAATACCTGGTATTTTCTGATCGGGGTAAGTTTCCCGATCAGAGAATGCCTGGAACTGACGAACTTCGAGGCGGTCTAAAACCACCTGCTATTCCACTGGAATTTTAATTTAAAGTTAGTCGATGAAAAAAATGTCAAATTTCAGTATCTTGGCATAAACAAAAGAAAATTATCCTTATCCTCCTATCTTCTGCGGGGTGGTGGCCCTAGGTTGACCACTCCTAGGGCAGTCTCTAACTTCATTAGTAGCCAAATACCGCTGGTTCAAATTTGTAATTGTTGTTGGCGAAACTTGGAAATATCGAGCCATTTGTCTAAATGATTGCACAGAATGCAACATTCATATTGCTCTTGCACGTTCTTGGTTGGAAAGCTTCATCTTGAAATTGAGTGTCCAAATGATCCATCTCATTATCTTATGCATGTCATGATGCATCTCTAAGCATTCAATTCAAATGATAACCATCATTAGCCATTTCTTGCAATTTTCTTTTACTGACATTGCTATTGTTAAGCATTTAATCACCCATATATGACTGTTCACATGAAAATATCATGGAAGAGGAATATTGTCTGGTCATGTTGACATACAATAATTTGCCTTTAATCAAACATCTATATGGAATATTTTAACTTTTATAAGTGTCCAAGAACTTTTTACCAAGTGTGTGTGTGTGTATATATATATTATATGTATATTTCTAGATGTGATGTATGTATTCATACATTCATTGATGTCAGTGTGCTCTGTTCTTACAAGGACTCTTGTGCAAATTTCCTGAAGAAAGAAAAAAATGATGACATTGATGTATTTTCATACAGATGAGGTTAATCAGATTAATCAACTCTCTGTTGGTGAGGCCTTAGGGTACATTTATCTTTGTATCAAACTCATGATCAGTGTCTTATCATTAATGTCTCCTGGTCTTCTGGAGATCTTTATTGGAGAAGGAAGTGGAAGGTGTTTCCTTAGAATGATACAAATCTCTTCCTCCACCACCACCAAGAAACTTGTGAAGTTGTGTTCATGCATATTAATGAAGGGCTCTCAACTCTGCATCTGATTGGCCCACTGAAGTTCCAGGCCACACTTCCTCATGACTAGCCACGTTGCTACAGACTCCCCATTGGTCCATTGTTGCACACTGCACGGTGCATCCAAGTGTATTGCATATTCAGTAGTGCATACTGCTCTTGTGTGCCTCGCATACACCTGCGTGTGTGGACTCCCGCACTCATGAATATCGATCAGGGAGGTTTCCCCTCATTGGGTATGCAGCTTGCTGGCTCATGAATATTAATGAAGTGAAGTTGCTTTCTGTTGGGTGATTGGGTGACTCACGAATCACTTGGTGACTCACAGAGGGTGTATGATGCATTGGGCTATATATAGCACGTAGCCTGCCTGGACAGGCATTATCCATTCTCTGCTGTACGTAGCTAGTGGTACACGTTGGAAGCTCTCTCTCACTCCAATTTTGATCTCATTTCGGAGTTGGTTTTTGTGGAATCCAGAGGTGTTGGGTCAAAACTCTTCCTTATACCATCTTGGAAAAATGGCCACCTTCGTTTTCCAGTGCAGTGGATACCTGTCGCACTTTGGATCTCATATTTTAATACAACTTCCACCAACATGATGTAATATATTCACTATGTTACAGAGGTAAGTAGGATTGCGCAATCACTTGTTTAATATATCTGCAATACTTGTTTGTTCAGAACCTTTGTTCTATTCTACCTGTCTAGGTCAGCCTATTTCATTTGGTCCTTGTCCTAATTTACAGGTTTTTGTTACTCAACATTTACCATGCTTTGTTGGATATATGATTATTTTTGATAGATAGTTTTCAACTTATTCATATGCACCAGACCAGTACATCAAGACTGTCCAAATTAGTGAAATTACCTTGTGTAATCTAGATCTACTTGAAATATTTTTTTCTTAGGTTGAAAAATTTCTTATTCCAATTATTTTTCCTATTCATTGTCATGATTCCATGTCAATATGTGATAATATAGTAAGTTTGCATTGTAATAACATATGGTTATTTGTAACAGACTCAGCATGCAGCCAGTTGTATTGCACAATATCTTGTGATAAAAAAAAATGAGAAATAGACTTGATAGTATACCCAACTCTCTATTTGAACTCATGCTATAGTCTTGGTATTGAAGCCTCAAAATATTAAAGGCTTTGTTTCTTTAGCTCAGATGGAATTCCTATCCCTGATTCATGCACTTCTATCATGATAACTTTAACTTTTGCATTGAACTTCATTGTCATTCAATAATTACTTGTAGAATAATCTCAAATTTTCATTAAGTTTTTATTTGAATTTGAACATGGTGCAATTCTGCATCGTCTGGCTCTGAGAATGCAAATGGTTTATGTTTTTGAAAACAGCTATCAGCTAATTATTTTGTATATTAGGCCTACATTGTTCCTATTAAACCTTCAAACCATGTGATTTTTTACAGTTCTGATATGTAAAATAGGGCTTAGACTGCATTCCAATTCTCTTGTAAAAATAATTCCTGTAAAACTATAATAATTGAATATGCCTAAAGTATGAAACTCACTTCAGCAATATTCTTTGATGCTAAATAGATAATAAATATTTGTTTTTTTATTGTTTTTTTTTGCCTATTATCATGGACCTACTAGGCCTATTTAGGCAATTATATTTTGGGCATGTACTTAAAATGTTCCTACATTAGTTCATCTTCAAAAACTCACAAAGGCAAAAAACAACATTATTGTTTAATACCATTAAAGACAATGCATATAGCAGAAAGCTCTGTACACTATTTAAAAAAAAATACTTGGGCAACATGCCCAAGTATTTTGTGTGTAAAATTTGCATACATAGGCCTATGTGCAATTTCTAATTAGGCCCTACTTGTTCATTACCAAATGGTTAACCCATCAGCCAACTAGTCTGTATTAAGAAAATACTACTATGGGTCTAGGGGCATAATTATAGCATATTTTACAGGACAGTTAACCTAAAAATCCTATCTAATATTATGAAGGGGTCGCCTCTGGGCAAAATTATGTTTTCCTAATTCATACATCTTTCTTTGTTTGATGTGTCTGCCCTCATGAAATGATATCTGATAGCTTACCACATGGTTCTGTTCACATCTGAGATCCTTGATCTCAAATATAGGGGTACTCTTCACATGGTGTTTTCACGAGAAAGAGCGAGATCTTCAACCAGCGTAAAAAATAAATGTATCAAATGACTTCATTGGTACATAAAGATAGGGGTAGATTGAAGCAACAAATTTATGTAGTAGCTCACTCTGCCTACTCTTTATCTTATGTGCATTTTAATATATAAGGGTAGTAGGCCTATATTACTGACATACTGTGTATTCTGTACAAATTCAGCTTGCTAGGTATTTATATAAAACTGCCATTTAAGTTTTTCTGTATGTGAAAATTTGGTCTGGCCGAGATAATTCTTGCTTTGAAATATATATGAGATTAGGCACGAGGTATTAGGGTACAAGTTACTTTATCATTTTACAATGGAGATCTGTGTTTGTATCTTCATGATATTATTTGGCCTCTTCTTGAAATAAACAACAATTTATGTTCAAATGAATGTGCAGGGGCCTATAGGGTAGCAGTCATAGAATTTTTTTATGATTGATTTCATTTACTGCAATTTACAATTAATCATTAAAAACCAAGGGCACGAGTAACTGCCAACCTTACGAGCTTCTGGTCTTGATATAAAGTAACCACGCCAATCCATAAAACAGGCCACATCCTAGGCTACACCCCACCCCCATCTTAATACATTATTGGGGGGGATGGGGATATGATTAGGATTATTGCCAGTACCCCACATCATTAAAGCTTTTTCAGCAAATGATGATTATTATATTTATGTTTGTATTGATAACTGTCAGTGCGATCAGTCTATCCCCTGATCATTGCTAGACTCTTTTATATGTTAAACTGATCAAGATCTGTGATGATGATGATGATGGATGATATACACACCAAAAATATGTTAGGAGTGGAGGAGTCCTGTTCAAATTACCAGTCAATATTATCAGAAATATCAGCCAAGCTGTACCAATCAAACTTTGTAGGAGAAAAAGATTGATTAAATTCTGTACAACAGAAAAATACTGTATTTTTATGCCTTGTGACATATATAAATAATGCGGTCTTCTGAGAATATTCCCCTTTTTGATAATCATACAATCAAAAGAATCATCGTAACCTATTCATACCGAGATATTTAAGGAATTTCTCTTTTGTCCTTTGCTTTTATTGTGTATTGTTGCCATGGTAATTTGTGTAGGTGTATGTGCGAACCAGTAACAGTTTGTCGGTGGAATGTGAACTATTTTGAATTCTTTGTTCTCCCATAAATGTGAAAAGTTATTAAAGTACAAACTGCCACAGGGCAAGTATTCATTATTTCATTTGGAAGGTAACATTGTGATGTTATTTCTTTTGTGTTTCTTTAAGACATTGTGGTTTTTAATTTTGTCTACAGAGTTCATTCATGCATATATTATTATTATATTTTTTGTCTTTGTTTGTTTTGGTATTAAGCAAACAGGAAAAAATGTGATTGGGTGTTATTTTTTCATTTGCTCTTTAAAGTTGATCTTCACTTTGATTAAATGGCTTTTCCCTTCCTAAAAAAATACATTTTAACATACACCTCATGTATATTCATGTCTGTTGTAAAAATGTGTGATGTTTTCTACAATAGGAAGCGCAACGACTGCAATACGGCGTGTTCCAATGAAATCTTTAACATTTTCCCATTTTCAATATTCATTCTTCTCTCTACTCTTAGGTGATAAATTCCGCCTAGTTTTGGCAACGACGTTGCGTGAGGATGGTCTCCCAGATGAAAGCGACTACGTGCCGTTGGACGAAGGGCAGCCTAGCCGCGCCGATAGCTTTGAATATGTGATGTACGGCAAGGTGTACAGGATAGAGGGGGATGAGAGTCTGACGGAAGCCGCTACTAAATTGTAAGTTTATAGCCAAAAATATATTGTATATCCTTTATTGTAATTTTACTGAAATAGAAGCCAATCTACATTAAATGAAACATATATAATATAAAAATGAATGTTATGGGCATGGGGAAAATGTTAGATTCAAGAAAACCTCACAAAGAAGAAGAAGAAGAATTAAAAGATAAGTATCAAATGAATGAACTGAAGGGTATACATGTAGAAAGAGAAACATAGAACTAGAATAGGGTCATTGGTATTTAACTATTTGGTCTCTCCTTAATAATATCTCCCAGCACAATTCTGGCCCATAAAATCAACATTTTAATCACAAATAAAGCTTCTTAAATTACCCCCCCCCCCTTACTCTGTAATGTTGCAGGTACTTCTATGATAACCTTTCAAAAGTTTCTTTATGAACAGAGTTGTTCTCATATACATGAATATTTGCATTTGTATAAGGGCAGCCCTCGCCCACCCCCTTCGTCCCTTCCCCGAGAGAGCAAATAAATGAAAGATAGAATAAATAAATAATGAATGAATGAATAAAGAAATTTTTTAAAACAGTAGATAACCAATAATTACTGATGAATTAATAGATAAATGAGTAAATAAGAATAATGGGGTGTGTACTTCACATTTTTAAAGCCTGATGAGGGGACAAACACGTCATGTACATCAAGTTTAAGAGAGAAGGAGAGAGAAAAAAAAACCTTAAAATGTTGGCTTTCTTCCTGATCACTCCCATTCATACCTCAGCCATCCAACAAAATCTCCAGTCACTTCCTTAATACTGAACTTCATGAAGTAATTCAATTAATCTCTTGAATCATTAAAAGAATGTTCTAGAAATTCATTTGGGAGAGGTTGTACATGTACTTGTTTTTAATACTGAAGTAGAGGGTTATTGTAACTGTAATATAAGTAGGCTTAAAATGAATTTCTGCAGAAAGCTTTTTATAAAGTCACTTCATATGAAGTCAACATTTTGAAGAGCGGTCCTTTTCCCTCCATAATCAACATGATTCTCAATGTGAGATAATATGTATATTTCAAACTTACTGTAAATTGATGAAGTAATCAGTAATAACAAACTCTGCATCCTTTATCAAACTTTTGGTATCTTTTTAATTTCTATCTTCAATTTGATTGTGTAGAAAAACAAACCTCTCTACATGAGTGGTTTTGATTAGAAATCAACTTCCACGGCTAACCATTTTAGTGCAGTATTTTCTATCCCCCCCCCAAAAAAAAAAAAAGATACTCGGTAGTCAAGAGCAATAATGAATTTTTATATAAAACCAGACCATTGATCAAATACAAAACTCTGAGAATTTTCACATGCCTGGGCAGGTGGGTTGAGGGTAGGGGGTGGAACATAGATATTCGCACAGGTAGTTTCATATTTGATTGTGTGAACAATTATCATCTGGTACATACCACTACCAGCTGTATGGTATGATAGGATAGGGTCGAATCTTAATCAAATACTGTCCGAGTCATTTAGCAGCTGGCCATGTTGGTTTCAATGTGAGTCCAGCTGCATATGTGACTCATCATGTAGTGCTAATGATTGTTACACTTAAAAAAGCTAAAAATTATATGAATTGCACCGATTCCATTGTAAAATATGAGGTATGAGGATGGATTTATAGGCCATTGCCCCCCCCCAAATAAAAAGTTATGATAATAAATAATAATAATAATTTGTTTTATAAAGAAATCACATAAATGAAAATTGAAATAAAGAAACATACAAATGAATGAGTGAATGAATAAAATAAAAAGGGAAGAGAAAAATTGATAAAGTTTAGACTAGAATCAATAGAACAAACAAAAAGTAAAACACTAAAAAAATCAAAATCAGATATTTTATAAAAATACAATGCATTCCATATTTTTCCATACCAGTGGTGATATGGATAAAGTGAAATAACATAATTTTGAATGGGATTCAGTTAGTATACACCTTCTGGAAATACTTTGTTGAGTTTAGCTTACTCCTTAGGTCTCCATTATCGTTATGTGACTGGGCAGCTCGAGCTAAATTTGTTTTTTCATTGATAGATGAGTTTATATTATTCATGAAAAATTAGAAATCACCATCCAAGCTCTGATGTGTCATCAAGTGGCATTGATGCCCTTTTCAAAATTATCACATTAAGTAAAAAGAGAAAAAAAGAATTTGACTAATTCTATAACTTGACTGTTTAATTTGTGTGTATGGCCTTATCTGTCTCTAAAGCTTCAAGAGCCCAAAACCTTTGTTAATGCCTGTTAGGCCCTGTATCAAATCGTGTAGTTGAAAATGAACGAAATAGAGGAGATAAAGTACATATATCAAAGAAAAGAAATGTCAATGATTTGTTGGGAAGTACCCACCTGTGCTATTGCAAGCTCCTAAAAAAATAAGGGTTCTGGTTTTTGTTTCATATTTGCCATTTAACTCCAAAATTCTATTCCTTTTGTTGTGATGGTACTGTGTGGGTTTCAGAGGCAGGGACAGATGCTTTGTGATATCAAATGCAAAATATTTTCAATTTTGGCCAACCTTCTTTGTTCCTGTGTTCTTTCAAGGTCATTACTGTAATGTAGTTTAGCCGATGATAAGATAGTGAACAATATTACACTGTAAAAACTGCAGTGTTAAAACTGACACCAATTTGTGTTAATAGTGGACCACACCCTGAGGTGTTAAAATTACACCCTACAGATTAAACATAACAACAAAGAGTGTAAATGTAACAACAAAAGGTGTTGTAATAACACCTATAGGTGTAAAACTAACACCACCAACTTAACACCGGTGTAAAATACATGTAACTGGTGTGGTCCTCTATGTACACCGGTTAACACCACAATTTTTGCTGTGTACAAGACCCTGGGGTCTGATGATAAGAGACTACTGGTATTGTCTTTCACAGTCTCCTGAACTTTGTTGTATTCTCTAATTTAGACTATATTTGGACTTATTCATGGTGTATGGTGCCAAATATCCTACCTACTTTGGCACAGGTAATGCATTGAATAGCCAACCAATAGTTTACACATCAGCATACTTCCCAGATAGCTGCTGTGTAGTCTGTAGTTATTTCATTCAGCCATTGCTTTGTTCATGGTAACTAGTTGTGACATAAGGTCTAATTTTAAAGACTGGTCAGTTCAGCAACCTTTGAGACTCACACCCTGAGTGTGTGTTGCTGATAAAGCATTCCTTTGTATGATGTAATGCTTACTAGGGGAATCCCCTTCTTGCAGTCTTGGTCACATGACCTGGATGATATTGCTCAATGGGAACAGGTACTGTACCAGTCCAAGTGGGGAGTGCACAAATAATGCATTTTTGCTTTGTATGAAAATTCATTCACTCGTTTTTTATTTGATATAAATGCTTGCATGTATTTACTTTGTAAGCATTTATGAGCCTCTCGAGTCTCGACCCATTCTAGTCCATTCACGTCTTCATGCTTTAAAACTTGAAAATTTAATTTTGGGGGTTCAGTTTTGATTAAAATATTACCTTTCTCATGTCACTCTTTTGCAATGACCACATAAACTCTACTATATTCAGTATCTGAATTCCAAATGTTAGTCCTTTATATTAAAAGTTTTCACTGAAGAAAATTATAGAAGACTCTTTCCTCTTGTCAAGACAGGAGCCTCCCCTGCATGGATGAGCATGATTTGGAATATATACCAAGATACCATTGTATCCATGGTAAATAGAATTGACAACCCAATTCAAGAAAATAAAGGCTTCAGTATATTTTTGGGGGAAAAAGAATGCTGAAAAATCAATCAAATTCTTCCCTATACGGTTCCCTGTTGCAGTGTTGCCATTTGTGATTTTGACTTATCGAGTCGAACTTCATAAAAATGGCAAAAATTGTCACAGAATGGTAATTTTTGCCATTGAATGGTAACTGCCATCAAATCCTTGATTTTGATTGGCTGTTGAGCCTTGTTACCATGGTGAATAAGAGGCCCTATACTTACCATTGGATTCCACAGTTTCTATAATACTATGATGGAACAAGCCCCTACAAAAGAATTTTTTTTTAATTATTTAAAAAAATAATAAATGCTTGAAATCTCTACCAGAAACCCTGTATGTTTCATGGCTGCATTTCGGTTTGTCATTCACATTTGTAATTCATGTTTGTGATATTAGCTTTAAAAAGTTGTTTGACTTTGAACACACCCTTACTTCTGAAATATTATTGTACATTGTGAAATATATTCATTCACACTTGATAAATGCAGTATGGATCCAGTTTACACCAGACTAATAAGACCAACAGGTGTTATTCTCATGTGTGAATGTACAAGTCTGTGAATACATCTGCTGGTTTTTATCGGTCTTGGTGACAATTCATCAAATCTAACCTTTACCTTTTGCCTTCTTAGAAATTATTTCCCACTTGACTCTGTCTTGTTCTATTTGGTATTGTCTGAAATGTTTTTTTTTTCTTTATTTTTAATCACTTTTTTGTGTTGACTGATGAGCATTATTTTTGTACTCTCTAGTAATATTGATACTTTGTTATCAAATAATTCCCTTTTTACTCTTGCAGGAGAATATTTAGAACAGTTGAGTCTGAACTTATTAGAAGCTCAGATTTTCAAAACTTGGAGATAAGGGGTCCCAGGCTTTCACATTTCTGCCGCTTTATTTTGCTCCTTTCTAAATACCATTTTTTGTGCTTTCACTGTGGACTTCAAATTTTGGAATTTGATTTTTTAATAGGGACAAGTGATTTTCCGTTTACCAGTAAATCAAAATGATTTTTGTTTGTTCTTTACTTACAAATGGAATTCACAGTGCTGATAAAGCAGAATTTCATTTTATATCAAGTTTTAAATGCGTTACACGTTTCCAGAAATGGAAAAGACATTTTTTTTATACAGAAATCACTGTCCATAACTTTTGCACAAAACTTTGAAGATTTGTTAAGATTGAAAAATTGGGCTTGCCTAGTAAAGAAATTCACAATCATGAAAATTGTGCCATTATTAAACTACTTTAAACTTGAATTTGGTTGGGTGCACGGCCCTGTTACCATAGTAGTTTAAATGGCAAAATATATAATTACAATGTAGCATATACATTCTTATTTATAAAAAAACAAAATTAAAAATAGGCCACTGAATCTATTGAAAAATTGGTCCTGTAAATAAAATTTTACAAATAAAAATGATTGTGCACTACCATATCTTTCCAACCAGTTTTTTTTATTTTCAAGTCTGAATTTTTCCCTTTCTTGAAAATCCTTTGTCCAAATTTCTGAATGTATTTTTGGGAATTATCTTTCTGCTAGTGGACATCTCTTTGTCGAAACTAGTGTCAAGTTTATCTCTTGCAGAACATCCATTCAATCTCTCTAATTCATTTAATTTTTCATTATTCATGACCACTATTCTGTCTCTCTTTGTCTCTTCTTGTATTCTTACACATAGGGGTTGATGTAAAGGTAATAAATTCATCTAACTTGTCATATAACCTTGATCCCCTATTTCCTGTTGTCAGCCAAATTCCCACCTTGACTGAGCCGAGAAGCCCCTGATATCACTACTCACAGCGCCTTTTCTTTTACCTTAGAGGTCATGGGGTCAAACGAGATAGGAGAACACCCCACTTTGATGCCATCATATTTAAAAAGAAAATAAGATATAGGCTTATTAGGGACAGTGATTTTCCATTTAACTGGTAAACTAAACAGAAAATCTGTTTGGTTCTTTATATTTTTCATGCAGAAAACAATGGAATTTACCTTTGCAAAATGGTATTCAGGTTTTTACTGTGTATGTTTTCAGTGAGAAAACGGAATTTCAATTTGTAGATCAAGTTGAAACTGGTATAACAGTTTTTCAGAAACGTAAAAGACCATTTTTTGAAACGGAAAGTCACTGTCTCTATATAGGCCTACATAATACTCTACAGCCCATTCAGATATACATGTAACACCAAGTGATAACACTATTTTGCATTCACCAATATATATGAGCTCATGATATTATGAATTACAAAAATTGAAATACATTAAATGATAATAAAATGAAGAATTTGAAGAAAAAAAATTGGTTTAAACATGCTGATGCATAAGAAGTATTGTTTAAAAGCTGAACTGGATATTCCTATTAATGCATTCTTATTAAAATCAAAATTAACTTTAAATGCAACAAATGCAGTAAAAATGGTTATATTTAAATTTTTCAGAAGTTGTTTTGTATGCTCCATCATAATTTCGAACTCTTATCAAAATTGGACAAGAGCAGCCACCTAATTAAAGATATAAAGCCATCTACATGTAATTCATATAAAATTGAACTGCATTCATTATGAAGTCATTCAAATTTTATTTCAGGGGCGATATCTTTTACTATCTCCCTCTGAGACCTTTGGCTGTATCAAGGAGAATATATTTCCTGCTGCTCTGCTTCCTTATTGCAGCAGAATGGGAGGGACAGATAAGGATATATTATCATATATTACACTTCAAGCACAGCTGGTGTTCTATTTCATGCAGTTTAGGGGGAAATAGCCCTTTGTTTCTTCGCCAAGATTTCCTCCTTTTCCCCCAATTTTATTGCATGAAATCTTGGCTTGCTATCTCCCATGAACATTTCCTCTTTGTTTATTTCCCAAATTTGTCTTTTCTCTTTGTAATTTGTTAGAATTTTGACCCCCTCCCTGCCCCCATCATAATTTTTTTGGTCAGCCTTTATCTCTCTCCCAAGATTTTTGTTCTTCCTTTTGATGAAGCAATAAACTAATCTTTACCCCTTCCTTGTGTTCCATCTCTTTGTCTTGACTTCCCACCCCCCCCCCTCCTTCAAGGTTTCTCCCCCCCCCCCCCATTTTTCCTTTCATTTGAGGGGGGGTCTCGTTTCATATTTTCCTGTATGATTCATACATGTATCCGTTTATCATACATTTTATATCATTGCATGCAACCAAGAACTAAAAGGACATCAATGTAGGCCCTGTTTACACACAAAGACACAACATTGATTGCTCCTTACAATAATCAAACCTAACTCCTATATATGCTTGCTTCCCATTGGTCGAAAATCAAGTTGCGATCAATCGCAATCTTTCTGCAAAGGACCCATGGTGTTCCTCTTTGTCTGCCCAGCATCCTTCCGATATGATGTCTCAAGTTCGAGATCAACGACCTTCCCAAAATAGGTGATTCTAACAGACCTCAACCATTCTGAATTTGAAGGAGAGGATCTGAATTTGTACCATGCAGAACTGTTAAAATAGGGTTTTCATAGTTTTGGAGAATTTACATGCACTCCTATGGGAAATGCAATGCCTGTCTAATTTTGGAGCAAAATCAATCTTATTTTTCAATTGGCGGGGCTGGGAGGTCACTTCTAACTATGAGACAATGCTCAATTTCAAGCTTAGACCAATTTTACCTCTTCTGGATTAATTGATCAAGTAATGAATTGATTGATTTGGAGATCCAAAGTAAACTACATGCTTATTAGCTCAACTCTGTATTTTAATTTGAGCATGGGATGTGATATTTTTAAGAGCTAAATGATGCACCCAAGAGCTGTTCAAAAATTAATGCAAAAGTTCTATATCCATGATGCCCCCCCCCCCCCTTCTCCCCTGGAGTGAGAAATGATTGAGAATTCACTTTTTTGAGTATTAATTCATTCCTAAATCAGTAATCACTGAGTGCATGGAACCTAAATATTTGTTAGTAAAGACGATGCATCAGTTTGTTGAAGTGCAAATGCATAGAGCAACAACAATGGGTGGAAAGTTGCCAATGATTAAAATCATATTTACATGTACCCTCAATATAGAACAAAAGGAGGCCCTTGTTCTTAGTTTGATTTTGATTAATCTTGTATCCTTGATAATCCCCTTGTCATATTTTCCCCCTTGAAATTATCTGTTCTAAATCAGGAAACGGCTTCTGCCAAGTTACAGCCTTTCCCCTAGAGCTCTTTAAAACCAACCAGACACTGTAATATGAATTTATTATTTCTGATAAAATGATAAGCATCATGTTCCAAATACCATCCTGTAGCTATGTTAATAGATAAAGCAGTTGGTTGCTTTTTGGTTTCAACTTTCAATCACATAACATGCCTTGTTAACCTGATAAAATGCTTGTCATCAAGACCTTTGTTCAATTATCTTGACTGTCAAATTTGTGAGAAAAAAATTCTTGCACGTGCTTGTATCTCTGTGCAAAGAGCAAATAATGGCCTTGCATATTGTAGACCCACCTCCCACGTTATGATAGAGGCTCATTAAAAAAAAGACTAGATTTGACTTTTGCTAGCCATTAAGTTTTTGTACTAATGTACATACATGTATCACAATAAAAAAAGTTAAAAAGAGGTGGTGTTTCTTCATACCAATGTATAGGCCTAGATTTTTTTATTTAAGGAAAAAAGTTATTTCAATTTGAAAATGAAGATTAGGTGTATCGCACAGTCAACTTGAATGAAATACATTAAAAGAGGCAAAATATAATTTTGCTTGATTTTCCAATATCAGTCAAATAATCACCAAAGCTGACAAGATGGATTTTTGTGGCCATTCTGCTTGATTTCTTCCTTTAAAAATATAATTGTAAGTCTCTACATTCTGTGTTAAAATTCTTTCTTTGATCAAGTGATAAATATTCTATTCTCTTTTGCGTGGTTCCTTCCTCTTCCTCTTATAAGTTCTATTTTCAGTTTTTGTCCCCTGAGTAAATTTACCTTTGCAATGTGATTCCTCTTTCATATCTCATTTTCAATCATTCTTCATCATGCCATCCATACTATTCCCCTATTCAAATCATGACTGTGATATTAATGAATCTATCCAAATGGTCTGTATGTAAAGACTAATAAATGGAAGGCGGTTAGTTTGGAGGCAAGTAAGTACAAGTTTTGTATGCACAGAACACATGGCCCTTATGACTAATCTATTGTGATTGCTCTATAAAAAGGCGCTTTGAAAGATCAAGATTTCATTCATAACTTTGGCCAGTGAGTGGGAGCCAGGCTTTCGGATACACGTGAAGCATGACTTTACCTTATATTTTCTCCTTTCTGCCCTTCCGCTCTGAATATTTTGGAAACAACCAGGCAGCCTCATCTGCAATCAGCATTGTTCTTTTATTTTTATTTTTCTTTGGTTTTTTTTTATATTGAACGTCTGTTTTGGTATTTTAAAGTCTTGTACTGACTCCTTGCCTGTCTTTCCAGTGAATTCTATTGCCTTTTTCTACTCCATTCTTTTTTCCCCCTGTTAAGTTTTCTAATGAATCTCAAACAAAGCTACAACTACCTGCAAGTAAGTAATCGCCACTGACCTGCAGCAGAAGAAACAAGGCGTTTGATTGGCTGCCTTCCTTCGGCAGTGTAGTTAGCTGGTTGTTTTCCACCAATCATCAACCAGCTTGCTGCAGGGCCCCAGGAAGGAGTCTTGAAATCATCAGAGGGTCAATCAACATCAAGGAGCAGGTCGTCTTCATCTGTGCTAGTTTGAACTAGGGAATCGTTCATCGGTTCCTGTTTGAACCACCATTGCTTGTACATTTTATCCTACAAACTGTAGTACAGTATTTTGTGCGAGGGCGGACATCTTCAAGCAGGAACAACTGTGATGTTCTTGCATACACGTATAGTCCTGCAGGATTCCGTGAATAATCAGCAGCTGGCGCTATGTCAGGAATGCAGTGGAAATGTTCTTATCAAGTTTGAGGAATAAATACAAAATCTAAATATATTGCTATCCACAATCAGTGTGAATACTATTTGCTTTTCTTTTATCTACGCAACACACGTCTTTTTTTTTATTTTTATTTATTTTATTTCCAGGCAAAAGACATCAAGAATAAGTACAAGAAGGAGAAATTACCACCGACTAGTGCCTGAGGATGACTAAAAGAAAAACTAGTTTCTGTTATGAAGCTCTCCTCACTAATCGGGGTTTACAAAATTAAATATACAAAAATAAAATCGGTATAAAATGACAATATAGAAACATTACTTATTAAAACAAAAACCTAACAATAAGGAGTGTTTGTTTTCATGTGTAATTATAATATCCAGTCAATATGGAATGTTCGTATATTTATTTAAACAAACAATTATCAGATATATAGTAAAGCCTGAGGAGGTGGAATTGTATAATATATTGTAAAAACGTAAATGTTACCATATCAGAAAATAAACAATAGACGAACTTGACAATAACTATCATGCTACAAAGTAACACGAAAAGCAAAAATATAGCACCAAAGTTACTGTCAAATACATGTATACCAGGGTTCATATTGGATATCAGATCGGGGTCGTTGCAGAAAACAAGATCTAGTAGGGAATCAGAACGAGTGGGAAAGGATACCAACTGAGACATGCCAAGTATGGAGGTTATGTCTATAATTTCCCTTGTGTTTTTATTCAAATTACGTACATCATCTTCAGAAGTCGTAATCGGTAGCTGGAGATTAAAATCCCCACACAAGAGAATTGCCTTGTAGGAAGAAATATATGGGACAACACGATTGAGAGAGTTTTCAAAAGCTTCATTAAATTGCACCTTAGAAGATGGAGGTCTATAGCACACCCCAATCAGCAATTTTCCTTGAGAATTCGGCATAGCAATTTGAACCCACAGCATTTCGCAATTGGGTATTTCAAAATCTTCCCGACGAGTGGCCTGGTAGTCAGATTTACAAGCAAATAATACTCCACCTCCATTTCGATTTCGATCTTTTCGATAGATTTGATAAGCATCCGTGTCTAAAAGCTCACTATCATGAAAATCTGAGTTTAACCATGTTTCTGTAATGCAAATTATATCCAAGTTTTCAGTTTTAGCCAAGACTTGTAACTCCTGTAGTTTGTTGCCCAAACTACGAGCATTAAGCAGTCGGCAGTTTAGCATAGTCCTATGTGAGTTTACACAATGATCTCTTTCATTGTTGACTGGGGGACCTGGGTTTGACTGTATATCACCACAAGCCAGTAATGCAACTTGAAAAGTTGCAGTGGTATTACTGTAGTAGGGTATACGAGATCGAAAGTGCCTGGTCACATTAATGTTGTCGAAGGTACTTGAATTATGCATAGAACAAGAGTAGTGAGTTTCTTGATTATCTTGTAGTCCAGTACACACAAAAATGGTCAGGATGACAAAAGGAAGAAACTTAAACCACTCCATTGTGAAAGTGAGATAACAATGATCGTGAATGTAATTGTTTGTGTTCACACAGAGGTAATCACTCAGGTAATCCTCTTAAAGGTTGAATGCAGGCTATAGGTTGTGGAGTGCAAAGTAAATGTGCATGGTGAAATTCAAGTATGGCTACCATGTAGCTTTGAGAACAGGAGTCAGAAAACAAAAAGTTGATGGTTCTCCTGAGATAACACATATAAAAGCACAATCCTTGTCCTGCAAGATCCTCAATACTTATTAAAAGGCTTGGTATAAAAATGAACCAACACAAATGTAGGGATCCAGTTAAAACAAGTCCAAATCAGGAGAGTATTCAAAAAGGTTGACTTTCTCTCACAGTCTGGTGTTCATTTAGGCCTGTGTCTACCTGAAAATTTTTATGGACACTTTTTTTCTGCACATGTTTTTTGCTTTATACTGTTCATACTGATATAAGCACTCAGTGTACAGATTCAAAGCAAATTGCTCACCGATTCGACAGAGATGCTGTATTTTTCTTTGTCTGATCAGAAAATCATTCCAGACACACCCTAGAGTGTTGTATCCTTCCAGGTTCCATCTCTTTATTCATGTCTGTTAATTACACTCTTGAGAAGGATATGTTGTAGCGTAGAGGAGATTTGCAATCCTGCATAATAGGCATAAAACATCAGTTCAGTCTTGACAGTATTTCCATGGTTCAGTCAATCCGTTTGTCCTTTATTCATTTTTATTAGAGTAGACGTGTCTGAACATGTCATTGATACATTGGATTTGGGTTGTGTTGTTAGTAGGTAGTCTCCAAGCATAGACTCAAACTTGATGCTTTAACAAATTATGCGATGTCTAGAGTTGAGACTAGACTCTAAACTGTATCAAAGCAGCGGAGTATGATAGTGAATCTACTCTTCAAAATACACTATGCGAAAACCAAAGTTCTATGCTTATAGAATAGGGGGGGGGTTAAGAGGATGATTTATATGTAATATGTAGTTGACATGCCCTTTGTCAGATGTTCTAGAGATTGTGTCAGTAAAAGTCAAAGCTAGACTTGACTCGATGATTTGGAAATGTATTAGGGTCTGCAAAGGCAAACTCTCTGCTTCCCCAACATTACTTTTACCTTGTTTCTTTACCATTCCATTATTCTTTATTTCTTACACTTTCTTTCTTTCTTTCCCTTTCCTTTTCTTTCTTTTCTTTCTTTCTTTCATTCATCCTTTCTTTTTTCTTTCATCCTTTCTTTCTTTGATCACTTGAAAACATTTGGGGGCAGCCCCCCCCCCCTCCCCTTTTAAACCTTGTCTATAAAATCTAAAAGAACTTCCTAGTTCCTCACCATCAGTCCTAGGTTCTATTGAACTTTGAAGTGACTCACTCTTACACAAAATACACGACTGTGAGCATATCAGTAAATACACTGATGATGCATATAAGTTCTAGATTCCCATCATCATGGAAACTGTCCATCTTAAGAGAAATTGTCATTATTTCTGTTGATGATTCATGTTATTTTCCACATGATTATTTGTACGTGACTATTTCGGTCATGCTCAATATATTGAAATGATGACATTATTAGAATTTAATAATGTAAGATGCGGCATCTGAGGAAAATGATGGGGAGTTTCGAAAATAATGCATTAGGGGAAAGTGTTTATTCTTTGACTTTGTGTTTGAATAATTACAAAGAAATAAGTTTGCACTGTGCAGTTGGGAGTAAAATAAATCAGATTTGATTTAAATGGATAGGAAATGAATAAAGAATTGATGAAATATAGTTCTGGTGCGAACAGGTCAGAAATGGCTAGTGTGAAAGTGTCTCTGTGAGGATGACTGGTAATGACATCATAGACTGTAGATATAAACGAGGGATGATTGTGACATCATCATTGAACTATGAAGCCTCGCAGAAGAGATGGGAGTAGTCTGTTTGGAAGAGGGGGGGCATAAGATATCAAAATGTGACTGGTTGGTGATGGTTTGTGTGACGTGGAGCGTTGTGGCCCAGTGGATTAGTCTTCTGACTTTGAAACAGAGGGTCGTGGGTTCGAATCCCAGCCATGGCGTAATTTCCTTCAGCAAGAAACTGATCCACAATGTGCTGCACTCAACCCAGGTGAGGTAAATGGGTACCGGTAGGAAGTAATTCCTTAAAAAGCTGTGTGCGCTATGAACGCCTAGCTTAGCCGGGTAATATAGGAGCGCCTTGAGCACCTAACAAGGTGGATATGTGCACAATATACATACCCTATATTATTATTATTATTATAATACCCATCCCCTTACCCTCAAATGCCCCCCCCCCCCTTTCTCTCCCTTGTTCTCTCCAATCAACCCTGCCTATATCTCCCTCTTTCATTGATCTGCCACCACCACCCCCCCCCCCCCTTGCCCCCGCCCCTTTTCTGCATCTCTCCTGCTCTTTCTCCCACTCTCTGTTTATCCATTTCCAAATTTCTATTAATTTCTATTCATCTATCCATATGTACCTTAATCCCTATATCTGTCTTTTAGTTTTCTCTTTTTATGTACTGTCGGCTAATCTCCTAACATCTGGCTTTTCATATGTGTGAATGTTTGTGCAAGACCAATGACCTATTTCAACCTATCCCACCCCTTTTCTCCCGCATACGATCTTATTTTAAATCCTACATGAAAAGTATTATTCATGTTATTATTCTCATTTGATTGTTATTTATCTCGGGCATAGAGCCGAGCGGATTAGTGAAATCACGATTTAATCATACAATATCTAGAATACAACTTTGTAATTAACATAGTACATCCAATTTGCACAAAAAACAGTTCATTTGTAATGGAAGGAGGTTTGTTTTTTCCCCGTGTATCACTCCCACTGCAAACAAGAGATGAATCATGACCCTAATAATAGCTGATTACATCCCAGTCACTTTACTCTGATCTGCCAACAATGAACAGTATTCAATATCAAATGTCAAGAAGTCGCCCATCCAGACTTGAAATAGTAACGATCAGTCTTCATGTTGTCGTATCTATGCTGTAAATGACCAGCCCCTAATGTCTCAGGATTGTGTTACATTGATAACTCTTTATGTGGGTGGGTTAAACAAAAATTAGCTGATATTAGCAGGTAATTTACAAATGTAATTTTTTGTAAATAGCTATAGCCTCTTTTATTTTTCACAATTTTTTTGGCAATCAATGTTTATTTTATGACGATTATCATAATTCCATCTGTTAAAAGCATTGTATGGTTGCGTTGGTTATGTTTGGGGGGTTTCAGTTTCAAAAAGGGGGGCACACTTCTGTTTTAACAGCATTTTCACATCACAACTTTTCATAATCAAATAGTTAAGGTACAGTAAACCCAGATGATTATCATAATTCAATCTATTAGGAACATTGTGTGGTTATGTTTTGGGGGTTTTCAGTTAATATTTTTAGGTTATTTGATGTTAATGTTTTTATACTCATACTGATCTTCACCTAATTTTTCTATCATTTTTAGCCAAAAATGCTTCTCTTGTGATAGAGGTGATGTGAGGGTAGTTAATAAAAATGGAGGGGGGGTTACCTGTAGCACATGATTGTAGTGTGATGTTTGAGAGAAAAGCAGGTAGCTATAAAATAAGGAGGATCTAGGCCTAATTGTAGAGAAATATGATTGAGGAAGAATAAGGAGAGAATGAAAGTGAAGGTGAAATGCAAAGTGATGCTGGTCTTGCTGGAGATAAAAGATATCTGTAGAAAGAGCGGGGGAGAGAGAGAGAGATGGAGGTCATTCTTGATGGCATCATTGGGTTTTGGTGTCTCTCTATTTCCTTCATTCGACTATGACCCACCCATCCCACTGCATGGTCTGTTTTAACCATCTCGTTCTCGCTCTCATTCATCAGGTTTCATCCACCCACTTTTCCTATCTAGTTTACAGGATACAATCTTGTCCTTGGCGTCCATCTTCTTTACATAAAGCAAGGCTCCACAGTCCACACTAATAACGGGCCACTGCTAATGTTGAGCCTTGCATAAAGCATTCATGACTTGTGAACCCCAACCTGAGACAATCCCCCCCCCTTCTAAATGAAAAAAAAACCCTAATCACTTGTATCACGAAATTATCTCATACAATAACTCCGTGCTTATTTGCCTACTGGTATCCATAGCTACTTCCCATAGGGTCCACCATCCATGTTTCCATTATCTCTTTCACTCCTTGTTTTTTTTTGTCATTTGTTTTTTTTTGTGTGTGCGTGTCTTTTTTAACTTCCACCATACTTCTTAAGTATGGCAATCTGTCTTTAGATAGTTATCCTTCCCCTCTCCCAATGGCGTTACTGCACCTGCACCCCTCTTCCATTTTATTCCTCACCCCTTTCCCGATCATCACCCTCCTTGCTCCAGCCTGTGCCCCCTTCTCAGAAACGTTCATTACCCATATGAATATCTTCCACTCGCCCCTTGTACCTATTATTCCTGTATCACTCCTTTACCCCCACTTCACCCCCAAAATAATCTTTATAATGTTTGTTAGTATCCTCCTGTTCTCTCATTGTCGTCTTTTGATTTGACCTCATTGCAACTTCATTTTTATGTCGAAATATGGGATTATAATCCTTGCTCCAATAGTGTGTATGGCTTAGCGACTTCCACCATCATGGCCTCCTTCAAGCTTTATAATTCTTCATCCTACCTATTCCTTCATCCTATTTATATTTTCATCTCAACTTAAGGTCTTTTACTGATCGGATGTGCCTCTGTCATGTTGAGTCATACATTATAATAGTGATAAATCTGTGTGTGAGTGAGTGGAGTCCATGGCACAGAGGCTAAATTAGGAGAGAAATAATTTGTAGAAGGTGGCATGCATTAGTCACCGAAGATGACTGGGTCTGCATCACTCCAAATCATCTATTTGCTCCAACGATGACTTTAGGATGAGATGGGGATAAATAGGGAGGAGGAAGAAGAGACGGATATTATCTAATCCATTGGGATGGGGTGGTAGTGGATTAAAATGGGGTATTACTAATTATTGGACAGATTGAATGATACAGACTGCGTCACTCCAAATCATCTATTTGCTCCAACGATGACTTTAGGATGAGATGGGGATAAATAGGGAGGAAAAGACGATATAGGATATCTTATCCATTGGGATGGGACGGTGGGGGATTAAAATGGGGGGTATTACTAGTTATTGCACAGTTTGAATGATACAGACTGCATCACTCAAAACATTTATTTGCACTAGCAATGACTGTAGGATGAGATCAGGATGAATGGGTTGTATGTAAAGGGGGAGGGGTGGTCAACATCTCATCCCATATGATAGTGGATTAATATGGGGATGCTGCTAATTGGAAAGTATGATACTACTAGCAGCACCGATTCAAATCCTCTTTTATTTTGCTCCAGCTATGGCTTGGGGACGTGTTTTTTAAGTTGGGAATGCTAATAAATGCATGTAATATGATATATTGTATAGGGGTTAGTATGGCATCTAATGATGAGATGGATGGCATGGTGGATTCCAATATATAGGTCTACCAAAATAATTTCTATTAATACATGTAAGTGACATTTGGATGAATCATGAAAAGGAGAATAGAGTTAAAGCAGCATGGAAAAGTAACTTTAGTTTGTTACATTGATCAATGTTTCTCTCCCCTACTTGAGAGTTAAGACGAGTCACAGTACTGCCCCTTTTTACAAGAGAAATTATTCAGTCCTATTCTCACATGACCCTATTTGACCTCAAAATCTGGCGTTCTGCTCTTTCTCAGAAGCAGAAGTTATTGATTTCCAAGAATTCTTTGAACTTTAACCCTGTGCCAGTATATGACAGCATCTATTCTAGTTCGAGTTGAAGCAAATAGCAAAGGGGCAGATTCTTACATCATATTTGGGGCTTACTACATATTTTGTTTGTTGTACAAGCATTGAATGTACAACAACAATAACACAACAAAAATAATTCTGTATAGGATGGCTGGTGTCCATTAAACCCATTAGTAGAATAGGGAGGTCCTGTATGGTCTAATCAGGAAATTGTATGTGTAGGTCATTATGTTCTGAAAGTTGAATTTAGTTTTCAATATCTTGTAAAAGCAAGTGATATACATTCATGCATTTTATATCATATTCCAGACAGGTTTAAACAGTTATTTGATGATTACATGTAGATAAAGCTGAAGTCATATCTTTTATAACAGTATTCGTTATTGGCACGTTGACACTCGTCCAAATTCTCTCATTTCTTTTTCTTGTTTTCCTAGATAGATGGTGCTGTATAAATGCCTATTATTATTAATCTTCTTCTTTTTTCCTCTTTCTCTCTGTCTCCGTCTACAGGTCTGCCTATATGTCCTATGGAGGTCTCTTGATGAGGTTACAAGGCGATGCTAATAACTTACATGGAGTAGAACTCAACCAGCAAGTCTACCTACTCATTAAGAAACTAGCCTTCTAAGGGGATTTGCATTTCAAGACAATAGTTGACGAGGTGTATAGACGTTTGGTGAAGACCCTTTGGTGTTAACCCATTGGTGTTGGTGTTTGGCTGATCTTTACATCAATAAAGGCAAACTGATTTGTCCATATAACACCAAAACCAACACGGAACTTGAAATCACTTGGTGTATCTTGAAGTTTGGGAGGGGTCAATAAAAGGGTGTAATTTGAGGGGTTGACCCATGAAAAGAAAGACTAATCAACACTTCCACAGAGATTTCTTGATCTCATTAGCTTTAAATTTGGTAAAGGTCTTATACTGTTTTATAATTTTATCCTATTTTAACAGAACACAGATTCTACTTACTTTCTGAACTTACTAGAATAATTGTGTTATTTTGATAATTATGTAAGGATTTAAAGATGGGGGGTTCCCCTTCCGAAAGGGAAAGAAAGTAACAAGCAGCCAATGAAAGTTAAAAATAAAGGAAATCCTCATAAGTCATGACCCTTTAAGATTTTACCTTAATGTTAAAATTGCATATGGAAGGAAAAAAGGCCAAGGATTAGGTTTCAATAAGTTTTTAATATACTACTTCTTTGTTGAGAATTTAAATTATATTTTTGTAAACTGTGTAACCTGTGTTGCATGTCAGCCCATGAAGATGAAATGAAAACAGAATTTGAAACTGAACATTGTTCAGACGTGTTACCTGTAATAAATTGACACCTACAAAAGTAATTGTTGTTCCAGATGCCACATGTAATGACAGGGGGTCTGGAGCTAAAGACTAGGGAAATACTTGTTTGTGTGTTGTCATGGTTCAAATACCTCATTTTCCTCCAAAATAATAGAAGAAATATGATAATAGAATACCTGACGCCCTGGAACAAAAAAAAAGTCTGGTCATGGGAATGTATCACTGGTGGAGAAAATTCAATGAATCCCTCTTTTAATTTCAAAACTATTTCCCACCAAATTAATTTTTTGTTCAAGTATTTGCCTGTTTGCATACCAGAAATGAATATCTGATATAGTTAATGCATTTAAGAATATCAGGGAATTTGATCTCCAATGTCATGTTGTGATAATCATTGCATTTTCTAGCAGCAGATCTTAATCTTTTTGGAAATAATTAGTTTTGGTGTGAAATATTTAGAAAATAAATTACAATTTCATGTTTGGTTCAAATCATCTTTCATTTTGTTCATAGTGTGCATCATGAAAAAAAAAATGTGATATTTGTTATAAATAAACATAATAGAACTAAACATATATATTCCACTTCTGTCAACAAACCTATTCTGATTTTCCCAAATTGTACAATTATTTACTGTCCTGAAACCGTTTGTTGATCATTTCCAAGTACATGAACCATGGAAATAAGTGTCAACCAATTGATTACTGATCTTGTATATAACTATTTGTATATATATTATGTATTAAAAAATGGACACATGTGTTGTCCTAATGTTTCCATTTTTAAATAAAAATTATTGAGAAAATACAATATTGTTATTCTTTGTTTAGTGATATTAAAGTTTAAGAAAAATAAATGAATGGAATGGGATGATGATGATAATTTTGGTGTTGATGATGATGATGATTTTAGTAGTGGTGGTGATGGTGATGGTGGTGATGATGATTTTAGTATTGGTGGTGGTGGTGACGCTGGTGGTGGTGATGATGTGATGATGTTAATAGTTATAATGATGGTGATGATGAAATGATATGGGGGGTTGGTATAAAGATGATGAATGGCGATGATGCTCATGAGGGTGACAATCGCAGTGATTAGAGATAAAGGTGCAGGGAATTAGATGATGATAGTGCTAGTAATGAATTTACTGATTGTGATATGTTGGATATCATTCTGGTAAAGAAGTGTGAATGCCAATTAGGGTAGTGATGAAATGATTGTTTAGACTTTGGGTGTCAATTATGATAATGGTGATGATGATGATCAATGATGAAGATGACGATGATGATGATGATGATGTTGATGATGATGATGATGATGATGATGATGATGATGATGATGATGATGATGGAAGGGGTAGTGGTGGTGGTGACTGCCTGACCAAGTAGATTTCACTTGGTCTGACTGATTGAAGTGGTTACAATGAGGATGGTCGCCGATGAGTTGGTACTATTCATGTCCAATTATTTAAAACAAACTTGACTCGGGTGCATGTAGAATTGAAATACATAGAAATTGGAATATTTTCCATTGTGTAAAACAAGCTGGATCCATTCTACTATAATTTAAAATACAAAAGATGAAGAGGAGAAAAAAAATAATTTTCTCATACAAAATGAAATTTCGAACATTCCTTTAACCCCTCCAATAATGTAAAACATGGTTTTGGAACCTGAAAAAAAAAAAACTCCACGAATACAGCTTATCATTGGAATGATGATTATAAATCTATGACAACGTTATAATTGAAATGTACACTCAAAATATTAAGTTGCATAATCGTTTGGGTCATTACATCCGGGCATAGTATTGTATGTCATGGGATGGGACAGCAAAGGTCACCTCCCCAATCAGTTTTAGATTCTGAAAGTAAAAATGGGTACTGTCGATGTACAAGCGAGCGAACGAGTTTTCCTTAACCTATGATTTCTACCCCCCCCCAAAAAAAAAAATAGACACAGCAGACAACAAAATAGATTACCCCCCCCCCCCCCGCCAAATTGCCTCTGTGTGTTACATGTTCAGTTTCCAACGAATTATTTAGCAGATATTCCAAATATTTTTGGATCTTTTCCATTCTTTTAATTCTAAGTTGATCGGGAAGCGTTTGGGGGTGCAAAGACACCCCGCCCCATCGGCACAATACAGGTTCCCGTGCAATAAATAGTTGATTAATGAAGTATATCTTTAATCAATGAAATTCAAATCGTAAATTAAAAAGGTTTGAACAATGAAAAAGAATACTAATGGTGTCAAGCTCTTTATGCCTACTCACTATATCATAACCCTGGTGTATAACAGTGGTATAGTATAAAATAAAGAGATACTGATAGGCAGCTCGAGCTAAAGCCGGGGTAATAATAATAATGACATGCGCCTCGGAATAGAATATTTCTAGATAGATGGCGCTATATAAATGCCTATTAATATCGTTGTTATTATTATTATTATCATTATTATTATTATATATATGTCCTTCTTCTTAACATGTGATATACCTGAGAAGTAGATATCAAGCGTTTTGTCTCAGCAAAGTGTATATAAGATGTTTACATTTCAAACTAAAATCAAACTAAAAAACAAATCATTCAGGGTATGAATATACACATGTATAGTATAATTGCATTGCCGGGGACCTGCAAAATCATAACTCCCCCAGGAATGAACTTCATTGAAACTTTCAGCTTTCAGTTCAGTTCTTTAGTTATGAGATTTGTTTATAATTATATATAGATTAATAATACGATGAGCGTTGTCATTCGAGCTCAACACTGTTAAGGAAATGCTGCAGCTGAGGAAATATTTATATATCTCCAAGATAGAAAGCGACTACAGATAAAATGTACTTCATCAACCGCAAGAGAAGTAACGATAGGAATTTTTTCCCGCCAATATACTTTCGGTTTCACTTTTGCCCAACGCCGTTGTACAAGAGAGGCAAACAAAACAACATGTATATACACCCAGACCTAGTCGACCAACCCACCAAATTCTATGTACTTCAAAGTGGGTGGACTGTTGCAAATGATATTATGTTTACAGTTTCGATACTTGTATTATACCAAGCGCAGCTAATTGTAATGGATTATTATTTGGAAATGCGCGGGAATTCTGAGAGATGACAAATTAATACACAACTAATTAACACATTCAAGAAGGTTGATTTATGAGACAGTGATACTTGTTTCGGGACAATTTATAACATATACATTTCTTTTATTTTCTAGCAAACAAAAGTAAAACATGATTTAATTACAGCCTCGTAGACATGAAAGAGATTCAGTAAAATTATATCAAGGCAAAGAGTATTTAATTTCAGTAAAACTATACCCCCCCCCCCCCCTTCTTGTGATTTCTTCTGCCATTGCGTTTTCCAGTCAGTGTCGGCACCATGGTATGGAAGCATTTGCTCCCCCCCCCGATATTTTTATTTTAAAAAATAAAGCAATAATTCGCCCTTACCCCATCAATTTTTCCTCCACCTACCCCACCCCCCCCCCCGTTTAAAAATACCGGTATCACCATGCACTGGTTCCATGCAAGCGCGCGAGAATATAGGAGTTTAAGGATGTGATACAGGGGCGGTGCTACTGAGAGTAGAAAAAAAAGAGGTAATTGGCGACCGCTTCCTATGCTTTTTTATGGTGTAAAAACAATTGGAGGAAGGGGGGAAATGAGAAAGAATATGCAATATAGAGGCCCCCCCCCTCCGTTATTCAATTGAGAAAGAATCGGGCCACCTTGAGCTCCCCTATCAAAATATGACTGTATTATAAAATAAAATTTAAAAAGAGGGCTATTTAACCTGAACACTGAGGGGACATTACAGGCGCGTATCCTGTTTGCACACCGGGGACCCGACCTAATTTTGGCGCCCCTGTGAACTTTTCGGAAAATGCACCCCCCCCCCCCCCCTGCAAAGGCATTGCGTATCTTATTTCATAATCACGTGAGAAAAGACAATCGAATGCCACTCTTGTAATCATGAAATAGACATCCATGAATACGTTGTAATACAACTTTTTGAAAAAGAATAAATGCGAAAGCATATAATTTTAAGCACTTTGGGGTTTCAATTTAGTTTAACTTCTCATCAGAATAGTAGGCCCTACTGAAATTATGTGAGCGGGATCGAGCTGTAATTTCTTTACCAGGGGCGGGTCCAGCTTTAACCAATAGGGGGGATATTTTCATCTATATGTTTCCCGATCGGACATTCTATATAAGCACTTTTTGCAAACGTGAACATAATGGGTATACGGAGATCTAAACAATATTGATGCAAACACGAAACGCGAGCTGAAAATTTTTGATATTCTGATCTAAAATCTGGACATTCTAGGCAATATTTTGACAAATCATTTTATGCGAGCGCAAAGCGCGAGCTTAAAATTTTTCTATTCCGACCCAAAATTTGACATTTTAAGCACTTTTTGTAACTATGAACAGGGTGGGTATTTATCTAAATAATTGATGCGAGCGCAAAGCGCGAGCTGATAATTTTGATATTCTGATCTAAAATTTTGGCATTCTAAGCAACAGGATATGTATCTAACAAAACGTTTTATGCGAGCGCAAAGCGCGAACTTGAAATTTTTGATATTCCGACCCAAAGCTGGACATTCTAAGCACTTTATCCAATCATGAACAGGATCGTCACATTATCTATCTCAACATTTTATGCGAGCGCGAAGCACGACTGATAATTTTTTTTAATAATCCGACCAAAAACTGGACATTGTAAGCATTTTTGTAACCATGAACAGGATTGTTATAAATTTAAAAGATTGTGCGAGCGCGAAGCGCCAGCTGAAACAATTATATTTTTACCTAAAATTTTGACATTCTAAGCGTAATCATGAACAGGATGGTCATCTAACTTAGCAATTGATGAGAGCGCGAAGCGCGAGCTGAAAAAAGTTATAGATTCTGCCTTAAAATTTTGACATCCTAAGCACTTTCTGTAATCATGAAAATTTTTGATATTCTGACCTATTTTGTGTTTTTTTTTTCATTCTAGGCAACAGAATAGGTATCTAAAAAAAAAGATTGCGAGCGCAAAGCACGAGCTTAAAATGTTTTATCTTTCGACCCAAAGTGGGACATTCTAAGAACTTTATCTAACCACGAACAGGATCGTCACCTTACTAATCAATTGATACGAGCGCGAAGAGCGAGATGAACATTGTTGATATTCTGACCTAAAGTTGGGACTTTTTAAGCACTTTTGATAATCATGAACAAGATGAGCATCTAACTTAAAGCATGATGCGGTTGGACATGAATTTGGCGCCCCCCCCCCCTCGCTAGGTTGGACATGAATTTGGCGCCCCAGGACAAACATCAAATTGGCGCTCCAAGGTCCGATATGATCGTCATCTCATCTATCTCAACATGATATGCGAGCGGGAAGCGCGAGCTGATGATTTTGATGATCTGACCTAAAATTTTGACATTCTAAGCAACAGGATAGGTATCTAACGAATCGTTTCATGCCAGCGCAAAGCGCGAGCTTAGATCGAACTTCAATTTCATTTGGCGCCCCCTATGTCGACATCACTACGGTGCCCCTAGGTCAGATAATCCCCCCCCTCGTATGGCACATTTCGTCATCGTCGCCTTGTCGAATCATCGTTCGGTGCGGCGGTCCATCATCGCTGCCCTCAAGTAATATATCATCCCCGTGCCCCCCCCCCTCTTATCAATTCTCCCTATTCGATCTAAATTCGTTGCCCCTGGTCCATCAATTTGGCGCGCCCTATGTCGAAGATCAATTCTGTGCCCCTAAGTAATTCATTCATCAATCCGTGCCCCCCCCCTCTTTTTTCCCTTTCTTTCTTTCCCCCTTTTTGCTTTTATCTTGTCTTCCTCCTTTTTTTCTCCCCTTTTCTTTCCCTCTCTTGGCTCCCCGTTTTTTGCCTACACGGCGGTTCCCGGGCCCCGAAAGCCCACCCCACCCCCCCCCCCCGAACGTGCATGCATTAATCAACAAAGAGAGAGGGAGTGATGGTAGAACAGAGAAAATTTAACTTGTCTATCTTTATTGAGAGACAAGTTGGATGTGCGAAATACCTGCAGAATAATTTTATTATTGAATAAAATGATTATTCCGTGAAGACCATGTATCCAATGTCAGGTTTTCACTTTATCCTTAGTCTTTAGCTTAAATCTGAAGGTAAAAAAATATTAATGAAATATACTTTTTAGTAGGTTGACATGATTACAAAGATGAGATCATACATGGGTCGAGTTTTCTGTAAAGATTCAGTTGTTTTATGGGGGGATGAATAAAAATGAGATAGAATAATAAAAAAGATAAATATAAGAAATATCAATGATAAGAAGAAAAAATAGGAAAGAGGGCGAAGAAGACGAAGAAGACAAAGAAGTAGAAGAAGAAGGAGGAAGAGAACAAGAAGATATCGATATGTATGATATGTATATGAATTTACTTGTAATACCCCCCCCCCACAAAAAAAAATCTACTTATTTCAATTCTTCATTCTACCCTAATACTTTGTTTTCTCTCTTTAGCTCTCTTTTATTTCACATTCAATTCTTCTGAATGTTAAGTCACAAGAGGGAGCTATGCAATAATGATTAAACTGCAAGTATTATTTCACATCTATGGGAATATTCTTTTATAAATGACAACACTCTGGACAGCAAGTCAGAAAATGAAAAAATAAATGCATATAAACAATATTTTTTATTTTCAGACAGTCATAAATATACAATTACGTATTTACATACTTTATTTTGTACAAAGTAAAATATATTAGATCTACAAATTAATATCTAATTAATTCCACATGTTAAAATAGAAGCTTTTGTTGTGAGATTGAGTCAGCAAACAAAGCTTCTTTGCAATGCCTACGGGCAGAAGTGTATACTCTAGACTTTTAGAATCACCAAAAACAAGAGTAAAATTATGGTTGGCAACCAATTTCAGCTTCGACTTTGCTCATTTCTAATAATAATAATAATAAATATAGGATATTTATATTGCGCACATATCCACCTTGTTAGGTGCTCAAGGCGCTCCTATATTACCCGGCTAAGCTAGGCGTTCATAGCGCACACAGGTTCTTAAGGAATTACTTCCTACCGGTACCCATTTACCTCACCTGGGTTGAGTGCAGCACATTGTGGATCAGTTTCTTGCTGAAGGAAATTACGCCATGGCTGGAATTCGAACCCACGACCCTCTGTTTCAAAGTCCAAAGACTAATCCACTGGGCCACAACGCTCCACTGGTCTTCTACTGGTCTTCCTAAACAATAAGCATTTACTCAAAGGCTTCACCAGAAGAAATTTGACATAAATTTAATGGACTAAAATTTATTTTCTGTGTGGCTCGCTCTCTTGAGTTCGAACATACTTGGATTGATATTCACTTCAGCTATAAAGCCCAAATCGTTATTATACTAAGGAATAATTAGCTACTACTGGCAAATTTACCAATTTGCCAATAAGACACAATTCAAATGAGACTACATGACCCATATTCTGAACCCTTGTTAATTCAAACTCTGTTGGGTTTAACTATGGAAAGCCAATCGAATAACAAATCTCTAACATTACAGGTTTGATTTCTGAGCTCATCTTCCACCCTAATCAATCATAAGTTTCTGGGAATTCTCCACTATTATAGCATGATGAAAAGCATAGTGAACATAAGAAACATGTAATGTTAACAAAATTTTGACATATTTTGGTTTCCCATAATTTCAGCAAAGTTAGACCATGGTCTAAGTTTAACTGGTCTTCAGAATCCGGGCCAAAGGGCCTAGCCCAAATTTAGAAAGCTCATCTGGAACTTAGACCAGGGGCCTGTTGCATAAAACTTTTTACCTGAGAAAACTTTTGTAAAAACTGAAAACTAAGGTAAGTGTGATTTCTGCCATTGACTTTAAGACAGGGAAAAAACTCTGGTAAAAACAACCCGAGTTTTCTCAGGTAAATAGTTTTAAGCAACGGGCCCCAAATGGGTTTTGATAAAGTTAACATAAACCTCATATTTCACTAATCAAGACAAGGTCCATATCAAAGTTCGTATTGTCAAAGCACAAGGTTTTTCTGGCTCCTTTCCTCAAGGGTTTTGTCAAACTGGTCAAGTTCATCCATTGCATTCATGGCTTCATCATCAAGGATCTCATAGTCACTGCAATCATAATAAGAAATGAGATTATCGCTACAACCAATAACATTATCATTCAAGTATGAAAGTTTCCGGAAATGAATAAATCAATTTCAATATCACTGTAGATGAAGACAGAACATTTCGCATCACATATTGTATGGCATATATGCCAAACAAATTTTAGAAATGATCTCAAAATTAATTCAGATCATTTCTAAAATTTGTTTGACATCCATGCCATATAAAATCTAAATGATTAAAGTAGAATGTTGATTTCCAACAGTTTGTTTATAATGTTGCTTTACATTTTTGATAAAGAAGGGTGAAAGTATGGTAGGAAAAGCAGTATATGATTTAATATATGTAAACTCCTGAAACATCTTTTCATTTTCAAGAACCACAGGAAGGCATAACTTAAATATTCGAATACACATCAGCTGTTTGTAATTAATACGAGTGACTTTACAAACAAATGGTGATTCCTTGTGTCCTAAATCACTATCAATGAAAATTATACATATCATTTTCCGAAGTCACTTGTAACTTACCAACGGCTTTATGAAAGGTTTGTGGGTAGTTTCATGCATCAAAAATCATTTTTGATTGACAATAAAAATATCCTATGATTTCTATTACTTATTTCTTACATGTACCTTTAATTTTGACATTCTATTTTGCCTACAAAGGTTTGGAAAATCAATACAATTAAAAATCATGTGAACAGACATTCATCTGTCATAATTTTAAAAAGTTAACTTTAGAACAATGCATAGACAAGAGAGATAAGAAAAAAATGCATGAATTAAAGAACAATGCCATTTGCAATGTGTGTGTGTGTTGTTTTTTGTTTTTTGCTGAGATAAGGTGTGTAACTCTACCCTACCCCAATAATTCCTTGCATATCTTGAAGAGGAAAAATTAAAATTTTGTTTGAGTGATATCATGAAGGAGAAAACTTACTCTTCTGGTACAAGGGGCTTCCTTGTTCTATGGGAAATCTTCTCTTTCTGAAAACAGCAAACACACAAAAAAATCATGAGTTTGTTGATAAGTTTTCAATGTTATCATGGATTTATTCAAGCCACGATTCCTCAAAAGCATAGAGATTTCTGTTAAAGGGGAAGTTCACCCTGACAAAAGTTCATTGTAAAAATAGCAGAAAAGATAATGAAAAATATTGCCAAAGGTTTGAGGAAAATTCATCAAATAATTAAAAAGTTATTAGAATTTCAATTATTTGATTTGTGACGTCACATGCGAGCAGCATTCCTACATAGCGAATGGTAAAAAATCATTGAAATGTCATTTTCTCAGAAAATTGAAAATATTTTTACTGTACCTTTTTTTTATATCAATAGAAAAATCATTTCACACCCGATCATGAATAGAAAACAAAATTAAGTCATCAGGAACCATATAAAATTTGAAATTCATGCGTTTTATATCACATAACACATGGGGCAGCTGCTCGTTTATGATGTCACAAATCCAAAACTTTGAACTTAAATAACTTTCTTACTCTTTAATGGATTTTCCTCCAACCTTCACCAATATTTTTTACTATTTTTTCTGCTATTTTTACAACAAAGTTTTCTTCAGGGTGAACTTCCCCTTTAAATACTAGTACTCAAACAAATCAGATAGAGGATCATGTAGTATAAATTCAATTCAATATCTATTCAACCAAATTCAATTCAATATCTATTCAACCAAATTCAATTCAATATCTATTCAACCAATGAAAACATACAGAATACAAAACAGACTTAAAATAATTTTTTATGGAGTATTCAGACAAGACTTTGCTTGAACATTCCTTCAATATCTTAGGGTCGATAATTTGACTTTATTTCCAACTTATTATACGCATTTCACTATTTTTTTTCTCAAAAACATTGATCTGCTTACTACAATGACTCTGTGTTTTTTCTGATCAAATTTTTACGAAACATGCAGTATTTTAACATTTTTGTATTTTATGGTATAGAAAAGTATATAAAACAAATCTGAAAGAGAAGAAAGTTATAAAAAGGTGGTCATCTTTTACTTTATTACATTAAGTATCTCAGATATCGTTCTAAAAAATATATTATACATATATATATTTTTTGTATGGATTTTTTTTCCTTTGCACTTAGATTTTTCTTTTTTATAAAAATGTTACAATTTCATGGAATATTGTATATATTTAGATTTTGTGTCATATGGCCTAATATACAGTCTGAATTATTTAATTATGTATTGTTGAAAAATATGTATTATAGTGGTTTCAATAAAGGGTTAAATAGAAAAAATAAAAAAAATTAACAAAATCCTGCAATCATCCAATTCCTACCTACCTCTTTTCTTTCAGCTTGTCTTTTCTGATGAATCATTCTTGTCTCTTGCCTCTTCATAGCCTTAACAAAAAACAAGTTATAAGACAAAAGGTTACGCATAACTTGCCAGCTGGTGCAGTTGTTCAAATAATTTTGGAAGAAAAATTAAGCCCATATACAAAACTAAGCTAATGTACAAAGCAAGAAGGAAATCATTATTTCATGCATGTTTCAACATGCCCCCAGAATCATATTTTTTGTTTGAAATAAAGGATCAAGTCCAAACATTTGTTTTAATTGGTCCTGGTGGGTGTTTCATAAAGCTTTTTGTACATTTATGCACAACTTTACGCAAGACTGAGACATGTTCTTAGGTCATAAATCAATCATACAGGGATATCACATAGCACAAGAAATGATCACCAATCGTGCGTAAAGTCACTTGTATCTTACGAACAGCTTTATGAAACACCTACCTGCTTATTCAATAGTAATAATAATATTAATAATAATAGGCATTTCTATTTGGAGGCGCCCTATTATTAAAATGTGAAAATATAGAATAGGAATTAATGGTCAAGGGATTTATCATGGCTATTTACTAAAGTGAAAAAATGTCAAGTGTGCCAATTACTTAATGATTGCAAATACATGTTCATTAGAGACACAAAGCTTTGTACTCATCATTGAAGAACATCTTTAAAGTTGATTGCATTGACTACAACGTACTATTCAATGTGTCTGATCAATCGCTTACCTCTGTGTTACGGGACAGGTTTCAATTTTTTTGGGGTGGCAGCACTAATAAGGGTTTGTCTTTCCAGCTGCCTCCCCATTCTTATTAAGCACCTCTTTTCTAATGTATTTTCCAGATTATGATAAAGATTGCATTTTTTAGATTTTCCTAGCATCAGTTCTTTGTGATCCGAACTCACCAGTTTTGTTAAATTTTCACTTTCTTCATAGACCATCTGTGCATGGGCTTTACCAAGGAACGCTCTCAACTCTGTGACAAAAGAAAAAGATTGTAACTCTCACAAGGAGAACTCCTTTACAATAAAATACTTTTAAAAAGCAAATAAAAGAAAAAATTAACTTAGAGGTATTTTTGCAATAAGTACATGGAGACTGAGGAAAAGTGGCAAGGAAGAAAATGGGGTGGTGGATTGGGGGGGGGGCGGGCTTATCAGAGCAGCAACTGAAGTACATGTTTCTGTTTCTGGTAACTCCCGTAGGAACTCGGCAGGACAGCATTTTGCTGGTAAACGCCAAGCCGATATACAACCAATTACCCATGAAACATTTTACCTCTAGGTAAATCAGTCATAGTGGCTGACGTTATAGACGACAGATATCACTCTCGGGCCTTTTTATCAAAGTGGAGACAATGGCAGAGTTGGGATTCGAACTCACAACCTTGCGATTATAAGACCAATGCTCTAACCACTGGACCACACGACCCGGAACTGGTCTAAATATTTTATTTTTTGGGGCAGAAAATCTACTATTGCTCTCAATGCTCTGGACTGTTTGATAAATATACTGGGTTATTACAAGGGTTGCAAAGCAAAATTTGTATCTACATCACTCGATGATATATTCATTTCAATGTATTTCTGAAATTATCACCATTCTTTCTTGTCCTTTTGGTGATCTCAGTGTACTACAGAATTTTCTTCAAAATTGATGTTACAGGTCTTTGAAAGATTTTGTCTTTGTAAAACTTACTTGGGTCATCTTGTTCTGGTGCGTGAGCATAATTTGGATCTATTGGAAGAAAGTGATAACGAAATGTAAGATATATTGAAAATTAAATTGAATAAATATCATGGAATGAACATTGATAATAAAATCAGCAGCAAAATTGACCACTTGAACATTTGAATACATAAAAATGGCCTGACGAGTCACTAACATTAAGTCTTCATGATACCGCACTTCACATGCGGGTTGGACCCAACGATCTCTGAACCTAGCAGAGGGATGACAACAGAGAGAGGTATGCATGATCGGTTCATCACGGACGGACATTTGATAGATTTTGAAAGTTTTGAAGGCTTGTAACAAATTAGGAATAAGATGAACAAGGTTCCTTTGTGTTTTATAGTGAAGGGTAGGACAAAGTATGCTGAATGATGAAAAAAGTTTGTTGCCATGGTTACCTACAAACATAGGTATCCACTAAATGTGCCATATCACGGACGGACATGATAGAAATGTGGTTTTTAGAATTTTTGTACATTTTTATTGTTTCTATCTAAACAGCTTAACATTGACCAATAATTGTTAATGCAACTAACACTCAGGTATGTTAGCTTCTATGTTCACCACATTGAATTCTTAATCAATATCAAACTTCTGAGAGAATTGCAAATATTTTCCATCACGGACGGACATCTCGGATGGACATCACGGACGGACACAATCAAAATACATTGGAAGTACCCTGTAACAAGTTCTTAATACTTTTTTGGGGGAACAAATGCTATTGTATTGATGATTTGTACATATTTTAATATTATTAAACAGTATTAGTTGCACAATCAAGTTGTTACAACTTCAATCAAGTTGCTGCAACTTGATTTAAAGTGATTGGTTAACATTGGTTTGACTTTTAAAAAATCTGAGCTAGAAGGTCACACTTGTCACCTGTGTCTGTGATATGTTCCAAAAATGAAGCCCAGAAAAAATTGCGTTCGAAAATAATTATTTAGTGCTTCAAAAATTGAAATATAAAGTGACTGGAAACACCATCTTAATTTCATCCATACACTTATGTGTACTATTTAGGTGTCTATAAGACGCCTATTTACAAAATCGGGGTTTGCCTTGTAGTTTTAGCTTTTCATTCTCAATAATGGTTGTTATCAGGGTTTATATGCACTTGTACACATGTTTCATCTTGGTTTGAGAATTTTTTAAATCGGCTGCTCACAAAGTTAAACAATACCTTTAAGATGTAGCAACTTGATTTCTATGCAAGACGCACAGTATAATCTAGACATATGATTGCTCTAAACACAGTTCTTGTCAAAATCGAATGTAAAGAATATTGTCTTTTTAAATTGTAGAATACTCGTACATGTAGGATCCAAATCAACAGCTAGTTGATCAATAGGTGGTTTCAAACCGCCTCGATCACAAGAATCCCAGTTAAATTACGAAAAATTTTTAAGGCTAAAAAATACCCGTTAATTATTCCTGCATTCACACCGCCCCGAAACACATCCTTCGGGATAAGTTCCCGAAGTTACGAGCATTCGCAGTGTGGTCTGATAAGCAGGCAAGGCGGGAGATTCAAAATCACTTGCCCAGCAGCCACCCACGCCGCCGCACCCAACGACACACTGGGATAAAAGTTTCCGTAAAACGCTTTCACATTGCCAAAAAACCTGCGACCTTGGAAAAATCCCCACGAAAGTTCTTGTAATTTCGCCAAGTACCTACTATTTAGCGGGGTATTTTCTTTCGGGGAAATTACGCGTAGTTTACTTTCACATTATTAAAATACCTGGTATTTTCTGATCGGGGTAAATTTCCCGATCAGAGAATACCTGGAACTGGCGAACTTCGAGGCGGTCTGAAACCACCTATTGATCATGTTGATACAAGTATTTTTATGATCATGATGATTTTTAGGCATTAATTTTCCAGTAGCAAAGATGTTTTTTTTTAATCCAAAAACTAAATCGAAAAGATGAACAGGTCGTTGATCCTTATGCTTGTTTGTTGGATCAACACTTGTCAGGGGCTCTCTTTGAATCTTTTGCACATATCAAAGTAGAGACACCCCATAATATCAACAGCCCTCATGTATTTAGGCCCGGACCGAATCCAAAATTGAAATTGATACACCAACCCTAAGTTTATTAAAACTTCTAAACACTGCAGTGCAAGCTTTATTAATTTTCACAGTTTACCAGATAAGCGATTTGCTTAAAATTAGCTCCAAAATGGACTTTGAAAAAAGGTATTCATGTAATTTTCACGAGCCTCAAGACTGTGATGTCATGTTCTGTTATCATTGTGAATCCATAGGTTTGTGAATAGAAAAATCGATGATTTTTCTACTTATGTACTTTCTTCTTCTCCATCACTTTCTGCAAGCTTGAATTGATGAAATCTACAGCTTTGGACTTGTACTTCCCATGTTTTATTTCCTGCTTTTTGGCATATACATGTACATGCAGCTTTCCAACTCTATCTGCATTCCAATAATGTTTAACAATTTTTCCTGACAACAATATAGCCCCAATAACGGCCAAACAAAGATATCACAAAAAATTGTGAAGAGTTGTAGGTTTATTCCATTTGAGTTCTGAATAATTCTCAGAGATACTTTTCACAGCAATTAGAAGCTAAAATTAAATTCATAATCTGCTCAGCAAAGTTTCTCATTTGCATATATGAATCTTTCCACAGTATTTCACTCGTCTGTCCGTGATGAAATTAATGTCCGTCCGTGATCATTTTATATGCATAAAATGTATGGATTTTTATAGCTATGTTCAAATAAAATGATGTACAGTGTCCAGTGAAATACTTCTACACACTTTTTTTTTGTTTCTATTCTGATAAAGAATAAAAAGCTGAATCCATAGAAATTATCCTAATAAAAATGATCACGGACGGACATTAATTTCATCACGGACGGACAGAAATGTTAACATCCACAAGAAAAGTTTACTTCCCATATTTTTTTCCTACTAATTTATGTTTGATGATAGAGTAATGTTCAGAGTGCAAGACTATTAAAAAAAAATTGGAGTACCTTTGAAAACAATAAAACTAGAGTGAATTGAATTTGAGTGAATTAACTTTGTCCGTCCGTGATGAAATTAATGTCCGTCCGTGATCATTTTTGATTGACTTTATGATATGGATAAAATGTATGGATTTCAGCTATGTTCAAATAAAATGATGTACTGTGTTTAGAGAGATACCTCTACACCTTTTTATTTTTTATTTCTATTCTGATAAAGAATAAAAAAACTTTTCATCTTTTTTTCCATCACGGACGGAAATTTCTAAATGGAAATGTTAACACCTACCAAAAAAAATTACTTCCCAATATTTTTTTTCTACTATATTATGTCTGATAATAGAGTAATGTTCAGAGTGCAAGAACATTCAAACCAAATTACAGTAACTTTAAAAACAATAAAACTAGAGTGAATTTAATTTGAGTACAAATGTCCGTCCGTGATGAGAGGTAGCAGCACCCCCATGAATAAAATGGACTATTCCGGTACTTTCGGAATCATCAATCTTCATGAAACTAAGTTTTTTGAAAACTGAGATATCAAAGATCATTTTAAAAGCAAATTTGATAGAAGTACCTTAAAAAAAAAATTTCACCTCAATGCGAACCCTTAACCGATCATGCTCAGGTATGCCAATGCTGTACACAGCACACAATTTCAAAAATCATTAAAATATCACTTTTGTAACCAAAAATACTAATTTCCGTACAGTTGTAATTTATTTTTCATTAGTAACTTGGGGGTAGTTTTTGTATTCACCAGAGCGCTCGAAAACTTGAATTTTTGGCATGTTTTTGTGTACGCCCTCTATTGGTGGAAAGTAACTAATATGGCAAGACAATTGTAGTTTTTCAAGACAATAGATCTCTATTTTTAAGAAAAATTAATTCAAAGAATCAAAATTACTTAAGAGCAAAGTTATATGATGAATAGCTGTAAAGGTACGATAATACGCCAGTGGCGACTGTACAGTGTACCACTTATTCAATGAACAAGGTTATAATATAACCTTGTTCTCAGTTATATCTCCATGTGTGGCAAAATAAGGGTGGCAATGTTTGGCTTATTTTCTCTTTTTGTTTGGGGCAAATGCCTGATTTTTTTACACTGACAGTTTCCATTACACCTATTATTCATACAACTTGGCTCTTATTTAAATTTGACACTTTAAATAATTTTTTTCTTAATTAAAAATAGAGATCAAAAAATGAAAAATTTCTTGCCATATTACTTTCCACCAATAGGTAAATATGCCCAAAATTCAAGTTTTTGAGCGCTCTAGTGAATACAAAAATTATTCCCAAGTTACTAATGTAAAATAAATTGCAACTGTATGGAAATTAGTAATTTTGGTCACAAAAGTGATATTTTAATGATTTCTTTAAAGTGTGTGCTCTGTACAACATTGGCATACCATAGTCCTACCTGAAGATTCCCCACAGGCAGGATGGAAGCACTCATTCAATGAACAAGGTTATAATATAACCTTGTTCTCAGTTATATCTCCATGTGTGACAAAATAAAGGTGGCAATGTTTGGCTTATTTTCTCTTTTTCTTTGGGGCAAATGCTTGATTTTTTTACACTGACAGTTTCCATTAGACCTGTTAATTCATACCGCTTGGCTCTTATTTAAATTTGATTCTTTATATCATTTTTTCTTAATTAAAAATAGAGATAAAAAAATGAAAATTTTCTTGCCATATTACTTTCCACCAATAGAGGGCGTACACAAAAATATGCCCAAAATTCAAGTTTTTGAGCGCTCTGGTGAATACAAAAATTATTCCCACATTACTAATGATAAATAAATTAGAACTATATGGAAATTAGTAGTTTTGGTCACAAAAGTGATATTTTAATGATTTTTTAAAGTGTGTGTGCTTTATACAGCATTGGCATACCAATACCATGGCATACATTGTAGTCCTACCTGTAGATTCTCCACAGACCACAGGCCAGATGGTAGCAGTGGATGGAAGCAGTGAACAAGTGCAGTGTACCAGACTGGAAAGAGGAAGAATGGTCAATGCCATGGCACCTGACAGTGTAAAAAATCAAGCATTTGTCCCAAAGAAAAAGAGAAAAAAATCCAAACATTGCCAACCTTATTTCACCACACTACCACAGGGAAGAGAAACAGAGAACAAACAAGGTTATATCATAACCTTGTTCATAGAATGAGTGCCCTAGGCCTAGCCTCACCCACTCACACATTGTACGAGGTTAGTATGTACTAACCTCGTACAACAGACCGTGTTTGACCCTGGATTTCGAAGTAGTCGGCAAACATCGCTTCATAGCTGAAGTAATATTTGCCGAAGCTCCTTCTCGCTACGCACCGGGGCTCTTGCCGGTAAGTAGCAAGAGTTTGTTGAATGTAAAAGAATAATAAAATAATAATCCGATAAAAAAAGCACATTTTGCTTACCTCGGCCTCGAAAGTGACTTCGCTTGTCTCTTCCACGGAAATACAAGGAAGCCCGTTGGTGGCGCTAATAATTTCACAACCTTGATTCAGCTCCTCGGTAATTTTATAACTGTATCTAAATTCTTTGAATGCGCAATCCTCATGATTAATTTACTAATTATGGGCACCAATTAATGAAATGCCTTCAAAAAACATAATTAATGATTATTATTGGTGATGATAACACTCATTTGCATTAATTTAAAAAGATGACTGATAAAAAAAAAATGAAAATAATATACGTGCCTGGAAAGAAACCAGCAGTACAAGCTTTGACGAACGTCAATAATACGTATACGGTATACCAAAGTCTATACAATGAAAAGATTGGACACTTCACGGACTTTGCGTAATGCCTTGCGTCGATATGCGTGTAAAATAGTGTAGGTGCCTATTCTTTCCCTTGTCGTGTCTTTGATATGAATATAAATCGCGCGCCCTCTTCAGGAGAAAATTGATATCAACCCTGACTGATTTCTATCTCCGTAAAATCTTCACTAAAGATCAAGAAAATATACATATTTTTAGAAAGAAACTTCAAGGAGAAGTCACGGAAGGATCTAAATGATTCGGTAAGTGTCATAGCAGGATGTGGAATATGTATTTAAACATAATCTTTTATGTGGGCAAAAGCCCACTGTATTTTCGAAGTGTAGTGGTGTGTCGCGTGCGTATGACTGATAATCCTTCACTCGCGAGACGATATGAACCCATGGGTGAGCCTCACCATCGTTCGTGCGTAGGCGTAGCCGTAGCCGTAGGAGGCATAGCAATTTTAATTTTGTCTTGAATTGCATTTGTGAATATTCACAAACACAAATATCATTATCTGGGACTGGAGTAAATTTACCTTGCAAAAAAGGGCCAGCATTTGGAAGTCTCTGTCTAATGTCTCCAGATACCAGCCTTGATTCGATTGGTGGGTGAAGGGTCACAGATTGCCAAAATAACTTAGCACATGCCTTGTCTTCATCGCTTGAACCGCTAAACTCTGTCATTTCTGGAAATTTCTCTTCTCCAGACAAATGATTCGTGTCACTGCCAAAGAAATTACCCGAGATGGTGGACGCCATTTTTGTTGCCCTACGCGACGAGACGCCAACGCGCACGCGCGCTCGCTGCATGCTGCGCATGCCTCTCCCTCTCCAACATCAGATGCAACACTGACATATATCTACCGTCATTCATTCTTCCCGAAAACCATCCGGGCTTGGAACCTTCTTCCTCCTGATGTTATTTGCTCCAAGACCCCTGAGACATTCAAAAATAAACTGTGGGATACTATCGTGAAAGGAATAATTACTATAGTCCCTCCAGTCAATTGCAAAGTGGTGGGACTCAACTCCAAAATGTACTAAAAATATTGAGCTCTCTCGATCGCTAACGTTCTTATTGGTCATCAATATCCACTTGAGGATCAGGACCAGGAACTTCACAGATTCAGATGCCCTGATATACATCTCTATGCCTTGATGCTGCAAGCGTATAGCGAGCTCGATCGTGAGCGCCAGGCGCTATTATTGGCTTGATCCATAGAGTTATAATTATCTATGGCTTGATCCTGCATAATTTATGGATATGATGAAAAGTACATTATCATGGATCTAAATAAATGAATAAATAAATGAAAACAAAAACAACGAAAAAATATGCGTAATGAAGTTCTTTCAGTAATGCTGTTGATGATGATGAGGAGGAGGAGGATGGTGGTGGTGCTCATGGTGGTGGTGGTGGTGATGATGATGATGGCCATAATGATGATGAGGAGGAGGAATGATGATGATGATGATGATCATCTGTTGTAATGTAATCTTCAAAGAGATCTGCAGCCTATCTCGAATATGAAATTAGCCTGGACGCACTTTGAGGAGTGAGGGATATATTTTCAAGGTGACATTGCAGGAGCTTTTGGAGGTTATCAAGCGGAACTGCATGATGATGGCGGTGGCGGTGGGAATCGTGGTGGTGGTGGTGATGATGATGATGATGACGATGCTTATAGTGATGGATGATGCTTGATGATGATGATGATGATAATGATAATGATAATGATAACAATAATGATAACGATAGCAACATTGATAATAATTGAAAATTGAACTTGAATTGAAGGAAAATCACGAAGCTATATGTTTGTAAGTCATTTTTTGTAATCAATGAGAATGATGTATATCCCGGCACTGAGTTGTTTTGGCCGCAGCCTTGGTCATAAAATGTTGTGTTATAGGAAGGAGAAAAATGAATTTAAAAAGGTGAAAGTTTGAAAGAAATTGACAAGCAATAAGAAAATTATGGCAAGCATCATTACAATTGAGATCCCTAAGACTATGTAGATTTCGAATTTGAAACTGGGTAAGTAAATTATGACAAGGGGTAAGGATAACGTTCCCATTGACAATGTACTTAAAAGACAAGTCCACCACAACGAAAAAAAATTTGACTTTGATAAAAGGGGAAAAAATCCAACAAGCATAACACTAAAAAATTCATCACAATCGGATGTAAAATAAAAAAAGAATATCCCATTTTAACGTTTCTCTTAATTTCACAAAAATCAGTTATATGCACATCCTGGCCGGTATACAAATAAGGAGGCTGATAATGTCATGCACTCACTATTTCTTTTGTATATGAAATATTCTAATTTCCTCTCAATTGTCAGTGAAACAACGATTAATTCCTCCCTGAACCTGTGGAATTAGCATTACTTAATATGGTCCAGTCAAGCAGGTCCTATTCATGTTATTGTCAAATTTGTATATATTGTATAATTTAAACAATGAAAGAACAAAAGAAAGAGTAAGTGAGAGACATTATTGACTGTCTCATTTGCATGACACTGAGTTAATTGTGCATATCACTGTTTTGTGAAGTAAGCGAAATTTCAAAAAGTCATAACTTTTTTTATGTTGTATCCGATTTCATAAAATTTTCAGCATAATGCTAGTTTGATTTTTCTCCATTTAATCAAATTAACATTTTTTTTCTTGGGTGGACTTGACCTTTAATTATCAGGGATTTGTGGTTTTCTCCTTTATACCCATTCCCTTGGGGCAGTAATCTAAATATAATCCTGGTAGTATATTGTTTTATGTCCCCATGAATACAATTTGAAGTAAACCTTTTGAAAAAAAAATACATTTTAGCCATTTCATGTATTGGAGTAAATGGAAGAGTAGTCTTGCCTTACATCACTATGACACCACAATCATGTGCGGCCAATTTGAAGTCTCCACGGATATAGTGATTACCAATATTTAAAACCTGTAAAAACTTTTTTACTGTTTGTCTGATATTGTTCAAACTTTCACCTATCAACTTGTCTGATTTGTCTTTTTAATCAAAAAAAGGGTTTTATTTGGATTGGATTCCAGTTTAAAGATGGCGCCCCATATAGTACCTTTAAGATCAAATTGACTCTCCGAAGTTCACTTAACTTAATTGGGGCCCCGTAAAGATTAAATCATAGCATCCGGATGAGACTTTAGTGAATTTAGCACTCCGTATAGGCCTTCTAAAGCCATTATGAGACAAATTGGTGCCCTTTAAATAGTGTCCCCTTCAGAAGTTTGCATATCAATTTGATGCCTCGATCGAATATCAAGACCAATTTGGCGCCCAACATACCCCCACCCCGATTTGACTCCTATAAAAGATATTACACCCAAATGGTTCCCCGGCCCTGTAAATCTATCTTCTCATTTTCTCCAATGTCTCCTTTTCTTTTTTCTCCTCATTTACCTTTCGCTCCTTTTAAATAATTTGTTCGTCTCCTTGATTTTCTTTCTCTGTCTCCCCCCCCCCCTTCTTCATTATTCCCTTTTCTTCCGTTTCTTCTTTCCAATTCCCCTTTTCTGATCCCCTCTCCTTTTTCTTGTTTTTTCCCCTCTCGATCCCTATTCGTTTCTATTTTGATCCCTCCCCATTTTGCTGACCTTTCAATTATTTCGCCTAAGGAGGATATTGCTCCGAAAGTAGCCACCCCCGTGCACACTTGATGTACCATCAAAATGTCGTCATCACCATAAGAACTACTACATTTATCACACCACCATCCTTATCCTGATCCCTCAGGCATATCATGCAAACCAACTTCCTTCCTTCACAATGTTCATCCTTAGACAGAGGCGTCGATTATGGGGGGGGCAGGGGGGGGGGGGCGATCGCCCCACCAATGAAAATATTGGGGGCAAACATATCATTTTGCCCCCCCCCATAATTCCGCATGTGCTAAAAATAAAAATAAGATTGTAATGTTACATAGAAATCAGCAAGCGAGATTGAGATACACAACTCGTTCTTCGTCTAAAATCGTGCTCAAAATGTCCACTTTTCAGATGGGAATATAAAAAATTTCAGCTCGCGCTTCACGCTCGCATCATTTTTGTAACAAAAACCCATACTTTCCATGATTAAATAGGTGAATATGGCGCCATTTTCAGTTCTAAACCTCAAAAGAACTCTCACTTCGATTTGCAATAATCTTTTGTTGGATATATATATCTTGTTCTTTATTAGAAACGTCCATTAAACTCAATTCTCTTTTTCAGATCGAAATATCAAAATTTTCAGCTCGCGCTTCGCGCTCGCATTAATCTGCTGGTGAGATATATATGTATATATATATATATATATACATATATATATATATATATATATATATATATATATATGTAGTACGGGGTTCTTATCAATTCTCATTCCTAGCACTCTTCATGCACAGAGACAGCCCAGCAGACAAGACATGCTATCATGTTCAGAACTTACTGGCCAACTCCCAGCTTTTAATGTACAGAAGCCTTGTTGCATTCTAGCAACATTCCATTCAAATTATTTTAAAGCATATCAATATTCATTTAAATGCAAATCAATAGAACAAAGTATAACTGAATATTCATATATACAAACAAAAGATATTCAAACTATATGCAAATTATTATCCAGGCTTGAGTGCATCAACTATAACCAATCAGGAGAGAGGTGGAAGGAAAGGGAGAGGGAGAGAGAGAGAGGAGTGAAGAAAGCTGTATGGAGGATGGTGGAGTGAATAAATACAAAAGAACCTTGTGTGAGGATGAAAAGGGTGAATATAAATGAGGGGTGTTCTATTACAAAAAAGGGATGATTCATGACTAAGAGTGGAAAGAAATAAAAGTGGAAAGAAATAAAAGTACAAAATCAATCCCTACAAACTAGACTTTCCTTCACAAATAAAATGTCCTCATTTTATAATTCGAAATATCTTATCCATCTTCGAAAATTTACTAAACATCAGAACTATTGAAAATGCACCATTGTTTTGTAATAATTGGAAAATGACTATCAAGCAACAAGTATATATACATGTATATATCCTTTTCACTAAAAAAAATTGTCATTAGTCGCTATAAAAACAATGGAATTTAACAAATGGAGTGCTTTCATAAATATAAACATATCTAAAGTGATTGACTTGTATCAACCATACTATCCATACACCTGGATGGAATTATTATTTCTTTTTTTTCTTTTTTTTTTTCAACAGATGATTCGACTTTTAAGTTCTAAAAAAAATACTTTTTTATGTTTTCCTCTTTTTCATGAAAGAAAACAATTTTTCTTTTTCGAACACCATTTTTGTGTTTTCTTCTTCTTTTTTTTTTTTGTTGTATAAAATATATAAAATTTCATCAATGTAAACAATCTTTTTTTTTTAAAACAAGATCATGTCTGTACCAAATATGAAATGAAATCAGTACATAGGTATGGATAATCTGAAAATTTTAAATTCTCCAAAATTACATGAATGATTTCAGATCTCCATGATTTTATCATTTATCCTAGATGTTATTATCAAGTGCAGAAATTACTTCATTTCTACCGGCATTAAACCATTGATAACAAATTTCAATAATTATCAAAACTTTTAAATAGCTATGACCTATGAGTTATCCTTGTACTCAATAAGTAAACTGATTAATTTTTCACTTTTTTTTGTACCAACTATCCTGCTATACGCCATCACTAAAGTGAGATAAATCATTATCATCACTGTCCAAACATATTTTATACATGAGATCTGTGATTGTAATGATAAATGTAAAATATAACACAAAATTATTTCATTTTAAATGACATTTCTTTCCTTTTTTTTTTTAAACACATATATCGATTTGATTAAAGTCGTACCTTTTGTGCAGGACAAAAATCAGCTCAATAATATCTTTCAGTTTTAGATACTCTGCACCACTTATCACACTGAAATATATTTAAACACCTTTTTTTTTCATTCTGAAACTGAAGGAATTCTTTTCTTCTTGGTTCACTTTTGGAAAACCTACCCAAAATATTAATCTTTTTTTCTATAAAGATAAATTTACAATTATCATAAATTATTTCAACTGACAATGTAAACATAGATGGATGTCTGTCTTGGAATAATGATCTCTTAAGTTTTCTAGCTGGAATTGAAGTTTTGCATGTATAAGTATGAATAACAGTATATGAGAACAATAACTTTACTTTTTTTTGTCAAATTTGTTTGGTTTCAATAGCATTTCTATCTATCCTTTTTATATTCTATCATGTTAAAAAAAAGTTTGACTTGCAATTTTTTTTTGGACATAGAAATAACAGTATTTTGCTAAATTTTCCTGTCTACAAACTTTACATGTTAATAGTCAATCAGTCAGATGAAAAATAAACCTAGTACATGCATGATTTTCAAATTCATATTCTGATACTTTGACTTGCACATCAATGATTGATGTTGAAATGCTGTCTGTATTAAAAAAAAACCTCATTTTCCGTTTCAATGACTAATGATTAAGTTCTAATCTATATGATAAAGTTCATTCAAATTCATTTATCCGCGTGAACTGAAAAATACTCCGTTCAAATTTCTGATGTTTTGACTTGCAGATCAATAAAATTTGGGTCTGTTCAATATCACGTAATGAAGAATCAGTTTCTATGTGATGAATCGTTCACTCTTCTAAATATTAATCTTGGTTTGTAGATGTCTCTGTCCGATATAAGAGTTCATTCCAAAATATTCACTTTTAATGTCGAAGTCAGTATCTGACGCGTCCATTGTAGTGTTCGGTTTTCTCTTCTTTTTGGATAAAGATGTCAAATTTGAATTTATTAAATGTTCAGATCTTTCCTTCGGGCATGTCGGGAAGTAATCTAAAATTAACATTGACGATCATAACATCTTCAGTTCGATGAATTACAAAATGTCTCACTTCCAGGAAGAGTCATAATTGATAATCGCTATACTTCTTTGGTTTATGTATAGAACGGCCTGAACGAGTTCGTGAAGTTCGTGAAGTTGAAGTGGGATCTTCTCGCATACGAGTTACACGCTGGCTCACAGATTCATCAGTTGATGGTTGAGGAGGGCGTTCTCGGTTGGTGACCTCCGGGTTGTCACCTTCGTTCTCTCTGGAGGGTCCTGGTATATTGGATTGGTCAGGAGAGTTTACTTGTCGTCCTTGAGAATTAACCTGGTTTGGTTCCAAAGTTTGAATGGATTGGTTAGCCTGCGGTTGTAAAGACTGAGTGGACGACTGTCCCATAGACTCTGACCATGGTGGTTGGTCAGAATCATCCAACATAGGGTGTGGATTTATGGATTGGGTAGACGACTGCATGGATTGGGTAGACGACTGTTCTTTAGACTTCTCTGACCCTGATGGTGGATCAGAGTTGTCTAGCCTCTGGGGTTGAATGGATTGGTCTGCAGATTGAGAAAATGAATCTGACCGTGAAGGTCGATCAGTCTCACTTCTCACCGGGTGGATTGGTTGTTGAGGTGGAACCTGAAGATTTTCCACCGGCTGGATGGGGATCTGATCAGCATGTGTTTGAGATTTTGCTGACCATGGCATCTCTATTGAAGACTGAGATGCTAAGTTAGATGGAGGAGGAATATCAGGCTTTGCCTGAGCACTTGAAGGAGGACGAATGGAAAGATGTCTTTCCTGACTGTCTGAAGAAGGACGAGTGGTAGGAGTCTTCCCTTGAAGATATGCTTTTGACCTGAAAAGTTTGAGCCTATTGTGATGAACCAGTTTCTTCACATTTTCATTATGGATGTCGGCAATCTTGTAGTCAAGTTCATCAGGAGAGGATGAGACAATGATAAAAGGTCCCTTCCAGTTAGGCTCTAATTTGTGTCTAGCATTGACGGGATCGTGCAACCAAACAAGATCTCCGGGAGTGTACTTGATGGTTCTAGTTGAGACATCATAGTCCTTTTTCTGTCGAAGTTGAGCTTGGTCTGTCTTCTGCTTGGCATGTTGGAAAGCCTTTCTCAGCCGAGAACAAACATCGGTGACGTACTCTTGAGGAGAATCATATGACTGTGTCATGATAGGACAAGTGATACTAGCCGGGGTCCGTGCTTCACGACCATGCATGACGAAATAGGGTGTCATACCGGTGCTTGAATGAACACTGGTATTGTAGGCTAGTTGTAGTTGATGTATATGTTTGTCCCAGTCACCTCCTTGATCGGCTATGTACTTTGCAAGCTGTTCCTTAATAACTCGGTTCGCTCTCTCGACGATACCTGCTCCTTGTGGGTGGTATGGAGACGAACGCGATTTGCGGATACCAAGCTTCTTGCAGAGATCTTGAACAAGTCGAGATTCAAATTGTCTTCCTTGGTCAGTGTGTAACGACTCTGGAACTCCGTGTTCTTTGATGTATTCTTCAAATAAGTGTCTTGCAACAGTTTGGGCGGTCTGGTCTCGCATAGGGTAAATGTTGGTATATTTACTGAAGTGATCAACCACAACCAAAATATAGTGGTATCCACTTCTCGAAGTAGGAAGTTCCGCTATATCCGCGAATACAATTTGCAGAGGGTGGTCTGTCTTGATGTTCTGAAGTGGAGCTTGGTGCTTTGGGTTCGGTGATCTTATCGACTCACAGGCATGGCAGGTTCTGCAGTAGTTGGTTATATCTTTGTGCATGAACGGCCAATAGCACATAGCTTCAGCTCTGTGTAGTGTGCGTTGAACTCCGAAGTGTCCAGAAGATGGATTACCATGTATCTCTTCTAACACTCGAGGGATGAGAGATTCTGGTACAACTACCTGAAGTGAGGGTGTTTTAAAGTTGTCTTGTCGTCGTCGGTATAAGAGACCATTCTGAAATACTAATCGTGGGAGCTGCCATAAAAGACGTCGAAGACGGGGTGATTGTCGTCTTACTTCTCTCACTGTTGGATGATGGTGCTCCTTGATGTACTTGATTATCCTTTGAATGTCCATGTCATGTTGCTGGTGGTATTGTAAATTAGCATGATGGTTAGAAAGGATAAAGTTCTCAGTAACTTTGTCATCCACAGAGTCACGTGACTTTGGATTGGTAGATGTTTGGTCGAATTGAGTTGTAGATCGATTTCTCGTAGAGGAGCGTGTGTTTACCATGCTAACAAGGGGTGCTGTCTCGTCTGGCATGCGTGACATAGCATCGGCATTACGATGTGCAGTGCCCTTTCTATGATTCATGGTGAAAGAATATGCGTTCAACTCTACGATCCACCTTGCTCTGCGTCCTGTGGCATCATCTTGTATCGGAACCTTGTTGTAGGCCAAGAGGGGTCGATGATCTGTATGGATTGTGAATTCTCTGCCCCTTAAGTAATGTCTGAAATGTCGAACAGATGAAATTATGGACCATAGTTCTCTGTCATATGTCGACCATTTCTGTTGGGCTGGAGTTAGCTTTTTACTGTAGTAAGCAACTACTCGGTCATTTCCGTCTTGTGACTGAGAAAGTACGGCCCCAATAGCATCTTGTGAAGCATCAGTCGCCAAACTAAACTTCTTGGCAAAATCCGGATATGCAAGGATTGGTGGGCTTGTGAGAGAGAACTTTAGTTGGTTGAAGGCTTCCTCGCATTCAGCCGTCCAGATAAACTTCTTGCCTTTCTGCGTCAAGTCAGTGAGTGGTGATGAGACTTGAGCAAAGTTTGGTATGAATCTCCGGTAAAAGGAGGCAAGTCCCAAAAATGATCTCACTTGGGTTGGAGTCGTTGGTTGAGGCCAGGATGACACTTTCTTGGTGTTGACTGGATCGGGGAGAACTCCGTCAGTACTGATCACATGACCAAGATAGGTTACTTCCTTTCGAAAGAATTGACATTTCGAAGGCTTCAGCTTGAGGTTAGCATCTCGGAATCGTTGCAATACTTCTTTGAGATTGTGTAGATGGTCTTGAAATGTCTTGCCAAGTACTATGCAATCGTCCAAGTAGATGAGGCATATTGACCAATGTAACCCATGGAGAACTGCTTCCATTACTCTCTGGAAAGTCATTGGTGCGTTAACCAAGCCAAAAGGCATGACCTTGAATTGATAGAGTCCAGTTCCTGTAGTGAAGGCAGTCTTTTCTCTGTCCCGTGGCTCAAGTGGGATCTGCCAATATCCAGATGACAAGTCAATAACGCTGAAATAGGAAGATGATGCTAAAGCGTCGATGGAATCATCAGAACGTGGGATAGGATGGGAGTCTCTGACTGTGATAGCATTTAATGCTCGGTAGTCTACACAAAACCTGTAGGTATTGTCTTTCTTTCTCACCATCACAATTGGGCTGGCCCATGGACTGAAGCTTTCCTCAATAATGTCTCGTCTTAGTAGCTCATCGACTTGATTCTGTATTTCAACTCTCATAGTAGGTGAAGTTCTGTATGCTCTTTTTCGAACTGGCGTCTCTGTTGTTGTGTTGATTTCATGATAGGCAAAATTAGTCTGTCCAATATCCTCAGATGTGCTGCTGAAAACATCAGAATAAGAATTGAGTAGACGTTCAGCGCTTTCATACTCGGTTTTGGACAGGTTTGAGGTAGGGAGCATTGAAGAAAGGTCAAGAGGTGAGCTTTCCTGTGTGCCGGCTACAACACCGTCAAGAATCTCGTACTCTTCCTCTCTGTCTCCAGTAGTAGAATAGAATTGCCCGAGTGCAGTGTTAGCAGACAATTCTACCATCTCAGATGTAGGGTTTATCAGTCTGAGTAGGATGATACCATCTTGTGGTCGAGAAAGGGATCTCGCACCTGCAATATTGAGATGTTCGTCGATAGAGGGCTCAAATATTCCATTGTAGTCTTGTGGAACTACATCAGGTTGTGGTGAAATCAATCGACCTTGAACATGCACCTCACTCATTCCAGGGAGAGTTGTCTTTCCAATCAGACAAACATTACATTTGAGTGGTACTTGGTGTTGATGTCGTTCAACAAGTGGAATACTCATACCAGGCATATTGAATGATCCCACCGCTGCCACCAGTGTAGTACGGGGTTCTTATCAATTCTCATTCCTAGCACTCTTCATGCACAGAGACAGCCCAGCAGACAAGACATGCTATCATGTTCAGAACTTACTGGCCAACTCCCAGCTTTTAATGTACAGAAGCCTTGTTGCATTCTAGCAACATTCCATTCAAATTATTTTAAAGCATATCAATATTCATTTAAATGCAAATCAATAGAACAAAGTATAACTGAATATTCATATATATATATATATATATATATATATATATATATATATATATATATATATATATATATATATATATATGTGTGTGTGTGTGTGTGTGTGTGTGTGTATATATACTGTATATATATACACACACACACATATTATATATATATATATATATATAGGCATATGTGTGTGTTTGTGTGATCGAGCGCCTTTGGAAAATTGATTCATGATTTGCCCCCCCAATCTGGAAAATGGACCTTATTCAGCGTCGTCGTCGTTATCATATCAGTATCATTCATGCATCATCATCATCATCGATAATGACTATAAGCACTATTATCATCATTGTCATCATCACCATCATAATCGGCATGATCATCATCATCATTATACTCATCACCATCATCATCCTCGATCGTCATCATCATCATCAATATCATCATCATCATCACCACCACCACCAGCACCAGCGTCATCGTCATCATCATATCAGCATCACTCATGCATCATCATCATATTTCCATGTCATTATTGTGTTTTTGTTTAAGTATTTATTAAGGCCTATATTCATTTATTCATTTACTTGATATTATTATATGTATTTTTTTATTAGTAGTATCATTTTTTTTGGGGGGGGGGGTCAAAAAATAACAAAGCAAAATCAAGGGGTAATCACTCCAATCACACCCCCGCCCCCAAGATAGCTAGATCATGTGACGTACGCGAGAGTCAGGTGATCCTGGTTTATATGGAACTTCATTCTTCGAGATTGGAAATAGGAGTCGGAAATTGAAAACAATTCTCACATAATTTCAGTTTTATATAGTTACTAGTAAAATGGTTAGCTTGGACCATGACAGTACGAGGCAAGGGGTGAGTGTGTACAATCTTCATGCTGGTAATTGCATGAATCGATGAACTCTTTACTAGCGTAGAATGCTAAGCCTCCAGTCCAGTCCAAATAAAAGTTGTTATTCACGTGTCCCACACGTCCATTTTTGTGTATCTTAATTTTGTGTACGAAGCCGAAGGGGCGGCATGTCGGCGCACCTAAAAAAAAAACGCTATATAAGATTTAACTGACTATTAAACATGAATTTCTCTTTAGTCCACAAAAGAAATCAATTGATAAATGTTCCCTTTATTCTTATAAGTGTGCCAAAAATCTCATTAAAAATAAAAAAGAGAAAAAGACCTGCACTGTCACCACTGTTGACTGTATGATTTTCTTGGAAAAAAACCTTGGCCAGTCACTTCAAATTTGGCAAAAGAAAATGGTGCCTCATCATGTCTGCGCACCCAATCACTTTACACCTTGCAGACATGGTGGACCTTACCATATGTGAAGTTTTACCATATCATTTATAGAAGAGGGCCTTCTACAAGTTTACGCATTGCTCGGATTTACCTTTTAAAAATCAGTTTTTGGTTCTTTAATTTTCAAGTGTCTGAATTTACCTTTGCAAAACCACTCACAGTAGTCACTAGTGTGAGGTTATTAATATAGTAACTAATTAACAATCTCAATGTTGCAAGATGGAATTCTTGTAATTATTTTTGGCTTTCTGTGACATGCATGCAGAATGTCTATTTTCCTTTTCTATGTAATGGAAGATTTTAAAACGGAATTACAGGTTTTCAGAAACAGAACAGACCATTTTTTTAATGACAGCTCCATTCAATTCATGTTTTAACTTTTATATAACCGGGAGGTTGGGGGTTCAAACTCTAGCTGTGTCAGACCAAAAGACGTTAAGATATGGGAGTTGCTGCTACCCTGTTTGGCGTTCAACAATTAAAGGGATAGAGCCTCATCGATCTGGGGCTGCACAGTGGCTGCCGGGCCCACGATCAATTGGGCAAAGCAAATTTTTGGAGTATTTCATTTCATGTCTATTTCGAACAAGAAAATATGGATTTTCATTTTCATATTCAGGGCTATTTCTTTGATGGTGAAGGCGGTAACCCTTCATCAGCTGATTTTCAGAATGATGATGAGGAACTGATTCCAAATAACGGCCTGGCATCAGAAGAAGCCCCAAAGTTTCGCCCAATCAGAGCAGTCTGGGCTGCTGTCCTTCAGATAATCATCCTTGTAAGTCAATGATCTATTTTCCCTTTATTTTGTTGGTGATTGATTATTTATTCATTCATTTATTAATTACTTATTACTTATGTAATTATTTTCATTTATTTATGTATGTATGTATCTATCAATCTTTCTATCTATCTATATATCTATCTGTCTATCTATCAACTATCTATCTATCCATTCATTCATTCATTCCTCTATTTATTTATTCATTTATGGGATATTGAAAGATTATTTCCTTGATATTGTACTAATTAGCAATCAATCAATTTCTAGCATACTGTAAGTTGAGATAATCATGTAATATTTATTATACATGGTGTATTGTTATATTTTTAAAGATATAAAATATGAAACAATATCAATAATGAGAGCATTTGTATATATCTTGTGCTTTTTATATTTTGTCAGTTTGTGTAATTTTATGATTGTCTGATTCCTGGAATATATTCATGAGGTCAATCTTTCCTAATGCATTGGTGACACAATATTTGCTCAGACTGCAACATTGTCTGTGGTCTTGATAATAATAGAGTTAGAGTTAGGACTGTAATAGAGTTTTTGGTTCAGAATAATGTAAAGATAAGGATCAGACTTTATTTAGTTTTGGAGGTTAGGTTTTATATTTGGCGTAACATGCAGATTTTCCATCTATTGCCTCATAATCATGGAACCAATTCATTAACTTGTACATTAATTTTGTGATGTCAGATGATATTTCTTACACTCTTTATCTATTATTACAGGTCGCCCATGAGGTCATAACCATTCTTCTGCCGTATGTCATCATCAAGCAAACCTCAGACTTCCAGCGGCAGAGATCCCATAGTTTCATCATCATCGTCTATCTTCAGACTTGTGTCTGGCTCATTCTGCTCATGTTTGAGCGCTATCTTCACTTTGCTCACAGGCAGTCCATGCGGCATGGCTATCTCCAGTTCTATCGCAAGACGCAGAAATTGAAAAGGGTTCCGCTCTACATGATATCAATAGGTAAGTGATCTTGGTCTTTATCACAATGCTGAGTGATTGATCTTTGGTTTATTTTTTTATATGATTGATTGTATTAACCATGAACAGTAGGGGTGTGAGATTTCTTCTTTTTTTTTTCTTTTATTAGCTATTTTCCCCAGCTTTTTTGAGTGAATATCGTCTGTACAAAACATAGGAGCTGTTACAGTTTTAGGGTTTGTTGAGCTCTGTTTAATCGGAGGTCGTTCACAGTTCACAGTCCTTGGTGCAAGGTATCACATAAATCAATTTTACAAATGAAATAATTGCTAACGCTTTTTTTTTAATAGGGTTCTGTTTTGGGTTTCTCCCAGTATCTACGTAGATTGTTCCCAGAGCACTACAGCACTGGTGGAGAGGGGAGCAAAAGGAGAGAATTAGAATCTTTATAATGCTTATCTTATCAATAAATTTTGTACATAAAACTATATTCAAAGTTATAAATCCATATTATGTTTGATTTTATACCTGTACATGTAGGTAATGCAGCTATATTAGTCCTATGTGGATTCTTTATGGATAATTCATCAGCAACCCATCTCTGGCCGGTCATGTATGCACAGATCATTGTAACAGTAGAAGTCATTCTCGCCCTAGCAGGTCTGATCAGGTACACGGGTAAGTCACAGAATGACCCTAGATAGCTGTGTTATAGGCCTGCCCCTCACCAGGGAGGGGAGCGGGACCCACATATAATGGCAGTATGGATATGTGCAGCCCTTAAAACCACTTTTCACGCTGTGCCAGCATTTCCCAAGCAGATGTTTTTCACCCTTATGACCATACCATTCTCTCCCGGTCTTAAGGTTAGCCCCTCATTTCAGGCTTTGGTTCTAGAAGATCACCATTCCATATTAAATTCCAGATCCTGAGCACCCATGTTTGCAGTTCTTAACCCTAAAAAGACTGTGGGGGGGCTGATTCAGCCCCCCCCTCGACATTTTTCGCGATAAATCTGCCGTGCGAACTTTTTTGACCGCGTTGCTCGCTGACTTTTTACTTTCAAGTCTCGCGCAACTTTTGAGACCAAAAGTGTGACCCCCAGGTATGCGGTTACGAAATCACGCAACATTTCGTAAGTGCATGCAGACCCAAAATTACTCAAAAACGTGAATTTGTGTACAAATCCAATGCAAATAGTGTTTTTAGCCAAAATTCATAAATGTATCATTACTTTTCCTTTTACTGCTTAAAATCAATTAATTTTATCTTTTTTATGGTCAAAATAAAGTCCCTGACAATTTCCATTGAAAAAACAAGAAAAAACAAAAAGTCGAAAAACAAAGAAATACATAAGAAATTTAGAAAACAATAGAATACATAAGAAAATAAATGTGATGTTGAAATTTTTTTTAAATAAATTTGATCAGATGCCTATCTAGAGTATGTGAAACAAGAATTAGCATTTCACGGGCATTATTTTATTAATTAGAGCAAACTTATGATTTTACGCATAAATTAGCATAATTAATGAGACATGAGATTTTTTGCAGAATTTGATGTTATAGTTTTGTAGATAATGCCATGGGTAACGCGTTTGCCAATTTTTGTCGCAATCGCGTGATCTACGGCTGAGATCATAAGGGGGGGCTGAATCAGCCCCCCCCCCAGTCTTCTTAGGCATCGAAATAGCCCAGTCTATTTAGGGTTAAGCCCCTCATTTCATAGCAATTTAATTTCTTAATGCCCTTTCCAAATCCGAGTGCCCCCCCCCTTTGATTTCTAAAATCCGAATTATTTTGGCTGATTACAGTGAATCTTGCCCTTGTCACTTGTACATGTAGGTTTTCACTTGATGGATTCTCATTCTATTATTGGGTTTCATTCAAAGGTAAATGCCAGTTTTGGTAACGATATAAAAATGAGTTCGTACAGAATCCAATGAAATGACCACCAAAGTGTCTGTTTGTATAAATAAAGAATATATGCCAAAGGATTCTGAAAGAAATTGTGTAATTGCTGAGAAATTAGCAAATAAGCACAGGATTCGGGTCAAGCGTCGGGCACGACATTTAAAGCAATAATAATACACTGTCCCATGTGCCATTATCTGTATTTGTGATTTTCAGTGTGAACGTTATTCAGCGTAGATTTCAAGATTTCACAAAGTTCAGTTTATGTGACTATACCAGAACTAGATCCTTGATGGTATACTGACAATTAAGCCTGATTTTACAGACTTTCTCATGAAATCAGTGTTTACTGCAACTACTGGCATTTCTCTTTAACCTCTGGTCTACAATCATTGTTTAACTATGGATAACTAATTGTGACACAAATATCTAACAGTACATGTTCAATTTACTAATATCAGCTATTAAGCTTGTTTTACACTCAAATCATTCAAAAATATATCGAAATGACAACTGAAATATTTTTTCAGCATTAGAATAACCTTTAATGGTTTGTCACCTGATGTTAATTCAACTTCAGCATTTCACTTTCTTATTTCATTCTTTTGATAGTGCTCGTGTATCGCTTCAACCAAACACGATCTTTACCAGATGTTGAACAAGAAGAATTCAATGCTTCAATTACCCAGCCATCAGCTACAATACCTGATATTGGGTATAGGTAAGAAACTCTCTCTCTCTCTCTATCTCTGTCTCTCCTTCATTGCTTCAATTACCCAGCCATCAGCTACAATACCTGATATTGGATATAGGTAAGAAACTCTCTATCTCTCCTTCAATGCCTAAATTACACAGCCATCATCAACAATACCATAGTTTCTAACGGGGAAAGTACTTATTCAATGCAATTCAATTCAAGGTTTTTTAAAAACATGAGTCGCAGCTCAATGGCTGAATTGGTCAAGTATACAAAGTAAGAACAATTAAAAGACTCATTACATATTTCAAACATTAAAAGCAGTAACCTTTGTAAAAGCTGACAGAAATATGTGTATAGGCAAGAATGCTTAGGCAATGAAAATTTATATACTGGTACATGTATGTACATAAGATAGTGAGGAAAGGTAAATTAAGAATAATAAAAACAAAATAATAAAGCAAGCTGTAAAAGATCAATAAAAATGTATGGATATTAAATAAGAGAGTTGATTTCCTCATTCATGAAAAAACCTGATATTGCAAGTAGGCTGGTATTGCTTTCAAATGATCAATAGGTTTATTGATAAACCTTATAAAACTTAAGATATAAAGAAAGGAATAGGCCTCTACATGACATCATTACTTAATATCTGAAAACACACACAAAAACCCCCTTATAATCACTTCTTTCCACGCCCAAAGCTGGCACCTGCTTGCCAAGCTACTGCACCAGATGAAAACTAGCTTTTCAACTTCTACCTGACACTTAATGTGTCCTTTCTACTGTGATTGCCAAGCTACTGCACCAGATGGAGATGTATCCTTTCCACTGTGATTGCCAGTAGGCTTTAGTTTAGATGGTGAAGTGATGATCTGCACTCAGCACTGTGTGATGCAGAGTCTCAGAATAATGTGCTTGATTCTACGGGTCCGGTCTTTCGAATGAAATTGTGCAAGACACATGTGGCTTTGACGACTGCGTCAGCTTGTTGAGGATGTAGCTGGAGCTTCCTATGGTATATTCTCCATTTGTTCGCCAATATACCGAAAGAATTTTCCACCACGCGACGAGCTCGGCTGAGGCGGTAATTGAACACACGCTGGTCATCTTGGAGGTTTTGCCTTGATAAGGACGCATAAGGTAGCTCTTCAAGGAAAAGGCTTCATCTCCAACGATGACATGAGGGAGTTCGCCACTGTCTGGCGAACAGGGGAGGTTTTTAGGTGGAAGGGGAACACGTTTCTGCTTAGGGCCAATCCAAGTTGACTGGAGGAAAATATCCCCCCGTCGCTTTGAGATCCGTAGGCTCCGATATCAACCGCGATGAAGCAATAGTCATGGTTGACAAGAGCCATCAATACTTCCGAGAAAGTACCTTTGTAATTGAAGAAGATTGAGCCACTTCTGGGTGGGGCCTGCAACAACACGTGTTTCCCATCGATGGCCCGCAGCAATTAGGGAAGTTCCATCGAGTTAGGAATCCGTTTGCAACTTCCAACATTATTTCCTCTGTCGGTTGTGGCATGTAGATAGGCTGGAGTCGAAGCCATATCGCTTTACATACCTCTTTCACAATCTTGTGGACGTTTGCATTGCCTACTCGATAGCTGTATGCAATTGTTGGAAATTAATCACCTGTTGCCAGGAATCTGTGAGGCAATAAGAGTTATAGAGCAATAATTCAGTATGTCTTATTTTAGTCAAATGCTCTTTTTTTTCTTGTGTATTAGCTGCACACATTTTATCCAGTTCTTTCAGCTTGCTTTGATTACGATAAAGGTAATCCGTTTTAGAAAATAATAATCATCGATCATCATGATCAGTGGCGTAAGAGCCACAATATTTAAAGGGACATGATAAATGGTGGATGGAAAAAGTTATAAAAGAAGCGAGCGAGTGAATCAAGCGAGAATTTTACCATTTCAATACAGAAAATTCATATTCGGATATAGAGTTCAAAATAATTTGTCCGAAAATGATATATTTCACCAATAATTCTCTACCATTTTCTTTCATTTTCTCCTGTGTTTTTTAATATCTTATTTACATGTATTATCATTATTATTTTTATGGGGGGGGGGTTATAGACCCCCGACCTGCCCCACGATGGATAGTTTTTGTGATTTTTTAAGTTCACATATTAAGAGGGCCCTCATGTAAAAACCTTAACAATATTGAAGTGGATGCAATTTTTCATACAAGTACAATGCATATAGAGCTTACAGAATAATGTACAGTGCCTTTCAATTAGATAAAGAAAGAATGGGTATTACATACCTACCTTGAAAAATGAAAAATAAGGCAATTTTCAGTTTACCAAGCATTGTTTCATGAAACTTGTGATGAATACCAGTATCAAATAATAGATACAATCAATTGGAAGAATGAACAGAATACAAAATCATATGCATTTTTACTGATCATGATTTTACTTAATCATCTCTTCATTGGCACATTTGCTGAGACAAATGCAAGTTGGGAAAATTTGAAAATAGATGGCAGATTTATTGTATATCTATTTACACTTTTTGCACTTACCTTGTAAGTGATGGACAATAAAACAGAGCCTTGCCTTTAGTTTTATTAATCATAATTTATCTCAAGTTTTCAAGTTTCAAGTTAATTTATTCAAAACCAAAAACATCACATCATAATCAAAATAGATGTACATACAATGTAAATGAGTACATGAACATACATCAATCAGACTATAGCATATACGAATTGGTTTTAGGACCCCTTTAAAAGCAAAGCTTGTGAGTAGGGCCCTGGAATACTTATGATTATTAACATAAAACATAGGATATACTAATCTACAAGATACAAGGAGAGAGAGAAAAAAATGTATAATAAGGTTAAGATGCTAAAAATAGAATGGAAAAACTATTACAAACACACATATATACACAAACCCACACACACACAACCACATCCACCCACACATGTACATACTAAACATAGATTCTGAGTAGGTTATCAACTTAAATGCAAATACATCAACTTAAAATACATATTGAAGGAAAATAATCAAAATCTGTCAAGAAAATAAGTTTTGGATAATATTTTGAACATGAAAAGAGTTTTACTATTTTTTATATCAACAGGTAAATTGTTCCACTCTTCTAATCTCTCATTATCACTGTCAAAACCACATTAGGTATGGAAACCTACTATTTAATTCTTCTTTCAAATGATGTTTTTTTTGTTAAACAGTTTCCTCCTCCTTCTCTCACTCCCTCTCATTCTCCTATTTCTCTCTGTCTCTCTCTCTTTCAGGGACATGGGCTATTTGGAAAACTTACTGGAGCGGCAAGCAGACATGATTCACTATCTCAAACTACACACTGCATATCTCAGTAAAAAGATCCTACGGCTGACACGGCTTACACATCCGTCTGGTGGGAATGCACTCAACAGTATGCAAGCCTAGGTGTGCTTACACCAATAACCTTATTAAACCTTACCTGTACACTGACTGTATCTTTGTGAGAATTGTATTTAAAGCATGTTTAGGCTATTCATGCAGTCAAAAGGCGATACTTGTTCGGTAAATGATACGTGTAGGCCTTGAGATGAGCTATATTGTAGAATGTTTTTGATGCTTCACGTTTACTATCCTTGCCATTGCGCAATTGATATGTGGTAATGAAATGTATGTAGGTTTGATAATTTGTGCATGAATTTTGCGTACAAACTAATATGAAGCCAAGATACGCATGAAATATAGTTATCAGCATGGAGCGTGTGGCCCAGTGGATTAGTCTTCAGACTTTGAAACAGAGGGTCGTGGGTTCAAATCCCAGCCATGGCGTAATTTCCTTCAGCAAGAAACTGATCCACGATGTGCTGCACTCGACCCAGGTGAGGTAAATGGGTACCGGTAGGAAGTAATTCCTTAAGAAGCTGTGTGCGCTATGAACGCCTAGCTTAGCCGGGTAATATAGGAGCGCATTGAGCACCTAACAAGTTGGAAATGTGCGCAATATAAATATCCTATATTATTATTATTATTGATTTGACTCCTATGTTTCATGTTATTTTGGACTGACTTGATGACATAACAATGGGTGCACTTTATGAATGTCATGGATACTCCAATCTTATCAACTCATGCATACATGTACGTATAGCAAATGCTTATTCATGTAGATTCAGAGATTTAGAATTTCTCTTGTGGAATACACTACTATCTATCTCACTTGGGCCTTCACCTCCTTGACTCATTTGCATCGCATCAAATCCACCTAAGAAATATAATTATGTATTTAAAGCTTCCAATAAAGGTCTCCTGAATGAATACTGGTGCATTTAGAACAATGCAACTATTATAGATATTAGCATTTCTTTATTTCATTATCATAGTACATTTGGGTGTTGATGATGGAAATGCCGTATACATTCGTAATTCCGAAACTTTGTTATTCCGAAGGTTCGTTGATCCGAAAGCGAAATAAGGTTCGTTGTTCCGAAGGTTCGACAATCCGAAAACAAAATGAGGTTCGTTGTTCATTTTGTTTTCAGACAAACGAACCTTTGGAATTACGCCACAAATGTTCGGATTAACGAACCCTTTTACGTTTTCTGATTAACGAACATCGAGATGTAGGCAATTTACGTGTTTCGGAATTACGAACCTTCGGAATTACGAAGTGTGACCGGAAATGCAATATCGTATTGACATTTATTCTCTTTCTTTTACTTGGGATACTCTCTGAATTCACCACCATACAACCCTTCTTTTTAGTAGCCATTTTGTTTAAAAGGTCTTTACAACAAAATGAACTAAATAATGATGTTGAAAAGAATGTGGGTTGCCAGGCTTCAAATGGCATGGTCACACCGCCCGAGCGTTGTTGGAGCGGTATGGAGAGGGGATCGAATTTCGCTCACAAAATTGGGGAAAAAATAAAAAACAATCAAAATCGAAAATGGTGAACGGGAGCGAGCGGTGATTTTTTTTCTCCGCTCCACGACCGCTCCAACAACGCTCGGGCGGTGTGACCATGCCTTTAGAGACCTCGTTGACTGGATGAATCAAATACCAGCTGGAATTAAGATGATTTTCTTAAAGAAACAATGTGTTAATTGTATTATCACATACTTATGCCTGTGAGGAATGTCCATCCAATGTTTGTAAATAGATATAGCACTGATGAGTGAAATCCCTATGAACCATGCGATCTCGTACTTTTAGTGCGTTACTTGCATGCTATGAAGATTCTAAATCTAAATTTGTGTTTTTGTTTGTAAATGTTGTGTGTATAAAACTAGCTGGGCTAGACTATTCAAAAATTCCATTGACTGTGAGCTCTCCCTTATCGCTGCATACAAAGATTGCTGCAATTCTTGGCATTTCTAATTTTGATTGGTAATCATTCAATTCAAATTTTAATTTGATTTTGAAGGTATTCTTATTTGCCCCTCCTGGGGTTCGTTTCATAATAATAATAATACATATGATTTATATAGCGTCTTTTCCATTTTGATTAAATGCTCAAGGCGCTTAGGGGCCAATTTATACAAGCAGTTATGCTTTCTTTGACCCCTCCACGTGTAATATATCATTTAATGTCAATGATTTATATATACGTATATTTCTGATTGTGGAAATAAATTTGAATTGAATGAAAAAAAAAGGGAGTGAGACATAAAAGTAAAGAGAAGTACAAAAACGGCAAATTTAAAAATGAGGAAAAATGACTGTCTTCAATTATTATTTGAAAACAAATACACAGTTTCTATATCAAGTTTATGATCAACCAATCAAATTGAATTATTTCAGTAGCTTTAAACTGTTATTTCAAATTGGTTGTTATAACAGATTTTATGAAACCGGCCCCAGGAATTTCAATGTTAGAGGCCTGTGAATGTTGAGTGAGGAAGTAATGTGTGTATCACTGTTGCCACTAAGGTGCGTATTGATGTTTTTGGTTAACACAGCAATATTCAGCTTACAATGTAAAGGTTTGATGCAGGCTAAGTAATTTTTTTTAAACATGCTAATGCATATGCCTGGTACTGACAAAATTAATGTGAGCAGGAAATGTTTCTGAGTTCATAGTTTTGTTTTTATGTATTGCAATTCGTTTTGTACTTTTTTTGTGGTTCTCAATGTTATAAATAACAATATTTCATTTTTATGTGGAATGAACCTTGTAAGTAAAGCACATGGTAAAATTTGTGCATGTTTGATTTTTTTTAATGTATGATGTCTGATTTATTTATTTCCATTTCAATGTGAAGAATATTGTACAAAGTAGATTTATATAAAAAGTACAGTGAAAAAAGTACAGGGCCCTGTCTTACAAAGAGTTACGATTGATCCGATTAGTTAACTGAATAGAAAATCCATCAGTGTCATAATTTTTTCTACAGAAAATGTGCACAATGTCTTTATAAACAAAGAGAAGCACAGTGAATTTTCAAGAAAACAATGAATGCATGAATATATATCAATATCATAGAAAATATTTTGAACAAGCATGTATTTCCTATGTTGACGTTGCTGGCTGTCCATAGTTGCAATTGATTGGATCAATCGTACCTCTTTGTAAGACGGGGCCCAGATGTTAAACATATCAGTGTTTGTGTGTTTATGGTAAGTAACATCAAAGACAAAAGGGAGGGTATGTTGCAAAAGAAATGCTTGAAAGTTTTATGTTCTAAGAACTTAGTTCAGCAAGATATATAAACATATGAATAGTGTGATAAGTGTTGGAAGTAATACATAGTGTTAACCTTGATACAGAAATAATCATAGCCATTTTCTTGCAGCCATTTTGTAATATGAATGAAATTTGTCCTTTGCTAAAAACCATTATTCATCAAAAAAGAAAAGAATGGAATTGTAATTGTATAACTTAATGATAGCGGATATTGGATGTGTTCTTTCGAAAATAAAAAGATTTAATCAGTAATTTATTTGTTTTGATTGAAAAGTGGTTTTCTTGTGTTGAAATTATAAAGGTAGTGTGGTAATAGAATGAAGAGAGAAAAAAATTGTGTACTGTAACGCCATTATGAGATTATCTCATGTTGCTGGGTTGTTAAAATCTTTTACATCTCAAAAAAAAAAAACAGCTTACAAAAGAGTTGTATTTTAGAAATACAATGTTAGCAACCTCAGATTGTCTGTAAACAGTCTTTTAATTCCTGGAGAGGACTCTTTCTAGGCAAAAGTCGGTTGCTACCTATGTGTTAACTCTAAAATCTAGCTTTTTCTGAGCCAAATCATTTTTATTTCAATTTTGAGATATATCGGTAATAAAAAGTGCCATATTTCTTGTATAAGACTGATAGTAAAATCTTGTATCTTGTATTGGACCAATACAATGATGTCTAAAAATAATTGATCAAGTTAATAGGAGATTGTATGGAATTTGATTGCAATTCAATTTCTCATCCAAAGGATACTTGAGAAGGGAGGGGAGTAAAGGGAAGAGTGACAGGAGGAAGAAAAAATTAGGATTAGAGTGGAGGGGATGGGAGGGGGTGGAGAAGAGGGATACAAAAAAGATAAAGAGGGGTATCTGGGAGAGGTGAGAAAGGATCAAGGGAGATGAAACAGATGAGTGGATTGTTAGAGAGAAGGGTAAACGGGCAGTCTCCCCTCCCCCCTACATTATCTCATCATTACCACTATAATCATCACATTCATCGTCTTCAGTATCATCATCACAATCATCCTCATCATCACTACCACCATCATCAGCTTCACGATTCATCATCATCATCACCCTCATCATCTTCATCATCACCCTCACCATCATCTTCATCACCATCATCATCATCTCCATCATCTTTATCATCACCCTCATCATCATCATCATCACCATCATCATCATCATCATCACCCACATCATCATCATCACCATCATCATTATCACCACCATCATCCTCATCATCACCATCATCATCATCAGCATATCATTACCATGTCTGTTATCTGTATTTTTCCATTCGAACTGCGAACATTCTTTAACTTTACTAGAATAGGGGTATTATCTATGTGACTTTGTAACCTGGGAAGTTTTCGTGATGTTACGCAATCTCTGGCTACCTTTGGCATCTGTATCTATAATGACCAAATTTGTAATACCCATGTACGTGGTTCCATACATGAATAGAATGACACAAAGTTCCAAGGCTCAAACAAACAACATAACAAGATCATTATAGATTTTATGTTGCTTTTGTAGCTTTATTTTACAAATTTCCAATTTTGGCAGTTACAAAAGAGACGCACTTCACATCACAATACTTGTCTTATTAAACAGGTATGTACAATTGAGGCCAAAAGTTTGCATACACCCATGGAATTCAGTGAAATTTGTTGGCTTGCCAAACATCGTACAATTTACTATATCTTCATAAATATACTAACATGACAAATTTGGTATCAACTGGTATCACATGATTGGGATGAGATTAAAGTACATTTCAGGTGGAATTTTCTTTGAAGTTAAAAAAATGTAAAATTTGTGCCAAAAATATTCTATCGTTTGTTATATTTTCAAATATACTCATTTGTTTGATATCAAATTCGTCATGATAGCACAATATTTTATAAGATATAGTAAATTTATGATGTTTAACCCTATCTAGGCCGGGGGGGGGGGGCCTCGGAGGCCCCCCTCAACGAATCGCGTGATATTTTCGCCGTGCAAAATTTTTTGACCGCGCCGCTCGCTGACTTTTTACTTTCAAGTCTTGCGCAACTTTTGAGACCAATTTTGCGTCACCCGGGTACATGGTTCCGAAATTACGCAACATTATGTAAGTGCATGTCAGACTGAAAATTGCTCAAAAACGTGATTTCGTGTACAAAGTCAATGCAAATTGTGTTTTCAACCAAAATTCATAAATGTATGATTATTTTTAGTTTTGCTAGTCTAAATGTATTCATTTTATGCTTTTTATGATCACAGAAGAGTCCCCAACAAATTTCATTGAAAAAACAATGAAAAACAAAAGGTCAAAAAAACAAGGAAATACATAAGAAATTGCGAAAAACAATATAATACATAATAAAATGACTTGATATCCCAATTGTTTTCATGTACATTTTCTAAGGATACCACAAAGAGTTTCTATACCAAAAATTAGTACATTTGGAGCTTTATTTAGGGAGTTAGAGGAAAAAGTATGATTTCGCATACTAATTACGCATAAATTAGCATAATCACTTCATAGCGATTCGCATGAAATAAATTACTATACAATCTTGTAGATTATGTCCCAGGCAACCCGCGTGCCAATTTTCGGCGCGATCGCGCGGTCGACGGCCGAGATCTTAGGGGGGGGCCTGGGAGGCCCCCCCCCCGGCCATAGGAACTCCCAAAATACCCCGGCCTAGATAGGGTTAAGTGTCAACTCTTCTTTGAATTTCCTAAGTGTATGTGAACTACTGGCCTCAACTGTATATGCTGTTTGCTAACAAATACAAAATTAAAATCAAAATTAAAATAGGGGGTATGGGATTACATGCAAATGTATTCTTTATATGCCTAGTGGTGTAGAGGGCTCAAGCAATGACAGATAATGCATTTGTGACCTTCCACCCCAAAACCAACAGTAAGTCAATCAAAATGAATATTGATATTTTATTGAGCTTGAAAATTCACTTCTTAAGCTTTGAAGTGATATATAATATGTTAAAATTGACCAATAATTAATAACCACTGCAAGTAATTAATTGAATGCAGAGAAATTCAGCAAGAGCTAAAAAACAAAACATAAGGAGAAAACAGGGTTTGAAGTTTGGGGTTCACTCAAGCATGAGATGTACATACATGTAATCTCAGTGAAACTTCCAGGCAGTCAGAAAAAGTAGTGTCCTAGAAACTCTTGTTATCTTTTCTCGTATTCAACTTTACGAATGCAAATTTTCACAGTATGAAGAGGAAGAATTGCTCTTTCAGATAAGCTTTTATTATCTTATTTTTTGGTTAGCTTTTATTTTTGGTTTTTGGATACTAGATTAATATTTTGGCTTTTTACAGAGAACCTTACCTGGGGACTTATTGGTGGTTTTGGAGTGGTAGGTCACATTTATACTAAAGTCCCTTTTCATAGAGAAAGAGTTCTAAATCAGTTTTATTTAAAGTGCTGCATTTGCTATCAGTAATTTGTACGGTTCCTTTATGCAACATGCATAGCGAGCAAAGCATACAACATAATGGCATGGTGTAAGGGGCCTCCTGGCAAGCTTTTGAATGACGCCTTTAATGATTGGCCCTAAAACTGCTATAATTTTAAGTAAACAACATACATGAAGTCTACAAATTCGACACAATTTATGAAAAAAAAAGATGTTTTATTCATTTTTGTTTTCAAAGCGGCTTGCCATGCACATAACATGGTATGCGCATCAGTTATTAAGAAACCTGAATGCCAGAGCAATGACCTGGCTTGTGTTCTTGAATTGGAAGAAAACACAAAGAAAACTAATCCCTTTACAGAAACTATGCTACAGTGTAGGATCTATCAAAAAATACAATTCTCAAACAAACATAAGGGAATGACCTTCTATCAAAGAGAGCTGCAGTTGCATTGTCAGATTGTCCTAGATCTTCAATAACGAGAGCTTCACGTTGTTTTCAGGATGGACATTTCATGATTGTTTTAACATGCTTTTATTGATTAAGGTATTTAGAAAAAAAAATTATTCTTGAACAAACGACCGAATGTTCTTCTGTCACATATGGTAGCAGATTGCCGTCGATCTTCAGTAATGACTGATTAACCTAGATGTAAAATGTTTCCCAGGTAATTGTTGTATACCAGCTTGGCCTTTACCATCAAGATGCTGTTTTGATGAGTGACCTTTCATAATTTTCACTTTTTCATTCTATGATGTCAAAAATATAAATCTTGATTTAAAAAAAATCAAGGAATAACCTTCTATCAAAGCCACTTGCAATTACACTTACAGACTTTGAATGAAGATAGCCACATGTCATGGTGAGGGTTGCATCCAGTATTCACCCCGTATCATTGAGTGTGAGGATAGATGCAAGTGCCTTGGCATAAGCTGAAATGGAGAACAAAAGTGATGAAAAGTTTGATTACATGAGAACTAAAACAGAATCATAAATACTTTCTTTTCTTTTTTAATTGCAGATTCAAATCAAATCTACCTAAAAATAGTGAACTAATAACAATAGTAACATCTGTATAGCGCTTCATACATTATGTTTTAATGTTAACCATTGCAATTATTCAATTCAATTCAATTTATTCAAATTCATTTTAATAAAAACACAAGATACAATATCAGAGAAATACATAATTGGAAACAAAGTAATTTAATATACATAAATACAAAATGAAATTTGGGAAAATGCCAAAGACCGAAACATCTTGACGAGGCAGACCCCGAGTGCCATCATGGCAATACATACATTGGTATGATGAAACAAAACAAAAGAAATAAAAGACTGGATCAAACTGATACTGTATCTTTTGTTTTAGAATGCCCAAGCGTAAAGCCTTTCTGGAAACGTATTGTGGATTTGATTGATTTAATGTTTAAAGGAAAATTATATCAAACAAAAAATTATTAACAATTGGTTTTGATTTCACACATGAAAAAGCAACCGATATAAACACAGTCCTTGTGTATGCTCAATATGCAATCTATTTGATGTATATGATTACTAATTTTCAAGGTAAACCATACAACAGTTATTCTATGTATGGCATGAATTCAACTATGAGATTCTTTTCGAAGTCATCTCGGATGTTGTCTCTAAGACCCTGGATGTTAATACATGCTGGCAATTGAATGAATAAAGAACCTCTGACACGAGTAAAAAAAAGATACTGACTCAACCATTTATAATTGACATATAGTGGAGCGTTGTGGCCCGGTGGATTAGTCTTCGGACTTTGAAACAGAGGGTCGTGGGTTTGAATCCCAGCCATGGCGTAATTTCCTTCAGCAAGAAACTGATCCACAATGTGCTGCACTCAACCCAGGTGAGGTAAATGGGTACCGGTAGGAAGTAATTCCTTAAAAAGCTGTGTGCGCTATGAACGCCTAGCTTAGCCGGGTAATATAGGAGCGCCTTGAGCACCTAACGGGGTGGATATGTGCACAATATAAATACCCTATATTATTATTATTATTATCAACCATTCATAACTGTCATACCTTTAGGATTCTTGTAGAAGATGCAGTTATTAGCACACGTCTCAGGATTAGCATCCCATACAGATGGTCCACAGGCACACAGGGGTGGAGGAGTGATGCCTAATAACTTGATACGCTCCTTCATCATTGCTCGCAGTGCATGGATAAACCTGTAGAATTATACACACAAAGTCAATTTCAAAAGTAAATTCTACATGTACTGTAGCTGTGGCAACAACACAAGAGGTAAGTAGAAGAAATAACTGGTATCAACTGGTTATTCCTTCTACTCAATCCTTCACCACGATGAACCTCTTCAACATCAACAAGAGTAAGAAAAGAAACCCAAAATGACCACCTAAGAAAGTATTTTCCCAATGAATCCACGATTCTACTCTCGGAGAAATAGAAAATACTATCATGGCATTTTCTGCAAGATAGACATGATTAAGTGTATTGCCTTTCACCATAGATTCCACTTTTTCACAGAACTTTAGTTTGATAAACTTGGGGAGACCTACAATATTTTAACAATTAACCTTCAGTTAAAAAAATGATTGCTTACTGCAACTACTTTACATGTAGTTAAGGTTAAATCCGAAGCCCTGTACAATAATCCTGCTTTGATGCCATCCATGAATATTTACATGACTCTTTCATTTCTTCTTCAGTTGGTTTACGAACATATCTACATGTAGTTATCGATAGTTCTAGCCGATATAAAATTGTTCATTTTGAGTCTGCAATACGACAAAACAGCACTAGGTGACAGCGCCGTTACCACTGTTATCTCCCCATCATGATCACACTGTCATCAACATAACACTCCCAGTGAGAACTGAAGCTTGACAGTCTACTTAATCTCGACCGCTACATCCATACCTCTTTGTTTCTTTGTTCTTCTGTCTCAGTCTGGTCTGTATCCTGTGAATTTCTTCAGCTTCTTCTGCTTCTCTCTGTTTCCTATCGTAGTCCGTCTCTCTCATGATGTCAGGAGGGTGACTCATCAGATGTGATTGGTGCTCTACCTCCTGTCTCTCCTGCTCCTTGGCTTTCTTCAACCTGCAAAATAAAATTCAAAAGTTTTATTGCCACACGTGCCTATAATACAAGCTACATGTAGATGGGGGGGGTAGTCTGCTGTGCAAACCCTTCACTCGAGTAAAGGGTCTGAATTGCAGCCTACTCATGCGTCGTGTACTGAATGCCCTCCTGAATTGAAACAGCAAGTTTTGTACGTGCTAGTCTTTGCGTGGAGACATACTTGTTATTCAAAGTTTCAATCAGGGTCTGTGCCTGCAGACTAATGGGGGGGGGGCGGATGAGATAAAATTTGATGCAGGATTTTGAATCAGCATCAGAAATATACTATGAGGGCAACATTGCCCTGATGACAGCCCAAGTTGCCCTAGAATTCTCAAAATGCGCATGCAACGATGATCGTGATAGGCCATTTCATTTAGCGATTAAACGCTTACCTTTGTGTTACAGGACCCAGGATGCAAATCAGGGCCCTATCTTACAGAGTTAGGATTAATCCGATCGACCTCAACTAAGTGGAAATCTATCTATGTCACATATTTGTCTGCTGTACAGGAAATTTACAAAATGTCCTTTGTAAAAACAGAAGCATGCTGAATTTTTAAGAAAACGATGGATGTATGACAATATGTCATATCTAGAATATATTATGAACATGCATTTTATATGTTGGCGTTGCTGGCTTTCCATAGTTGTGATTAATTGGACCAATTGCAACTCTTTGTAAGATGGGTCCCAGTTTAGTACCTGAAATTAGGCTTGATTATGTTAACACACAATATGCACTGGACAATCAACAATATCAATCCAGAAAAGGACTGGGAGTGTTTCATGAAACAAAGTCAGTGATTTCCAGCGAAAAACTAGCTCTGAGCCAATCAGTTGCTTCGATTTCAGATGCTTACAACTATTTGTTTCATGAAATGCTCCCCTGAAATCAAGCAAAAACCTTGAAGAATGGCATCTCTATACTTACTCCTGCATCTTCTTTTGATGTGTTTTCTTTCTCATGTTCTCTCTGACTTGTTCCCTTTCAATGTCCATGTAGAGTCTCCTGTACATTGAGAACTGCATACCATGCTGCCATAGAGAAAAGTGAAGAGTAAAGTAAGTTCACCAAAAATAAGTATACTCACCCTCTCCTAACCTTTGTTCTCTCACTGACACATGCAGACTTTGCATTCCCTTGTCGAAACTCTCCTCTACCGAAAAACGGTTTGCTGTAGCAGCTGTCAAGACTTGGAATACCATCCCACTTCCAATAAGAAATCCTTCCCATATTCTTGGCTTCAAATCTTCCCTTTTCCTCAATAATCAATTTCCCTTTTTATCTTGAATATTGTAATATTGTGGTTAGTATTGCAAATGTTAAATTATTTTCATACATTGTACGCGCTATGGTACCTTTTTGTTATTAGCGCCTCTAAGCATCCATTATTATTATTATCATTATCAAAATATATTTCATTTCAAGGAAATTATCAGTCAACTTTTGGTAAAAAATCCAACCACAATTATGAGTACAGTACATTATATCTGCACGCATTCTTGGGACCACAAAAATTGGTATGTTAGACTCCAGGGTTGGGCTCAATTACAAGGTACATGATCAATTACATAATCAATTACATTTTTTAGAATACATGTAATTGTATTTGAAATTTTGAAAGGGAAAGTATTTGTAATTGTAATTGAAAAAAATGTAATTGACTTCAATTAATGTTGATTACTTTTAATTACATTCAATTACTTCACAATAAAATTAGTTAACGTACAATTTAATTAATGACCTTTTTCATGTTATCTGCTTCAGCATCTTAGACCCCTGTTACATCTGAAAGTTTCCTACCCGAGACCCGACCGAGTCCACTTGCAACCTTGACTGGATTATTGATGGATTAGCTTCGCGAACGGACCGAGTCCGAAATGTGGTCTGTTTACATCACAGTGTTCATTCCCTCCCCTATCGCCCTATCTGTACTGTTTCGAGCGGCATTCGATTGCTGACACCTTTAAAAGGCGCTCTCGATCTAGGCTCCGAATAATTCGCGCGTGCTAATTGAAGTTAACCGAGATTCTGAAATGCTGATGATCCCAGCAGTCGTTGAAGATATGATCGACTTGAAAAGGATACGGTTAAAATGCTTCTTTTCACTCAAATCAAAGACTTTATCAATCACAATTCACATGTCGCATGCCGCAAAAACATTCGAAGAACGACGGGGCTGGGGAGGGGATAGCGCGCGCTATGACGTAATTTGACAGCTGGCGAACGGACCGAGATAGGTTCGAAAGCTTGTGTGCGTTTACATCTACGAATCGGTGGACCGGGGCCGCCCGATACCTACCCGAGACTACCTCTGGATGTGGTCTCGGGTAGGTTCGCTAAAAGGTGGCCCGAGGTAGGTTTGGGATGTTTACATCTGATTTCTTTCCGACCCGAGGTAGGCCCCGGGCCGGCCCGAGGTAGGGAATCTCTCAGATGTAACAGGGGTCAAAAAGCGTAACAAGCAGAATCTGTGCTCTTTAACAGAAACCATCTTGTCAGCTTCTCTGTAACTTAGAATTATGTTGAAATAGGTGGTGCTAGTAGATACAGAATACAAATTGAATTCATGAATGACTATTATAGAAATTAATTGAAATTGTAACTGACAAAAGTAATTGGTGAATGTAATTGAAAAAAATGTAATTTATTTGAAAATAGTAATTAAACATTTCTTCAATTACATAATTGCAAATGAAGAAAGTAATTGAGCCCAACCCTGTTGGACTCGGCAAAATGCAAAGAAAAACAATTTTTTGCACATTATAGTCTGAATACATGCTTCTTGTGGAAGGTCTAAAGCGGCATCATGTCAAAAAAGAGGGGAGGGGGCCTCATGTGCCCCTTTACCCCCTGGACTGGATCCGTGCCTGTTGAAGAAAACCAAATAAGTGAAAACCTTGCGAATTGTAGTATTAATGGCTTAGCAATGACCCCATCTCAGTTACATGTAACCCTCACCTGTCTTCTAAGCTCTTCAGCTACCACACCTGGGTTGACCTCTGGCACATGACCCTTGACCCCATCAGCCATTACGACATGACCTTTGACATCTCCACCACCATTGTAATGGCTGTAAGGTATATCTTCCTGTGGATCAACTCCGAGGTTTGTCGAGTCAGTCTCAAGGTGAAGACCCTGAAGGTCACCCATGTCTTCTTGGTCCCCGTGTCCATGGTAATGACCTTTGACTCTTGAACTTTGGTGAGGTGACCTCTGAAGTCTGGGGGCAAAGGTCACATGCTTGGACTTTGCAAGCTCTCCTGCTTCTCTGATCTGGTGGTGTGGGTCGCTGCCACTGCTCTCATCATATAGTCCTTCTTCTATAGCATCATGGACAAGTCTTTTATCACTTTCAGTGGTTGCAGTCGTCTCAAGGTCAGTGACCCTAGATGTAGAATCCATTGGATTGCCATCACCTTTGTTTACATAGGTTGCATCCCATATACCACCTGGAACACTATGATGATCAATCTGCAAAGTAATGAAAGCCAACACGAAGAAAATTGAGAAATGGGATACAACTGACTTTGTCACATGAACTGTATTGCAGTACAAGATTGAGCACCAAGAATCGATTCTTCTCAATTTCATTAAATTTTAACTTTACCAGCACAAACTATGCGAAGAATTGCCATTGACAAAAATCTTATTTTAAGTGATACCTACATGTGCATGTACACAAGACATGGCTTTTCTAAAAGGTCGACATTGTACTGTATGTAATTTTTGTGAGCTTGGCACACCCCCGAGGACCGTATTACAAATGTTGTCAGCACTAACTGACCTGTCAGATCTGACAATTTCAGAGATATCCTTTGACTGGCTGAAAATCACTGGTCACCTACTGTTACCAAGTATGGTAGCAGTCAGAGAATGGCAGCTTGTCTATATTGACAACTTTCACTACACTGCCAAGGGCCCCGTAACATAATGCTTAGCGATTCATCATGGGGCTGCGTTTAAAATTGATCATACATAATAATCGATGGAATCAATGTGGAATACTGCTCCATAACCAATAGTTTTTCTTATGTTGTGGGGCCCGTTTAATAAAGCTGTTTTGTATAAAGTTAAGAGCGACTTTAGAAATGACTGGCAAACCTATCTTACTCACTAAACCATAGCTACCAAACAGTTTGGTGTATACCATTTACCACAAGAAAAGATCACTAGTCGTTCTTAAAATCATTCTTAAGTTTTCTGAACAGCTTTATGAATCACTCACCTGGATTGAATGCATGTGAAACTATAGTGTATGAGAGTATTGACCAGTTCTATTGAATAAAAATATTCTTCATACCGTATGAGCATTCTTTACCTTAGGCTTGATTGCCAGCTGTTTGGCAGCCAAATCACGCTTAGCCTTCTGCACCAGTCTCCTTGTCATTCCAGCCTGTTCTCTGACCTGCTGCCCAACACCCAGTCCCCTATCACCTTGTCCATCACTCCCCCAGGCATCTGGGGTCGGCTTGGGAGCATCCCGGCCTATGGCATGGGGCTCACTATTCTGGTAGATACAGGTGTCTTTGCGATGAGAGAGGATGTTGGCCGAGGGTGTAGTGCGATGGACGACCCGACCTTGCAAATTCACCTGAGTGAGAGGAATATAAACGATAGGAAAACAATTTTCAATTCAATTCAATTTCAACATGTACATGTACTGTATATCACATCTTTTTTAGTCATCATTCATTTGTATATGACACTTTTGATTTAATCAATATCATTACCATTTTAAGCAATGCTTCCTAATTTCAAAAAAGTAAATGACCAAATCCACTTTTTTTCTTTACTCACGACTCAATGCATCAAGGTAAGCTTTACAAGTTTATGGAAAATGTATGGTAAAACTTCATTACCGCCCAGGGTAAAAGATAATAAGACAGAATTGCAAATTCATGCTTAACTGTTTCTACCAGGTGTCACAAACTAAGTAGCCAGTTGAGATAGTGATTCATTTAATCAAACAGCCATCATTTTTGTATGCCTTTTTTGGTTTCTCCAAACTTTCACCACACTCTTTACATTATTTTTACCCTTTTAATGTTGAAGCAAGGTTGGTCTCCGTTTTCAGATGCAAATACAGAAGGATCCTAAAGTGAAAAAAATACAATAAAAACACTCACCGCTTGAAAAGACTCTTGGAGTTGTTTCTGTTTTTTAATCCATTGCAGTTCCCTGACCCTTGACCTTACTTCCTGTCTGAACTTTGCGAGCTTCGCTTCTTTCTCTGCTTGTATCAAATGCAGGCGTTCTTCCTCATATTGGGCTGACACCTTCCGGGTACACAAAATGTACAGTATTAGCAATAAATAAAAAAGATGTAAATAAAATTCAAATGGTCACAAGATTAGGATGAGCAGGTAGCAATGAAAGATGAAACTGGAAATGACATTTTTCCCTCAACAGGAAAGTGAGCACAAAGCAACAAGGAGTGCAAACATAAGTGTTATTATTCTATAGGTCTAAAGATAAGTACGGTAACCTGAAACAAAGTTTAATTTTCCAATTCATTTTTTTCTTCAAAATTTGTGATTTTCACATTAAATATCACTCACAATACATTTTTACATGCAATTAAGTTGCTTAAAAACATCCTAAACTTACATACAATGAATTCGCATATTACCACCAATGTTAAACACAGTAATAAACAAATTTTGTACAATGTTAAACGTCATAATTTGATTTTAGTTGTAATTTTTAATAGCAAGAAAAGTAATTAAAAGATATGAGTTGCAGAAATGCATTATAACATAAGAAATAAAATATGTTAAAATTATCACGTGTAATATCATTTGACATAAACTAATCATACATTTTAGACATATATCTAATTCACATATTATTATTAATGTTAAGTACAATAATAAAACAGATTTTGTACAATGCTAAATGTCAGAATTTGATGTATGTTGTAAATTTGAATACCAACAAAAATAACAACGGATATGGGTTGTAGAAATGTACTATAGGTTATTGTGATTATAATGTTAACATTATTAGTTATCATTATCAGTCACAATACATTTTTACATACAATTAAGCTTCATAAAATTCTCATATTTTAAGCACTTATGTTTTGAATTTAGTGATTGGATTTTAAAAAGTTATCGACAAAAGACATATCTTGAAAGTTTGTGTTTATTGCATGATTTGTAATGGGATTTATGTGAAAAACCAAAAAGCAGATATTTTAATTTGTTTGGGTGACTTGATCAAGTGAAATTTTCATGTAAAATCGCAAAATGTATCTCTTAAAACATATTTCCATTTTATATCCTCTATATCATAACTGCTATGGGGCATATTCATTTATATTGGCTAGCAATGAATTGGAATAGTGATAGGTGCATTTTTGTCATTATGTGTGCGTTTGTGGGTGTGAGACGGACGGGGAATGTTTTTAAAATGGTGCTCTGTCAGTGGTTAAGTGTATTTTTAATAAATTGGATACTAGTTTTTAATAATTTTTACAAGAAATTTCTAATGTGGTATCCGATTTGTATTAAGTCAATTTATGCATGCGATAACATGATAAAGACAAAGTGAAGTGAAAGTTCATCTCGTTTAACTTTTATGATTGGGTCCGGGGTATTGGGTCGAGATAAGAGGTTTGTAGGATGGTCATTTACTTTTTAGTTAATGCTGATGTAAATTTGAAATGTTGTCGAAATTTGACGATTGTAACTATTGTGTTATTTTTATGGGGATTTTATGAATGATGGAATCATTTTATCATGGTGTTTGTCTCTCGATTGTCATTTAGAAACCTTTATGTATGATTGGCATTGTGTTGATATTTTCTAATTCAGTCAGTTATGAAATTATTTAGTCTTGTGTGAATTGATTTAGATGTAATTTGGACATGATTTGTAAATTCATTTGTGAATAATTGTAAATATTGATGTTATTATGTATGAGATAAATGTTAAATGTAATTTAATGAATGACATCACTACCTGCCCGATATTAAGCTTACACCTGTCCGCTCTGTGGCACCAACGGAGATCGTGCCCACACCATCAAGTACTGCCCCGTTAACAAGGCCAAGGAGGATGTAGTCGTACCAGGTACCATCGGACAGACCATTATTCCCTTCTCCTTTACTATATCTTCTTTTTCTTTTCTGCTATCTGTGCCCACCTTCATTTTTTCTCCCATCTCCTTTTTCTCATCTTTCTGACTTTCTCCACTTTTATCATGGAATAATTTTGTTTAAAAATTTGAATAGCATTTTTGGTTATAAGAAAAAAGCTCTCAACTACAAAGTAATGTACAGTCCTATGTAAACATATGATATACAAAAGACTTCATGCATAGCAGTCTTTCAAAAATATGGAACAAAACAGGGAAATTATAAATCTCCTTTTGGTGCCAACAATGGTCGCATGTCATAAGGTGGTCCAATTTTACGAACAGGGTAAAAATGTTCAATTTTTCTTTAACATGTTATAGGTATACCCATCCGTCAAATAATGATTTTATCCTAAAATACTTTTATTTTTCTTAAAATGACTAATTTATATCTAATTAATAGATTGATATCAATGTCAATTTGAATTTTCAAATGCATTTTTCTCAAATTGGACCTTCTGCACATAAAATGGTGTAAAAAGTCAATACTAAATTGGATCACCCTAGTAGTTTGCAGTTGTATTATTTGAACATCAATGCTTACATCCATAACAAAAAAAATGTTAATCTATTATAGCATGCATAAATTACATCTAATTTTAGTGTCCTAGTGATGTTTGATTTCGCAATCTTTTCAAAAGTGTAACTCTTGCCCTTACAATGTACATGCCTTGTAATTTCACTACACCATAAATAGAAAAAAGTTTTTTGCAATGATACAAGACTATAAAATATATGAGGTTTACAAAGTTAATAATTTTTTGTTAAATTTAGGTAGGTTAAAGATTGGAGCTAACATGCACAAACTTGTACATGTAGCTTATTCTTGAATATTAAATTTTAGTTTTTGTTCAATGATTTTTATCTATAAATTGTTCTTCAAAACGGCATTTTGTAACATTTTGCTAATCGAAGGTACGTCATAACAAAGCGGTTCAAGGGTCAGACCTATTGTATTTGCTTTGTTGACAAAACGGATCGAGGGATCTACATGAGATTTGTCTGGTAAGAAACCTTCAATTTTTCACCTTTTTATTAACCAACTTTTTTAACCTTCATATGCATTAGGCGTATGAAGGTGTAAAAATAAATAAAATCAAAAAAATTTACGTGATTTCTATCTACAAAGATGGATGTCCATCCTAGGAAAATTCATCTTTGTCTCTATGGGAGGCAGTTCAAGGCTCCATGATGAGAAGTATAGGCCTATAACATTAAAAAATATCATGGAGTCCTCAAAGCTAGTTCTTACGTAGAGTGGTTCTACGTTTTTAAGTAATTGCGAAATTCAAAATGACTATTTCAAGAAACAGGCCCCTGGCCCGGCCCTGATCTCCTATAATACATGAAAAAAAAACATATAAGAAAAGGATAAATGAAAAGAAAAGATATGAAACAAAAGAAGAAGAAAGGTCTAATTTATTGAAAATAAGAGAGAAAAGGGGAAAATGAAAAAAATAGTTTAAAAATCAAAAAGAAAAAAATGAATAAGATTTAACTCAAATTAATACTTTTGAAACTGAAAAGTGAAAGAAGGTATCATTTATCATATTCCTGAAAGCTGCCTAAGGCAAAATTAGTCAATTCTGACTGGTTTCCATCAAAAGTCAAAACCAAGGAAAGAAGAAGCTTTCACTGTCAACAGGGCTCGACACTAGCGGCGGTCCGACGGTCCCAGACCGGTAAAAATCGCTGTCGGGCCAGTAGATTTTCAGAAATTGGAAGATTTACTGGTCCGACATGACCAGTAAAAAATATCATTGTCGGGCCAGTAATTTTTCCAAAAATAGCAAGATTTAAGGGTCCGACATGACCAGTAATAAAAACCATTGTTGGGCCAATAACTTTTCCAGAAATGGTCAAATTCACAGCAAACCATTTCCCCCCGTTAAATTCTGCCATTCACACACAGAATACACACAGAATGAATCGCACGTAAGTGTTACTAGAGTACTATACAGCATGCATACAGTGTACATGTAGTCAGCCACACAAATTCTCCACTGGCCGCACGAACGAAGCCTGGCTAAACTCTGGCAGAAATCTCTCACAGAACTGTCAAAATTCAAGGTTCATACTCATGAAAGGCTCTTATAATGTCCATATTTCCTAAAAATTGGAGCAACTCTGTCATTTGTAAGCAGTAAAAGGAGAAATTTTCACTTCTGTTTTGGTTCAAACAGATCGGGTTTCGGGTGATATCGTCTGAATACATAATAGCCCCACATATGCATTTATGTGTGTGTTGATACACTTGGTATCTGACTTTCTTTCATAGCTATTTTAATTGAGCCAAAAAGAAACTGATAAATTATTTATGATAATAGTTTTCGCTTTCTTCCTATCTTTCTTTCCTTCTTAATCTTTCTTTGTTTTTTTCCCTTGATTTTTTTTGGTTACTGTCTTTCTTTTTTAATTTCCCTTTTTTCTTTAATTCATTTTCTCTTTCTATCCTTTTATAAAATATTTTCTCTATTTCCTTTTTCTCTTCCTTTCTTTCTTTCTGATCTTTTCTTTTATAGTTTTTGAGTCCATCCATCCTATATTCATCTCTTCTCTTCTTCCTTTCTTTCCTTCCTTCTTTTTACCCCTTCTTCATTCTTTGTTACTTTCTTTGTTTCTTTCTTCCATCCATTTCTTTTCTCAGCCCTTTCTTTCTTACATTCATTCCTTCTTTTCTTCTATCTGTCTTGTTCTTTCCTTTTTGCCTTTGTTAATTATATCCTTTTACCTTTACTTTCTTTTTTTTTTGACTGCTTGCTTCCTTCTCTCCTTTCTTTCATTCCTTCCTTTCTTTGTCTCTTGGTCTTTCTTTTTTATTCCTTTCATCTATTCTTTTACCTTTTCTTTTTTTATAATTGCTTGCTTCTTTCCTTCCCTTCCTTCCTTTATTTATTTCTTTCCTTCTATCTATCATTTTACCTTTCCTTAATTCCTTCCTTCTTTCAATCTTTTCTTTCTTTTGTCCGTCTTTCCATCTCTCCTTTTACCCTTTCTTTTTATTGCTTCTTTCTTTCCTTTACAACTTTCTGGATTTGTTCTTTCTTTCTGTATTGCTTGCTTCATTTCCTTCCTTCATTTCTTTTTTTTTCTTTCTTTCTCATATTTGTTTCTTCTTTATTCCTTCCTTTCCTTCTTTAGTTCTTTCTTTTTTTTCTTCCTTCACATCTATCCTTTCTTTACCTTTTTTCTTCCTTTCTTTTATTCTTTCTTTCTTTCTTCATTTCTGTCTTGCTTTCTTTTTGTCCTTCATTTCCTTCATTTTTTTTTGGGGGGGGGGGGTAACGAAAGGCTAGAAAAATAAACTTGCGCCTATTCTTAATGTTTTCTTTATTTTGGGGGACCAGTAGATTTAGGTTCGGACCAGTAAAAATTTGAAAAACTGGGTATCTACTGGTCCGACATGAATAGGTTGGACCAGTAGAAAAAAAGGATTAGTGTGGAGCCCTGCTGTCAATAACCAAAGACAAAGTGGCCAAATCGTGGTTTTGGCCTTTGTTTGGGAACCACTCGTAGATTTGTGTACGCGCATTTGTGACAAAGTGAATGGAGGTGGAAATGGGGAACCGTGCATGATGTGACTGAATGAATAAAGCGCTGCTGTATGAAGTGAACGGTGGTTCCTAATATCACGATAATGCCGACAAAGTTCCAAACATCAATCAACTCAAACATGGGATCTGCTCGAGCCCCGGCCAAGGCCCATTTCCAACACAGCCATGGCTCGCCAGTCATCCCGGCGGCCGGCCCGACCAGACCCCGTGCGATGCCGATGGAGCTCGTGTACCGTACGGTACCGTTTATACCTGGAACATCGCAAAAAATGCAAACTTACCACGGCTGGGAATGCGTCATTATCATTTTGTGGACAATGCTCAACCCAAGCACCAACTGGAACAATTTCATTCGGTCGTCTGTCAAGGATCCGCTGTGTTTGGCGGTGAAATTTACTATTTTTCGGTCTAGAATTCATTTTTTAATTCGACCCAGCAGCGCAGTCGAAGCAAACGTTAAACTCGAATGTTGTGTTTTCAAATTTAGCGCATATCGATCGAAAGATCGATTACACAACCTTTAATTCCAGTCTCTTTATTAAACTGAGATAAAATACATTACTTAGAAACATATCAAGCGAATTATATTTTTCAAAAATGTGATTCAAAATATTATATTTTTCTATTTAGTGAATAAAAATTCAATTCAATTATTTTATTGCAGCATAATCTTCCGTTGTTGAGAAACTTGAGTCTGGAAATAAAACTAAATTACTTTTTCGTGATCGTATAAGTGAGGCCGTCTGTAATTGCAACGCATGCAATTCTCATTCACACATGTTTAATTGGGAAATCACAAATCCTTGAAAAAGCAGTTCGAATTCCATGGGAGCTAAATCTCAATATACCGGTACCAGGTATAACCTGTTAGTGTTAGTAGTGAGCTGAACTGTGTGAGTAAAAAAAGGTAGATCATTTGGGTGTACTTGGAAACGACCCACAACGAACAACAACAGGTCGTGGGAAGTAATGAGTTACAAAAATGGAGAATTCATCTGAAAACGAAGAACTTCAGGAATTTCTCAGGAAGGTCGATGAACTGGGTAAGACAATCAGACAATTCATTAATGTTTTTCACAATCTCAGACTCAGAGCAGTTGTTTGACATTTGAAAATAACAATTTGAAATTCACACAACGTCAAAAGACTGTCAACAGTCACATTCATTGTAAAATATCTAATATTTATCATGCAAAGACAGAACATTTATTAAAACAAAAATTGAAAAAGTGCTAACAACTTAGGCCTAAACAATTATTAAAACAAAAATTGAAAAAGTAACATAGGCCCTACTAACAATTTAAAAAATATCCCCAGACCCAGTCAAATGGGGGACGGGACAACTCGGAACACGGGACATCTCGGACCGCGGGCCGAGTTGTCCCACCCAGTACGAGATTTTTTTCCACAAGTTTGCGTCTATTTTTCCGTCATTTCGAAATTTCTTGTAAAGATTTTTTAGAGATATGGTCTGATGGTAATGTTCTTCACTTTCTATTACTTTTTTTTCGCTGAAATAAAAAAAAAAGTGTAATTTTAGGCGTTTTTCGACAGCTCACGATTCCCATAGGCGAGCGTGTATTAACTGTGTCGGTGCTCGGCCCCGCTCAATAACTGACTTGATTTTGTGATCATTTCTCCTCAAAGTACCACTTTTATCGCAGAAGATGGACTTTGTTGTATTCCATTACCTCCATTTTCTCATCACAAGGATAAAATTTGGTGTATCTGCACGATTTTGATCAAGTTTTTCACCTTTTTCTCTGGTCGCAAGAAGCGAACAAATTTGTGAGAAAAAAAATCTCGTACTGGGTGGGACAACTCGGCCCGCGGTCCGAGATGTCCCGTGGTCCGAGTTGTCCCTGATTCGTCAAATGAGTCGGCCTAGTTGTTGTGTGTCCGAACGATCAATTTTAGAAAGTCATTTGGAAAAATTTACAAGCCAAGTTTCATAAATTGTTATTTTAGCACAAAATGTTTGGAAATATAAAGAACAAAATAGAAGATGATTACAAGTATGGTAGTGTGACCTTATTTTGCACGTTACCTAATTTTGCGCACGGGCGATTACCTCAACGCTCAATATCTAATGAATATTTTGAAAACCTGATATCACCAACAAATGGCAACAGAAAGAGCGACTTAAAATCACTCAGTACCGGTATAGTAATTTTCTTTAAGGTAAGGTCTCTATTAATGAAAATGTTGGCAAAACATTGGCAAATTTTGTTACCTTTTGCGTCCGCTCTGAGAAAATCCGACCTTCTCGACAAGCATCAAGAATTCATCAGTTTGCAAGCAGAAGTCTCCAAAAAAGTAAGTAAAATGTGATAACAACCGAATTCATGGCATTTTAGCCTCCATCTGATACAATTATCTTACCTTTGACTGCTTGATTTCTTTTCTAAAGCCTTGCAAAACGATCTTGCGCAAATTAAGGTCACACTTTTTTTATGACACTTTTTCAGCCGAGTGCGCATTATTCGCTCGCCGTGGAATTGGAATTCAACTTCATAATCTTTAAAATGTGCGCAAATAATATGGTCATCCGATCTTACTGAATTCATATTTTTTGTGTAATCCAAAGACAAAACGAAGGCTTCAAAAAAATAAAGGGTCTGGACTTCCGACCCCCCAACCTAAGGCATGACTGCATTTGCATCATGCCAAAAGGATGCGCACTACTGCGTATTGATGAATAAGATTGTGCGTTGCTTAACTATCAATAATGCGTGTAATCGGCATTTAAGTGCGAATGTTAAGTCACACTTAAATCTTTATAAAACACCCCCATTCATATAGATTTAGTTACGACATTTCAGTGTAATAAGATTGATCTTCACAAGATCCAATGTCTATTTCCAATTGGCCAATGATATTTTTAGAAAATAAATCACGTAGATTAACAAAGTCAAAATCAAAGCTTAGAATTTGCAGCTATTCAATGGTAGAATGGGGGGTCGGGTGTCTGGACACTTCATATTTTTGAATCCTTCTTTTTTGTCTTTGGATTACACTAAAAATACAAATTCAGTAGTTGTAACATTAATCATCTTCTATTTTGTTCTCTATATTTCCTGACATTTTGTACTAATAATATTGATGAAATTTCCCTTGTAATTTTTTCCAAATGACTTTCTAAAATTGATCGTCCGGACACACAACCTATCCAGACACACAACAACTGGGTATACTCAAACATTTTTTTTTTCTTTCCTTTCAAAAAATTTGTTTCATTTTTAGAAACGTGTTGATAATGCAAGGTGGTAACGCATTGATATTCTGAATTTCTGATTTTAAGAATTACCAATTTTCCTAATTTCCTTGTTATATTCCAGATTGAGTTAAATCACACAGGGCTACATGTTCTTGACAAGAAAAATAATGATTCAATTAAATGTATTGTTTGCAGCATTGGATATAACGATGATCATTTTAAATGATAGACTGAACATGATGATAACATTATGATCTTTGCAGAATCTGTGGTAAAGGGTGATCTAAACGTGACCGAGGATGTATCTGAGCAAGTCAGACTTGAGAACAAGAATCCAGTCAACAGGACTGTCATCAATACTAATGCTTTCAAAGATGATCAAGCCCCCTCTCAACAAGCTCATCAGGTAAAGTAGAATATATAACACCAGGTCCCCGTCTTACAAAGAGTAACAATTGATCCAATCAATCGTAACTCAATGGAAATCCATCAGTGTCATAATTTTTTCTACAGGAAATTCGAAAACTGTCCTTTGTAAACAAAGGAAAATGCACCAAATTGTCAAGAAAACAATTACCTCATGGATATACATTAATATCTAGAAACAAATTTTGAACAAACATGCATTTAATTTGTTGACTTTGCTGGCTTTCCATAGTTACAATTGATCTGATCGATCGTGACTCTTTTTGAGACGGGCCCTTGATAATACTAGGCAGTTGAAGTTAATTTCCTTGCCCTCACCAGGTAAGGCTTTTCTCTCCAATATGGATAAAAGAGAAAGAAATCCACCACTAAATTTGAAGTGGGCCTCATGTACATGTATGTCAGTACCCATACTATGGAATTGAGAAAGGATATTGCTATTGTTTCTCTGCAGTTTGTATTCCATCATAAATCATTTTGTATCCAGAATTTCAAATTCAATCATGTATATATTATAAATGTATCCCTAATAGTGGTTTGTAACATTTTTTACTTCACCTATTTATATTTCCTTCTGTAGATACCAGCTTCAACAGCACCGATGAGTGTATCTCAGGGTAAGTTTTGTGGCAAGCATTGTATAAAGTCACTAGTTTAGGGCTACATGATCTTGAAGATAGTGAAATATTGTGACATTGAAACTTTGACTATATGGTATAGTACAAAAGTACTGGGTTTATATGTTAATTTTTACTTTGCTTGACCCTCTTGGCCACGAAAGGTTGGATTGTTGGCTTGGAGGTGATACCATTCCAGTGTTACAAGACACTGACCATGTAAACCATATGTTTAAATTAAGTTTATTATTCCTGCTGACTTTTTGATTTATTCATATTCGTCATCTCATTTGTAAACTTTATTTCCTTGTTAGCATTATTTTGTATTTGTAATGCACCAGTGAAAGACAAATTTCCCGTCAGGGGATAATAAGGTTATCAATTCAATTAAAAGTATGATTAATTTTTGTTGACATTGAAGTACTTAATTTCTTCTTTGATTGAATTCCATCATAGATGGCTTCATGAAGGCAGTTGAACGGGATGCAGCCGAAAGAGCCGAGAGAAGGAAGGAAGCAAAGAAGAGGGCGACAGAATGGAAGGATAAAGGGAACGTGGAATTCAAAGAGGGCAATTATGAGAAGGCCATAGAACACTACACTGAAGGCCTTACCCATCTCAAGGACTTTGGTGTGTTGTATACCAACAGAGCTCAGGTAATCCACTGAAGATATTTCCTGGTTATCATCAAATTCCTCCAATGCTTGAGGGCCTAGGTAGCCAAGCTGAAACCAATAGCAGGACCCGCTGAGGGAACAGTTTTTGGAATTGAAGTGGCTACCCTGGGAAATATACTGTTATTATTATAAAAACAGAAAATCCATATCAAAGTGGTTTACAGTGTAGAACATACAAACAAAAATGAAATTAGAAATCATATAACAAAAATATATCAAGGACACTGTAAATGGGGCTATGTTGAATATGCTTTCGTCATGAGATATGTCTTTAAATTTGATCGAAACGATGTGATATTTGGGATACAACGGAGGGAAGCTAGAACATTATTCCAAAGATGTGGGGCAGAGCTTGAAAAGGACCTATCACGAAAAAGTTTTGTTTTGCTTTTTTGACTGGGTCTCATTTGAATGGAATATATGGTCCTCTTTAATATGTGTGCAATCCATGTACAGGTGTAAAAATGAAATTTGAACCATTACGCTAAAAAGTCAAGAGTGGAATGTCAAACTGTAAAGAAACATTTGTTTACAATATCATGACACAAATAGTGTCTATTCATTGAACTTACAATTTCACAATATTTCAGTATTATTGTAAGACAGTATAGGTCTAATACTATAACCTTCATTTTTCAACATTTCTAGGCTTACAACAAGGTTGGTCATTACGAAGAGGCCATAGCCGATTGTGACCTGATATTGAGACTTGAACCTAAGAACTCCAAAGCACACATCCACAGAGGGAAGGCATTGCTTGGACAACTCAAGTATGAGGAAGCTGTAGACAGCTACAAGGAGGTACTTCACTACGACCCAAAGCAACAGAAAATGGTGGACAGTAAGTATATAATGAGGGGGGAGCGACGGGGGAAGAGCGCCTCGCAGGCCATAGCTGATCGTGACCTCATCTTGAGATTTGAACCTAGGATTTCCAAAGCACATATGCACAGGGTTAAGGCTTGCTTGGACAGTTACTTGGAGATACTACGATATGACCCAAAACAAGAGCAAATGATGGACAGCAGACAAGAGAGGGGAGGGAGGAAGATCATAGTGTTTTCTTTTTGGGAGGAAGAGAGACAGAGTGGAGAGGGGGGCTGGAGAAGGGTGATTCCTCTATTTTAGCATGCATACACACAACCACATAGCTGCACGAATATTTCTCAGCAGCAAAGGAGGCAGATTATTATCCCAAAGAAGAAAAAAGAAAGAAAGTAAGGAAGAGCTGAAGAAAAGTATGAGTAAAGATATTGTTCCTGATTTTCATGTATAATCCACTTTGTGCTGCACTCTACCCAGGTGAGATAAATGGGTACCTGGCAGGAATTAATTCTTTGAAATGCTCGTGCACTGTAAGGCTGACAGGCTGAAGCAAGGGTATTAATATCCAAGTCCCTTGGATGTGCATAGAGGCATTATGTCATAATATGATTTTCGCTATGCAAGAAAGATTTATTATTATTGTGTACAGTTTATCAGGCTTTTCCTCTGTAAAAAAAGTGAAAAAAAAATTATCAATATCCTTTGTTATAGAGTACATCCTTGAAGCCAACCAAGCGAGGGCAGCAGCCGAATCCGAGGAAGCTGCAAAGAGAACACTGGAGGGCGGTGACATGCATTCTAAGACCATGACGGATGTCTTGTCAAAACTTTGGCGTCCCAACCAGAATCTTATGTACTACGCTGGAGGAATGAGAGTCCTGAAAGAAATGATACAGGATGGTAGGTGAAGTTTAAGTCCAGGGAGTGTTTTCAAAGAGCTGTGGGAGAGTTTCACAAAACTTTGCACACAATTTTACAAATGGAAGCTGTTCTTAGGTGTACAGATGTGCAAAAGTCATGCCTAACTTACAAATAGCTTTATGTAATGCCCCCAGGGGGCCGTTTCATAAAGCTGTTCGTAATAAAGTAAAGAGAGACTTAAGAAGGACTGGTGATCCTTTCTTACACGCTAAACCATCTCCAATGAATATACCATTTACCACAAGAAATTATCACCAGTCATTCTTAAAGTCACTCTTAACTTACGAACACCTTTATGAAACACCCACCTGATAGTATTCTATAAAGCTCAATGTAAAGAGCTCTACATACATGTGTGCCTTTGCCTAACAGTACTTCATTGTGAGTCTGGAGCTATTTATGAGATAGTTGAAGGCTATGACTTGAGTTGGGTTATCATGGCCTTTTTTGCAAAATGGGCCCCATGGGGTTTGCTCCAACCCTGATGCTTAGAAGATGAATAGATTGAAAAATCTGAACTAAAGAAGAACTTAACCTAATATGCAAAGAGTGAACTTTCCCTTTATTAGGGTTAATCCAAGAAATGCCAATATTACATTAAATCTTGCCTTTATACATTAAGCCATTTTTATGCCCTTCAACCCCATGTAGATAATTTTTCTTGTTCTCGCTATTCAATGACATGTAGATACTGCAAGGACACTCTTCAGAACTGGGAAAGGTTTTAATTTATTGACTGAAGCCCATATTCAAAGGTAATTGTTTTTATTTCTTTTTTATTGATAATGATTATTGTGATAAGAATGATTGTTCTTATTATTGTAATGTCTTCCCCTATGTGCACATTGGTATCTGAGGAGGATGGGATTCCCATCTAATCTTTATTCAAATGATCACAAAGAACTAACGTCACCTCACCTCTCGTGAAGAGCTAGTTCAGGACAAAATGTTACTTTTATTTGACCCACATATTGGCCAGACAAGATATTACAAGCATTGTGGCCCAGTGGATTAGTCTTCTGACTTTGAAACAGAGGGGGGTCGTGGGTTCGAATCCTAGCCATGGCATAATTTCCTTCAGCAAGAAATTTATGCACATGGTGCTGAACTCAGCTGAGGTGAGGTGAATGGGTGCCCGGCAGGATTGATTTCTTGAATGCACCGAGCGCTGAAAGGCAGTTCGAGCTAAAGCCGGTGTAATAATAGTAATAAACACTGCGCCTTGGATTAGATTATGTCTAGATAGATGGCGCTATATAAATGCCTATTATTAAACATGAAATCATGTTTTACCTCTCAAAGTATCAGGGATATAGTTGACGCTGGCCTCAAGGGCACATTTTGCGGGCCTTGGCCTTGGCTCTAGTCATGTGTTCAAAGTCAATGGAAGAAGGTTTTCTTTGATGGCCCCGTGACTGGGAAGTACAATCCTCAAGCCTCATAGCTTTGTATATAGAATTCATATCCATATTTTCCAATACCACTGAGACAAAGTTGGCTCAGTCGGTAAAGTGTCTGCCTGTAGAACCAAAGGTTGTGGGTTCGAGTCCACCCGGGCACATGATTGAAGCATGCATTGTGTGTAAACGCCTCTTCCCTGTTCCATTGATGCAGTGAAAACACTCTGTCCCTCAGATAGGACGTTACATAGAGGTCCCCTGTAGAGGACATTCTCCACCTCTGAACGTTAAGAACTCACTGCACTATTCGTATTGGGTTAGGTGGAAACATTGGTGTAATGGTCCACCTGCACTCCCCCTATCAATTATACTGGAAGGAGAGACCTGCAGATCGTAGTGATTCAGTTCGCTTTTCGCCTCCCAGTCACACATGGCGCCAAACAAAAGGAAAGACTAATAATATTTTTGGTAATTTCTCTCTAATCTGAATTATTTTCAGGTGTTTATCCAAAGTGATTGATGGGAAGAAAAAAGCAGAAGCAGTTGAAGTCACCCATTCTCTTTTGGATCTCATGAGTCAGGTTGTTATCCAAAATGGTAAGCTCTTTTTTAAAACTATTAAAGTTGTATATACAAAAGAAGACATTATTGGGACATTATGAAGGATTGTCACAATTCACTCCCTCAATTATTTCTTGTCTTACATACATATGCCTTGATGAATGTTACATATCACTCTGAGGTGAGGTCACATAACATGTTGGAATTGACAAGCACCCTAAATATTCTTGTTTTGCAGATTACAGGAACTTGGCATTCCTTCATATCAGATTAATCATCCTGTTCTTATATGTATGAATTATTTTAATGTTCAATTATACCATTGTTTAACTATTCTTAATTTTAAATTTTTCTACTCAGATGAAAACAGTCGAGCTGTTGTAGAATCCAAAGACTTTGCTTCCACATTCCTTGGTTTGCTTGGCTCAGGTAATCCTGACATATCAAGACAGTGTGTTGCTCTCCTGCTAAGGCTCACAGAGAATTCTGTATCCAGGCAACACATCATCACTACATTTGATAATGCTAGGTAGGTATATACTCGGGAAATCGTTGACAAACTTGTTGATGTATGTTTAGTATACATAGTTATTGTTCATGAAGTTTAGTTTGCATAAATTGACTTGTTGTTCTCAAAGGATTTGGCAATTACTTAACCTAGATTTTCACGCATTTCTCCTGAAATCATTGCTTGCTGCAACTTCGAGAGTATAGGTTTATTATTGTTGAGGTGTCACATGAATGTTAGATTAAAGTGTCTGATAAGTACATGTGATTGTATCTGACAGTGATTTCTTGATCTTCTGGGGTCAAGATTGATTGCCACCATATCAGCACATTTGTGTATCTGATTCATATGCACCTACACCCTTAACTGTGGAATTATATGATCTATTTACCTGAAACTGATTGCACTAAAATCACCAACACAGATACTCACATGTGGGACAGTGTAGTTTTATTGCTTGGAAAAAGATCCAACATCTGGATAGAATGCCATGTTCATTTTATCCATTCCCAGAGCTGCAAACTAGTGCTGTTCTTCAGTATTTAGTACAATTAGTACTGAAAAATGAGAATACTGATGGTTTCATTCAAACTACTGATTTCTAAAGTTGCAGTTTTATGTATTGTCCTGTGGTATATGTACATCTTTGAAAGTACTAACTGATTTCCTCACCAAAATACTGAAATGTACCTGTTCAGGATAGCATCTTCATCTCTGCATTCCTCAGAAATTATACATTTTCTGCCAGAATGATTTGGCACATAGACATAAAAATATGTGGATAATCACTCTGTTAGATTCCATGAGATCATAATCTTATTTTTACCACAACTGGCATTTATTTTTGCATTTTTTTTCCAGCTTACTGGTTGGCCTACTAGCGTATGTGCAGACTTCACAGAATGGATCAGTAGAAGCTGCAAAGGTGTTGAATAACCTTGCACTGGAGAACAAGTAAGATATAAACTTTTTGAATATTCTATTGAACTTTGATAAATATCAAGTGTTGAATGTTGATTTTGACCAGCCCAATAGAATTATTATCTCTTGGACAAGGGGGGGGGCTTTGTATGGAACTTGCAATTAAGTACATGTAGTCTATGTTTATGTCCTATAAAAATTCAAAAAATATAATGAATTTCATGTGTTTTTGTTTTTGCTCTCTCTCTCTCGTCTATCTCTTTTCTCTATCTCCTCTTCCCATTGCCCTTTTTACTCTCTCTCTCTCTTTCTATTTCTTGCTTTTTTTCTCACATTTTCCCTCTCTCTGCCTTTCTATGTCTCTCCATCACATTATTTGCATTCCCCTATTATTTCACTCCCTGTTTTTCTTTCTCAGATTCAGTTCCCAATTCAGGAACAAAGTTGCTGATCAAGTTCTCCAGCATTTGAAAAGTTTTTGGTAAGTTCTCTTATTTCCAAACTCATATATCTAATCTAACACATTTCATCGATTGTAGCTTATATTTTTTCTAGTCATCACATATACATTTAGTGAAAAAAGTGTGTGTAATATTTGGGCCTCAATTTTCATTTACCCATCAGTTTATATGCGTTTTGGTCTTGCTTGTTTTTTGATATGTATAATTTGATAGTGTTTTGTTTCTTTTCTTTTCACCTGTGTGCCTTGAGCAATTTGGCACCTTCATGAATTGAAAAAGAATGGAGCAAAATGAAGGTCAAACCTATGTAAAATACGATGATTCCATCTAATTTCCCTAAATGTGAATTAGTTGCAGATGGAATCACTATTCTTTATTTGACTAAATCATAAAACACATGTTACAAAATGAACAATACAGAATGGAGCAATGCTGGTCAGGGTTGATAAAATCATAGTAAAAAGCTGTTGCTCGGAAGTAACTAGTCACAGACATTTTATAAATGAGATAGCAACTCAAATGGCTTAGCTGTTGTAGATCATTTTTCATGAGCTATATCAGTTGTAATGGAAGGGGTAATAAGGACACAGGACAGTCCTTCAATGGGCTTATTCCATATGAGCTTGGAATCAATCTGAATGAGCAATGTCATAAAATGGAGGGAACAAATCACATTCTCAAACCACCTGTTGGGTATCCTTCATTTTTCAGACACACAGTATCACGTCCCAGAACAGTGACGTCTTTCCATCATGCATTTCTTTCATGGGGAACATGGCACATGATCCGGTCATCAGGAAGCAGATTGCTGGCAGGAAGGAATTCTGGGAAGCCTCCATCAAAGTTTTGGTGAGTCGGGGTGTTTCCATTAAACTTGAAATCAAGAACAACCTTTATTTCTATTTCAAGCCCCCCCCCTCCTGTTGCATTGCCAAGTGACGTCTTGTGTAGATTGTATGAGACATACATCCTTCCTTTTATTGTTGCATCATTATCTTTCTTTCATGGAGTGCCAAGAGAGATGGCATACAGGATTAACGCAAATGAGTGATATTGACACTTGGGAGTAATTTGCATGGATTTATCAATGAAATTGATACATTTGAGTCCCTTTTCATATATCTGGTGGATGGAGTTATAGATATCATGCTGAAATCACTGTTTGAGTCTTCTTATGTACAATCATATTGAGATCCTAATATGTATTGGGCAAATTGAAGAAATGTGCAAGCTGTGAACTTGTATTTGCAACCAATTGAGATCTGCAAAGGCCACTCTAAGCCCTCTTTGTCTTTATGCACTGCAAAAACACAGATGTTGATTTAACCCTATCTAGGCCGGGGGGGGGGCCTCAGATGCCCCCTCAACGAATCGCGCGATATTTTCCGCCGTGCAAAATTTTTTGACCGTGCCGCTCGCTGACTTTTACTTTCAAGTCTTGCGCAACTTTTGAGACCAATTTTGCGTCACCCGGGTACGTGGTTCCGAAATTACGCAACATTGTGTAAGTGCATGTCAGACACGAAAATGGCTCAAAAACGTGATTTCGTGTACAAAGTCAATGCAAATTGTGTTTTCAACCCAAAATTCTAAATGTGATTATTTTTAGTTTTTGCTAGATGTATTCATTTTATGCTTTTTATGATCACAGAAGAGTCCCAACCAATTTCATTAAAAAACAATGAAAAACAAAAGGTCAAAAAACAAAGAAATACATAAGAAATTGCAAAAAAACAATAATAATACATAAGAAAATGATTTGATATCACATTTTTATTTCATGTACACTTGCTAAGGACACCACAAAGAGTTTATCTATACCAAAAATGAGTACATTTGGAGCTTTAATTTAGGTAGTTAGAGGAAAAAGTATGATTTCGCATACTAATTACGCATAAATTAGCATAATCACTTAATAGCAATTCGCATGAAATGAATTACGATACAATCTTGTTGAATATGTCCCAGGCAACCCTCGTGCCAAATTTTTGGCGCGATCGCGCGGTCGACGGCCGAGATCTTAGGGGGGGCCCTGGGAGGCCCCTCCCCGGCAGAGGAACTCCCAAAATGCCCCGGCCTAGAGAGGGATTAAATCTATCTAGGCGGGGGGGCCTCGGAGGCCCCCTCCCCTCAACAAGTCGCGCGATATTTTCGCCGCGCAAAAATTCTCTTCGACCGCGCTGCTCACTGACTTTTGTACTTTCAAGTCTTGCGCAACTTTTGACCTCAATTTTGCATCACCCAGGTACGCGGTTCCGAAGTTACGCAACGTTATGTAAGTGCATGTCAGACCCAAAAATTGCTAAAAACATGATTTTCGTGTACAAAGTCAATGTAAATAGTGTTTTCAACCAAAAATCATAAATGTATGATTATTTTTAGTTTTGCTGGCCTAAATGTATGTATTTTATGCTGTTTATGATCTGAGAAGAGTCCTCAACGAATTTCATTGAAAAAACAATGAAAAACAAAAGGTCCAAAAAACAAAGAAATACATAAGAAATTGCAGAAAACAATATAATACATAAGAAATTGATCTGATATCACAATTTTTTCATGTACACTTGCTAAGAACATCACAAAGAGTTTCTGTGCCAAAAATTAGAACATTTGGAGCTTTATTTATGGAGTTAGAGGAAAAAGTATGATTTCGCATACTAATTACGCATAAATTAGCATAATTACGTAATAACAATTTGCATGAAAAAAATTACTATACAATTTTGTAGATTATATCCCAGACAACCTGCATTCCAATTTTCAGCGCGATCGCGCGGTCGACGGCTGTATGAACTCCCCAAATATCCCGGCCTAGATAGGGTTAACACCAGCCTGGTATCTATATTGGTCCACACCAGAGAAGCGTCAAAACAACACCAGGGAAGAATCAATTTGGTATTGGTTTTTAACACTAATTGGTGTTGCTTAAATAACAAACCGGTGTGTTTCAACACTTCTCTGGTGTGGACTGATATAAATGAAAATGAAAATCCATAATTTATTGTTCGAAATTGACATGAAATATAGACACCAGGCTGGTATAATTTCTTAACACCAACGTTTTTGCAGTGTGGTGACTACACGTATGAATGAATCCTTTTGAGCCCTGTTACCTTGGTTACATAAAGTAAGCATAATTGCAAAGTTACCATAATCGAAAGATCGTTATGAAGAAATGATTATAAAGGCCTCTTTCCTCTTGAAGAACTTTATTTCTTAAATCCACTTTGTCCAGTTTCACTTTAGGATAACCATATATGATATTTTGTTTTTTCCTTCTTTATTTATTTATCAAGAAATACCATACCAAGCATCTAAACAAGCCTAGCAGTAGAGAAATGGTCTACACCACTCTTGGTCTGCTCATGAATATCACCATGGAAACCAGTCAAACGTTCAAGGACCAATCAGAAGGGTTATGCAAGGAATTGCTTCCTTTAGTGAAAAGTGATCAATTAGATATTCAAGAGGTACAGTAATGTGTATTGAAGTAATGGTTGTTTTAACCCTAACAAATAAGTGCATGTCAGACCAAAACTGCTCAAAAACGTGAATTAATGTACAAATACAATGCAGATCGTAGGGAAGGTCGGAATCCCCCCCCCCCCCCCCCCCCCCCCGCTGTGACAGGGGTCCAAATAACCCAGCTCTTTAAGGGTCAAAGGGGGAGGGAACCAGGCAATTTCTTTTTTTTTTCATTTTGGGAGGGTTTTTTTTCATGATCCACTGAATCTAAATCTGCAACATTGGGTTACAAGCTTTAATATTGCAGTGAATGGGGATTTTCCGAGGTTTTTTTGAAAAAATATTTCCATGGCTGTTTTTGGCATTTGGGAGTACAGTCGCCACGAGCCCCCTTGTAATTTTTTTCCTGTTGTGAATTGACTAACTCAATGTCAAAACCAAGGAAACTTCAAATCTGACAACTTGTCAGACAACTAATGTTGATGTTGATGTAGCACGTCCTTGTCATTTTTTTATAAGTTATTTATTGAATTTGACCAAAATCATATGATTAATCAAAATGATAATATAGATAGTTGTGCTGACGGTGCAACTCTGCATGTTTAAATGCAGTGTTGTAGTCAAGGCTCAAACCTCCAAGGCCAAGGCTGTGAAAAATTAGGCCTTAAGGCCAAGGCTGAGCATCCAGGCACTACAACACTGTTTCTATGCACCCACAATCATAATCACAATCACAATCACATACACAAGCATCATCAAATTGTCCAACTGCACAGCTTACAAATCATTTTTTTTTATAAATCATGATTATTGTTATTAAATTTCTAGAGGGCAGCTGGATTGCTAGGCAGGGGTCTACCTCACTCCACTGGGGCAGCTCAGGCAGCATGTGAGGCTAGGATACCCACCATTCTACATCAAACCCTTCAGGTATAGTCAAGTAATTTGTGTGTTTCACGTTGATAGTCCCACTGCGTTCTTTTTACTCAGGAATTGTGGGGGGTGCTTGGGAGCAGGGGGCAATCATTCCTTTTGTTGAGGGCTAAGATATAAGGAAGGCACAGCTTTATCTTTCATGCTGGAATCACAAACAATCTGTTAATTTAGGCACTCATAAAAACTCATAAACACAGGTCCATATAAAATGAAAGGGTCCTAAACACATTTGTAAGGGGGCATCTTGGGGGTAAAAAGGGGAACTCTTTTTTTGGATTGCTGTCCCTGATTATTTATTTGTTTATTTATTCTTCTATGCACCCCATATGTGTATGTTTGTTTTCCAGAATTCAGATCTGTCGATAGAATCCAAGTCAGCTTTAAGTCGATGCCTTGTTGTGTTCACACAAATCAGTGAAGAAGCCAGAAATCAGATCGCTCAAGCTGATCCAGGTGAGAACACAGTTTTTTATCCAAACTATTTCTGTTAAGGAGCCCTTTAATTATTCATTTCAATTTTTATCCTTTTTTTTCTTAAGGGAGGAGAATCTCCTTTTCTCAGAATAGATTAATGATAGAACCAAGAGAAATCTGTTCTTCTACATGTATGTATCAATCAATACCAATCATGATATCAATTCACTAAAATTTGGCAAACCTGTTGATATTATCACACAATTGAATTGGGCAGATATCAAAACCTTGGCAATTTCATTTCCTCTGTGCACTATATGTTACTAGTAATGCATGAGCTAAACCACCTTTGTAACTGAAACCTGAACCAGGATATATGTCACCCAAAGTACCCTGATAAATATGGGTAATTAGCCCACTATGTATAGTGAATTCAGGATGTATATTTATGATAAAGCGGAAGTTCACCATGTCGGTCAGTTTTAAAAACAGAAAAATCAAAAATTATAAATACAGAATAATCACAGGAAAAAAGGTTTTATAAAAATCCTTCAAAGAATTGGAGAGTGACAACAATTCAAAGTTTTTGATTTGTGACTTCATATGTAAGCAACTCTTCCATCATATAACATCAATTTCATGTAATAATGTTTGTCCTATAAAAGGGGGTATTTACATGTCCGATGATGTATCCACCCCACATATTTTACATCAGGCCAGCCAACTTCTCCTTTTTTTCCAGGAGTTACCCAGTTTTTAAAGATTTTTTATCAACTAAAAAGAGCACCAAAAAGAGTGTTTCCATTTACTAAGCTAAAATAAAAAATAAATCAGCCCATATATGTATTTGCATTGTGGGGTATAGGTGTAAGATTAGTATAGTTCTTCAGCACTTGTAATTTCTCATTGTTAAAATATAACAATGCTAAACATGTTTTAATTTAAAAACAAAAATGAGGAGATGCACCCGACATCGAGCAGAAAAACTTGCATCACCCGATGAGGACTCCCTCTTTTCATTTCCAAATGTTGGCTCGCCTGATATATATCAATATTCAATCCATTTGTTTGTTTTTCAGATCTGAGTTGCTTTCTTTCTCTCCTGAGTTCATCAAGTGATACAGTGGTAGCCAACATAGCCCTCTCAATCGGCCATTGTATCCAGGTGATAGGGGTCAGCGAAAGGCTAGCCGACACCGACGTGGTCAAGACATTACTGGCCAAGACCGACACAAGTAATGAGACCATAAAGCAGAACTGTTCTATTACACTGGCTAAACTAGCCACATCACACCAAAGGTAAAGACAGATTATGAGCACAGGCAATTTCACTCGAAATGTACTGGGCTATTTTTATCCCTCAAAAGACCAGGGGGGAGCTGAATGAATACCAGCATAGCATTTTCACTATTTAGACATTTGAATTAACTTGCAAGTAGACTTGATCTGGATTTAATCATAGGTCTGGCAATGAATTGCAAGTTTTTACTCACTTGTCTGGTTCTTGCAACAAACAGAAGGAAAAAAATCAATTTGTACTATTTATGATTGATATATCAATTGCAATCGATTGCATATTTTCTTTCAACACCCCCTTAGTTAACTCTTTAAATGCTGGGCTATTCTGATCCCTCAAAAAAAAATGTCACTCGCGTTATCAGGGCAGCCATGCTAAAGCCGGGGTATTAGTATGGGGTGCTTAAAAACGTATTAAAATACACTTTGATGCAGGATGCAACATTTGGCCAATGGTGAGTCTGTAGCAACATGGCTAGTCATGAGGAAGTGTGGCCTGGAACTTCAGTGGGCCAATCAGATGCACAGTTGATAGCCCTTCATGAATATGCATGAGCAAAACTCCACAAGTTTTGCATAAGTGGTATATAAATGTTGCATGTAATGATCGTATTGTTATCTCTCTTTTTTCCTGTTTCCCCCTTTTTCTTTGTTCTACATTTTCAGGCACTTGGAGAGACTACGTGATCTTGGTGGCATCGGGATTCTACACACCTGCTCTAAGTATGCCCTGAGGTAACCTGTGGTATCACATACTCCATCTTTCCACAACCTATTCCGTCCTATAGATCCTGTCACTACTGACATGTAAACCCAGCTCTTGTTCACAGACATGCATCAATGGCTGGAGCCCCCCCCCCCCTGATGTGGTAGAGAGCTGAGATATAAACAGCTTCAAATCCAACTTGTTGAACTCTTAGACCTCAAGGAAAGAGAAATCTAACCCAGATGAAAGTTTTGCTTGCCCGTGTTCAAAAGCTGTACAGTGCCATTAAACACTGTGCCCATGAATCCTTCATGAGAAGTCAACAATCGGCTTTGAACTTCAAATGCCTACTCCCAAGGTGTATCCAAGGTATAGATCTACAATTTATTAATTTTATAATACATCCACCACTAACGTTCATATTATCATGAGAGGCTTGTGGGTCAACTAATTACGCTGAAGATAATACAAGAGAGCACAGGAATCGATTCGAACAGTGGATCTCAATTGCAGGTACAGATGAAGGGTTATCAATAGAACTTTATATGTAATAATCATAATAATAATATGGTCCATCATATTTCGCAGCTGCTTTAATTGCATATACTCTATTGCCCCTGATACTTGGTATCGTATTATTACCCGGCTGTAGCTGGGCCGGCATGTCGGCGCTAAAACATTCAAGGAATGAATACTACCGGGTACCTATTCACCTCACCTAGGTTGAGTGCAGCACAATGTGGGAATATTTCTTGCTGAAGGAAAACGCGCCATGGTTGGGATCTGAACCTACGCCCTTCTGATTGAAAGACAAGAGTCTCAACCACTATACCTCGATGTTTGTCCTCGTATTTTGATCAAGGTTTTTTAAAGGGGAAGTTAATAAATTTCCTGAAATGTCATGTAACAAAAAATGAAAGTGATATTATTTGTGCCATGGATATATTATTACAATCATCATTTCATACCCCTTTGTATTAGAGAAATATACCTATTCATCATAGTCCAATGAAAAATAGGAATTTATGGGATTTATAATATCACATATTTGGGGGAGCTGATGTGACGTTACAAATGAAAAACTTTGAAAATTTGTAAATATCTTATTCTTTGAAGGATTATCATCAGACTTTCATATTTGTTTTGTAATTTTTCGGCTTTTATTAAAACAAACATATCTTCAGGATGAACTTCCACTTAATTCGCTTTGAAAGTGAAAGCTAAACAATGCATGATGTCGAGTACATAGTGGTCTGCCGATCTCTCAGGATTAACATGAACGAGTGATGTCACAGTTAGTGGGGCACATGTATTATGAAATGCATAGTTACATGTAGTTTAGTTTGGTTTACTCCAACAATGTTGTAGGACTAAGACTTTTCATCGATCAAAGTAGAATGTGTATTGCTGCTCTCCTTCAGACAAATTAGATGCATGACTTGTGTTGGCAGGGGTATCGTAGACAGCAAAACATTCCATGCTTATATTTAGTTTGATTTTATTTATTGTCATTAATTGGAAAATGTGTTTTTCAAACTGTAAATGTATATTATGTATTGAATTTGAAAGTATGATATTGATATTACTTTGTCAAATGAATGTGTTTGAAGTGCTGAATAAATTATGAATATATTGGATTCATTGTAAGAATTATGTATATTGTATATACTATTATTTTATACTGAGGGAGGTGCAAAAGACAATCTAAACAGTTTTTATGTCTCACCTGCATAGCAGAGTGAGACTATAGGTGCCGCTTTTCCGACGGCGGCGGCGTCAACATCAAATCTTAACCTGAGGTTAACTTTTTGAAATGACATCATAACTTAGAAAGTATATGGACCTAGTTCATGAAACTTGGCCATAAGGTTAATCAAGTATTACTGAACATCCTATTAGAGTTTCATGTCACATGACCAAGGTCAAAGGTCATTTAGGGTCAATGAACTTAGACCATGTTGGAGGAATCAACATCAAATCTTAACCTGAGGTTAAGTTTTTGAAATGTCATCATAACTTAGAAAATATATGGACCTAGTTCATGAAACTTGGACATAAGGTTAATCAAGTATCACTGAACATCCTGTGCGCGTTTCAGGTCACATGACCAAGGTCAAAGGTCATTTAGGGTCAATGAACTTTGGCCGAATGGGGGTATCTGTTGAATTACCATCATAACTTTGAAAGTTTATTGGTCTAGTTCGTTAAACTTGGACATTAGAGTAATCAAGTATCACTGAACATCCTGTGCGCATTTCAGGTCACATGACCAAGGTCAAAGGTCATTTAGGGTCAATGAACTTTGGCCGAATTGGGGGTATCTGTTGAATTCCCATCATAACTTTGAAAGTTTATGGATCTGATTCATGAAACTTGGACATAATAGTAATCAAGCATCACTGAACATTTTGTGCAAGTTTCAGGTCTCATGATTAAGGTCAAGGTCATTTAGGGTCAATGAACTTTGGCCGAATTGGGGGTATCTGTTGAATTACCATCATAACTTTGAAAGTTTATGGATCTGATTCATGAAACTTGCACATAAGAGTAATCAAGTATCACTGAACATCCTGTGCGAGTTTCAGGTCACATGATCAAGGTCAAAGGTCATGTAAGGTCAATGAACTTTGGCCATGTTGGGGTTTTTTGTTGAATAACCATCATATCTCTGTAAGTTTATTGGTCTAGTTCATAAAAAGTGGACATAAGAGTAACCATGTATCACTGAACATCTTGTGTGAGTTAGAGTAGTTTTCAAAGTCAGCACTGCTGCTATATTGAACCGCGTGATGCAGGTGAGACGGCCAGAGGCATTCCACTTGTTATGTCTTAACTCTTATATTCTGCAAGTCGAGTGTTGAAATAACGAATTGTTATTGCTTGCATTCACTTTTTTCAGATAGTTTGTATTCTAATATTGTCAGATCCATTTCAGTCCAAGTGTCCACTTCAAAAAAATAAGCAATTGGATAAGAACATATGACAAAAAAATTTGAACCCTTCATCAAAAAAAGATAAAAATTTATCATTGTTCCGTAACACAAAGGTCAGCTATTGATCAATTTTTATCTTTTTTTAAAATAAGGGTACCATCTGATCAGATGCAGTGTCTTTCCTCAGTTTGTTGGTCAATAGAATGAGTTACCAGAGAAAAATTAAGTTTAAATGGGGGGGGAGGTGGAACTTAGAGATCAAAATCAAAGTATCTTAATTACCGACATAGAGAGACTCGGTTTTAAGTCCTTATTATCATAGACCATACCTGTAACAATGATTCCATAGTAAGAGCAGTAGGTTGGTAACGGTGCACGCATTGATTATGAGAAAGATGCTAGTCAGCATGGTCCTTTGAAGAATGCCCATTGTCTCTGAAAACTACATTCTTTCTGTCAAAAGCAGCTATACATGCAAAATGAGTTCCATTACTACATCAGATCTGCATAAAGAATTTTTTTTAATCATTAACAGGTATACAATATAGGGATTTTTTTCATAACTTCAGATTTGCTCATGACTTTGTACTTTTAAAATATTTTCATAATTAGAATTCATTCCCCACGCCTTTTTAAAAGTTACAAAGGGTAAAATATAATTATGAAATTTGGGGGCAAATCCAGGATTTTCCAAAAGTGGGGGCGCATTTTCCCAATTAAAATGTTGATAAGCAAAGATGAGGGGGTCTTCAAAAAAAAAGGAAATTTCATCTTCGGATAGATTTGACAAGCTAAAAAAAAAAGAAAAGAAAAAAAAAGGTCTTCACTTTCAAAAGCAGGGGGGGCACACTTCTCTTTTAACGGCACTTTTACATTACGAATTTTAATTGTGCCTCTCAAAGGTGGGAGGGGCCACAGGCCGACGTTCCAAAGTTACATTTTTATATTGTATTTCTTTGTTTTTAGAATTTCTTTTGCTTTTTTTGTGTTTTCATATTTTTTAATGAAAACACACATGTGCTCCTTCCTAGGTGCACGGGGTGTCCCTTTGTTCCTGTATTGGTTTGAGTCGTGGTTTGAAATACCCATGCATGTTTGTTTGTTTGTTGTTGTGTTATTGCTTGTGCAGAGGTGTGTTTGATTCCATGTTAATGTTGATGTTAAGGTGTATGAAAACAAAAACCGCTGAAAAACGCACTCATCACCATGGAAAAAAGAACAGTAGCTTTCAATATTGTGTCATTTTGCAACTTGAATTTTGACCTTGCCCCACATTTCAAGGCACTGCACCGCCATGTAAAACATAATTATATCATGTAGGTTATCATTTTAAAAAGAACTAAATGATCTATTCATTATTATTAATCACACATTAATATTCACTAAAACCGAGGAGGGATTATTGATCGAAGTCAGATTCCAAACTTTTTTGATGAGTATACAGTGCGTCCCAGAAAAAAACGAAACCGAGATTAAGCGATGATTTATGATAACTTAATCACAAATATAATAGACAAATGACCTACCAATGTAAAGCTTAGAATCTCCTCTTTCATCTGATATTACTTAGATTATTCCTCATTCACGCATGAATGAGCAAAAACAATTTGAAGAAAGGATACCAAAAACTCATTTGGCGGGGGTATCTGAATAAAAAAAATAATCACATGCCTAAAAAGTTCGATATCTGCTCTTTTATTTGATACCTAAATCACAAAAAAGATTGTCAAGAAGTAAAAAAGTTATATTCCCTCGAAATAATGCTTACAAGTATTTCAATAATTTCATTAAATAAACGTGTTTTCACCGGTTTCCCACAGAAGCTATTGCATGGTTAACAAAAGACTTGATGCATGGCTGATCGTCAACAAAACGGAGTGTCGAGTAAGTTTGAACGCTAGCCTGTAAAACCTCAGTCTTCATTTAATAAAATTATTGAAATGCAAGCCTTATTTCGAATAACCAGAACTTTGTTATTTCTTGACCATTTCAGCAATTGAGGTATCAAATTAAATAACAGATATTGATCTTTTTAAAAATGTGATTTTCCTTTTGAAACCCAGATACAGCCCGCCAGATGACTTTTTGGTATCCCCTATTCAAATTGTTTTTGCTCACTCACGCCTGAATAAGATATAATCTAAGTAATTTCAAATGAAAGAGGAGACTCTAAGCTTTACAATGGTAGGTCATTTGTCTATTGTATTTGTGATTAAGTTATAAATCATCGATAAATCTTGATTTCGTTTTTTGGAGGACGCACTTTATATACATGTATATATTGTATTTTTTTATTTATCTATATTATCTATGGTTCTTAAAAGTGTGTTCCAAAGCTATGTTGCTGTACATTATTAAATATAACAGGACAATAGCATCGTATGAAATGACTTTTAGTTGAAACATTTTAATTGACACTGTTCTCCAAGTCCTCTCAGACTGTAGCTTTGCTTTCACCCCCTAAACGCATATGGGCGCCAAGGCAGATATATGCATTATAAGTTTACGTTTAGTATTATAGTATTTCTTTTATTATTATGAATAATCAATTAGGGACCATTGTCAGGTAGGAAGTGACTGAAAGAACAGGCGTTTATGATGAGAAACTGTTTTTGTACGATATGGGCATTATTATAGTCTTCGTGAAAGGTGAGCCAATTGAGTCTCGGTACTTCGAAAGGGGGAGGAAAAGACCAAACCATCATCCCTTTTTTTATTCTCTTTCTTCCTTTTCTCCCTTTCCTTAATCTCTCCTTTTTATTATCATCGCAATCGACCCCCTCCCCCCCCCCCCCCCCCGTCTGAGGGCTGCATAAATATAGCTCTGTCTGGTAAAAATTCACTATATAGAGAGAAAAAGAAGCTTACGAACATCGTTAACGACTTAACATGACAACGCATTTCATCCTTGACTATACATGTTTATAGTTCGTTTTATTTCCTTCTTTCGTAAACATTCGTAAAATGGTGGTTAAAAAGTTCAAAAGATAGATGAAAGCAGATTTGTACAGAATGAAATGATTATGTAAATCGTGTCTCTTGCACGAAAGAGTAGGATTCTGATGACAAAAGTTACACAAACTGTACATTCTGAAATAAAGAGGGGGCCTTAAAAAAAGCCATGCTTGTCAAGACAAGGCCCCAATCAGGATACGATACGTGTATAATGATGCTTCAAATACCTTCAATAAAACCCCAAAACTAAATCTACATATGGAAAGAAAAAGAAAGGAGATACAAACGGAAATTAGTAAATGAAGGAAAGAATGACTCAAGACATACATTAATTTATATACAGAATTGAAAAAGACAGCAATGAAAAGGAAAGAAAAAAGATTATGAAGTGAGGAGAAGGGTTCCGAGGAGATATTGAGATAGCAAAGAAAGAGAGTGAGAGATGGGAGGTGTACATACAGCATAATCTGACAATATGACATTTTAAATTGAGTTAATGCATTTGTCAGAGTACCATTTTCAAAATCATACATGATTGAACCTAACTGCAAGAGATAGATATCCTCTATCTTCAATGATTTGTTACTGCGAAACAAAACATTACAATGAGCAGGATAACTAGCCAGAAAAACAATATTCTTTGCGAGTATCTTATCTACTTGTGTTTTTTGGTGACTTGCCCAGGCAACACTCCGTAATCAGGATGAGGTAAAACTAGAGTAGAATACAGAATGAGCAAAGTTTCTTGTACCAAAGATCGTAATGTATAGATTACATGTATTTTTAATATGACTTAAAGGACAAGTCCTTTAAGTCCATTAAAATCGGATGTAAAATAAGAAAGTTATGACATTTTAAAGTTTCGCTTAATTTCACAAAACATTTATATGCACATCCTGGCTGGTATGCAAATGAGACTATGACGTCATCCAATCACTGGGCGTTGTGGCGTGCGCCTGTAATCCAAGCTGTGGGGAAGTTACAAATTGATGCAGAGGTTCGAGGTTCGAACCCTGGTCACGTCTTTCGGATGGTGACGTTAAAGGTCGGTCCCAGACGTAAATAATCATATCTGATTGATACACGTCTGACAAAACTCAAATACACACACACACTATTCTTTTGTATTTTATTATGTGAAATATGAAATATTCTAATTTTCTCCTCTTTGTCAAGTGATACAACAATTCCTCCCTGAATGCGTAGATTTAGCATTGTTTTATACTATATGGTTCAGTCAAGTTGTTCCTTATTGTCAGATCTATAAGAAGTGAAATATTGTTTAATTCAAACAATAAAAAAAAGAAATAGTGAGTGATGTACATCATCGACTGAGTCACCTACTTATGCATATCACTGTTTTGTGAAAAATAAGCGAAACTTAAAAAATACATAACTTTCTTATTTTACATCCGATTATGATGAAATTTTCAGCACAACGCTAGCTGATCTGTCTCTGTTTATTCAAGTCAGTATTTTTCCTGGGGTGGACTTGACCTTTGACATATTGCTGCAATGATAGTCACGGGTCAAGATCTCAATTCTCACTACGAGCAATTTCTAATCCAAAGAACTTAGTGGATGTTACCATCATAATGTTAACATTGTCAAAAGGGAAACCTAGCGGTGAATCTGACTGAGAATGACTGAAAAGCATGTATAGTAGTTAGTTTCCTCAAGATTCAAAGGCAACTGGTTTGCATGGATCAACCAGGGGCGTAGATAGCGGGGGGGGATGGGGGATGCATCCCCCCCAGAATTTTAGGTGGGGGGGATGGTGTGTACAATCATCCCCCCAGGTTTCTGTGGGGAAGAAGCAAAACTATACAGTAATAAAGCAATGAATGCTAGTTAAAATCAATAAATAATAATAGCAGTAATAATCATAACGTACAGCAATGACAAACATGATCAAAATTGGACTTTTATTCAGAGTCAATCATCTTATATGCATTTACAACTTGCAAGTTTTAAGTAATAACAACTGTCTTGCGTCGTCATATACATTTAAGGATCGTTATTCAGAGTTTCACCAAGTACATTTCCTTATAATAATTATGTATTTGCAAAGGAGATAAGTTCAAAATATTTCATTACAGATTTAAGAAAGTGTCGCTTAATCACTCCCTTTCAGAGCAATTGCTTTCATAACACATTAACACTGTTCAAACGAATTAATAAGAAATTACCTATACACATACACTGACCCTTTTCCCTGCTGGCCATGTCCTCAACCCCTACTTTGCAAAGGAAAGGTGAAAATTTTCAGTCTAAACAGTTTAAACAGAGTGTGCTTATCATTTTAGTGTCCGCATATCTGCACGTGGATAAGAAATATAATGTTGAGCTTTTTTTATTTTACCCCTATTACTATAATTGTAATTGATATTTTTTTAGTTATTTGGCTGTTTATTTGTTTATTCCTTTAGTTGTTGATTCATTCGTTTGATCATTAACAATATCGCTACTTTTAAAAGAGTATACTACTATACTAGTAAAATAAGGAATACTAGTTATTCTAGATCATGTTTAGCAGGACTGTCATGACCAAGATGATAACTAGACATCCGACAAATGACATTTATCTTATGATCATCTTTACTCATTGTCATTAATCAAACAAAAGATTACTGTCATGAGAAATGTGCAAGGAAGTTTGTTTATTACTGGATGCCCTGTTTATTGCTGAAAGCAAAGTGATTAAAAGACACACGAGATAATCCATGAGGCAGATCGTGTTATTTTGTTATCTTTAACTCGTCTGCTTTGGCCCATGATATTTTGTTGTTATCTCCTTATATATATATAATATATATACATATATATTATATATATATATATATATATAATAATATAATATATATATATATATATATATGTATATATATATATATATATATATATATATATATATATATATATATATATATATATATATATAATATATATATATATGACCCAGCGAGGGATCATCCCCCCCAGGTCTAGGGACCTGTCTACGCCACTGGGATCAACTAAACTGCATTTTCTTGTCCGTTGTTAACATTTTCTTACTAAGTATTGGGATCTTTAAGGAAAATAAACTAGAGTCATAAAAAAATGAATGATGAATTATCAGATGAAAGAAGATGAGATCGTTATGAGACTCCACATCATATGGTTTGATGACTTGAGTCGGTTCCACATCCCATACATTCGTAATTCCGAATCTTTGTTATTCCGAAGGTTCGGATATTCCGAAGGTTCGTTATTCCGAAGGTTCGTATATCCGAAGGTTCGTAATTCCGAAGGGTCGTTAATCCGAAAACAAAATGAGGTTCGTAATTCCGAAGGTTCGTAAATCCGAAAACGAAATTAATGAGGTTCGTTAGTCCGAAAACGAAATGATTAACGAACCTATTTCGTTTTCGGATTAACGAACCTTCGGAACATCGAACCTTATTTAGTTTTCGGATTATCGAACCTTCGGATTAACGAACCCTTTTACGTTTTCGAATTAACGAACATCGAGGTATAGGCAATTTACGTGTTTCGGAACTACGAACCTTCGAAATTACGAAGTGTAACCGTTCCACATATAACCATATACTGTTTTCTGACCATATAAGTAACTCCTGAACCAACCAAGAGCTTTCATTCGTCTTAGCACAACTAGATGTGAAAGATAAATAAAAAAAACGTACACAGTAGAACTCACAATACCATGCACAATATCCTTTATCAGCTCGTTTCTAATGCCATCAAACCCAAGACTCCAATGTTTAAAGATATGTTCATTTTTTTTGTTTTGCCAAGTTATTAAAATCAAACTCTTCCGATCATATTGATTCAGTCACACGATTGCCACACGAGTGAACTTTAATCTTGTTTGTTTAAACATATAGCACGCTGGGGATATCAGCCCAAATTGAAAAATGACTAGCTAATATAAGACGCATGTAGGTTACAAACACAAAGGGGGGGGGGATACCCCAACTATCAGGGTGAAAGGTCGTAGAGGTAATCCTAAATATCCCCTCTGTCTTCGAGACCCTATGACCTCTCCAGCATGAACAAACTTTCCCATATCCATTTTATCGACCTATAGTATGAACACCCTTGCTTTATTTTGCCCCCATCTTTGACTAACACGTACAACGATCCTGTTATGCCCTAGCGTTGGCTATTCATCTAGTCAAGGACTATCTTGAGTACATGGATACGGTAGATAGGGTGATCGAAAGTCAAGAGTTCACCCGTTATGTGCTGTCAAATATGTATGTATATATATTGCCAAGTGGGAGTTTATATTTCGAAATACGACACAGCTCCTTGAATCGTGCAACATGGATGACAACGGTGCGTCTAGACCAAACACTTTGCTAAAACAGAAGCTGTTGTTTTGGCAACTGCTTCTGCTGGCGAGTGTAGGGAGTTTTCAGTGCTGTAGTGGCGCGCGGTTTCTCGTCCCGTCTATAACGTTGATACGAACACCAAGTCACCACATGACGCTTACAACCATAACTCAAGCCCTGGTGCAGCGCGGTCATGAAGTGACATTTCTCATCATTGATCACCAGGGAGCTGGTGGTTTCCTGCCAGATTCCTACACGTCAAAGATTATACTTCCGAATCCCATGACGGACCAAGATTTACAGGAGTTCATTGATATCAAGGATTCTTTGACGGATTTGATTAATATGACCAAGCTAGAAGCAATGAGGGACCCACGACCATGGAAATTAAAAGAGTATGGTGATTTTGGTTGTGGTGTTTTGCTTGAAAATACAGCTATTCTTGAGCAACTGCGGCTTGCAAACTTTGATGAACTTATAACGTACCCCATCGCTGATATCTGCGACACCCTTCTTGCAGCCTACCTGGATATTCCATTTATCGTTGTAACAGGGACAAAAAGAGTTCTGGCCTTTCACGAAGGGATGCTGGGTATTCCGACCCCAGTTTCCTATGTGCCTTTCAGTATAATATTCACACCAAAGCTGGGACACCAAATGACTCTCTTTGAACGCATCCAGAATGCACTAATGTTCTACGGTGCACATTCTGCAATTGAATACTTTACTGTCTATCGCCATCTACGTCATCTTCAACGAACCTATGGTATTCGACCAGACCTGACTCCATGGCAGATCATCAGTAAAGCAGACCTTTGGTTGTGCCATAACACTTGGGCCCTTGAATATCCAAGACCTATAGCTCCGAATTGGATCCCTATTGGAGGACTTACCATCAAGGAGCCAAGACCCCTCCCGGAGGATCTAGAAAGATTTATTCAAGGATCTGGAGATCATGGGTTCATTGTATTTACTTTGGTAAGCAAAATCTTTGATCGCCTCTAAAACAGCTAGTGGTTGGAAGAAAATTGACCTAGCACCAATTTTACCTAATGAAACCACATAAAGCAAATTTCTTTTATTCAGCTTTTTTTCTTCGTTTCGTGAGGTATCTTCATTTTTTAGAAAAATGCGTAATGAGCCACATTTTCCGAAGGGTCCAGAAATGGCGTACATGGGGCAGAATTGTTTTGAAGATCTACATGAGAGCGAGCAGATATTGTGACATTGATAGAGGATCCTCAACCTCCAAAATTGTTCTGCTCTTTCCACAGCTGTGAACATTTTTATTAAACTTCTACTGAATAGATCAAGACAAACTGTAGAGAGACCCATTTATGTTCACAGCTTTTTGTGATCAAACCTGCCTAGCCACCACTATGTCTACCGTATATTGTTGCTGCCCTACTCACAATCCACTGCTCAATTCACGCCTCTGCATGGGACAGGGTCTGCTGCCAAGATAGAAAAGGTAAAGAGGCCTACCATAGTTGCAGCCAGTAGTAATGGGAACTGGACTTACTTCACCTCTCGATGGTCCAATCATGTGGAGGCTACCAAGATTTCTGGCAAGGACAAGGTTTTGCAACACCTTGAGTGCTGCGATGAGCCTCTTCACAAGGACCTTACAAGATCCTCGATCTGGCGTCAGCCTCACCACCAAGTCTGAACCAAAGGTGCTGGCGGCCATCAAGGGGCTCACTGTGCGGGAGGAAAACACCATGGTGGCTCGGATGGCACTACATAGCATGCGTCAGGATCGGGACGAGACAATTTGCAGCTTTGATCGGGCCCGCTTTCCTGGTCAAGCCGGGATCTTTAAGTTCATCATTAAGTGCCTAGGTTGCTCTATGGATTTGTCAACTACACTGATGAGATACTGCAGGATGCCCTGACCAGGGGAATCGCTGACCCCGTGATTCAGCTCGACCTCTTGGGGGACAAGAACCTGACCATGGACTTAGAAGATGTCTTCCAATTCATTGAGGCAAAGGAGGCAGGCAAGCGTTCTGCTTCATCTCTTCTGGACTCTCACGTCGTGAACTTTGCTAGCAGCTCATGTCAGAAAACCAAGCAAATGCACCTCAAGAAGGCCAAGACTTGAGTAACTACTCTGGCAAGAAGTGACATGGATAGGGTTCCCCTGCTTGCATCCGTAAGACACAGTGTGATGCCTATGAACACAAATGCAGGCACTGTGATAGATTCCACCACATGGAGAACGTGTGCCACAGCAGGGACAAACCAAAACAGCGACCCCTGAGGGACAGGAGAATGTTTCATTGACTCCCTTTGCCCTGTCCATGGCTATGATCGTTCTTGCGGAGGCCATGGCATTCCCCTTGATCATCACGTTTATGATAGCCTTAACCAAGCATGGATCAGATGGAAGTCTTCCCCACAACCCTTTGTAGATGGGACTGCTCAGGTCGTTCCTGATGACTACGAAGCTCTTTGGTTTTGCTCCTTCCCTACGATGCCTCAATCTACCCCTGCTATGGCTGACGCCGGGTGCCAGAGCTGCTGAGCCGGCATGAACATACCTTGGATTACGTCAGAAGGACCTCATCCCTGTCAGTATGAAGATGCAGACTACCAATGAAGGGGGCGTCCGGATTCTTGGGGCCATTACATTGAGTCTGTCTGGCACGGCTGCCCGAGGCCGTACTGTCCGGACAAGACAGCTTACCTACGTCACAGACAGTTTTCATCAACTCTTCCTCAGCCGGAAAGCCTGTGTTGGCCTTTGAATCATCCATACTTGCAGACGATCCCTTGTTTTCCAGCACCGTCTAATATCACCGATGTGCGGTCATGGTTCGAAGAATCTTTTGCCTTCAGCATGACAAAGAAGATGTTACCATTTTGTCAGCTCCTGAAACCCAGTACGCCATTCGTCTGGGCTACTGCCCTCCTGCGTGCCTTGAAGAGTCCAAGGCCGTCAAGATCGAAGATGACGTGATGATATTTTACTCCAGCAAGCCTACCTGCCTGGCAAAGGACTGGCCTAAGGATGGCATTGGCTTTTGGCTTCTGAAGAGACACTGCTGCAACTGCGGTACAAGTTCAGAATGTTCCATGTCCCTGGCGTCCATCACCCAGCTACAGATTGCCTCTCTCGCCACCCTACAGGCAAGACAGCGAAATTGCACCTCCCAGATGACGTAGCCATGGTTGATGTCGTGCCCCTGTCATTCCTGCACTCATCACTGCTGATGGTGGGCTTTCAGACCTCGGACCCTTCCACTGATTCGGTTGAAGTCTGCACACTATCCTCTGCCGTGTGTGCCTTGGACTCTATTCACCTCAAATCAGTTACATGGGATAGAGTGCGTTCTGCGACAGCGAGTAATGACAACATGCAGACCCTCCTCGAACTCATCGAGTCTGGTTTGCCTGTACATCGCCATCCATTCCACACCCATTGCGTGAATACTTCCAGTTTCATGATGGACTTTCTTCGATTGATGTGGTTATCCTCTACAGTGATCGTGTACTCTTTCCTCCGAGAAGTCTTGTCCCACCTGCATGCTGCTCACCAATGGGTTACAAAGGATTCAACTATTTTATCATAGAGGACAAGTACTCAAATCGGCCATTCATAGAAAAGTCTGAACAGGGGGCAAATGGACTCATTACATGTCTTCGCCGCATCTTCGCCACTTTCGGCATTCCTGACGAGCTTGCCTTCTGATGGCGGCCCCGAGTTCACAGCGGTAGCTTCGCGCCGTTTCCTTGCGGATTGGGGCATCCATCATCGTCTTGCCTCTGTCGCATTTCCCATAGCAACTGTCAAACTGAGATTGCTGTGAAGACAATCAGGCGCTTCATCATGAGCAACACAGGCACTACTGGATCCCTGATACGGATCACTTTCAATGGGCAATACTCCATTATCGCAACACATCTCCCCGGGACACAAAGCTCTCCCCAGCAATGTGTGTCTTTGGCCACCCGATCCAGGACTTTATCCCTATCGCCCCTGGCAAATAAAAGACACTCGACACCTGGTGCGAGACCTTACAGCCAAGGGAAGAGGCCCTTCGCAACCCTCACATGAAGGGAGTAGAATGCTGGAAGGGGCACATCAAACGACTTCTTTCCATTGTTGTTGGCAACCACGTCCGCGTTCAGAACCAGACAGGGCTCCATTACACTGAAATGGGACATAAGACCAGCGTCATGATTGAAGTACAGCTGCATGGCCAATACCTAGTCCGTGATGATGGATCCGGCTGGATCACACTAAATAATTGCAAGTATTGGATTGCACTCCGGGACATTGGCCCTAGCCGCCAAGAATGGTGGAGGACGACCTTCGTGCCTGAAATTATCCATTCCTCATCCATCCCATCTGAAACCAGCTGATACGTCTGATGGTGCATGGACAACCATCACCCTCTCCGTGTCCTGTTGTGCCCATTCAGGTTCTCCGTCAGCAACCTGGGGCCGTTTCATAAAGCTGTTCGTAAGTTAAGAGCTACTTTAAGAACGACTGGTGATCCTTTCTTACGCGCTCAACCGTCGCCAATGAATATACCATTTACCACAAGAAAGGATCACCAGTCGTTCTTAAAGTCGCTCTTATAACTTACGAACAGCTTTATGAAACACCCACCGGGGCCCATTGCCGACAAATGCCCACCACCAATGACGGATCACCCTGATGCCTCCCGCCATCCACACCCTATCGATGTCTTGTCATCCCCAGCCGGTCGTGCTGCCCCATTGCGTCAGTTCCTTCTGAAGCTCACCCTTCGACCGCCTTCTACTCCATCCCCTGAGGAAGACTTTATCGCTCCTGCTGCCACCCAAGCTCCTTTACCCAGGCGATCTCTCCATAAGGCCAGTAGACACGTTTGGCACTAATATTAAGAGATGTCTCCCTAGCAGGCAATGACATACTTCTTGTGTTCTTGGAGTTTTTGTTCCTGTCGGTGTTCGTTGTCAGTGTTATTTGGACGTTGCGGGGTTTTTTTTCTTTTACCCTTTGGAGTTAACTTTTTTTGAGGAACCTGCATAGACAGTACTTTTTGGACAGGAATTTCGTCTTTGCCACAACTCGCTTTATGATCAATTCTCATTGCGCCAATGGCTTGGGGGAGATAGAGGATTCTAAAACCTACTTCTCCTGTTCTGCTCTTTCCGCAGCTGTGAACATTGCTGATTCAGCATCTATTGAATAAATTAGTGACAAACGATACAGAGACCCGTTTAAAGGTCAAGTCCACTCCAGATAATTGTTGATTCAAATAAAAAGACATAAATCAAACAAACATAATGCTGAAATTTGAGCAAAATCCGATGTAAAATAAGAAAATTATGACATTTCAAACTAAGATTTCGCTTATTTTTCACATAACAGTTATATGCACAACTCACTGACATGTAAATGAAAGAGCCGATGTCCCCATCACTCACTATTCCTTTGTTTGTTTGAATTATACAATATTTCAATTTTTACCAATTTGACATTAAAGACCAATTTAACTGAACCATAAAATGTTATAACAATGGTAATGCGCATGTTCAGGACGGAATAAGACTTTGTTTCACAGGACAATGAGGAGAAAATTTGAATATTTCATACACTAAAATACAAAAGAAATAGTGATTGAGTGAGTGTTGTCATCGGTCCCCTCATTTGCATACCGACCAGGATGTGCATATAACTGTTTTGTGAAATTAACCGAAACTTAAATTTATCATATCTTTCTTATCTTACATCCGATTGTGAAGAAATTTTCATTTTTATGCTTGTTAGATTTTTCTTTTTTTATTCAAATCAATGTTTTGTTGGGATGGACTTGTCCGTTAATTGATAATTCCCCCCAAAAAAAAAAAATCATTGATAGATTTTTTTTACATAACATAGAAATAACAGCATCATATTTTCCCCTTTACCTTTCACGTTTATATTCTCTTTTCTTTTTTGGGGGGGTGGCGGAAGCCAATAAATTTAGGGGGTGTCCACCTGATATCACATGTAAAAAATAGGACAAGCGACCAAAAAATTTTTGAGAAACCAAAAAAAAAAGGTCATCAACCTAAATTTTAGGGGGGACAACACACGTGTCAAGGGGGTCCACGTGAATAGAGGGGGGACGCAGGAAAAAAAATTGACAAGCAAAAAAAAAAAAAAAAAAAAAAAAAAAAAAAAAAAAAAAAAAGGTTATCAAAACAAAATTTAGGGGGGACCGTCCCCCCCACCTAAAATTTAGGGGGGGACACGTCCCCCCCGCTTCCGCCGCCTATGGGTGTCCAGTCCATGCCTAAAGCCCCCCCCCACTTTCATATCTGAACACAAGTCCTTTAACGCTATTGACAATTACACTTGCTTTTTAGAAATGATTAATAATCTTCATCATCTGAAATTATTGTACACCTCTTGAGTTTTGGTCTGATATTCTTCGTTTGTTTTGCTCTTTTTGTCAAAAGGGATCTTCGAATAAAGCTCTTGCGAGTGGAGCCCTCAATGATGTAATTTCAAAAGTTTTCAGTGAATTGCCACAGAGGATACTGTGGAGATATTTTGGGGAAAAGCCCCGTTACCTAGGCAACAACACACTGATCTCGGAGTGGCTTCCACAAAATGACCTTTTAGGTAAGATTTTTTTTAATATGGTGTTTTATTTATTTTATTAATCTGGATGGGGTGCAAATAATTACCTTAATATTTGACCATTTGATCCATGGCAGTTGGAAGCAGGGGTGCTGGTGGTGCTGAAGTACCCCCGATCTTCCTAGGGGTGCTGCGTGTATTATTCTCCACTGAGGCAGCACCACCTGAAATTCTGGTAGGTATCGAAAAATTGAAAAGTGTATACTAAAATGACGTACTTTAAAAAATTGTGTTTTTTTTCATTTATTAATTTTATTTGTTTATTTTTTTGCTTTTTCTAGTTTGGGCCAAAATGACCTTTCTTGGGGGTGGCTTTTCAAATTAATACCAACACCCCCAGTTGAATAATCGATCGTTCCCAGGGCTCTGATTTGACCCTAGGTACTTTTATTTTCGACGACTTTTAGGATCGTGGGTCATGAAGACGAAATATCACCAGAACAGTCCAGTGGTAGAAATTATGTTGCTTTCCCTCAATCACAATCTTTGTGCAAAGAAATTATCCCCAAGACTTGCCTACAGAATCGCGTTCTGTTAAGAATACTGTTGGAATATTTACTGTTATTATTATTATTAACATTATTATTGTTATTATTATTATTACTATTACTTTTATTATCATTATTTCATTACATTTTCATTTATTTCCATCACCAGCTCATCCTAAAGCTCGGTTACTGATCTACCATGCGGGTAGTGCGGGGGTCTATGAAGCCATGAACTACGGTGTTCCGATGCTCCTCATGCCTCTGATAGGTGATCAGACTACCAATGCTTACCAGGTAGCAGCGAAAGGGATGGGTCTCGTTTTGGACGTGAATGATTTAAATGAAGACGAGTTTCGGACGAGTATTAACAAGCTTCTTAATGATGAAAGGTAGGCCTATTAATGTTTCAGAGACTGTTGCTTTATTTTGGTTTCACTTGGTTTCATGAGTGTGAGGTTTTTTGTATGTGTCTGATTACGACAATTGTGTTTGTTGGTGAAAAGGGCACGTTTAAGCCTTTATTTCTTTGATAAAGATTCGAGAATTTGATAAAACTATATTATAAGAAGTAGAAGTAGTAATATAGTACCAGTTAGTAGTAGTAGTAGTAGTAGTAGCTTCAAATCTTCCCTTAAGACATACCTTTTTCCTCAATAATTAATTACCCTTTTTATCTTGAATATTGTGGTAATTATTGCAAGTGTTAAATTGTTGTTCCTACATTGTAGGCGCTATGGTTTTTAGCGCCTCTAAATACACATTATTATTATTAGTAGTAGTAGTAGTAGTAGTAGTAGTAGTAGTAGTAGTAGTAGTAGTAGTAGTAGTAGAAGTAGTAGTATGGTGAAACACTAATGAAAAAAACAGACGAAAGAAAATATGAAATGACAGTAAATATGTTTATTGGCAGTGTTGTGAATTTTATAAAATATATTTGGCTCTTCTAATTTTCAGCTACAGGATAAGTGCGCAGCGGGCTTCGTTTATCATGCGAGACCAACTCGCCAGCCCTCTGGAAACGGCTGTATTCTGGATAGAACACGTGATCAAGTTTGGTGGAGATCATCTTCGTCTTCGTTCTACTGAAATGGGATTCATCGAACTCAACTCCCTCGACGTAGTCGCATTCCTAGTCGTTTTATCACTTTTCATTCTTTACATTGATTACTTCGTGCTTAGGGGGTGTTACAGATGTGTATGTAGAAATATGAAAAAACAAAAGACTGATTAATCAAATTAGACAATAGTTTGTCTTTTTTTCTTCTAATTGTCCAGAATGTAACAGAAATAATTTTATTTTTGAGGTAATTCGTCCTGTCTGAACAAATAACTGGCTAATTTCATAATATCCCTTCATATTTTTCCTTTTCTCTATCTTCTTTCTTTTTTATTTTCGTTGTCTTTTTTTTCTTTTCTGTTTCTTTCTTTTGTTCTTTGCCTTTTTCTTTTTTCTGTTTTTTATATTTTTTATATTTTTTACTCATTCCTCTTCCCTTTTAATTTGCTTTTGTTTTGATTGAAATTGAGATTTCATTCAGTATATATTTCTTTTCTGTTACATTGTACTATATCCTGTATGGCGGCAGGGAATTTTGATAGGGGTGGGGGAGCAAGACAATATGGATAAATCATTTCAATCAAGCAACGACCGGCCTATAGAATAGCTCTCCTCTTTATGAACGCCGTCCGTGAGAAAGAATAATTAGGGCCTAAAAATAGAATTAGAATTTTGAAAATATAATTTGTAAAAAAAAGAGAGAGGAATAATTCATGATTGGAAGCAGCTATAGTAGCGTACAAATGGGTTCGGAGGGGGCTAAATTTGGACGTTGCAGACTGACCATATCAGGGTTTGCGGATGGGAATTTGATAGAGGTTGGGGGACCAAGACAACCAACAGTGAATTTATTTTGAGCAAAATATGGGGCATTGCAAGAAACTTGCAATCGAACGAAAATCAATTTCACACTCCAAAATCAATTGAAAGTCATACTTTTCATTGCAAACTTGCAACTGATTTATTGTTTCTTCCATCAAAAAATCCAAATTGATATGTTTTAGATAAAATTAATGTATATAACCTGTAAATTTGCATCTTCGGATTAATTGCAAATATCTTTTTGGAACACTCCAGATATAGTTCTTTTCATAAAAAGCGGCCATAAATAAGCAAAATGATTATAAATTAAATAGAATAAAACTTTGAAAATAAAAATATGAAGAACGTAGTTTAAAATAAAAACGAACAGTATACCGTACGATAGAGGAGCTACATTTCTGCCGTTCAATTTTCACTACCAAGAAACAAAAAGCGAGAAGGAAACAAAGGGGAAAAGAGAGGATGGTGATGGATATTACTGAGACACCATTGAGTACATGGTATACCATTCACCATACCAATCATACGATTATAGTGGCACATACTACTGAAACACTATTGAATATCACTGAGACACCATTGTATCCACTGACACACCATTGGGTGTATGGTATACCATTCATCATACCATTACAGGCACATACTACTGAGACACCATTGAATACCACTGAGACACCATTGTATACCACTGAGACACCATTGGGTGTATGGTATACCATTCATCATACCATTACAGGCACATACTACTGAGACACCATTGAATACCACTGAGACATCATTGTATACCACTGAGACACCATTGGGTATATGGTATACCATTCATCATACCAGTCGTACCATTATGGAGGCACATACTACTGAGACACCATTGAATACCACTGAGACACCATTGTATACCACTGAGACACCATTGGGCGTATGGTATACCATTCATTATACCAGTCAAACCATTATAGGCACACACTAATGAAACACTATTGAATACCACTGAGACATCATTGTATACCACTGAGACACCATTGGGTATATGGTATACCATTCATCATACCAGTCGTACCATTATGGAGGCACATACTACTGAGACACCATTGAATACCACTGAGACACCACTGTATACCACTGAGACACCATTGGGTGTATGGTATACCATTCATCATACCATTACAGGCACATACTACTCATACACCATTGAATACCACTGAGACACCATTGGGTGTATGGTATACTATTCACCATACCAATCATACCATTACAAGCACATACCACTGATACACCATTGAATACCACTGAGACACCATTGAATACCACTGAGACACCATTGAGTAAATGGTATACCATCCATCATACCATTACAAGCACATACCACTGAAACACCATTGAATACCACTGAGACACCATTGGGTGTGTGGTATACCATTCATCATACTAATCATACCATTAGACACATACCACTGAGACACCATTGGTATATGGTATACCATTTACCATTAAATAAACTACCAATTACCATTAAGAACTTACCATTGAAACACCACTTAAATACCATTCGCGTACCATTTACCATTCAGATCACCATTCAACTACCATTCGGCACCATTCAAATACCATTGGCGATTTTTATAAGGGTAGGAAAACATTTCATCCGATTTGAAGAAAAAAAATGTAATTAAACTCAATAGAGATCGAGATTCCGCTATGACAATCTGATTATTGGCATATCACAAAATCGCATGTTATTAAAATATTGCCATTTACAGGAGTAAAATCGGACAAACAGTGAAAATTTCATCAAAATCGGAAAAGGAATAACAAAGATATAACATTTTTATCGGTGTTTATGCTTTGAATTACTTCGGTGAAACAGTTCTACGCATATTCTCATGACGTTATGATCAAGCTGATGTTGCTATTCCCACTCTTTATTTTGTATTTTGTTATAAGAAATAATATTTATTTCGGTCCTGTCAACCAAGAATGAAAAATGGAGTTGCAATCGATTTAATGCATGAGATGAACATGAATTTAACCCCTAAACAAGTACAGCTATATTTCATTTGTGATATGTCACAGACGTCGGTCGTCGGATTTACCTTTACCGATCATTGGGTTTAATTAGTACAGCCAACCTCCCACACCTCGTTCAAATCGTTCTCTAAACACGTAGTGTTGACTCTTGGGGCAAAAAGTACATCTGTTTATAAAACATACCCTCGCAAATTTGACCCTAAACACGTAGATTTCCTAGCGAAAATAGATAGGCCTACCCTTCTTTCATTATTTTAGTGTTTTTGACACCCTTATTACGTTACGTACGTAACGTACGTGCCCAATCTTGAAAAAGACATCCTTTTTACATGTTTTGGGGGTCGGGCATGGTGTCCTCTCGTCAATGTAAGTGCCCCCCTCCCCCGGGAGAATAAGGTGGTACTAAAGATCGTTTACACTAGTATTTTGATTTAATTTTACATATATTGTACGTTGTTAAAGTCCCAGGCAGTGGGTCACGGCATGGGGGAGGGGCACCAGCAAAATTTTGAGTCATTAGGTGAGCTCAGTTGCCAGGTATACTGACCAAATAGAGACATTTTAAGGACAGTGCCATTAAACGAATATTATCTCACTGGTCAAATAATGCGAGCGCGAAGCACGAACTTAAAATTCGTGATATTCAGACCTAAAAAGGGACATTGTAATCAATATTTTGTAATCATGATACGTACCTGTCTCACTAAATAATGCGAGCCCCAAACACGAGCTGAAATTTTTGTAAATATTGACCCCCAAACAGGAAGATTTTAAGGACTATATTTTAGGAATCCATTAAGAGTATACACATCTCACCATAGTCATCTAATGCGAGTGTCAATAAGCGCTTGCTGATTTTGTTAAAATAACTTCTAAACATGCACATAAAGCACTTGTAATCATGATTAACATACACACCACACTAGACAAATCTTGCCAGCGCGAAGCGCGAGCTCAAAATTAAGGAAATTCAGACATGAAGAGGGGCATTTTAAGGCTTGTTTGTAGGAATTCACGGAGACCATACGTAGTTCACTAACCAAATGATGCGAGCACGAAGCGCGAGCAGAAAATTTTTGATATTCAGATCAGAAAAAGGGACATTTTAAGGACTTCTTTAAGGATTCTAGGAATTCATGGAGAGCAGACATATTTCACCAATCCACTACCGCGAACGTAAGCACGGACAGGAAATGTTTTATATTAAGACCTTAAAATGGGGCAATCACTTTAAGTAGTCATGAAAAAGAAGCATTTTATTGTACATAAAACAATAATAACACGAAGTGCGAGGAAATATATTTGGCAGTTTGGTGTATATTGACTTGAAAACGGGAGGTTTTAGAATAACAGGATTATATATCTCAAAAACAGACAATGCGAGCACCAGGAACAATGAAGACAAAGGCCCTATGCAAATTATGTTTCATAAAGTTATGAAAAAATGTTTCTTATGTAATATAACATAACATAATTATGATATAATATAACACTATAATGAACAGCAATAATGTCTTCTTTCCCACTACGTTTGTCTTCCTTTCTCCCTCTTTTTTCTTCTTTTCCCGTTTTTTGGTCAACCGATTGGGGGGAGGGGGCACGTGCCCCCATGCCCCCCCCTCCGTAGTTACGCCAGTGGTCCCAGGTCAACTTCTCGTCGTCAATTTCTAATCCAAGGAATTGAGTGGATCCTACCCTCATAATGTTAACATTGTCAAAAAGTAAACATCGCGGTAAATCTGACTTAGAATTACTAAAAAGCATGTAGTTAGTTTCTTGAAGACAACTTGTTTGCATAGATCCACTGAACTACATTTTATTTTTCATTTTTAACCGTTTATTACAAAGTATTAGGATCTTTATGGGAAAAAGAGACTATAGAGTCATTATATTTGCAACAACAAAAATGGATGATGAAAGAAGAAGAGATCCCTGTGAGAGTCGGTTCCACACAACCATATACATACTGTTTTCTGGCCATATAAGTAACTCCTGAACGAACCAAGAGCTCTAGCCCTATAACTCCATAATACCCTAGCTTTCTTACTAGAATTTCATGATCAACCGTATCAAAAAGCTTTTGAGAAGATCAAGAAAAATGTCTATCGTGTGGTGATGGTTGTCAAACGATCAAGCAGCTTTATCAATAAAACTGTACGGTATAGCATAGTCGATATGTTTTTCACAAAACCCAAACTGGATTCTTGAAAATATTTCGGTCTCTTAAAAAGAGGGGGATTACTATTGTATATCAGTCGATATCAGTTTTTCCAAAATTTTGAAATAAAAATAATTAAATAAGTCAAAAAGTACTGACTGCTAAAGGTCAAGTCCACCCATGCAGGAAAATGTTGATGTGAATAAAAAGAGAAAAATCAAACTAGCTTAATTTTAACGCTGAAAAATTCATCAAAATCGGATGTGAAATATAAAAGTTATGACGTAAAGTTTTGCTTTTTTCACAAATCAGTGATATGCTCACATTACTATTTTTACAGCAGTTCTTAATTTCTTTTTTTTTCATCAATTAAAGGAGGCGAGTTTCCTGAATTTTATCACTTGTTGTCTCTATGATTGTTATGTGTTAAGAGCCGGAGCCTGACGATTACACAAGGAATGTGGAGGCATGCTATTGCTGTTGTTTAGGGCATTCCTCCTTATTTTCATCGCTGCTTTTCAGGCTGTAGTACCCTGTACAAATTGAAGTTATTTTTGTTCTACATGTATGTTTTCTTAAGCATTCACAAATTCTTTAGTTAGTCCGTCATGGGTATTCAAATTATTCCCAATGTTTCTTATATCATGCCTGGCGTTACATAGGGCCTACGTGTTAATAATGTTTATTGTATGTATTTTATTTGAATTTTAATAATGTGTAATTTACTAATTTCATATACCGGAATGTTCAATACTCTCCATGGTTTTCTATGAGGGCTTGCATGCCGCTGGGCAATAGTATTCAATTTTACGTTTCCTTACTCTTTTCTGTTTAGGTTTTAATTTTACTTTTCATATTTAATTATTCAATTTCAATTTTTTTTTGGTATTTGTATTCGTCGTACAATTTTTTTTTGTATGGTTTTATGGCCAAATAATAATATCTCATTGACATGCAAATAAGACAGCCGATGATGTTCCTCGCTCACTATTTCTTTTGTTTTTTTATTGTTTGAATTATACGACATTTCAGTATTTACAGATTTGAAAATAAGGATCGAATTGAGCAAATATTATATTATTACACAATGCTTATTTCACATGTTCTGGAGGAAAAAAATTGTTATCTCCCTTGACATAGAGGAGAAAATTAGAATATTTTCATAATTCGTATACTAAAATACAAAAGAAATAGTGAGTGGATGACGTCACCAGTCTCCTCATTTGCATACCGACCAGGATGTGCACAGGACTAATTTGTGAAATTAAGCGAAACTTTAAAATGTCATGACCTTCTTATTCTACATCCGATTATGACATTTTCAGTGTTATGCTTGTTGGATTTTTCTCTTTTTATTCAAATCAACTTGGAGCTGGAGTTTAGATATTATCCCTTTTCAGTTTAATTGTTACAAATTCAAGCTCTCTTTAAAAAAGACTGTACTTTTCTCAAATGAATTCATGCCGAGTTACAATGTATTATCTATACGATGTTAAATTCTCACTCTCTTTTTATTATTGTGAATGATATTTATCATGACTCTTTTCTTTCTCCCTCTTCCACCTTCACTGTCTCTCCTTTCTTTCTGTTTCTCTCCCTCTCTAATTTATGTGTATGCATATGTGTGTGTTTATTGTTACATATGTATTTTGATGTATAATTTGTATTATAATGTTATAATGTATAATCTATAAAGTTAAACTCAAATGTTTATGTTGGGACCCTGCTTACAATCACTGTGCTTATCCCTCCATTTTTAACCAATATGAATTTGTATTTCATGTCAGATTTTTATGTACACTTATTTTTAAAGATGGTAAATAAATTGAAATTGAAAGTAGGTAACCAGTCTGCAGAATGTGATGGAGTGTGTGTGGGGGGGGTCATTTGTGGGTTTGAGAGCTTCTATGTGTTTGTGTGTTTTTTCATGAATCTGATGAAGGCACAGAGGGTTTATTTCTTGACTATTTTGCATATTATGTACTGTATAATTATATTTACCATTATAATTTGTATTTGTTTAATTAACAGGGCCCAATTGTAAACAAGCTTTATATCTTTGTCAATTTTTATCGTGTATAGCTGAATTGGTTACTCTGTATACAGATGTGAAATAAATGAATAAAATTGCATTGTCGTAAGTTATTAAAATCAAACTCTCTTCCGACAATTATTGAATCAGTCACATGATTGTCACACAAGTGAACTTTGATCTTGTTTGTTTAAACATAAAGCACGCTGGGGATATCAGCCCAAATTGATAAATGACTAGCTGATATAAGACGCATGTTGGCTAGAAACACAATAGAAGGGGTAGTACTGTCGGGGTGAAAGGTCTTGGAGGTGCATCCCTTTCAGTCTTCGTGCCTCATGACATCATTATACAAATGTACCCATATCCATTTTATCGTCACATAGTTTTAAAACCCTTGCTATCTTTCTCCCCCGCCCTTGAACTACCCAATGATCCGGCCTGTTATGCCCTAGCGCTGGTTATTCATCAGTCAAAGACTATATTTATACATGTTGAGTACACAATAGATAGGACGATCGAATGTCAAGAGTTCGCACGTGTACTGCTATCAAATATGCATGTTTTGTGCCAAGTTGAAGGCTATATTTCCCCGCATTATAATTTCGTTCTGTAGGTAGTGTAAGCGGGTATCGTGCACAATGGGCGTCACGAAGGTCTCGGCTTGGCCACTACTGCTGCTGGTGAGTTTAGGGAGTTTTCAGTCCTGTATTGGGGCACGGTTTCTCGTCCCGTCTGTATCGGTAATGCGAACACCAAGTCACCACATGACACTTTCCACCATAACTCAAGCCCTGGTGCAGCGCGGTCATGAAGTTACATTTCTCATCATTGATAACCAGGGTGTTGGTGGTTTCCTGCCAGATTCCTACACGTCTAAGATTATACTTCCGAATCCCATGACGGACAAAGATTTACAGGAGTTAACTTTTGTCAAGAACTCTATGACGGATTTGATTAACATGACCAAGCTAGAAGCGTTTAAGGACCCACGACCATGGAAATTAAAAGAGTATGCCAATTTTGGTTGTGGTGTTTTGTTTGAAAATACAGCAATTCTTGAGCAACTGCGGCTTGCGAACTATGATGAACTTATAACGTACCCCATCGCGAATGTCTGCGATACCCTTCTCGCAGCCTACCTGGATATACCATTTATCGTTGTAACAGGAACAAAAAGAGTTCCGGCCTTTCATGAAGGGATGCTGGGTATTCCAACCCCACTTTCCTATGTGCCTTTCAGTATAAATATTCACACCCGAACTGGGAGACCGAATGACTTTCTTTCAACGCATCAAGAATACAGTAATGTTCTACGGTGCACATTCTGCATTTGAATACTTTACTGTCTATCGCCCTCTACGTCATTTGCAACGAACCTATGGTATTCGACCAGACCTGACTCCATGGCAGATCATCAGTAAAGCAGATCTTTGGTTGTGCCATAACACTTGGGCCCTAGAATATCCAAGACCTATAGCTCCGAATTGGATCCCTATTGGAGGACTTACCATCAAGGAGCCCAGACCTCTCCCGGAGGATCTAGAAAGATTTATTCAAGGATCTGGAGACCATGGTTTTATTGTATTTACTTTGGTAAGAAGAAATCCTTGATTGCTTCTAACAGAGTGGTTAGCCGGGAAATAGACCTATAATTCTAGCACTTATTTTACTTAAAACACAAGTCCACACCCAACAAAAAGTTTATTTGAATTTTAAAAAATAACAAACATAACGCTTAAAATTTCATCGAAATCTGATGTAAAATTAGAAAGTGATGACATTTTGAAGCTTCGCCTTATTTCACTAACAGTTATATGGACATCCGGGTCGGTATGCAAATAAGCGAACTGATGACATCACTCACTATTTCTTTTGTATTTACTATGTGAAATATTGAATATGCCCCTCTTCTCCTCATGGTCTTGTAAAACATGTGCAATTTCCATTGTTTTATGGTTGTCAAGTAATTTTCAAATATGTGAAAATTAGAATATTTTTTTTAATTTAATCAATAAAAAACAAAAGAAATAGTGAGTGAGGGACATCATCGATTCTCTCATTTGCATGGGACTAAATTAGAATATTTTTTTTAATTTAATCAATAAAAAACAAAAGAAATAGTGAGTGAGGGAAATCATCGATTCTCTCATCTGCATGGGACTAAATTGTGCATATAACTGTTTGGTAGAAAACAAGCGAAGCTTCAAAAATGTCATACCTTTCTTTTTTGGCATACTATTTACATGAATATGATTTTCAGCATTATGCTCGCTTGATTTTTCTCCATTGATTCAAATCAACATTTTTCTGAGATAGACTTGACCTTTAATGAAACTAGATAGAGCAAATGTATGGGATTTGTTTCATTCAGACTTTTTTCGTTTTGTGAGGTATCTATATTTGTCAGAAAGTGGTGTAATGTGCCATTTTTTTCGAGGGGTCCAGATATGGCGCAGAATATTATTGCTTTAAAAATCTGAGAGGGAGGTTAACGAACGAGCAGAAATTTTGACATTGATATTTAATTCAAATATCTATTTTCGTGATAGATTTTTGACATAACTTTCATCATATTTCTCTCCTTTTCATTCGATATCAATTTTTTTTGGGGGGAGGGTCCATGCCTAATGCCTCCTCCCACAAACGAACGCCAGTGCCCTCAAACACAAAACTGATAATTTTACCTGCTTTTTTATTATTGATTCTGATCATCCGAAATTAAGGATTAGATATTGTACACCTCTTTAAATTTTATTCTCTTATTATTTTTTGTTTCCTTCTTTTAACAAAAAGGGATCTTCGGCTAAAGCTCTTGCGAGTGGCACCCTCAACGATATAATTTCAAAAGTGTTCAGCGAATTGCCACAGAGGATACTGTGGAGATATTTGGGGGAAAAGCCCCGTTACCTAGGCAACAATACATTGATCTCGGAGTGGCTTCCACAGAATGACCTCTTAGGTAAGAATCTTTAATCTTGCGATTTATTTTTTTTTCATTAATCCGACTGGGGTGTAAAAGAAGTAAGTATTTGTTCGTAATTGTATGAATCATAATTAGGGCCTTTGTGTTCATCTTTCATTGTGCTCACATTGTCTGTTTAACGAGATATATAACCCTGTTGTACTAAAACTTCCAATTTTTAGGTCAATATACACCAAATATTATGTTTCCTCGCACTTCGAGTTATTGCTCAATGTAGTGACATAATTATACTTCATTTTCTTGACTACTTATAGCGATACCCCCCCCCCCTTTAGGTCTGAATATGAAACATTTAATTAAAATGTCTCTATTAGGTCAGTATACCTAGCAAAGAGCGCGTACCCACTAAGTGACTAAAAAAATTGCTGGTGCCCCCATGCCGTGACCCATGGCACGCCACTGCAAATCCCTTGTGGTATTTGACCATTTGATCCTATTTAGGTACTTATATTTTCGTCGACTTTCATGATCGGTGGTCATACAGACGAAATATCACCAGGACTCGTCAGTGATAGAAATTATGTTGCTTTACGCCAATCATAATCTTTGTGAAAGAAATTATCGCAAAGACTTTCGTTTGTTGTAAAATACTGTTGAATTATTTTCATTGTTATCATTTTCATTATACTATTATTTTTATTATTATTATAATATCATCATTTCATCTCATTACATTTTCATTTATTTTCAAACCCAGCTCATCCTAAAGCTCGTTTACTGATCTACCATGCGGGTAGTGCGGGGGTCTATGAAGCAATGAACTACGGTGTTCCGATGCTCCTCATGCCACTGGGCGGTGATCAGTCTGCCAATGCTTATCAGGTAGCAGCGAAAGGGATGGGTCTCGTTTTGGACGTGAATGATTTAAATGAAGACGAGTTTCGGACGAGTATTAACAAGCTTCTTGATGATGAAAGGTATGTTTCACAGACGGATGTTTTATTTTGGTTTGACTTGGATTCATGGGTGAGATGTCTTTGTCGGGCTATGAGAGTGATCACGTAACTTTAGTGTTCAAATGTGAAAAGGACACGTTAAAGTATATCAAATTCTTCGGTAAAGATTCTGTAATGTAAAGTAGAGGTAGTAGCCTTAGTTGTAGTAGTAATAGTAGTAGTAGTATTAGTAGTAGTAGTAGTAGAAGTAGTAGTAGTAGTAGTAGTAGCAAAAGTAGTAGTATAGTAGTAGTCTTAGTAGAAGTGTAGTAGCCAAGTAGTAGTATATAGTAGGAGTAGTAGTAGTAATAATGGTAGTAGTAATAGTGTAGTAGCCAAGTAGTGGTATATAGTAGGAGTAGTAGTAGTAGTAGTAGTAGTAGTAGTAGTAGTAGTAGTAGTAGTAGTAGTAGTAGTAGTAGTAGTGTAGTAGCCAAGTAGTAGTATATAGTAGGAGTAGTAGTAATAGTAGTAGTAGTAGTAGTAGTAGTAGTAGTAGTAGTAGTATAGTAGCTAGTAGTAGTAGTAGTAGAAGTAGTAGTAGTAGTAGTAGTAGTAGTAGTAGTAGTAGTAGTAGTAGTAGTAGTAGTAGTAGTAGTAGTAGTAGTAGTAGTAGTAGTAGTAGTAGTAGTAGTAAAGTAGTAGTAGTAGTAGTAGTAGTAGTAGTAGCAGCAGTATAATGTACACTTAAGTAGAAGTAGTAGTAGTTGTTGTAGTAGTAGCAGTAGCAGTAGTAGTAGTAGTAGTAGTAGTAGTAGTAGTAGTAGTAGTAGTAGTAGTAGTAGTAGTAGTAGGCTTAAGTAGAAGTAGTAGTAGTTGTTGTAGTAGTAGCAGTAGTAGTAGTAGTAGTAGTAGTAGTAGTAGTAATTGCAGTAGTTTTAGTAGCCAAGGGAGTCACAGCCCCCACCAATCCAGCTCTACACCCCCCCCCACACACACACACACACACACACACACATACATATACATATATATATATATATATATATATATATAATATATGTGTGAAGCTACGTCTACGTCTACCATTGTTCTCTTCATCCATTTCTTTACTATATATATATACATATACATAAATCATATTTGGCTCTTTTAATTTTCAGCTACAGGATAAGTGCGCAGCGGGCTTCGTTTATCTTGAGAGACCAACTCGCCAGCCCTCTCGACACGGCTATATTCTGGATAGAACACGTGATCAAGTTTGGAGGAGATCATCTTCGTCTTCGTTCTACTGAAATGGGATTCATCGAACTCAACTCCATCGACGTAGTCGCATTTCTAGTCGTTTTATCGCTTATCCTTCTTTACATTGATTACTTAGCGCTTAGGGGGTGTTACAAATGTGTATGTAGAAAGACGAAGAAACAAAAGACTGATTAGGCAGACTAGTTGACTTTGTCTCTTTTTTCGAATTGTCCGGTCAGAATGTAACTGAAACTGTTTTATTTTGGAGGTTATTTGTAAATAATTGGCTAATGTTATAATATGCATGCAGTTCATCCGGTTTGAAAAAAAATAAGATGTAATTCAATGTAATAAAGATCAAGTTTCCGTTGTGACGGCCTGATTGGCAATCTACTAAATCGTAGGTTTTGGCTCGTGCGCATGTAATAGAACATTGGCACTAAAAGGGCTGTTATTTGAATAGACAGGGGTAAAATCAGACAAACACGAACAATTTCTGCAAAATCGGGCAAGGGATAACAAAGTTATGTTGATGCTATGCGTTACTTCGGTGAAACAGTTCTATGCATATTGTCATGAATATGTAATGAACAAACTGATGATGTCATATCCCCGCTTATTATTTTGTATTTTATGATATGAAGTAACATTTTATTTAAATCTTGTCAACCGCAGAATGAAAAAAGGATTCGCAACTGATTTAATGCATGAGATATTCTCCTCTCCAATGCTTTTGTTAAAGCTTTAATTTCAATAATTAGAATAATGAAATGAAGACGTTTTGTTGACGATTAGCCATGCATAAGACTTTGTGTTTTGTGCGATACCTACGATACGGAATCTGTGGAAACACTGTTGCGATACTGCAACGTTAGATTAATTCTCAATTTGATTCCTAATTTTTTATATTTACAGGAAATAGATCATACAGTAAACAAAATAAAAAATTATCTAACACAGGGGCGGCGGAGTGAAGTTGAAAGTTGGGGCACAGGGAAAAATGCACTTTTTCTTTCGAAGAGGGCACTAGTTTAAAACATAGGAAAATCTGTAGTTGTGTAATGGGTTCAAAAATTCTGAGGGGGGCTAGATATGTCATATCACGTAAAATGTATGAGAAGTTGCTCGCTCGCAACAATTTTGACACTTTTATGATACAAATCCGATTTTGTGATGGATTTTGACATAATTATTCAGAAAATAATTCCATATTTCACCTTTCTCTCTGTCCATTTCGTTCCCTTTTCAATTTTTTTCTTTGTAGTGAAAAATATACAGATGGGAAGGGGGCTTTGGGACTCGTGCCACCCCCCCTCCATCTGTCGTCACTACGTCACTGGTTATCCACCCCACTCACATGAATCATGAAACTTAAGGCACGGAGGATTATTCTTACAATTTTTCCTTCATAATAAAAATACGAATATTGTTTTCTTGTTCCAAAAGGGCACTCGTGAACACTTAAAACGGGTCCTTCACGGGTGAAAGGGACAAGGAACACGTTCGTAAGGGGGTGCTTTTCTTGGGTAAAAGGGGGATTGATTCCGAGAAAGGGTACTTACGAGAAGACAAGGGGACACTTGCTAACGGCATAAAACGCGTCCTTCTCGCGTGAAAGGGGCACAGAACATGTTCGTAAGGGGCACCTTTTTGGTGTTAAAAGGGGCAATGATTCGAGAATACTTACAAGAATGCAGGGGGAACTTCCTCACAATAAAACGACAGAGGTAATAATGGCAGAGGTAAAATTGGCAGAGGTAAATATGGCAGGGGTAATATTAACAGGGGCAATAATTTCAGAAGTAAAAATGACAAAGGTATACATGGCCAGTATTAGACCCCATGCAATAAATTGTAAAAAGAAAAAGCCCCTGCATGTACATAGATTAGAAATAAAAAGTGCACGTCACGGTTAGGCACTTCCTCATGTCATTATGTCTTCATCCCGGGGGGGGGGCCACTTACATTGACGAGTATACCATGCGCGACCGAAAAACACGTAAAACGGATGTCTTTTTCACGATAGGGCACGTTACGTACGTAACGTGATAAGGGTGTCAAAAACACAAAAATAATGAAAAAAGGGTATCTATTTCGCTAGGAAAATTGCGTGTTTAGGGTCGAATTTGCGGGGATGATAAAACAAAATTGAAACGTTTTATAAAGGATGTCCTTTTTGCCCCAACACTTCGTGTTAAGAGTCCGATTTGCGCGAGGTGTAGAAGGTGGGGTCATACTAAACCAAATAAAGTAAAGCCGAGGACCGAAGGACCCGTAACAATAAAACATTCATGTACTTGTTAGGGGTTCATTTCAGGGAAAATTTTCCAAGAGTATGTTCTGTTTCCAATACTTGTTAAGGGTAGGGTTTCACACGCCATTACTTGTTAAGGGGTGCATTTTTGGAATAAAGAAATTGCGTGTTTAGGGTGCTTTTTGAGACCCCATGGTCGCGCATGGTATCCACTCGTGAATGCAAGTGCCCCCCACGGGTTTTCATCGGCCTAACAATACTATTTACGAATTCGTTGTAGGTGTACCGTTAGGGCTTTTCAAAAAGAAATCAAAGGATAGATTTTATTTCATTCAATTTATCAGAAGCAACATGAAACTGCTCTGTTCTCATTTATATTTTCATAACATTCCTTTTTGCCTGGCTGGTTCTTTTAATATAAAGCTTTGCCAGGTTTACGGACAGAAAGGGTGAAGAGTAAAAACTAGAGAGATTCAGAGACAGAGATAGTTTTGGGGCTGGGAAAAACATTGAGAATATAGAGGGGAAAGTTTAGACCTTGAAATTGACACGAACGATTGCGGTTTAATACTTTATCCCTTTTTTATGTCGTCTACACCATTCTTTTTAAAGAGTTGAATGACAATAAGCATGCATTCCCATTTTCGGCACAATTAAAATCAATAATCTTGTTTTGCCTGGTAAACCAGTTTGGGGTCGATCAAGGGTCTGGTTCAGAAACTTTAAATAAAAAAGACCCTAGACCTTTACCACTGCATCCACTATGATAGTGAATATAAATGCCTTGATGATCATAACCCTTAGAAGCGGGAGTGCTGTTGGGTATTTTGGATCCCATAAGCAGCAACCTCCTGGTAATTATAATATATATCTACAAAGCATCTACAAGACCTTGTCACGCCTTATGCACCAGCTAGAAGCCTGAGATCATCACACTAGCAACTTCTTAAGACTCCCAAGACACCTGTAGCATATGGTGCACGAGCTTTCTCTGCCTCAGCACCTTTTCTCTGGAATAATTTGCCGTTGAATTTAAGAATTATACAATCACTGGAGACCTTCAAATCCAAACTGAAATCTTATATTTTTTAACAGTATTAGTTATTGGCACTTTGACACTCATCCAAACTTTCTCATTCTTTCTTTTCTTGTGCGCCTCGGAATAGAATATTTCTAGATAGATGGTGCTATATAAATGCCTATTATTATTGTCTCGCCTGCGTAGCGGAGCAAGACATAGTTCCTGTGTCGGCGGCGTCGTCAACAATTGTGTTGTACACCCAATAACTTTCTACAGCTTCGAGGTGGGATCACCAAATTCATACCAGAGGTCCATCTCCTGAAGGCACAAGTCAAGTTCGAATATGAGTCGAATTTGAATAAGGTCAAAGGTCAATGAACTTTCCATGACTGGCACTGTGCTGTGTTGTACACCCAATAACTTTCTATAGCTTCGAGGTGGGATCACCAAATTCATACCAGAGGTCCATCTCCTGAAGGCACAGGTCAAGTTCGAATATGAGTCGAATTTGAATAAGGTCAAAGGTCAATGAACTTTCCATGACTGGCACTGTACTGTGTTGTACACCCAATAACTTTCTACAGCTTTGAGGTGGGATCACCAAATTCATACCAGAGGTCCATCTCCTGAAGGCACAGGTCAAGTTCGAATATGAGTCGAATTTGAATGAGGTCAAAGGTCAATGAACTTTCCATGACTGGCACTGTGCTGTGTTGTACACCCAATAACTTTCTACAGCTTCGAAGTAGGATTGCCAAATTCATACAAGAGGTCCATCTTTTGAAGGTGCAGGTCAAGTTCGAATGTGAGTTGAATTTGATTAAGGTCAAATGTCAATGAACATTTTACTTCAGAACTCAGTACTCTCTATACTTGAACCAGATTTTGTATTTTACTTGTTTATTCTTTAAAAGCTGTTGTTGTTATTAATTTAATGAGCTATAGTTCTTGGCACCATTTATAATATTCACACAAATTTGCCAAAGGTACAATAGAAAAGCTGTCAAAGTTTTCACTCACATTATTATGAATTACATTCTTTTTCACTAACATTCATTTCCTTACTTCCATGGAAATTATTATAGCTTCATAGTATTAACAGCATTCTTAGTGTTATCTCATTTCCTAGGGATAAAGTAGGCCTATAGCATTATTGCATATGTGAACTGTCAGAACGAAAATTCACCCCATAAACTGCTGACAGCCTCGGAAGTCATATAGCATAGTTTTGACATACATTCTCTTCATGACTGCAATATGCAGGCGAGACAACGCTTGGCGTTTGCCTTGTTATTAATTAGGTTGGTCTGCTAAAATGTAGAGATTTGGCACAAATCTCTGTTATTTTTTGACGGAATAAAAACTTTGTTCATTATCTTATTGTCAGTATTTTGTTTTAATTTTGTTCTGACCTCAATGAGCTTCATTTAGTTGGAATAAATCCCTTTTTTGTCATTTTCACCCTTTCTGAACGAAATCCCCTTTTATTTTTGAGTGAAAACTATTTTTCTTGGCTTTTTTACAAACCAGCACCCCATATCTCTTTCATTTTTTACCTCTGCCATCTTTACCTTTGCCATTTTTACACTGTTAGAAAATATCTACTTAAAAAAAAATCCTGCAGCAGACACTCGAGAACACCTGGGGCCCGTTGCAGAAAGAGTTGCGTTTAAACGCAAGCCAAAAAATCAATCGCAAGTCCCAAATGCGCGCTGTTGATTGGTTGACAATCAAGTTGCGCATGATTTTTTGAGTTGCGATTGATTGCAACTCTTTCTGCAACGGGCCCATGTAATCTTATCTACACGCATTTGTGTACAATTAGACCAATATGGTACTTGGTGTGTGTAACCTCACAAATTTATTGTAATAAAACTGTTTCCCCCTGTTCTGTAAATTGTAGACAAATTGTAAAAAAATCTACCAGTTAAAACAATTTACAGAATGATTTGGTTATTTTTTTTCGGTAAAATCTTTTTTTTTCACTGTTCTTCTGTAAATTTTTTTTTTTTCTTAAAGTGTACCTCTGCCATTTTTAATTCTACCATTATTACATTTTCCATTTTTACCTCTGCCATTTTCACTGCTGCCATTTATGCCTCTGCTATATCTACCTCTGCCATTTTTGTATCGAGACTATAGTCGCCGCTTTTCCGGCAGCGGCAACATAAAATCTTAACCTAAGGATGGGTTTTTGAAATGATATCATAACGTAAAGAGTATATGGACCTAGTTCACGAAACCTGGACATGAGGGTCATCAAGTATTACTGAACATCCTGCCCTAGTTTCAGGTCAAATGACCAAGGTCATAGGTCATCTAAGGTCAATGAACTTAGATCATGTTGGGGGAATCGATATCGAAATTTTAACCTAATCTTAACCAAGGTTACAATTTTGAAATGTCATCATAACTTTAAAAGCATATGGCCTAATTCATTAACTTTGCATATAAAGTTAACGAGGTATTACTGAATATCCTGCCTGAGTTTCATGTCAAGACTAAGGTCAAAGGTCATTTAGGTACATTGAACTTTTGGCATGTTAGGTGTATTTGTTGAATTTCCATCGTAATTTTATATTTTTATGGAGCTAGTTCATTACACGAAGGCATAAGACATGTAAGAGTAATCAAGTATCACTAAACATCCTGTGCGATTCTTAGGTCACATGACCAAGGTCAAAGGTCATTTAAGGTCAATGAACTTTGGCCATGTTGGGGGTATTTGTTGCTTTACCATCGTAACTTTGAAAGTTTATGGATCTAGTTCATGAAACTTGGACATAAGTATAATCAAGTATCACTAGCATCACTAAACTTTCTGTGCCAGTTTCAGGTCACATGACAGAGATCGAAGGTCATATAAGGTAGATGAACTTTGGCCATGTTCTGGGCAATTGTTGAATTACCATCATGACTTTGACAGTTTTTGGATATGGTTAAAGAAATGTGGACAAAGGGGTAATCCAGTATCACTATCATTGCCTATCTGCACAAGTTGTAGGTCACTTGATCAAGGTCAAATGTCATTTAGGGTCAATGAACGTAGTAATATATTATTATATGAATGGTGTTTTGTGAATAATTAGTTTATAGTCATTTTCAAAGTCAGCACTGCTACTATATTGAATTGCGTGATGCAGTCGAGACTGCCAGAGGCGCCCCACTTGTTACCTCTGCCATTATTACCTCTGCCATTTTTACCTCTGCCATTTTTACCTCTGCCATTTCTACCTCTGCCATTTTTACCTCTGCCATTTCTACCTTTGCCATTTTTACCATTGCCATTTTTACCTGGCACCTCTTACGTGAAAGGCGCACAGGATACGTTCGTGACGGTGCATTTTTGGTTTTTAAAAAATGGCACTTGTACGAGAAAGGGCACTTTCTATTAACTAAAATGGGTCCTCAGGTGAAAGGGGCACAGTATACATTCGTGAGGGGGCATTTCTTCTAAGCGAATAGATTAAGAACATGAATAATGTTTAGAAGGGTGTTGGTCACCCATGGATAGCCTCCAGATAAGGATGATTTTTGGGGGTGTCAATATTTCAGAACTTCTGCTGTTAATAATGAAAATAACGATAATACTAATGATCATAATAACAAAAATGATGACTTAGAATATAGGCTTAAATGTCAAAAATTATATTGATGGTTAATATAAGAATGAATAATGACGGTAAAAATATAACAGCAATAACAATTGTTTTTAATAATCATTGTCCATGTGGAATTTAAAAAGGGATTTTTAAAAGGGATTGTATATCGATTCGTATCAGTAGTGTGTGTGCTGCTGTGTGTTGCGTGGGAGGATTGAGAGGTATGCATTATATAACCTTTACGTTTATGTAGAGGTTATGTAATCATTCAGAATACCTGTAAACAGTAAAATTATCATAAAATGTGATATGATGTTGAAGTGCAGAAAAACCGTGAGTATGCAGACAACAATGAAGGGAATAATATGGGTATCGTAACAATTATAATAGGGGTTGTATGTACTAAACCCATCGCCTCAGCACACCCACACACACCCACGCACTCACCCACACCCCACACTTTGGCAAGTTGTAATATAATCGTAAAAGTGTTGGTGTGTTATTGATTACTCCAGTAATATGTATGCCTTCTACCTGCTCTTATTTTCTTCATCAGGATGAGACATGAATGTCGCAGAAATAATCATTATGGTAGGAGACCACTAAAAGGCAGGGGAAAAAAATCACCCATGCCTGTATAACTATCAATTGTAAAGAACGGCAAAGGTGCAAATTCTCACTGTCGACAAATACATTTATTTACCAGAATTTTTTTAGGAGTTTATATAAGCCTATTCGTTTTGAAGGAAAAATTAAGGGAAAATGTTGGCTGTGGACTGCGAATGATACCGTTAACTATAGCCATTCGGCAAGGGAAAGATTTCCACACTGTACTTTCTGTTTAGATAAGATCTAGAGATATATAGAGAGTGATGCAGAAGACGTGAGTTGGATTTTAAAAAATATGTGATTTATACCTTCTCTCATTTATATGCCATGAAAATATAAAAAATATATATCACTGTACTTTGCATTACTTTATAATAGTTAGCACGAAGAAAGATATTCCAAAGATAAACAGTTTTCCTCCAAGTCAGCAAAAGAGCTCGTCTTCAGGAGATTTAGCTCGAGAACAGATCGCTCCCCTGCAACTACCCCTTTCCATGTTTGGATGGAAAGTTCAGGAAGCACCTGTACTTGTTCATTTCATATTGTTTACTCCCAAAGAAGTGATAGGCCGTGTCCCCTGTGGGAAGCATGTCATTGTCATCATTTTCTAGGGCTAAATATATTTGCCGATGTTATATGTGAATGGAAATTTCATTGTTCTATTGTGAATACAGAGAAAAACCGAAAAAGCAATTGAGAAGGAAGAGAAAGAAAAATCGGACGAGCCTTCGAAAGAAGAGGAATTTATTTATACTGAATATGCATGATATATGTTTGTTCCGTAAAATAGAAAAGTCGTGATAGAGTCGTTTTGATATGCCTTAGGTGCCAAGGTGGCACCCGTCAGATTCTCAATATACACACCTTCAACAATTCTCATCAATAAATGCAAATTATTATTTTCTTTAAAAATATAAAAGGGTGTGTTACTATTTGTGCCCCAATTTGAATATGCACATGTTTTAAATGTCTGGCGATCCATATATTTGCTTTGTAATTTTCATTATCTTTAATTTGATAACAGATATGATATATTTATTTCAGATTACATGTAAATAGGTAATATTTCGTCCAAATTTAGATTATGCCTATGTGAAAAGTAGGTGGGGTTCATGAAAAATAAACTATGAGAAATTGTCTATCGATGAAAAGGTAGTACCCATCAGATTCTTAATATAAACACCCTCAACTACAACTTTCATTGAAAATGCATATATTTAAAACACCGGATGTTCTGCATTATGCAAAAATCTTCATTTGTGACCCAATTCGACCTACATGTATTATTAACTCAAATGATCTTTAACTAACCTGAACGAGTCTTAAATGCCACGAGATCCTTATAATTACTTTTGAATATTCATTAGCTCTATCTTGATACCAAACTTCTGTAAAATAGAAAAGTAACAAGAGGAATGTGAAAAAGTGAGCGTGGCCTATGATGACGATTAAAAAAATTGTCTTAGATTGCCAAAGTCGCAACCGTCAGATTTAAAATATACTCAACCTCAACTTAAATTTTCAGCAAAAATGAATATAATACATTATGTTAGCTTTCAAAACATGAGAAGCTCCGTATTATGTTGTATTACCTTTTTGTGTCCCAATTGGACCTGTTATGACCTCAAAATGACCTTTAAATGACCTGCACATGCCCAAAATGCCATATAAGTAATAACTTTACATTTGATTTGTCACAAGCTTTAATTTGAAAAAATCATAATATAGAGAATTGTGAAAAAAGTAGGAGTGGCTTATTACGTCAGTACACAAATTTGCCCAACGATGCCCATGTGGCACCCTTCGGATTCATGAAGAAGACACCCTATACTACAACTCTGAGTAAAATAAATGCATATACACCCCCACTTGACCGTCACGTCAAAATTTCGATCATATCTACCTGATTAGTACTAACTCAATTAAAATCATGCAAACTCAAAAGATAGAACTTTATTAATTATGTTTGTTTCTTAACTATTTGAAGAAGGTATATTCCATAATGTATTGGGATATTCCAAACTATGGCATCTTTAGAATAAATTATTTTGCAAACTTGGTTCCAATCTTTGGTAAATGAAAGATTAGTGGCAGCATAAGTATTATAACCAGGAAAAGTATTTTTGAGGAAGATTTAGAAAGCATATGCGGTGGTAAATTCCTTTTGGAACACAGTAACATAAAAATTGCAATATTTGAAGTATTTGTGTAATACACATGTAACATATTCAACTGAAAAAAGTGGAGATGGATGGGCATTGAAAGGGACAATTCAAATTATTCGAATTACCTTTTTCTGAATTTTGATTAAGTTCGAAATCAAATAATATTTCCCACCATCCCATGCAATATTACAGTAGTTTATGTGCGATACAATCATTGAATAATATAACATAATTAAAATACACCGAGGAAAATGCTGAAGGCTATAAAGAACACCAACACATTTTGCGATGCGATTACGCACGACACCCATTAGCCCATGCCAAGTCAGTTTGTCGTCGATACATACAGCAAGAAATTTAACCACACACGCATAATGTCGTAGAATGAGGTAATTGAGGTATTTTTTCTATTTGTAAATATAACGAATTTGTTTTTAATATTAATTACTAGTTTATTGTTGATCAACCATTATTAACCATTATTTATCAATAAACTAAAATCTTGATTTGTCATGAACACACTGGTGTCGTCTGCAAATGAAATGAAATATAAAAGTGTGGAAGTACCGATTTATTTACTATGAATTTAAAAGGCAAAGGGCAAAGTATGGAACCCTGGGGCATTCCGCGTCGAATGAATGAACTGAAAGCAGTTAGACCAGGATAACAAATTCCACGAATGCCATCAATGTCCATCTTTTCAACAAAAAAAAGTCGATCCAAAATATCAAACTCTTTACATAAATCTAAAACAATCTAAAAATCATCGCAGAATATACAAATGACCAAATAAACAGTGAAAACAGTGGAAAAGCCTCATTTTCTTTCGGCAATCTTAGCAGTGCATGTAGAGTGCAGGTTGCTAGGAATACTATTAAAGCAAATACGGTAATTTAGCCAACTTGCAACACGACTTTGCAACTAACCTTTACGCTTTACTTTATAAGAATTAGGGTTTCTTTTGGAATTTACATCATTAATTTGGGTCTTGTGTAAAATTTACGCTATTTTGAAAATAATATTGGGACCGAAAATTACAGCTTCATCGAAATATGCCAGTAATAAATATGGTAATTTTTACAGAGTCGAAGGAAGGGTGAGATGTGTGTGGACTGTCATTGGCGGCGAAAGCCAAAAAGTTTAGGGGGTGTCCACCTTAATTTTTGTGATGGACACAGGTAAAAAATTGGACAAGCGCCCCCCCAAAAAAAAGGTTATCATCCTAAATTTTAGGAGTTGCTAACCAAAAAAATATTTTGACAAGCAAAAAAAAAAGGTCATCAACCTAAATTTCAGGGGGGACAACACACGTTTCAGGGGAGGGGGTCTACGGGAATTTAAGGGGGGGCGCAGGAAAAAAATTGAAAAGCAATAAAAAAAAGGTTATCAAAAAAAAAATGGGGGGAACCGTCCCCCCCCCCCGCCCCCTACCTACAATTTTTGGGGGGACACGTCCTCTCCGCCCCCCCCCCCCCCCGCTTCCGCCGCCTATGTCGAGGATATAGGGAGAGAGGGAGGAAGGGGGTGTGCGAGTGTGTGAGAGAAAGGGTTTTTGCCTACTTCTGGGGACGTTTTCTTCCATTATTTTTACCAACCATGAACCATTCGTGGACCTCCTACACAGAGACGTCCCGGTCAAGAAAACAATGCATTCGTCATATCATTTAAACCATTTCATAAAGTAGACTCGTGATTTTTATCCTGTTCTGACAGCTAAACACAAGTGGTGTGTGTAGGAGGTAGGAAGTTTTCCTAGTTAGCATGATTAGCGAACTATGTTCACGTTATGAACTAAAATTAACTGAATAATAGATTACATACACACTTAATTATATGACACTGACCAATTATTTGTTCAGACAGGATAAATAGCCCCCAGAATAAAATTATTTCTGGTATATCCTGCCTGGACAATTCGAAAAAGACGAATTCGACTAGTTTGACTAATCAGTTTTTTGTTTCTTCATATTTCTACATACACATTTGTAACATCCCCTAAGCGCTAAGTAATCAATGTAGAGAAGGATAAGCGATAAAACGACTAGAAATGCGACTACGTCGAGTGAGTTGAGTTCAATGAATCCCATTTCAGTAGAACGAAGGCGAAGGTGATCTCCACCAAACTTGATCACGTGTTCTATCCAGAATACAGCCGTTTCCAGAGGGCTGGCTAGTTGGTCTCGCATGATACTCGAAGCCCGTTGCGCACTTATCATGTAGCTAAAGATAAAATATGAGGACAAAAAAAATGAAAATAATAATTCACACTCGGCCCTAATGCTACCACTGCTAACAAACTACACTTTTTACTCATCGAAATACAGTGCGTATCAAAAAAACGGGACAGATTTGAAAAGTCTATAAAATTATTGTTTCAAATCATGTCTATATTTTGGTGTAAATAGATGCTCTAAGAACTTATCTTTGAAATGCAATTAATAAAAAAATATATAAATTTTGTTCATGCTTGAGCAAACACAGGACGTTTTTGTTGGGGGTTCAAAAAGAGGCTTGCGCCAGAATTGCAGAATATGAGTAATATGATGATCAGACTTCTTGCTAATCAAAAGACTTCCTCTTGACCTTTTCAGTATCTGTGCCACAATTCTCGAATTATGCTGTAAAATTCTATTTACAAATTCATTTATTTACTTGAATTATTTTGTTTTTTCATTTAAACTTCTCTTACCTTTTAATTTTCCTTCATAAGTAACTGAGAAAAGAAGATTTTTGGTCAACCCAAGCAAGAAAATTTGCATTATTAATTGGGAAAACTTCTGATTATTCAAATTCTTTTATTATTTGAAACAAATTATATTATGTACCTTTGAAAGACATGAATCTATTTTTCAAGGGTTCATTGATTCCTTGACTAAGTTTACTTGCTTGACAGGAAACACAGAAAGGGATTCATGTCTTTCAATTACAATGGTGTATTGAGTCAATTTTGAAGGAGCTAGATATGGCAGATTGGGTAAAATGTATTAAAAAGTTGTGAGAGAGCGAAGTGAGCACGCAAATATTCCCACTTTTTTATTACAATACCAAATGTTGTGATAGATTTTGACATAACAATCAGAAAATAATATCATATTTTACTTTCTATCTTTCCTTTTATTTCCTGCCCACTTTTTTTCTTGGTCATGAATTTTTTTTTTAATGGGGGGGGCATCCCAAGCCCCCGCGCATCTGTGTGGTACTATTCAAAAGGCACCTTAACCTTTGTAACACACAATGAAAGGATTTGAAAAAATGAAATCACGCGCTCCCATACTTCGGTTGAAACAAAGCTGTTTTAGCTTGAAGAAGGAATATTCAAAGCTAACAGAGAGCATATTAAAAAGAAACAACAACAGAACAATTCAAGCAAATAAATAGATCTAAAAATGAATTTCGACCGCGTCCGCGTGATTTGAAAATTATGGCAAGGATAATGAAGAGGTAAAGAGGAAGTCTGCTAATTACCAAGAAGTCCGATCATCATATTTATAATTTTATAGGCCATTTTGGCGCAAGCCTCCTTTTTAACCCCAGACAAAAACATTCCGTGTTCGCCCATCAAGCATGAACAAAATTACATTTTTTTAATAGCATTTGAAAGATAAGACCTTAGAGCACATATTAACACCAAAATATAGACATTGTAGTTTAAAACAATTTTTTTTTTATACTTTTCAAATCTGTCCCGTTTTTTACGCACTGTAGAGGTATCTTATTCATTCAATCTCATTTCTTCCTTTCTCTCCTTTGCTCCGCCCACTTTATCATTTGTTTGACCATGCATGGCGGGTGAAACGGAGCGCCTCACTTGTCTACCACAACTACAAATATTACAATTACTATTATACTACGCTGCTACACTACCACTACTACAGTACTACTACTACTACTACTACTACTACTACTACTACTAGTACTACTACTACTACTACTACTACTTACTACTACTACTACTACTACTACTTAGTACTACTACTACTACTACTACTATTACTACTACTACTACTACTACTACTACTACTACTACTACTACTACTACTACTACTACTACTACTACTACTACTTCTACTACTACTACTACTATTACTACTATCACTACCACTACCACTACTACTACTATACCACTACTACTATACTACCACCACCACCACTATACTTCTACTATCTGACTATAGTGCACATTATGAAATCTTTACCAAAGAATTGGAGAGGTTTTCACCATAAAACACATACAAATAAACCTCAGATAAGAATTTAAGTCAATGAAACCAACGTAAAACATCCGTCTGTGAAACAGATACCTTTTATCATTGAGAAGCTTGTTAATACTCGTCCCAAACTCGTGTTCACTTAAATCAGTCACGTCCAACGCAAAGCCCATCCCTTTCGCTGCTACCTGATGCGCATTTGTAAACTGATCAAAGCCCAGTGGCATGAGGAGCATCGGAACACCGTAGTTCATTGCTTCATAGACCCCCGCACTACCCCCATGGTAAATCAGTAAACGAGCTTTAGGATGAGCTGGGTTTGAAAATAAATGAAAATGTAATGAAATGAAATGATGATGATATAATAATAATAATTGAAACAACAACAACAATAAAGAATAATGATGGTGATGATGATGAAAATAATCAGAATAATATATTCATGATAATAACAATTAAAATAACAATAATGATAACGATAATGAAAATACTGATGATGATGATGATGATAATAATAATAGTAATAACCTATAATAATGCCCATCATTGATAATTAAATAATTCAATTTTCTACGCTCATTATATTTTGGACTAATCAGTTAATTTGTTCACTGATTACATCATAAGGAGGAATAATAATGAAAATACTATCACTAAGTAACAAAAACAAAGGCATCATTTAAAACTAAAAAAGACATTCATTATTTGACCATTGGTCATGCGAGAAATCCCATTGATGTGGCCATGGCATGTATTCAACATAATTTTCATCAAAATGGGTGAACGTTTCAGTCAACATTATTGTCCTGGAATAGTCCAGCTAAAATAGCCGATTTGGGGTCAACCTCAAATTAATTTCAATAGACAAAGCAACACAACTTCTATCACTGGCCCGATTTGGTATAATGGTAGAATGTTACAGGATACTCTATCATTATGACCCAAGATCCTAACAGTTGACGTAAACAAAAGCCTGTATAGGATCAGATGGTCAAATATTAAAGGCCATTAGCGCCCGGGCCCTTCGGACAATAAGACACAACATTAAAAATTCTTACCCAAAAGGTCATTTTGTGGAAGCCATTCCGAGATCAATGTATTGTTGCCTAGGTAACGGGGCTTTTCCCCCAAATATCTCCACAGTATCCTCTGTGGCAATTCGCTGAACACTTTTGAAATTATATCGTTGAGGGCGTCACTAGGAAGACCATTAACCATAGATCCCTTTTATATAAAATTAAAGAGCGAAACAAAAATATACAAGAAGAAAACTCAAGAGGTGTAAAAAGGTTAAGATTGACAATTCGTGAGAGCGATCCTATAACTCAATCAAATAACACCCCCCCCCCCTTTAAAAAAACAATATCAGAATGGAATGTTAATTTGAAAAAGCGCGGTGCAATGTTATTTCAATAGGGGGATGTGAGGGGTAAAAGCGACTCATATATTTTTCTCCACAAATGCATCGCTGTTATTATATAAATCTCGTTGCACTATTAAGACCTCTCCCTTTCAGACGTTTCTTCCTTCTTTTTTTCGAATTTTCTTCCTCTTAATTCCCTCGCAGTTTTTAAAAGTAATTCTACCCCTTATTCTTCCTTCTTTTTTCGAATTTTCTTCCTCTTAATTCCCTCGCAGTTTTTAAAAGTAATTCTACCCCTTATACGCCATATCTGGAACCACCTAATTTTTAGAAGCTCATTACGAAACCGTTTCAGAATTAACAATCGATATTTTCCACTTGAGCTAAGGACTTTCGTCATTAGATGAAGAAATAAAGACACTTCATTAACAATGAAAAATCTGAAAGAAGAAAAAAACATTTGCCTTTTCTAGGTCCACCTAAAATTGATGACAGGTCTTGCTGCCAACCACTGGTTTATAAAGAATCAATCAATGATATTTTTCTTACCAAAGTAAATACAATAAAACCATGGTCTCCAGATCCTTGAATAAATCTTTCTAGATCCTCCGGGAGAGGTCTGGGCTCCTTGATGGTAAGTCCTCCTATAGGGATCCAATTCGGAGCTATAGGTCTCGGATATTCAAGAGCCCAAGTGTTATGGCACAACCAAAGATCTGCTTTACTGATGATCTGCCATGGAGTCAGGTCTGGTCGAATACCATAGGTTCGTTGAAGATGACGTAGATGACGATAGACGGTGAGGTATTCAATTGCATTATGTAAACCGTAGAACATTACTGTATTTGTCACCCGTTCAAAGAAAGTCATTCGGTGTCCCAGCTCTGGTGTGAATAATATACTGAAAGGCACATAGGAAACTGGGGATGGAATACCTAGCATCCCTTCGTGAAAGGCCGGAACTCTTTTTGTTCCTGTTACAACGATGAATGGTATATCCAAGTAGGCCGCAAGAAGAGTATCACAGACATCCACGGCGGGGTACGTTATAAGTTCATCAAAGTTTGAAAGCCTCAGTTGCTCAAGAATAGCTGTATTCTCAAACAAAACACTACACCCAAAATTAGCATACTCTTTTAATTTCCATGGACGTGGGTCCTTCAATGCTTCCAGCTTTGTCACATTAGTCCAATCCGTCACGGAGTTTATGAAATCAGAAAACTCCTGTAAATCTTGGTCCGTCATGGGATTCGGAAGTATAACCTTTGACGTGTAGGAATCTGGCAGGAAACCACCAACTCCCTGGTTATCAATGATGAGAAATATCACTTCATGACCTCGCTGCACCAGGGCTTGAGTTATGGTGGAAAGTGTCATTTGGTGGCTTGGTGTGCGCAGTAACGTTACAGACGGGACGAGAAACCGTGCGCCAATACAGGACTGAAACCCCCCTAAACTCATCAGCAGCAGTAGTGACCAAAACAACAGCTTCATTTTCAGCGAAGAAGTTCGTCAGAACGTTAATGATGCACTGTCCTGCTTGATCTAGCTTCAGAATCAATGCAATATGTCGAATGACGTTCGAAGATCATATCTACTGTATCCATGTACTTGAGGTATGTGGGTGTGATCAGGGGGCGTACCAGGGTTCGGTGGTCAGGGGGGGACAAAAAATCCCGGTCATGATGCGAACAGCCTAGGATTTCTCATGATTGTGCGCGAATATTGGTGCGAGGTTCTGTGCAAATGGAGTGCGATGAGTAAGAAAGAAAAGGCACAATAATGCATATGGCGCATGTGGAAAATGATTCTTGATAAAAGTCCCGAGCGAGCGAAGCGAGCAAGATAAGCCCTTTGCCTTTTCGTCACACTCTTACTAAGTGATAGGTTTTGACACATTGAGAAAATTACATGTCTATCTACTACATTTACGACTCTTTTCAACATTTTGGGAGCGAAGAGACCGGGACAAAATTTGGAGATTCGTATTAGATTCTTATTAGATGTAATTAAAGTGGTATGTCTAGCCCTTGGTTATCGACAAATGCAATGGTCCGCTACCTCTCCAAGTTCAGTTATTTTTTGTCCGACTGCGACCGTTATTGCATGAAATTTAGCATTCTTAATATCATGCGCCTATTTCGCCATCACATTCTTTCTTCCCGGTCGTATTCTCTTTAGGTCTATCCAATTATTTTTCTATCAATTTTCCAATCTACATGTATCTGTTTAAATAGGTATATTTGCCTTTTCTTCCTTTTCTTTCTCTTACCAAATTTTTTGTCTTCCTTGCTTTTTCCCTTTTCTCGCCCCCTGCCGCCCCCCGCCTGTCATTCATGTTAGACATTCCTCTTATGCATACGTTCATGTTAGACAGTCACTTATCCCATTTAGGTTGATCCTGTAGCGTTGCGTGCAACAATTGCTAAACAGAATAAAAAATAGCTCGGCTGAGTAGGCTTTGTGATCAATTGAGAAATAGAAATTAAGTTTTGCAGTCGTATAATACTTAACAATGGTTGGAAAAGAGAATAACTTTACACAATGAAACGGGGTGAAAAAAAAATATCTAAACTTGTAAGTCAAGGATGAAAACGTGTCGAAACGTGAAAGATTCATTTATGATTTTCGTACGTGTTTTGTTTCTGTTTGTGGTAACTCCCGTAGGAACTCGGCAGGACAGCATTTTTTGCTGGTAAACGCCAAGCTGGTATATAACCAATTACCTTGGAAACATTTTACGTCTAGGTTAATCAGTCATAGTGGCTGACGTAATAGACGACAGATATCACTCTTGGGCCTTTTTATCAAAGTGGAGACAATGGCAGAGTTGGGAATCGAACTCACAACCTTGCGATTATGAGTCCAATGCTCTAACCACTGGACCACACGCGCCGTTGAGGAATTGCTTATCTTGAGGAATTGCTGATAGAGCAATCTTTGGCAACACAACGGGGGTGGGGTTGATTGCGACTACATTAAAGAAGAAAAATAGATTTGGAGAAGAAATGAAAAAAAAGAGAAAAAGTAAGAGAATATGAATAGTGATAATGGTTTGCCTTTATAATACACACACACATATATGGGTGGGTGTGTGTGGGGGGGTGCGTGTGTGTGAGGGAGTGTGTGTGTGAGGGTGTGTGTTACTCTAGTAACTGATTTCATTTTCAGACAAAACGTGAGCATTGTTCGCTAATCATGCTAATAATACAGACGCTTAATTGCTACCCCCTACACACACCACTTGAGTTTAATTCTCAGAACCGCGGATCTTGTTTTAAAAAAATCACGGGTCTGTATACTGTATTAAACGGTTTGCATGGATATTTCTTTCTCTCTCTCTCTTTCTCTCCCTCCCCCCCCTCTCTTTCTCTCTCTCTCTCTCTCTCTCTCTCTTGTCCATTTTCTCTTTCTCTAGCACAAGTATATACATCCAAACTTATACAAACAATCCAAACGTACCAACATTACTTGCTTATTTATTACCAAAAACCAAGACACAATAAATCAAGAAGAAAAGGAAAGTAAATCATCCTATAACCATCACTGATGTAAGATAATAAAGTCAAAGTTTGATTTTGATATTAGTTACATTGTGATGCATCAGGTAACGAAATACCTCTATTTACTACGCGCGTAAAACGTTCCCCATAGACTTGTGTGTTAAAATGACAAAAATCACTAAAAACTGAGGGTGCAGCCTAGGGGGTCGAAGGTTTACTGTTAGTGACATTCCATATCTGACCAGGAAAGGATACCTTAACCAGTTCATTTTGAAAGTAATTCGCCATTTATGAAGATAATTCCTGACGGGATCAAATTCATCACCTGAGACAGTGAAATAACCCTGATTCTCCCGCCAATCAAAAATAATTCTAAAGTCATTGATACATATATATAAATATATATATTTATATATATATATGTATGTATATATATATATATATATATATATATATATATATATATATATATATATATATATATATATATATATATATATATATATATATATGTATATGTGTGTGTGTGTGTATATATACATTTTCCCAAATTGGGCAAGGGAAGTTCAGAAGTTACCATCCCTAGAATCAGAGTTATATTTTCAATCATATTCATACACTTTTATCAGTCAGATTATATCAGTTTAAAAAAATAATGGGTTTGGTTGAATTAATAACTTTTGCCTTCTTCTTGTAATTATAGACCGATTACATCGTGTCATAAAATCAATAATTTACATCAAAATGCCTTGTTTGAGTAAACTCTCTACGCTCTGCAACTTTGAAATCACAATCGACTTACTCTAGTGTTTCGGACTGTTATTACATTCTGCCAGATATATGCCTAATTAGCAAAAAGTTCATAAGGTCATAAGTTTTCCACATTCGTACATAAAAGATGTCAAAGACATCATCACAGAAGAAAATCACAAAAACATCAGAAAACAAAGCGTAGGACAAAATAAAACCCCGAAAAATAAAGAAAAAATAATAATAAAGAATGTTGGGTAGCGACAAATGTCAAAGACTTATCGACGTAGCGCCCAGAGCCATCTTGTTAAACAGATAGTATATAAAAAAAAACATCATATCCCCTGATAATATGCATCGCCTTTTATTTTAATATAGTTTAATGGGTTTTGAAACAGTAATTGGGTGCGTAAACTTATAAATGATGTTTATGTTTATTTAAATACTTATACCTTCGATAACAAGCTTAGCTTTCCAGAAGGTTCCTATTTCATTTCAAAATATTATATTATATTTTGCTTTACTTTGTAACTTTGTTAAAATTTTGGAATGAATAAATTCGTTATCAATCAATCAATACGAATTCATAACACATTTAGTCAAGCAAAGATATACTATATATTACGTTATCATAAAACAAACAGTTATTTTTCTCTCTCTCTCTCTAATGCGTTTTATTACGAATCTAACTTGAATTTCCAATTACAATGATTAATTTGGAGGTGTCAAAACGATAAGTTCTCAACTAATATTAATGCAGAGATCGCAATCACTAGTACAATTGGTTCTTTGGCAGACCTTTCGGTAATGTCGAGTTCCAGATCTTTTGAAAACTGTTGAGAGAAAGACAAATAAATCATACTTTATAATCAGAACATCGTCTAGTTCCTACAATTGGCAGTGAAATAATGGATATTGGCCCGTATTCTGAAGTCGTGTATAATTTAAACCCTGGGCCAAAATTGTGGGTAACCAATTTAATCAACGTTATGGATAGCCAGTTATTGTGACATAAATCTCTAACAGCAGAGGTTCATAGAACCAGCTCATTTGACTCTCAAATCATTCTTAAAGCTCAAGTCCACCTCAGAAAAATGTTGATTTAAATCAATAATAAAAAATCAGACAAGCACAATGCTAAAAATTTCATCAAAATCGGATGTAAAATAAGAAAGTTACGACATTTCAAACTTTCGCTTATTTTTAACAAAATAGTTATATAAACGAGCCAGTTACATCCAAATGAGAGAGTCGATGATGTCACTCACTATTTCTTTTGTTTTTTATTGTTTGAATTATACAATATTTTCAATTTTTGCTAATTTGTCGATAAGGCCCTCCTTGCCTGAAGCACAACATGTCAAAATAATGGAATTCCATGTGTTCAGAGAGGAATGAAACTTCATTTTACATGACAATGACGAGAAAATAAAAACATTTCATATAATAAAATACAAAATAAATAGTGAGTGAGTGATCAGTTCCTCATTTGCATACCGACCGAGATGTGCATATAACTGTGTTTTTAAATGAAGCGAAACTTTAAAATGCCATAACTTTCTTATTTTACATCCGATTTCGATGAAATTTTTAATGTTATGCTTGTTGTATTTTCCTCTTTTTATTCAAATCAAGTTTTTGTTGGGGTGGACTTGTCCCTTAACTGTCTGTGAAGATAAAATAAGATAATTGTCTTCACCATTGAAAAATTATAGGAAAGAGCACCGCAAACATAGAATACATACCATTTGATTTTTTTTACGTGTTTGGCTTCCCACAGTTTTAGTCCAGAGTTGGACCACGGTCTAAGTTAAACCCTAATTCAGAATACAGGCCACCGAGTACATACCTTAACTTAATCAACATTGTGAATTATGACGGGAAAATATATCATGAATAAACTATGTTGGTCGGTCAATTGATGTCTGTCATCAGTATCTCACTCGAAGCCTTTCCCATTTCTTTCGAGGTGGTGATTCATTTGAAATTGAAAGGTTTTATTATTATTGCACTTTGCAGCCAAAAGGCTGAATTGTGTATAATTTACAGGTATGTGCAGCAATATACAATTACTTAAAAATATCAAAACATGAAATAACTCAATATAAAGAGGGAACGTACATACTAAATTATAAAGTAAAATCGGAAAAGTGGTGATAGTGGTGGTGGTAGGATGCATTTGCATCCTGATTTATATAGGTCAACTCGGTTGATTTATCTCGATCCATTTCTTGTGGAAACTTGGTTTTATATATTGTAAATATGAGTATGATAAGATGATCTTACCCTTTCTAATAGCAGATCTAGAGTCATCATCCAATAAAGTTTCGTCGAGGGTGTCGTCATCCAATAGAATTTCGTCGTTAGTATCGTCAGTCAATAGATTCTCGTCGATGGTATCGTCATCCCATAAAGGTTCGTCGATGGTATCGTCAGTCAATAGATTCTCGTCGATGGTATCGTCATCCAATAAAGTTTCGAAAACAATATCGTCAATCAATAGTGTTTCATCGATAGTATTGTCATTGTTCCCAAGACTTCGAGCACTTGTGATCGAAGCGAAAGCAACCAGGAGACACAGGAGTACAATATCTTTGGGTGACATGCTGCAAACCTATGAGAAAGGAAGTTTGATGAGAAAGCAAATTTTATCAAACCTTTAAAAAGATTCAATATCGCCAAGGTTTTTACGCAAGTGTGGACTTGATTCAACCCGTAAAATCAAATAAAAACAGGAAACGACAACTTCATGTAGGGATTTATGGCATATTGAAAATACAAGCATAGACGGGTGGATTCTGCGTGTGATCATACAAGCTTATTTTATTGATTGACTTACATGAAAATTAACAACTTTTGTATGAATCATCAAAAAAAATTACATTGATGAATGAATATTTTTAACAATAAACAGAGTCGCAAAGTAAATGACAAAAAGGGGAAAAACATTACAAAACAGTTTTTATGCTATATATGTTATCAGAAACTGTTTGATTCTCGATTATCTGTTAATTTACCATATTTACAGGGCATTATTCAAAAAATTGCAATAATCATTAGGTACTATAATGTCGTTCTTATTATTGATTGATTGGCCGCTATGGCCTTTTATTTGCATTATAAAATCATACATTTAACATGATAAAACAATGTTTAAAAATATTATAAAGAGGCAAGGGATAAAAGAGAAAAATATTATGTTAGAGATAACAGTTACAACTAATGAAACCACAACATACATGTACCGGATGCAGCGGACCAGCAAAGGCCGAAGGCCTATCAAGGCTAGTCCCCGATCATATAACATACAAATAAATAAAATATACACCAATACAAAAAGAAAAAAGTGCAATAACAGGCAACTGAAATTCTACTGAAGGAACGATTAATTGATAAGAGATGATTTGTATTGTCCTTTCAAAAAAGACTTTGATTGGCAAGATTTTTGTTCTGACTTCAAATTATTCCAAATCATAGGACCTCTGTAATTAATAATGGAACGAGAAAATCGTATTGGTACTTTGGCAAGTATAGATCATTATAGTGTCTTGTTGCATATTTATTGACAGCACTTTGAAAAATAAATTAATCATTAAGACATTCGGGACAATCATTATTAAAATACTGATACATAAATATCAAGTCAATATCAAGATCAAATACTATATTTGACCTTGAATTTGAAATCGGATGTAGCGCACTAATGTCCTAATATGTCTCGTCCATTTATCTTTTATCCCTTCTCCTGGCTTCACTCCGACCTCCCTTTAAAATCCTTTTATATTTAAAGCAGAAACGAACCAGCAGCTTTAATAGCGCCACCAGAGTCTTCAACTACTCACATGTGACTATCATAAGGCTTAAGTCTGAGCTGTGTAGTCTTGTAATATAGATTGATTGATTGATTGATTGATTGATTGATTGATTGATTGATTGTTTTTGTCAGGTAACTATATGAACAGTAGTGTATACCTTGACAGGATTGCCCATGAAAGCCGAGGTGGCTTATTTCCAATGGGGTCCTTACATCAGTAATTGACAACAATGTACATCTATGAAAAAACACCTAGGCCTATATAAATCTACAGACTACATCAATTAAGTCTAGACAACTAAATTTACACGAAGAATTGTAAAACTTAATATATAAAAAGACAAAAACAAATAAGTTTGCCATGAAAAACCATTTACGCAAAATATGATTAAAATAATTGTAAAACAGATTGAGTAAACGATCATTACTTCAAGGTTACATATGAAAAATATACTATAATCAGTTTTTAAGTAGCGCTATGCATCGTAACTAATACAAGATTCATGAATCGTAAAAACTAAGATATGAAAAAGTACAATTAAGTTTGACATCAAACTTTCACGCAAACAACAATAGATGATGAAACAATGTAAACCAAGTTGATTAAATAAAGCTTAACTAAAAAGTTATATATCAGACTACACGATACACATGAAATTAGAAAGAATATTTAACATTACAGAGTGGGGACATTTTTTAAGTGTTGTTTCAATACTCTTTTAAATTGTTCAAAATTCTTAACCGATTTGACATGATTAGGGAGGGAATTCCAAAAATGTATACCATTATAATAAAATGTGTTGCCAATTTGACCTTTTCTCATAGGTACAAAAAAGTTAAACAGACTATTTCTTGTTTCATGCCCGTGAATATTAGATGACCTTGTAAAGTTTTTTGATATGTAATGATATTCGTTTGAATAGAAAATTTTATGAACATGGTGAAGTATAAGTTGTTGCGACCTCAAGTCTATGCGAAGAAGGCCAGCTTTTTCGATTTCATTCTTCCCAACATGTGTTTTGGGTGTAAGCAAGTAATAAATCTAACAATCTTATTTTGAATAATTCTTAACTTTTTTTGATCAACCTTTCCAAGACTGCAGTACCATTCTGCATTAGCATTATCAAATAAACATTAATGAAAAGCTTAAAATGCGTCTGGATTTCGCATTCATGCAATTTTGATACCGGTATAGAAATTTCAAGCGAGCATTAGCTTTTTTGACAATAGAGTCAACCATAGATGTACATGAGAGATCACTCTTTAATATCAGGCCTTAAATACTTCACGGAATTCTGTCTCTTAATTAATTGATTGTTATAGTATATATTGAAATCATCTGTATAGTTAGACCTAGCCCGCGAACAAAACGAAATACTTTCGGTCTTACCAACATGTAAGCTAAGCTTATTATCTGTCATCCATTTAACACAATTTGATAATTCTAAGCTAAGTTTTTCACCGATCAGCTTAGGACTTGTATCAGAATAGAGTAAAACACTGTCGTCTGCATATAAAAGTAATTTACTTTCATTAACACAAATACACATATCATTGATATAGCACATAAAAAGAATGGGACCTAATATGCTCCCCTGAGGAACTCCACACTTTATAGGCATAGAATATGAGAGTACATTTTGCATGGAAACCACTTGACGGCGATTTGTCAAGTAAGACCTAAACCAATCCAAGCATGCTAAATTCAAACCCATCACTTCTAATTTCTTTAAGAGTATTTCATGATTAACCGTATCGAATGCTTTTTGTAAGTCAAGAAGAACCATCCCGACATAACGGCCTTCGGAAATTTCATTCCTAACAAAATCCAACAAGTGAATTAAACATGTTTCAGTAGAATACCCATTCCTAAACCAGACTGAAATTCATAAATGATTTTGTATTCTTTAAAGTATTTCTCAATTTGAGAATACACTCATTTCTCCAAAATTTTCGACACTATGCTTAACACACTAATAGGTCTATAATTCCCAACATGAGTTTTGTCTTTCTTTTTGTGTAATGGTGTAACTTTAGCGATTTTCATTTCATCAGGGAAGGTACAAGTTGAAATAGATAGGTTAATAATGTAAGTTAAAGGAATAAAGACGTTTTTTGCACCATCCTTTAAAAATCTAGCAGGAACCAAGTCAAGTCCGGTACTTTTTGATATTTTCAACTTGGATAATTCATTTAATACAAACTTTTCTGTGACAGGAGAAAAATTAAAACATCCTTTTTGTGTACCTTTATTGTCGTAAAGTTTTTTTTAAATTAGGACTGTCGGCCCCAAACTCACTTCTGTCCGTAATGGGGAGCTCACAAGCTAATTTATCGGCCACTGTTAAATTACAGAACCATTTTACACTGTTAAGAATAATTCAAACAACGCTGTTTACTATGTGAATCGGATGGTAGTTGTTTAAACAGTTTAAACAAGTTTTTGAAAACTTAAACAACAATGCTTAAATCATTGATAATTAAATATTTGAATTTAAACTTTGTTGTTTAAGATTTTAAGCACTTGTTTAAATTTTTAAACAACTACAGTGTGATTCACATAGTAAAAATCAATTTCAATGGTGTACTAATTCACTACTCAATTATTAACACAATGATTATGTTACCAAGTAGCAAAACAAGCATTTTCCTCTTCAAAATTTTTTTCTTTGTGAATTTTATTATAGTCTACTTCATTTTCTGCTAAATAATTGGTGGTTATCTTAAATTGTATATTTTCAAGACAATTTTAAATAACACACAGTGAATGAGAGACCACACAAAGTGTTGCTCAGTTTGCCCCCCCCCCACACTTCTACATTATTTAAAGGTATTGGGTAACATTGATTGGATTTGTTTTTTGTTTTAATCTGAGCTTCGAGGTCCCACTTGTCACCTGTGTCTGTGTTATGTTACAAAAATGATGCCCAGAAAAATCGCGTCCGAAAATTACTATTCAGTGCTTTAAAAAAGTGAAATATATAATGACCGGAAACTCCATCTTAATTTCATCACATACACTTATGTGTTCTATTATTATCGACACGATAGAAATTACACAAAGTCTTTAATTACTAAATGAACGTTTCAAAAGCATTTTTTGTGTGTGTTTTTTGTTTCAGAGTTTTTAGGTTGATAGAAAGACATCCATGTACATATATTATCTCTCCTTTGTTTTTTTTTTAATTACATGTCTAAAATGTTAACTTTTTCCTTTAAACCACAATTCTTACCTGTTAAGTAATTAATAAAGGTTACTGGAGAATGGCCTGTGCTGACGGGTAGGTTACGGTTGTTGGTAAGCACTTATTAGGATGATCTCTCGACAACCTAAGGAGAATTCATAAGTGAAATCAAATTACCTTCATGCAATAAAGAAAAAAAATAGAAGGCACAATATCAGGAAACGGTTTACAGAATATACTAGAGATTCATTTACTCTTAAAAAAAATTAAGTTCAGCAAAGCTTTTTAGGAAAGCGACTATCGTAAAGCTCTTTATCCTTCTTAACGCAGTCAAATCAAAGTTCTTTATTCCTACCCGTTCTTGACAATCTAGCAAACTCATGGAATAGTATTCAACGTTCTCTCGTCTCTAGGTAGGACTGGAACTGATGACTTGACTCAAGAGAACATGTATATAAAATACTAGTTTCACCGGGATGGCTTTTCTGTCACGTGACTCGATGCAAAACAGCTTTATAGATAACCAATCAAATTGAATCAACCATCATTTTTCACCAAATATAGTCATGTTTTGTAGCACAAAAGTAGATGTAACCCAATGCATATTATGAATAATAATTATGATTTGTATGCCCACACATAATATAATAATATATGTATGTATATATTACACAAGATTGACACCATTTCTACGAACGATTTTAAATCTAGGTTTAATGGCTGTGATATTAGCTGGTACTCTTTCAACCGTCATTCAAACAAATTGTCTTGATTGAGTTGTCTGTATTTGACTACATATCACTTAAGAGGTAAAATAATCTTTTTGTATTAAACGAGTTACCACATGAGTGACAACTTGAAGTCTGTGGATTTCTTTTACGTCTTTCTTTTGAACATTGTCTGTTTTATGAAAAAGAAGTATAGTAATACTTCTCTAAGAATGTGTTACAATTTGACTGCCAGTTTGAAGTGGAATTTAGGTTTATGTCATTTCTTTTTCAAGAAATTGTTTTTATGAAAGCAACAATTTTCTGCCTATACAGACGTCTGTTTGCTAACCTTTGCAGCCCCTATTTTATTTTGTTTTTTTTCACCTTCTCTGTCTCCATCTTTCATCTTCTATTTTCACAATGTCTCTCTTTTATTGTACTCACCTTCTACTTTTACTAATCCCCATGGTGATTTTTAATACCCTTTTTATTGTTTAGTATATACAAATACAATAATAATACATTCTGAAGATTTAACAGGAGTAAAAAAAAATGGCAAATTGTGCTCTTTTTCGTGCGATTTTGCTGATGGCAATTTAAAAAAAAATTCTCGACAATTTCGCCTACTTATTGAATTTCTTTCACGTGTTTTGACCTTCAGCTAGGTTTTTAAATGATTAAACTGTTCAGAGTGAATTATGTTTGCCGCGATGTTTCTGTCACGATACTATAATTTATGCAAAACAACTTTAAATGGGAACCAATCAAATCGACCATTATTTTTTAATATATTCATTTTTACAGCAGTTCATGGTTTGAATATGAATAAATAATTACTATCGCATCGTGATTTTTTCCGACATCAGGGGGCCCGTTTCATAAAGAATTTGCAAACTGTTGTAACTTCGCCATAATAGCAACTATCATGGCAACAAGGCTCAGCAGCCAATCATAATCAAAAGTGAAATATTCTTTTTGATTTGTTTATTATTGTTGGATTTCAGTTTGTTTGAGAATTCATTTTTGGGGTATTGAATCTATTCCTGCCGATTTTATAATATGAACTTGTTTTCGTGTTCTGTCGTAATGAGGTCCAATCCAACAATTTAAAAGGAAAAAAGTAAATGACTAATTTCCAATCATGAACGCACGTATAATGGTTTTAGCATGTTTAGGGCTACGTGTCACCGAACATCACTGTATATAGAGACCGTATTGTGCATATATTACTCTTCGCTCCCTCAGATGGTATATATATTTATATTCTTTTTTAAACAAGTGCACATCAAGTTACCAATAATGCATATAGCATTTCCATTCATTTGAAAACAGGATAAAGGAGCATTGTATATTAAATGCCTTGCTCACGGGCATAGGTGTCACGGCCGGTGATCGAACCCCGGACATTCTATGTAGAGCCAGGCGCCTTAGACCACTCGGCCACGGAAAATGAATACGGGTAAACGGAGTGCGCCAGCTGCAGACCACTACTAACACAAGTTTCAGTCTCAAGTTAGATCGCGAGGCGATGACGTCAGTTTGCAATTATATTATAAGCGGTAAAATTTAATTCTTCTTCACTTTTTTAAGGTATACCTTAACATTAAATAATTAACATTAATAATCATCGACCTTAGGCATTGCCATCATCCCGCTGCCATTTGAGACGCTGGATCTTGCATGCAAGGAAGTGAGAAAAGAATAGAAAGCAAAGAAAAAGATAAAATGAAAAGAAAAAAGGGAAAAGTGAACGAAAAGAAGTTAAGAAGAAAAGAAAAAAAGGCGACAAAGGAAAGGGGGGAAAATGAAGGAGAAATAAAAATGAAAAGAAAAATAACTTCAAAAAGTGTATGAACGAAGCTATTACTTCTTTCAACAAAAAAGCTTGAAAAGGTAGTGGCAAAATATTCATTTCTGACTGGTTGCCAGCCAAATCAAACAAGGAAGAAGAAGTTCATCTGCAGCAGGTGCATCTCTGATAACCCGGTTAACACATATTCCTATAGCCTCTGCCAGAGGGCGCTATAATGGCATCACACCCGTTAAGTCTATTCCTATATTAGTGATTCATTTGTTTATATTGCTCTTATGGTAATCATCTGGCACTATTGAAACAAACTGTTGAAAAAGAAATCTTTGGTTCTGCTGAAAGATGCCCCTGTTTGCTAAAAGGTTTACTTTGTTTGGGTTTAACAAACTTTTCACCGGGAAAAAGGGTCACCAAACTTTATGTCCCGAGATCTGTTTCATGTGCGTTGATAGGGGTGAACAAACTTTTTCAGGCCTTTGCTTGTCTTGGCATCATTCCCTCTTCTTTTTAGGTCTGTCCACACTTCTCGAGGATTATAGGTTTATAGTTATTTACACCTGCAGAACGGTTCTACTATGTCTACTTTGGCAGATTGGTAAAAGGTAAATAACTTAATTTCTACTGATACTGCATGTGTTACACATTTACATTTTGGCGCTTCTTTACAACATTTCTTCATTACATTCTTAAAGTGTTTTCCAATAACATTTTATTATTAATTTTACTTTCGGTTTTGAGAACCAGCCTGGGGCATGTAATCAACATTTTCGTCAGACAGGTCGTCAGATCCGACAACTTTCCTTGATTTCGATTGGCCAAGAGGCACTGTTACTATGGTAACTGTCGGATAAAATGACCGAGAAATCACGTTTAATGAAATGCTCCCCCGTTAGCAATAGCCCATCCATGATGAACATGAGGCTCAGTAACGAACAAGATAAAATTAATAGATGATTTACACAGGAATATACATTTGAAATGCTCACTTTCCATGAATAGCACGGAGTAACAATATGACTTAAACCCAAATCATTTGATCCATCAAGAGGAAACCAAAGACGATTTAGACTTATTCATTTTCACAGAAAACAATGCAAGGTAATTACATACTAGCAGACATTCATTGCTAAAGCATATCCATAGATAAACAAAGTGTACAGAAGAAAACCTGAATTGTTGTTTTGATTCATATACGAAAAATTGTATTACATATATGACATCAAACAAATACATGACATGTAGATGTCTGTCCAAATAGGGAATCTGCTGAAAAAGAATATTGATTGTAGGAAATGACCCCCCCAAAAAAAAAAAATAATAATAATAAATAAAATAAAAATAATAATAATAATAATAATAAAATGAAATAAAATAAAATCAAGATGATAATGGCGTTCAGTCTTGTTGTAAGACGAGTGAATGTGTTCAGTGCACAACCTCATTCTAGATAGGCGTTCTGGGAAATGCGAGCAGTGTGAACAGTCTTGAGTGTGAATCGCGAGTCTGATAAACCAACGTCAATTTGCAGGAAGAATCTGCAACAAAGAGAGAAAAAAACATCAGAAATAACTTATTGATCAGTTATTGTTGGTGAAGTAAAATAGAATAGGCCTATTTAGAATCTCTTAACAGGCGTATCAACATCCATTGTGGGTAAGTGAAGATCCGATCTTGATTTGTTAGTTCAGATTTACATCTAAATAACTGTGAACAAAATAAAGATGATAGCTGTATGACTGAGGTAACGTTTTCTTAACTTTCGTAGCGCTCTTCAAATGATCACTTTGGCCCGTATTCTGAAGTCGGGTTTAACTTAGACCATGGTCTAACTCTGTGCTAAAATTATGGGAAGCCAAAAGTGGCAAAATTTTATTAAGTTGTATGTTTCTTATGGTCACTGTGCTATTTCCCGATTCATCGATGGTGAAGACAATCATCTATTTATACCTCCTAGACAATTACGAATGATTTGAGAGCCAAATGAGCTGAAATGTGATATCTTTACTGGAAGTGGTTTATTTAACAATTGGCTATCCATACTTAAACCACAACTTTAAACATGAGTTGAAATTTAAACCCGACTTCAGAATACGGGCCTATAAATCTACAACTTAGATTAAAACTACTTTGAATGGTGTAAATAGAAATTGTTAAAAGGCTTTGATACCCAAGTTTGCACGTTGTTCATTACTCTTTTTTTTTTCTTTTTGTTTTTGCCTCGATGTGTTCTTTGTGATGATTTCACATAGCCAACTACTTGAAATATTCAACTCCAAGAAAACGATATTTTTGGTTATTACCGCAGTTATCGGATATGAACCTGTAATTACAATTACTACTCTAAACTTAAAGTAACTTTCGAACTACTTATGAATTTCATATACTCCAAATAAAAACAATAATCTCGGTGCCATAATATTTAGATTAGATAGAATATCAGAAAACGCAAAATAGGTCACACAATCTTTAGGGAAAATGGAAAAAAATCTTTCAAAGAGAGAATTAAACGAACAGAATCTATTTATTATGAATTGAAATCAAGAATTTTTGCATATTCTTGATTTTCTTGCCAAGCCTGTTTAACATATTTTATGAATTTCCCTTGATACTGACCAGAAGGGAGACGGTCATTGTGGATTTTTGTTATAAGTTGTTGATATCTTTAAACAAAACCACCGATGCCAAATTAAAGCAATCATTAACTCGTATCGCACGAAGTATAAAAAGAAACAAGATCGTGCATCATAATCGAAAAAAAAATTAGCCCGAGATTTGATATCATTTGGCATCACTCCATCAAAGCCCGGTATCAAAAATCACGGTTATCAAAATTCATATTTATATTATATATATATATATATATATATATATATATATATATATATATATATATATATATATATATATATATATATATATATATATATACATATACATATATAATGTATATAAATATGTAATATATACAGATCCTTTCTGTATAGAACCGGGTAGAAAAGATATAAAATCCAAAAAATAGCGATGTATCTTACCTTTTTCATATTTTTTTCATTTATTTTCCACTCCTGTACATGATATTTGTTTTTTATACTTTGATACAATAAAATAACACATATAGCATATCTTATCAAAATATACTTGATAGGTCCTTGCAAATAAATACCAAAATATATAGCAGATAGCATTATCACTCATATTTGTTCAGAATTGTCTGGCTCTTCGACAAAACAAATAAATATTGGGCAAAGCTTATTCCTCATTCCGATTTCCAGTTTTGTGATTAATGATATTTGCTCATACATCAGTTTTATTTGATTATAATTTTAATGGCAAAAGGGAATCCAACACTACCAATAAGATCAATATTGATAATTATTGAAAGGTTTATATAAGGGAAAGCGGAAACTGTTGCTTTTGGTTTGATTTTATTGTCAGAATTATAGACATTTTTAACCAAAGTTTCTCTTTTACTAGTGTATCAAATTGGAATTAGTTACCTTATTTTTTCCAGAAATACCCAGTCAGATTCCTCATTTAATATTTTATTTTGGTGTTAAAAAAGCCATGTTCAATGAACTGGCCTTTTGTTTTATTTTTTATCTGTTTGAAAATGTTTGTCCTAACTTTGTTTAATTCATACTTTACCATTCATAATATTATGTTTGTAATATTTATATTTATGTTGTAGGCCTACATGTAGCCATTCAAGGATAACAATAATTTATTGATAGCCTGCATACCTACAACATAAGTCTTATAAATCAATAAATAAATAAAAACATCAATGAAAAATAAACAAAATTTTGACTCTTTGGTATGGCCTAGTTTAAAGCGGACAATGTGTCATAGATTCATCATCATCATTCTTATTTATTGTTGTTTTTGTTGCTGTTATTGTTGTCATTGTTGTTGTTTATATAACTATTATCATTATTATCGTTGTCATCATTTTGCTCCATCGGTTTAATTGCAAAACTACATCGAATTCTCATTCTCTCGCCAAATTGATGGCGTAACACTACTAACATAAACTGCACGTGAACAGGGCCATTTACGTAATCACGTGATTCTTTCTGTAAACGGGCGGGGATCGATCCCACGTATGAATGATAATCCCCTCAGTAAAAAAAAAGAAATAGATTTGCGGTAGATAACTAGGTTAACAGGCCCGGTTTAACATTGTATGTTGACTTGACCCGAGAAAGAAGAAATGAAAACAACAATCTTTTAATCATTTACTACTGGATGCAATGCACATTAGCAGAATCTCGTGATGATCGACTTTAATTTGCGAGCTTGGTGTCTAAGAAGTTTGAAACAGGTGGAGTCCAGGCCTTAAGTCAAGTAAAACGGGTAAAAATTTCACCAAATTCGAATTGGCTGCTTCTGTACCACCTAGCCTTAAAGAAGGTAACACATTTATTTTTTTTCTTGAAGATGCGCATAACAAGTCTTCTTTTTATTTTGATTAATCATGTTGGGGCAGAAACAATGTAAATCCAATATATTGTTAATTCATCATTTTTTAATCCAGATTTCGATGTCTTTTCATTGATTTTCTGTTTTCTTTTTATTATAAACAGCTTTAGATTTAGAGCGACTTATGGGCAAAAATATTGCAATGCGCTTGCGCACTAAAGAAATTTCTTTGAATATTTTATTTTACAGTTTTGACAATAATGAACAACTTGAATGACCCATAAAATGTTTTGACAATGGTATTTCCACATGTTCAGAGAGGAATAAAACTTTGTTTTCACATGAAAATGAGGAGAAAATTAAAATATTTAATATATATTTAATATATATAATAAGTAGTGAGTGAAGTATAAGTGTAAGTATTTAGTCATTGTCCATAAATGGATATTCGTCTTGTTTACATTCCGTGCGAAAACAACATAAAGGTAACAAATTATGTAAAATAGTGTTATGCTTGTTGAATTTTCTCTTTTTATTTAAATTACCTTTCTATTGGGTTGGACATATCCTTTAACGTCATTAAAAACGTTTGTAAACGGGGACCAGATTGTCTCTCGATTTCCTCCTTTAGAGAATGATTCACGAAACTCTTCGGTTCAATTTTAATATTTTGTATGGCCTCCGTCTTTGAAAAAAGAAATCAGAATTTAAAGTAGAGGATCCTTTTCGGTTCATGTAAATATTCGTTATCTAACTTTGCATGTAGTATAGATAAGATACACGCATGCAGATGATCTTACTGATTAAGATGATAAAACGGATTATGATTAAGGTGTGTCTTTAAATACTACAACAGTACAACTAACGTAATAATCGGATAATGCCTTTGTAGTAATTTTATATCCTATCAAGTGGTTGGGTTATTAAGTCTGTTGTTGTATATATGGCTAGCAACATTAATACAAAGGGTGTTTTATAAAGTTTCTCACAACTATCCGTATTTAATTGACTGACATTTGATTGATTATTTTTTTAATTGATTGATTGATTATTATATTAAAATTGTCACGCCTTGATTTCTGCAGAGAGGTAAAGGAACATTTATTATAGCGATTTTTATTCAACGAACTTTCTAAAACCTATAAAAGCTGGGCAATTTTATTTTTTTTGGGGGGTGTGCTAAAGTTGAATATGCTTCCATGATTGTTAAATCCATGGTTAGAAAGTTAGAATATGATAAGAAAAATATATAAATCTTTTGAACGATTGTACCATGGACCTATGAAGAGATGGACGATTGATGAAAGCATTTCTTTGATCCAATGATAGTCACCGTCACCTGGTTATGTGCATCTTAATTAGAACATGCAGGTGTTCTGCACACCGATTTTCCATAAGTGATTTGTTATCAACTGCGCACACAATCTGTGGAGTATTAAGTTCTTATCACGAACGATCATTGGATCAAAGAAGACAATTACAAAGAGAATGTTATTCAGATGACAATAACAGTCACCTGTTAGTGAATTCATTATCTAAGCGATGAATGTCCATCTCTTCATAAGTCCATGAAAGGACCAGATGAGTCATGCATACAAGTCGCAATTGCCTTAAGACTTCTGTTTCGTAACACAAGTGGGTGGAGATTGTTTCGCTCTTAGTTTGGTGTAAGTGATCTCCTTGGGTTGATGCCGTGGCGGAGTGGTTGTTCTCGGGAATTTTCTGGCGAAAGACTTTATCTGTGGGGCTGCTTTTGGGCATTAATCTGAAGAAGTATGGATGCTTGACCTATTATTGCTCTGCAGGATTGTAAGAAAGTTAAAAGTTGCTCAAATAGGAAAGTGTGTATATATCTCTCTTAGTTACAATCAACTATATGCATTGGTCACTCTCCAAGAAAATTTTCGGACCATGCCATACCGAAACGGACGAGAACGTTCTGATATTGAATGAATCCATAACCTGCCACTTGCTTTCTCATATCGTCTGTGTCTGTCTGTTGGGATTATCTTGGTTCGTGTGTTATTGATATTAAAAGGCGGAACATACCTGCTGTGGTGATAAGAGGGGTAATTGGACAATATAATTCCTGCCTCCAGAAAATGGTTTGTTATCCTTCCTAACTCTTTGTTTCTTATCTTATTACAGCAGTTAACTAAACGCTTATTAATTTCTAACGCTTTTGAAATTATAAGAAATAGTCCAATGCATAACCTTGTTCCTTGAATGAGTGGTCCAATGCAAATGCAATATCAAAAGCATGCATGCAATCAAAAGCGATCAGCTCCTTGGAGACTTAATATTACATATGCCTGGCATTGCTCTCACATCTATATTCGTGACATTAAACTGCATGTATGTGATATCTGACATCGTTTTGAGTTAACTCTGACAGAAATTAGTAAAAAAAAATGGGTACAATCAATGACGCTAAGATAGATTTGGCCCAACAAATCCATAGTAAATTTCGCATCCAAACTGCATTTTGTATACAAGTTATACCTATGATATGATATATTCCCAAGTAGAAACATACTCTGTATCTAAGGTAGATATGCCCCAAAAAGATTTTCCCCTCTTTCGAAATGTGCCACAATCTATTGTTATTCGTCTCCATACTGAATTTTACATGAACAAAAATATTGGAAACACAAACATGTTAATTATAAATAATAACTTTCCCTAATTGTGAATATGTGATTTCCACGTTCTTTTTACTAGGATTCCTTCATGATGATGTACGGGCAGACAGAAGATGTTGGCAAGCAGGCCATTGAATGCTATGATATCTGCAAGCACTACGGACGGGGCAAATCCAAGTTACAAGTCTTGCAGAATCTCGCCATGAGGGTACCAAAAGGAAAAATGTAAGATAACAAACAAACTATAAATAAATAAATGAATAAATAACTAAACAAATATAGAAAAGTAAATAAATACAAACAAAATGGAGCTTTCTGAATATGAAAACTATATTCCGCATAAGTCTTGATAGCGTACGGGATTTATGGTTTCACGGGCCTAAATAGACTCGTGTATTAAAGTGGCACTTTAAAAACGTCATTAAAAATAAGGATGAAATTCGCCTGTTGAATGTTTCCTACCAGCGGATAGGATATATGTCTGACATTCCATATCTGACCAGAAAAGGGTATCTCATTAAAAAAAAACACCTGACAGGATCAAATTCATCACTTGAGACAGTAAAATAGCCCTTTAGATTCGAACCATTCTAATAGTCCCTAATTTTTTTGTTTTTTAATTTAATTAATGAAAAATCCTTTGAACGTGTGTGCAAAATCTTTGGGACTTGAAGTTTTCGGGAATGTTTGCGCTTCTGAGGAGCCCGGCTGAGGGGGGGTATGCGAAACCATATGTGACATTCCCTGTCAGTATTATGCATTTTAGAGAATGGGGTAATAGACTAAACAGTGGCTGGCATGATAAAAAGAACAAACACATTCAGAGTGTACACAATTCATAGCTTTGGTGAGAGTAAACTGCATTGAAACGTAGTGATTGATCATTACGTAATCCATAAAGGAGACATCCTTGCTTCTGCCCGAACTGGCGCAAACATCAGTGACATTCTTCTTCTTTTTCTTCCTTTTTTCATTGTCAAAACGTTCGTGACGCACTATAGAAGCCTTTGCCTGTGGTGTATTGCTTTTACCAAAGTATTTCCCTTGTCCATTAAGTGAACATATTGGTCTTAGAAAGCCTTATTTTGAAACAGAACATAAAACTAGTTAAGCCATAATGAGGCAGTCAAATAAAAAAAAAAGACGATATCAGATCCATCAAATCTTTGTTACTCTTACATATCAATTGGTTTGGAGTCGGTTTTCATTAGTGTGACTTTGACTTTCGGGGGCCGATTGCACAAAAGGGTCTTTGCAAGATCCGTCTTTCGTGTCGCCCATTTATTATGATGCGCCATGTGAAACGCATTTTTAAAAAATTACCTGCAAACATTTTTTTATTAATCCGTTATAGTAAACAAAATCTTAGTGTATAAAAATGATGTGCTATATCATGAAATTATATACAATTGATTTAAATGCTAGCTAACAAATTTTATTTGTTTATAATACATTTCAGAAATATCCCGCATACAGCGCATCATAAAAGATGGGCGACACGAAAGACGGTCCTTGGAAAGACCATTTCGTGCAATCGGCCAATGGATTTTTTTTAATAATCGTTTGAAACATTGTCCATTTATTTTTCGGTGATGCACCATCCTCATTTACTTTTCCATCTTTCCCGACGAGAAAAAAAACATACCTGATTATTGGGACCTATCAATTTCTTTTTTAGACAAAGTATCTGCTATCAAAATATAACGACAAATAAAAAATGGACAAGCGTTAAAGTTATCAGATATGAAAAAAGGATCCGGGTACTGTATTGGATAAGAAGACTTTAGCACTTTGGTGTACCCATATAATGAATGATTCAAGGTAAAGCAGGGTTCATAAGATTGACTTAATTTTTCTTTTTTTTTTAATAGTCGTTTTGGTAAATAATCATTGTGCCTATTTATGAATGGGGAAGTAAGACTAGTAATGATTACATTACATTATATTGCTCTTTAAAGCAATATTCTTTTATTGTTAATAATAGAATCAACTTACAAGGGTGTCAATGATTTATCAAATTATTTCGAGCATAATTTGCACAACAATCATAGCAATTAATTCGATATAGAAAACTTGTATGCACAATAGTGGTCCTATAACAAATTCTTGGGGAACACCATTTAATTTTTAGGTGCCGTAGGCATTGCATGCATATTTCATATTAATACAAAAAGAGGAGAATGAGACATATTTTATAAATTGAATGAACATTTCTCTTATAGGCCTACATAGTTTATTTCAATCACATATTTACGGATATAAGAGTATGTTGTACTTTCTAAATATTATTTGTCCTCACTGATTATATTATTCTTCCCTGTTTAGTTATGGCTTACTGGGACCAAGCGGTTGTGGAAAAACGACTCTCCTCCGCTGTGTTTTGGGAAGGCTTAGCTTTGATTCAGGCCTCATTTTGACCCTTGGACGACCACCTTTGACCCGAGGTCATGGTATACCCGGGTCACGTGTTGGATATATGCCTCAGGTATATTTGATGCTCTATTCAAATAAAAACAAATATCTTCAATTTTGTTTAATTCAGATAATGTCACTTCATGACTTGTTTAAGTGAATGTTGTTCTTTCATAAACAAAACATGAATTAGTATTACTGTGCTCTTTTTCCTCTGCTTCTTCCAAGATGATATGCTTTCTTTCGTAATTCACTAATACATTTATTACTTATTATTAAGTTAGTAAGTCGTATATCTTACTTATTTTGGGGCCAGTAAGCTGTAGATCTATCGGTGTTTAAACTTTTCAAACTTTACTCATTCCTTAAGACAATTTTCACATCCCGTGTGATAAGATTTTAGACAAAACTGAGATGTTTCTTTAATTATTGTTTTACGATTCGTTTGACATGTTATTTTATCGTTTATAGATCCATACAATAGATTATGGTCAAATATTGCCATGAGCATATTGACGATAGAAATAAGGAGATTCATTCATTATTTTCAGCCCTGGAACAGCATACATTCACACATTTGAGATGGATTGATTACTCCAACAATTATAATAATGATAAGAATATACTAAATGCCGGGTGAGAGAAAGCGTAGTAATTTCATTTCATCTGAAGTTCGTCTGGCAATTACTATTTTTCCAGTCCAAAAACAAGATAATATTTTTGATAATGAATATAATTACTAGGGGTTATATGGGAGAGACGTCATTTTGTTGTGCCCAGCAAAAACTGTGGTGTTAACTGGTGTACATAGAGGACCACACCGGTTATTTTAACCGTTGTTCAATTGGTGGTGCTACTTATACACCTATAGGTGCTATTACAACACCTTTGATCGTTACATTTACACGCTTTGGTGTTATGTTCAATCTCTAGGGTGTAATTGTAACACCTCAGGGTGTGGTCCTCTATTAACACCAATTGGTGTCAGTTTTAACACCATAGTTTTTACAGTGTGCTGCCCCTAAACTTTGGAATACGTACGATCCAATCTTCCATTTATAAGGAAGCATCCGCATGCTCTACATTCAAAAGTCATCTCAAAACCTATCTGTTTAAGCAGTTTGTTGATTGAGAAAAATTTAAAGGTCTACCTAACAGCTTTCACTTTTATTTTTTTTTTTTTGGGGGGGGGTCTGTTTTGCTCAGCGCATATAGAGACGCCAATAGATACAAGCACTGTTATATTATGGTTTTATTATTATAAATAAAACAAATCTGTGATCTTAATTCTTGACCAATTGTTTTAGGAGATCGCCCTGTACAATGAATTCTCCATCAAGGAAACCTTGGTATACTTCGCCACCATCCATAAGATGAGTCGAAAAGAAACAAAGATAAGAATCGAGTTCCTCATAGAACTCCTAAACCTTCCAGAGAAGGGCAGGATTGTGGGACATCTTAGGTAAGTTCTGTCTACTAAAAACTATGGTGTAAACGCGGCTTGTGCCGTCACATCGGGTTATCACATCCAATCGGTCAATCGCGAAACCCAACCACCTAAATTCCTGAAACGTCGGGTCAAGTATACCCGATGCTTTGTAAAAATATATCCAAATGTACAAAAGGTCTGGTAGACTGGCCCCGATGTTTCAGAAGTTTAGGGGAGCCTTTTCTCAAATGGTCAGGTAAACGTTTTGACATTTTAGGGGGAGGGTCCTATTCTCGAATGATCGGGTTACGTGATTGCCCGACAGGACGCGATCATCCGATGTGATCGCAAAAGCTGTGAGTGTAAAAGTGACAACGTATGGTGTTGTATTGACACCCAGGGACCCATGGGTGTTGAAATAGGAATAAAATGACTGCTGTGACCGAAGCCCAGGTTATGACCCATGTGACGGCCACAACTGCCATTTTACCCCGGTGCTTCATTTACATAGTTCAACCCCGATTGGTGTTATTCAAACACCTTTCTGTTGTTGCTTTTACACTCATAAATATTACAATAAAGACAGTGACACCAATTGGTGTCAATTTTAACACGAAGCCTATTTGGGTCGATATATATTTATAAAGGGATCATGTCACAAAGCAATCCATCGTGATAAAGTCCTCAAAGAACATCTCTGATAAGCTTTGATATTGGCTCACGTCTTTTCATTTTCCACAATGACATACAAATCGATGATATAATTTGTAAAGCATCTCTGTCGTCGTCACAGACTTTAAGATCTGATGGAACATTGTGGTTCGGACTTTTCTTTTGAGCTTTTTGATAAAGTTTGAATGATTATCTGTATTGTGTGGATAATGATTAATATTACAATCAGCATTACCGTTATTATAATTTCCAACACCGGCACCAACACCATAATCATAATTGCCATCCTTATCATTTTGTTATACCGCTATCATCATGATCACCATCACAATCAACCATCACCACTTTCATAACCTCCAATATTAACAAGATTCAGTGTAATCTGCAATTTCACTTAGAGTTGGTTTGGGAATACGGCATGATAATAAACCACGATCTTATGGGATTATTACAACTTAAGAACGAGCAGAAAACATGATTCGGGAACCAACTTATAAAAGGCTATAATCGACAATAACTGAGAAGCTCTTGTAGTCAAGTTTGAATTTATTTGGGTGAAGAGGCCGAGGTGATGGGTTAAAAAAATATATATATATGCTGATGGCTTCAATTCGTTTAGGTTTTATTATTGATTTATTTTTTTCATTTTTTTTTTTTATTTGGAAAATCTCTGTTTTATGTTTTTTATTTGACACTGAAAAGAAAATTCAATATATTGAATTTACTGTAGAAGTTTCTTCTTGATGCATATAATTATCATCAATGTTATTTATAATTATGTATTGGAAGATGTCTGACATTGTGTTTTATTGTAACATTCATGAAAAAATTATGTCAAATTTATGAGTTGTCTAGGTATTTGTAAAGACATTAAAGTTCTATTTGTTATATATATTTTTATTTTGTATATGAATTGAAGTTGTCAATAAAAACTACTCATTAAAAAAAAGCTCTTTCATTTTTTTACTGGTTTCACTCACCAATTACCATGAGTCTTGTGTTCACTTTTAGTGGTGGTCAGAAGAGACGAGTATCATTCGCCGTCGCGTTGATACATTCACCGGAACTACTTATTCTGGATGAACCTACAGTAGGAGTTGATCCATTGCTCAGACAGAAGTAAGATGGCAAAATTTGTCCCTATTTATAAACTAATATCCTTTCGATTGTGAGTCTTTCACGTATTTATTTTTATGTTTTTGTTATTGTTATTCTGGGGTCAATACACTCTAAAAGAAAAGATTGATTTAAGACTAACCCAATATTGGGCATGTTTGCTGTATAATCCCCCCCCCCCCCTCATATTAGGTGAAATGCAAGGGTAAATGTCAACGCAACACATAGCGTAAAATGGACAAGGAAATTTTGCTATCATTTTAGCCAACAAGCATGTCATGTTCCCATTGTACACAATGTTGGGTAAACTGTTTGAGAGTGTAAATATTGAAGACTGGGGCTTATCATTGAATTTTGGATGTATAGCCTAGTAATAGCCTCTGTCAAGAAGAGTTTTTTTAAGGCACTAAGTATACTTTGAATTATGATCACTGATGACAAACTTATCATATGAATTGCTAGAGTAATATTTGAAACCAATGCACTATTATGTAAATGCCTATAGGTAGAGTGTTCGGTATATGGGTAAATGAGTACATTTTCTCAGACCTTATACACAAATAGATTTGCAAATAAACTCACTGTGTGAGTCATCATTGATTTTTTTTTAAGGATTTGGGACTACTTATTGAAGTTTTCTACCGAACAGAACACCACTGTCATCTTGACCACCCATTACATAGAGGAAGCCAGAAATGCAGATATGGTGAGACCTCATCATTTCTTTCTGATTTTTTGTTTTATTTATCAGGGTTATAAGGGCTCACTGTATGTGTCACTTACTTAAAGGACAAGTCCACCCCAACAAAAAATTGATTTGAATAAAAGGAGAAAAATTCAACAAGCATAACACTGAAAATTCCATCAAAATCGGATGTAAAATAAGAAAGTTATGGCATTTTAAAATTTCGCTTATTTTCAACAAAATATTTATATGAACGAGCCAGTTACATCCAAATGAGAGAGTTGATGACATCACTCACTCACTATTTCTTTTGTAATTGATTATATGAAATATGAAATATTTTTATTTTCTCGTCATTGTTATGTGAAATGAAGTTTCATTCCTCCTTGAACACATGGAATTCCATTTTTTAAACATTTTGTGCTTCAGGCAAGGAGGTCCTAATCGTAAAATTCGTAAAAATTGAAATATTGTATAATTCAAACAATAAAAAACAAAATAAATAGTGAGTGAGTGACGTCATCGACTCTCCCATTTGGATGTAACTGGCTCGTTCATATAACTATTTTGTTGAAAATAAGCGAAACTTTGAAATGTCATAACTTTCTTATTTTACATCCGATTTTGATGAAATTTTCAGCATTGTGCTTGTCTGATTTTTTTCTATTGATTCAAATCAATATTTTTCTGGGGTGGACTTGACTTTTAACATTTTCAAAAGAAATCTGGCACCTTTTTATATATACGATCCGAGAGCTGGTTATGTAATAAAATATGATGGAATCAATTTTACATAGATTTTGACGTTGGTACATGGCATAACCATGCCGATAATTCGACATTTGCTCCTGCGAAAAATCATCCCGTGCTCATTTACCTTAAGAGGTTAGGATAGGAGAAGGGTAAATTTTGATTGGGTTTTTGTCTCTTAGTTATGTGAATATTAGAATTGGGTTTAGGTTAGGGCTTGTGTTTGACTTAAAAAATTGATTTTCCGTAAAAGCATTTGAGTTTTCGCTCCGTACACATTAAATCTATTGGCAATGTCCATCTAAGCAATCTGCTTATGACAATCCCTCTCCTGCAAACTGTAAATGTTAAATTTTCTTTGTTGGTAGTAGATGATATTTGTTTTGAATGACTTTTTTATTTTGTACTTTTTTTCTCTTTAAGATTCATACCAAAATCGATTAGCAATATATGTTTGCTACGTAATGAAAATTGTATTGTATACGAATGTTATGAATCAGAAGAAAACAACAAATCAAATCAAAATCTAATTGGTAAACCAGAACAACAGTTTCGTCTTTAGTTTCGGAGTCGACAAAAAATTGCTAACATGTTCTTTGTCTAGAGTCAAGGACGAAAATGGCGTTTTGATTTACCAATTTCAACAAAACTTTTTGGCTATTCTTTGTCATGAAAGACATTTGATAATACATTTTCTATGTTCCTGAATCCTCCGTACGTCGCGTGCAAAAACTCTCAATCACGGGAACAGAGACATATTCAGTGTAGATTTATTGTTTTTATGTTAAAGGGCGGTCTCGTTTAGTAATATCAAGTGAGAAAATGCAATTTTACTTATGGCAATACCTACCGAATAGTGTAGCAATTAGACGATTGAACTAGAAATGCAATATAAAACTTTTACATTGCAATCATTATGGTGTCTTGTTACTTTGCTTTTATAGGTTGGACTGATGAGAAATGGGAAGATACTGTCAGAAGATTCTCCGCAGTCTCTATTAGAAACGCACAATCTACCGGTAAGAAATTAACTTTGAGCGCAGTGTAGTTTTAAAAATATTGCTGTTTTAATTTATCGGTTATTTATCAAGAAGGTGGAATTTTCCAATTCCCACCCCTGGAAATATATGAAATATCACACACACCCTACAAAACGCGCTCACCCTCAAACACACACACGCACACCCACACACACCTCGTAAAAATATCACACACACACCCTACACAAACGCGCTCACCCTCCCACACACACACACACACACCATGTGAAAATATCTTACACACCATACACAAACGCGCTCACCCTCCTACCCACACACCCTTATCCACACACACACCAGCATGTAGTGCAACAATCATCACCTCCATCTCCGCCGTCACAATTTTTTATTGATTAAAAGCCATTTTTACATTCACTAGTCTATCTTTAAAACAATGTATCAAGATGGATGAAATTTTATTCAGATACAATAGATAGAAAAACCCTAAACTTATTAGAACCCAAGTGATAGAACCAATTGAACTGTCTGTAACTTCGATTATATTTTGTTTATTTTGTTGAACGGGAATAAAATCTAAATCTAACCCCTTAATCAAGCATAATTTGCGAATGTAAAACATATACTCGCAATATTCGATAATGGAAAGGTGGATGAATGCCGGATTTACGTGTTTCAATAAGTATTCTTATTCGTTGTATCTCATTCTTTTAGACGCTTGAAGGAATCTTCCTTAAACTATGCATGGCGGACGCACAGGAGACGGGATCAAACGTGAGTATTAAAGGCTTTTTTGGTTAGTGGGGATGCCCCACGAGATATCTGAATTCATTATGTGCGTCCGTGCTTCCATATATTATGGGGAAAGAGACACCATTTCTCGTGTTAACCAAATATCTGGTGATGTCCATCAACCAGCCTGTACGCATAAATTATTAAGGTTATTGTCTCATGTCATAAATTTATTTTTTTCAATATATAATATCAGTGGCCCGTTTCATAACTTGCAATCGTTTTGACTTTGCCATTATGGCAACTACCATGGCAACCTTGATTCTGATTGGCTGTTGAGCCCTTTTGCCATGGTAGTTGCCATAATGGAAGAGTTACAATGGTTGCAAGTCCTTTTATGAAACGGGCCCCTGAAATAGGTATAATCATAGTAGCTCCATGGTATAGCATAGTGTTTATGCTTCGATTCGATTGCACATTTATTGACTGAGCTTCCAAAATACAGCTATACTGGGAGTTTTATTGAATCTTATTTCAGCAAATTATAATCTTATAGCCCGGGGAGCCACTTCCATTGACGAGTGAATACCATGCGCGACCATAAGGTCTCCAAAAGCACCCTAAACACGTATTTTCCATATTCTGAAAATGCACCCCTTAACAAGTATTGGCGTCTTAAACCCTACCCTTAACAAGTATTGAAAACAAAACAATACTCTTGGTAAGTATTCCTTGAAATAAACCCCTCAACAAGTACAGCGATTTATTGTTGTCACGGGTCCGTCAGTCGTCGGTTTTACCTTTGCACACCATCTGGTTTCTTACGGCCCTACCTTCCATCCCCGAAAATTCGACCCTAAACACGTAACTTTCCTAGTAAAATAGATACCCTTTTTAAATTATTTTTTGTGTTTTTGACAACCTAATCATGTTACGTACGTAACGTGCCCTACCTTGAAAAAGACATCTTTTTTACCTATAAAAGCTCAAGAGAGGCCACACCCTCTTTCGTATCAGCTGATATTCTCAAATTGCCCCTTTCAATATATGCTAAACACCCATCCCACCCTATTTCATCATTTCATAATTCGTAATCTAAACAATATTTCAACCAGGCATTAATCATATCAATATTTAATTGATTCATATGATACTTAAGGTGACCGGTCAAAACTATTATACAAGTCAAACAATGAAATAGCAAGTCCTTCAACGTATTTATCATGTTTATTGTCCTTTTCGAATGTATTTAATAATTTGGAAAAAGAGGCGATACAGTGAAGGAGGGATTTGAGTGTGCACTTTTAGAAAATTTATCCTTAAAATAGAAGAAGTTCCTGCAGCAGAGTCTCGAGAACACCTGTGATCTTACCAGATTGCATAATCTTACAGGAAATTGGTATTTGGTGTATGGAACCTTACAAATTTCCTTAAATAAAACACCCTTTTCCACTTTTTAAACAGACCTGTCCTGTTAGATTGCAGAATAATTCCTGTTTTATGAATTTACAGAATGATTCTGTTATTGCTTTCTGCAAAATCTTCTTTTTTCGGTAAAATCATGGGTTTTTTAACAGTGTGGGCATTCCCCCCCAAAAAAAAAAAAAAAAAAAAAATCCAGCACCAACCTTCTAAAAACCTAAATCCGCTCATTACGTCAGCTCGGGGTTTTTTATTCCTCATAGGGTGACGAGGCTGTCGACGTCGTAATTGACATGGACACGCCATCCCACGTCGAGGTCGCCTTGCCTACCGACATGACGGAGGAGACCACCCTCCTGCTCCCCAACGGAACACCGAACGGAGCCCCAAACGGAGTGGCCAATGGGCATTGCCTCTCGTACACCAACCCGACATTCAATCACGTGACCCCTGCGGTTGAACCTACCGATGACGTCATAGGTAGATCTCGAGCTGGAACCAAGTCTGGCATCCCAAAGTACCATTACGGTAATATGAACATTTCGCACTATTTGCTTTTGTTTACTGAAGCTCTTGAATAATATCGTTTTTGTATTTAAAGCAAAAGCTCCATGATATGATGGAAATAAACATTATAAAGTATTACAACCATATATATACATACATAATATAAAGTGCGTCCAAGAAAAACGAAACCGAGATTAAAAGCCTACCAATGTAAAGCTTATAATCTCCTCTTTCATCTGATGTTACTTAGATTATTCCTTACGCATGAGTGAGCAAACACAATTTGAAGAAAGGATACAAAAAACACCATTTGGCGGGGGGTATCTGAATTTATAAAAGAAAATCACATGCCTAAAAATTTCAATATCTGCTCTTTTATTTGATACCTTAAACACAAAAAATGGTCAAGAAGTAAAAAAGTTAAATTCCCTCGAAAAAATGCTTGTATTTCCATAATTTCATCAAATGTGTTTTCACCGGTTCCCCACAGAAGCTATCGCACGGTTAACAAAAGACTTTATGCATGGCTGATCGTCAACAAAACGGAGTGTCGAGTGAGTTTGAACCCTAGCCTGTAAACCCTCTTCATTTTATGAAATTATTGAAATTCAAGCCTTATTTCAAATAACCAGAACTTTGTTATTTCTTGACAATTTTCTTTAATTGAGGTATCAAATTAAAGAGCAGCTATTGCACTTTTAAAAGATTTGGTTTTTCTTTTGAAACCCAGATATAGTCCACCGAATGACTTTTTGGTATCCCCTCTTCAAAATGTTTTTGCTCACTCATGCGTGAATGAGAAATAATCTAAGAAACTTTAGATGAAAGAGGAGATTCTAAGCTTTACAACGGTAGATCATTTGTCTATTGTATTTGTGACTAAGTTATGATAAATCATCGATAAATCTCGGTTTCGTTTTTTTGTGGGACGCACTATATAACAACAATAATGATGATTATACATTATCAATATATTTTCATACAATGATCTTATTAGCAGTATATTTTATTGTTTTTATTGATTAGATAAACTACCTTGGAAATGGAGTCATTTTCTGCCTAGCTTCATGAGCATGTGGGCTCTTTTCGTCAAAGACATAGTTAAACTAGGCAGGAATCCCGGGTAAGAACATTAATACTAGTGATAATAAAAATAACGACAATAATAATGATGATAATAATTAAGATAATAGTGGTTGAATAGTTATGACAACTTTTAATCATGATAATGACATACATAATAGCGAATATTGTGTTTTTCTTCATTTTGATAGGGGTAATATGAAAAAAAATCTATATCAACAACAAGAGTAAAAACAGTATTATGTTTCGTTTGAAAAAATACTCAAAATTATACTGTTCTAATCAAAGGAGGATAAAGAAAATGAAGAATAAAAAGAATGTGTAGAATCCCATCAGAGAAAAAAAATGAGGACAATTTAAAAACACAACTATTTCTTTTTAGGTTAACTGTCTTTTACTTCATGGTACCAATCATCGAGGTCAGTCTCTTCTATCTTGCCATTGGGGGTACCCCAAGGAACCTTCCTGTCGCCGTTGTTAATCATGAGATCCCTCCAGTCCTCAGTAAGGAGTTCCTCAACCAGTTACCCAATGAGACAATTATACAGGTGTGTGCGATTTATTCAACTAATTTTAAATCGATTTACGAATGTATATTTCGGAGATGGTTGTCATTAAAAAAATAATGGATATTGCAAATGGTAATGTTAGCATGATGATGGTGTAGCAAGGGATCTAACATCTACACATAAAAAAATCTCGTGTTACTTACTTGTGTTTCTGCTCTTAACCCTTGATATGATAGAAACCAGTAGATACAATGGACGAGGCATTGGATAACATCAGGGAGGGTGCGTACTACGGGATCATCGAAATACCTGAAAATTATACCACATTTCTTTTCAAAAGGTAAATATGCATGTAAAACGTTCGACTAAGATGTTCAGAAACAAAAGTGAGAAAGAATTAATGAAAGAAGGAATGAATGAAAGATTTTTCTTTAAAAAGATAGCAAGCTAGCTAGCTAGCTAGATAGATATATAGATGGATGGATGGATGGGTAGATAGATTGATAGATAGATAGATATATGGATGGATGGATAGATAGATAGATAGATAGATAGATGGATGGATGGGTGGATAGATATATAGATAGAGAGATAGATAGATAGATAAATAGATAGATAGATAGATAGATGGATGGATGGGTGGATAGATATATAGATAGAGAGATAGATAGATAGATAGATATATAGATAGATAGATAGATAGATAGATAGGGAGAAAGAAATTAATAATTAAAGAAAAAGAAAGAAAGGAAGAGGGAGAGAAAGAAAGAAGGAAAAGAGGAAGAAAAAAGGTGAAAAATAGCTTTGTAACTGTATAATGTTATATCAAACCTTGCATTAAAGACCCTGACCGGTGTAAAAACAATCATATATCTAAATAAAGGTATTGATTCATACAATACAAATATACCAAAAATATTACACATATCTCCTTCCAATAGTTAAAAATATTAAATAAAAATCAAAGAAACTGCTCCTCCAAATTACGCTTTGATTGAGCACCCCCACGTCGCCTGGAAATGATGACGTCACGTTGTGTCTGGAGGGTTGTGATTCCATAGGTTTGTGTACAAAAGCATTGGGTATTTTCTTCCATTTCCATGTTATGAATCCATTTTTTTTTTTCGTTTTCAGATGAAAATGGCACTCAAAATTATTCACTGTTCAAATTGTTGTAAACCTACAACTATTCACTACCTTTTTTGTGATTTCTTTGTTTGGCTCTTATTGGGCCTAAATTGCTATGTCAGGAAAAGTTGTTATTCATAATCTAAATGCAGATAGAATTGAAATCTGCGCCAAATAAGCAGGAAATAAAATATGACAAAAACTAGTTCAAAACTGTAGATTTCATAAATTCAAGCTTGTAGGAAAAAATATATGTGATATCCCTCTGTGATAGAAGTGAAGAGAATGAAATGCGTTATCTGGAAAACAAAAAAATCACCAAGTTTTTCTGTGTACAAACCTATGGAATCACGACGCTTCTTACACAACGTGACGTCACGGTCTCGAGGCAGGTGAAAAGCACAATAAAGCCTATTTTCTAAACGGGGTTCGAAGCCCGATAATTGGAATATTCTTAAGCAAAATACTCAGCTGGGAAGCGGTGAATATGCATAGAGCATACCTTGCTGTATTTAGTAGATTATAAGTTTTCGATTGGTATATAATTTGTCAGTTTCATTTTTGGGTCCGGTCTGGATCTTTAACAACATTGCTATTAAGTAAACAATTCACTATAATTCCATTTCCATCATTGTGTTCATTTAGATTCACGGCTCAAGGGACTATTGATAATGCGACGTTGGATGGAAGCAACATCAAGGTCACTTTAGATGCAACTAGTAAGTTGTGTCATATCCCGAACTTTTTAGTTCTGACATTAAAAAAAAGAGATTAAAGATCACGACAATTTCCGGATGAACGCACTTTCCTTGAAAAAATATTACAATTTAAAAAGAGCATCAAATTTCGGCTAAGGGCACCCTGTCCCCCCCCCCCCCCCCCCCGATATAAGCTAGGCCCTTTTGCTTCTTAATCGCCCTCGCTTTTTCAAACAAGTGAATAATAATGTACACACTTAAAATGTTGGGCAACAAACTGTCCACTGTGTTGGGTTTTATGATGGTAAAGAGGTGTAATTATATATATATTCTGGGCAATTATTATCAAAATGAACAAATATGTTACCCAATTAGTGTTTTTTTATTACCCAATTTGGGCAGATTTTTACCAATGGTTGTGTGGACAGTTATGTTGCCCAGTGATGGTTAAAAATTTTGCCATTTTTGCCAAACCTTTAAAAGTGTGACCATCGTATGATGCCTGAATTATTTGAAATCTCATTATCGGCATTGACTCTCCGGGCAACAAAAATTGAGACGTTTAACACTCATTCTTGCAATCATTGGAATAACCAGGAAATAACATTAATACTATAATTTAATTTCTTCCTTTATTACAGATCAACAAATTGCTATTACTCTTCAAACAACGATATTAGAAGCTTACAACGTAAGTTGAACGAAATTGTCTTATAGAGAATACATTATCCCTTTTATCAGTAAAGTAGTATTAAAACAAGTGGAATGCCTCTGGCCGTCTCACCTGCATCACGTGGTTCAATATAGCAGCAGTGCTGACTTTGAATACTACTCTAACTCGCACAAGATTTTCAGTGATACATGGTTACTCTTATGTCCATTTTTTATGAACTAGACAAATAAACTTACAGAGATATGATGGTTATTCAACAAAAAACCCAATATGGCCAAAGTTCATTGACCTTAAATGACCTTTGACCTTGATCATGTGACCTGAAACTCGAACAGGATGTTCAGTGATACTTGATTACTCTTATGTACAAGTTTCATGAATCAGATCCATAAACTTTCAAAGTTATGATGGTAATTCAACAGATACACCCAATTCGTCCAAAGTTCATTGACCTTTGACCTTGGTCATGTGACCTGAAACGCGCACCGGATGTTCAGTGATACTTGATTACTCTAATGTCCAAGTTTAATGAACTAGACCAATAAACTTTCAAAGTTATGATGGTAATTCAACAGATACCCCGATTCGGCCAAATTTCATTGACCCTAAATGACCTTTGACCTTAATCATGAGACCTGAAACTTGCACAAAATGTTCAGTGATGCTTGATTACTATTATGTCCTAGTTTCATGAATCAGATCCATAAACTTTCAAAGTTATGATGGGAATTCAACAGATATCCCCAATTCGGCCAAAGTTCATTGACCCTAAATGACCTTTGACCTTGGTCATGTGACGTGAAACTCATGCAGGATGTTTAGTGATACTTGATTAACCTTATGTCCAAGTTTCATGAACTAGGTCCATATATTTTCTAAGTTATGATGACATTTCAAAAACTTAACCTCAGGTTAAGATTTCGATGTTGATTCCTCCAACATGGTCTAAGTTCATTGACCCTAAATGACCTTTGACCTTGGTCATGTGACATGAAACTCATGCAGGATGTTCAGTAATACTTGATTAACCTTATGGCCAAGTTTTATGAACTAGGTCCATATACTTTCTAAGTTATGACGTCATTTCAAAAACTTAACCTCAGGTTAAGATTTGATGTTGACGCCGCCGCCGCCGCCGTCGGAAAAGCGGCGCCTATAGTCTCACTCTGCTTCGCAGGTGAGACAAAAAACCGAGTTTTAACTCCATTTAAACTAAAAAAAAACTTCGTCAAGCACTATTCATTTGTTGGTACACAAGGAGGTTCATAATATCATGCACGATGAGTGCGTGTTACTAATTGACTGGACATTCCATCTGTACGAAACCACTTCGGAATTTTGTTAACTTTTATCAATCTCAAAACCTTCAACTAGTTTCATGCAATTAGAGATGTATTACGATTAGGACCATGCGTATACGAGATATTAATGTCCTCTGGTATTCAAAGATTTTGATTTTTAAATTTTGATATTGCTTGTACATTTTTTCGCTTGAAAAACCTTCTATTCTCTTTAATTTTTTTCTCATCCAGAATTTTATATCCTTGACTTTGCAAGACTATGGAATTAACCCTGCACAGGCGCAGACACCAGTTTTAGTAAGTATTCAAATAGGTTATGACGTCACAAGTTGCATGAATTATGCCTTCTAACTTCAATAATGAATGGCTAAAAAGGAGATTACTGATACCCCAAATATTACAAGTAATTATGCATCATTTTGTCAACGGCATCAGCCAATCAGGTAGATGTGATCGGTCATTGGTAAAATTTCATTAATCAAACACCACTTTCATATTGGAACATGTTCCACAGTAGAATATAATAATTCAATTTCTCATTGTATAAATGATACCTTCATGACGGATTTTCGACCACATAATTCAATAATGATTTCCATATTTTCTGACAATCAATTGAAACTGTGAGCAGATGACAGGAAATATTCTTAAGATTTCTCATTTCAGCCATTTTAATACATAATTATATGCGTAAAAACTGTATAACTGTAATGTAACTGACTGGATTGAAATAAAGTAGAAGCCTGTCAGTTTCTTTCAAAGAGCCATATGAAAGAACAATTATGATTGGATCCTAGTCAAAGATTTGAACAACATCCGTATGTTACACTGACCGTAATTGGACATTGCCAAATATGCTCTAAAAACCGATAGGTTCAGATCTACTGACTAGAAACCAATCATAATTGTTCGTTCATAATTGCAATCCAATACAAACCTTTCATTTCTTCATCCATGCTTCTATAAGTTACCAGAAGGAAAACAAAAAGTATACTTAACTTGCTTTATATGAATCACTTTAAAATGTTTTTATTTTGCTGCTACTGTGAAGGAAATTTTCTTGTTCTTGACCCGAAACAAGTCCAGGAATATTAACTTTTGGACTTATTCCCTTTATTAGATGCATACTAAACGATATTTTATTGTATGTAAACAGTCGGTAGATTCTTAAAAAAACTACTAATTCATATCCAAAATGCTCCCTCCGTAGAAATTTTCAAATCGTTACTTAAAGCTCATCCTTTTTGGACCGATTGACTGTATATTATTATAATCTGCCAACATGTGCGCTTTCAAACACCAGTATAAAGCGCCCTACAAATGTTATTATTATTATTAAATGAAATCATTTCCATCGATTGATTTGTGTGATATGCTTTCATGCTTTCAATATGTTCTTATTGCAATAGTTCGTTGAACCCATCTACGGAAGCTTGGATGCAAGTTTCACTGAATTTATGGTGGCAGGGGTTATCATCAGGTAAAGAACAAGATGTTGAAAATCTGTCTCACAAATAAATGTTCAATAGACCTAATAGAAAGAGAGAGAGGGGGCGTGAAAAAGATCATAGGTATGATTTGTAACAAAGACTATATATGTTAGCTTGTAATTTGATTAGTCTAGACAATGAATCGAAAATAAATACGCATAATTACATTCATGGACATTGGTTGACTCATGAATGTCGCAATAAATCATAATCTAGAATATCAATTAATGGCCTTATTACAATGTTTAAGGATACATAAAAAATATCCCCCAAAATGTTGATAGGACTATTCATTATACAAAGAAACATGGAAAAAAAACTGTAAGAATTAAACTCGGAATTAGTTTTGATTGATCTGATGTGATTAGAATCATTTTCCCACTCTTGTTTTCTGTTACAATTCAGAATAAAACATACATGATAAACATTTAACCAAAGCTAATTGAATTACATATAAAAGTGAAAAAAAAAGAACATGACTAGAAAATATATTAATTTACTCTTTTTCATAGTATCATATTCTTTCTTGCCGTGGGCTTGACTTCTGTTACTTTCGTTGTGGAGAGGAAAGAAGGCTTAATGGATAGAACATGGGTCGCTGGTGAGTAGCTCTTCTTCTTACATTTTATTTTATTTCAAATATTTGTTAGCATGATCATGCCAATTCTACCGGGCATGTCTACTTTTGTTAGGACCTTATAAAGAATGATTTCTCTAGTTGAAGATCCATGATTTAGAAAAAAAAAGATTTTTTTCTGGTAAGAAACCCTTGATTTTGGGGTGAAGACATTTTTTTTGGGGGGGGTGTAAGAAATCCTATATTTTTGGTTGAAGACCTTTTTTTTTTGCTTGTCAATTTTTTTGCAGACGAAATATCCTACAAAAAACCCCTCCCCTTGGAAAATCCTAGGTACGCCTGTGGCGCAGACAACAATTTTCTTCCATTTAGCAATGTTTGGGTAATTCTAAATATTGAAGGGGGCGTGTCCCCTTGCGCACCCACGTGGATTTCCTTCTCGTTTCTCGTTTTCAGTAGCAAGAAAAGGAGAAAACTGCTAAACTTTATGAGTGGCAAAGTTGTCTGATTGCGCACATGAAGTGTCCGAGCTTACACGAGAGAATATTTAATTTTTAATCTTCATGCACTGTAACAACTGTGGTGTTAAAACTGACACCAATTGGTGTTAATAGAGGACCACACCCTAAGGTGTTAAAATAGAACCCTAGAGATTGAACTTAACACCAAAGAGTGTAAATGTAACAACCATAGGTGTTGTAATAACACCTATAGGTGTTGTAATAACACCTATAGGTGTAAAACTAACACCACCAATTTAACACCGTGTAAATAACTGGTGTGGTCCTCTATGTACACCGGTTAACACACACAGTTTTTGCTTTGTGACTCTTTAATCAATCAATCAGTCAAATAAATGAAAATGCTTGAGTAGTCAACGTGTGGATGTGATGAAAAAAGGCAACATTCTAGTTGTCATTACTGTAGCCGATATTTTTATTATTCTGTGGTTTGTATCCTGTTTTTCATTTCCCTTTTCTTAATTTTCACATTAGGTGTAAGCACTGGGGAGGTGACTATCGCTCATGTTTCTACCCAGTTCCTCGTGATCTCGTTCAAATAGCGGTCGTTCTCATCTTCACTCTCATTGTCTTTGATGTAAGATATTTGAAATGGTATTTTGAATAAGCAAATGCGAACAAATACGAATATGCTGTTGTAAATATCATAAAACAAAAAAGGTTATAGGAAATCCTACCAAATTTATCAACTCATGGTGCATTGTGTATGGAAGTGATGGGTTTACTGAAAGAAAGGCTAATAAACTATAGAATTAAAATTTTCCTTATATATTAAAGGTATTGTTTAACTTTGTGAGCAGCAGATTTAAAAAATTCTCAAAACAAGATGAAACATGTGCACAAGTGCATGTATTAGAACTAATAAACCTTGAAAACAACCATTATTGAGAATGAAAAGCCAAAACTACAAGGCAAACCCCGATTTTGTAAATAGGTCTTATAGATGCCTAAATAGTACACATAAGTGTATGGGACGAAATTAAGAGGGCGTTTCCGGTCACTTTATACTTCAATTTTTGAAGCACTAAATAATCATTTTCGAACGCAATTTTTTCTGGGCTTCATTTTTGTAACATATCAGAGACACAGGTGACAAGTTTGACCTTTTAGCTCAGATTTTTTAAAGTCAAACCAATGTTAACCAATCACTTTAATATAATAAAACGCTTCTTTAATCCTTTGGTAATGAAATATTATTAGCTAATTTTCATCTATAATTATCATCTTCATCAAGATATCCTCGTTATGTTACCTTAGAGCGAATGAAACCAAATATTTTCTTCATAAACAACGTTTCCCAAAGCAGTAACATATTGCATCTTTTTTCCTTAAAGAATCAGGTTATTCATTTCGATTAACTTCACCTCGTTAATCTTATTTCCTTTTCTACAGATGACGAATGAAGGAAATATTTTTCCTGATCGTATTGATGTGCATGTTACAAGGATTGTGTGGTATGTCATTTGGTCTCCTGATATCATCTGTCTGCGATACCGAAGCGGGCGCTGTCCAGGCTGCTCTAGGTTCCTTCTATCCCATCTTGTTGCTCAGCGGTGAGTGATGGTTTAGCTCCTCCCCTACTATTTCAAACTAACCATGTATAAAATAACGTGAGAATGGCCATCAAATTAAGGTTTTACATTCTTAGAAAAAATGGTTTCTTAGATGGTTTGATACTGGTCCTGTATTTCATGTATTTGGAACCTTGCAAAAATTCCCTAAATGATACTAAATTACTTTAACCATACAGTAACAAATCTTCTTAGGTTCTTGAGCATGTAAAGAACCTTTTGGAAAGCTCACGGAACAAAAGGGTTCAAATTGGCACTTTTTTCTTATATAGATTGTAAGAATGTTCAGCCCCCCCCCCTAAAAAATCATTCCAAGGCCCCTGTTTTACTCTCCATCACAACAATCTTATTTCCTCTTTCTCTTTTTAGGCATTATCTGGCCGATACAGGCGATCCCGTATCCATTGTATTACATATCACTTGCACTGCCACAAACATATGCAGCCGAATCGTTACGTGCCATAATGAGCAAAGGTAAGATAAATAAATATTCATATTTCATGTTCTACTTTCTTATCTTTTTATTGGAACCCAAATTCAGATTTAGACTCAGATATATTTACTCTCATGTTGCAGTAGTACATATTGAAATTTGAATGATAAAATCCGGCTTTAGAAAGTAGGAACTATAATTTTTTCAATGTAATCATTCAGAGCGAAAATGCCATAACTAAACAAAAAGCCCTGTCAAAATTGAAGGAAAGCAGAGGAACAAAGTATCTTCTGAAATATTTGTAATACCAGCGCCATATCATGACATGAAAGTGTGGTTTTTGTTTTGTTTTAATATGCATTTTGCTAGTCTACTATGCAAATCATTTAGTCGAGTTAAGGGGTCTGAATTCACAACATACACTGACATGTTTACAGAAGGCCTTCTTGCTCCAGCAAGTTTTGTAGTCTTGTGTACATACCCACTTGTTGATCAAAGTTTCAAACAGGGTCTGTGCCTGCAGACAAGCTTATTTGTTACGATTTTCATGACCCCCACCCCCCATACAGTTCTGCTCAAAAGTTAGTGAACTCCACCACAAAATGCACTCCTTCATGCTGAGTGTTGAATGTAGACAACAACACTACGATGTTCTATCATCTGAATTCACAATCAAATATCTAAGACATGGCAGAACTTGAACACTTTAAAAACTTCAATTTTCTGATGGGGCTCACTAACTTGAGCACCACTGTATATGGTGTCGTCGTGATCTCAATATGCACTTTAAAAAACTTTTTTCTCCCCCCCCCTCTCTCTTTTTTAACAGGTTGGGGCGTTGATCACTTTGAAGTTTGGATTGGTTACGTCATAACCACAGCTTGGTGGCTGATACCTTTAGCTCTGTCTGCTCTGATATTACACATTAGGAGATAGATCTTCCTTCAACAGACCTGTGTCCACTTTCACAAAGACCTTTTCATAACAAATGAACAATTTTATAACACATTTAACTATTAGCCAATTAAATTGAATAGTTTCAGTAACAGTAGCTTGATGCTGTTATTGCATCAAGATTCAAGATCATTTATTGTCGTTTGAAAAAATATATGAGCCAAAAGTTTGTTATTATAACATATTTTATGAACGGGCACCAGTATATCTGCATGGCCATATGACTTTATCGAGAAGGGGGGGGGTTCGCCAGGTGACTTTAAACAGAGGTAGTGCTAGGGTATTTTCATAGTGGATGGGGGACAGGACGATCCAAACCACTAGTAACAAAATGTGAAGGCGTTTTTTTTCTCAATTGAACTTATGAATGTGGCATTACAGTAGAGCTTCTTTGACCCGAGTTCTTTTTCACCATTTTTGTTTCTCTTCCCCCCGCCCTCCCCCACCCCCGCTATGGTAACCATGAAGAATGACACCCTCCCATCTGTGCCTTGTTGGGGGCTGCGCCTCGACTTTAAAAATAATTGGAATATAACTCGCCACAGTGAATTTCTAAGAAAGCTATTTTTATTATGATAATAAACAATACACCTCTGAATAGATTATTTCTAAATAGATGACGCTATAAATTAAAAAATGCCTATTATTATTATTATCATTTTTCCATATATTTCGTATTATAAGCATACCTGTTTAAAATTATGCTAATACATAAATTAATAAATGTATCATTAATGATAGTCTGTATGTTACCATCATGATTTTTTCCTGTTATAGTATTGTTATGACTACTTCGGGAGAATGTGAAGAAACTTGGTGATATCGAGTATTAGCAAATCTATTTACTATGTATTTTTGGCCAAAAAATATTCCAAACCATATTTTGATTGTACTCAAAAGAAATTATAAAAAAAATCAATATTTTACATACTAAAGACAATCACTTTGTACATAGTGTTCTTATTCCATCCAGTATGTACATTCATGTGAATATTAATTTATTGTATATTTATATAGCATTATCATTTCCAATTTGATTATACTGAAAAAAAAATCAATGAAACATATTGCAATCAAAGCACTGTAAAATAGATAAAAGGAAAAAGGAAAAGCTTCATGACAATCTAAGTTACATTATTCTTTCTTGGTTAGATATTTTACACTATCCAATAAATCACATATAGCTATTGTTTCATAATGCTTCAAATACATAAATACGTAGTCAGTTATGACAAAACAAAACGGGTATACTCTTTTTGCTCTTTATCTGTATCATTTTGCTTAGATGTAAGGTTATTTGTATTTCAGAATAGAGTAGGCTTTGATCATTCTTTTCACGTGATAATATAATCAGTTGTGGATAGCTGACCCCAAAAAGTTTTAGTAATTGATACTGTGGTCAATTTCTACAGAATCATCTGTATCATTTCGCTTAGATGTAAGGTTATTTTGTATTTCAGAATAGAGTAGGCTTTGATCATTCTTTTCATGTGATAATATAATCAGTTGTGGATAGCTGACCCCAAAATGTTTTAGTAATTGATACTGTGGTCAATTTCTACAGAATCATTATCTGTATCATTTCGCTTAGATGTAAGGTTATTTTGTATTTCAGAAAAGAGTAGGCTTTGATCATTCTTTTCACGTGATAATATAATCAGTTGTGGATAGCTGACCCCAAAATGTTTTAGTAATTGATACTGTGGTCAATTTCTACAGAATCATTATCTGTATCATTTCGCTTAGATGTAAGGTTATTTTGTATTTCAGAAAGAGTAGGCTTTGATCATTCTTTTCACGTGATAATATAATCAGTTGTGGATAGCTGACCCCAAAATGTTTTAGTAATTGATACTGTGGTCAATTTCTACAGAATCATTATCTGTATCATTTCGCTTAGATGTAAGGTTATTTTGTATTTCAGAATAGAGTAGGCTTTGATCATTCTTTTCACGTGATAATATAATCAGTTGTGGATAGCTGACCCCAAAAAGTTTTAGTAATTGATACTGTGGTCAATTTCTACAGAATCATTATCTGTATCATTTCGCTTAGATGTAAGGTTATTTTGTATTTCAGAAAAGAGTAGGCTTTGATCATTCTTTTTCATAAAAAAATATAATCAGTTGTGGAAAGCTGATCAAAGAAACTTGTTTCAGTAATTGATAGTGTGGCCAATTTCTACAGAATACAAAGGGGAACACTTTTTTTCAAGGAATTTATTTCTTCCTTGATAATGCAGATTTAAACATCCAAGTCTTTTTAATAGTGCACATATAATTTACTACCTTTTGATTGTGTGAATAATATCAAAATGTGCAACATGTCCACTTTTGTGAGAGAGTAACATCAAGACTGGTTATTATAATAAAATATGTTTATAATAGATTATAAGCATACTCATGCATTTTTATCTTTTTAAATGTATATATACACATTACATATCTATATATTTTTACTACGAACTTTTACAATTTCTTTCATGTGTACATCATGTATGTCATTTGAAATGTACAGTGTAATTGTCAAGCAGTGTTATTAATTTCAGTTTCCAAGTTAATTACACCTTGTAAAATTCTGTCATCTATTTTTGATAATTGGATGGATCTTATCAGAATGATAGCTTGACGGTGCAATGATCATTAACTATTAATTGCAATAAAGAGTGCTTTCATTGCCAAAGAACGATACAAGTGGTTTATTTCTGTTTCATGTTTTCACCTCGTAATAGAGCCTACAGACAAGTTTGAAATATGTTAACACCCCCCCTCCCCCTCTCTGACATCAAAATGAATTAAAAATTTAAACACATTTAAAACCAGCTACAAACAACTAAATATATAAACTTTATATTTCTATACTTGTCGTAATTATTGCATAAATATCATTGCTACTTACAGAGTATTTTGCATGTTACAAATGAATGTTTCATGGGTATCACCATCAAATGTAATTTTTTTCTCTTGCTGATTATGCATGTATAATTTTGCTCCTTTATTGTTCTTTTAGTGTTTTATGTTTGTTTTAATGCATTTTTGCCTTTTTTTCATTTTCATATGATGAATGAAATCATTTGAAATTGAATAATGATCAATGTAACCAAGTGTATAGGTCAGCTCTATGATTACATGTCAAGGTATGTGAAACAGGGTCCACATAGGGATTTATGAATCAGCCAGTCAGATTGAAGAATTTCAGTGGCATTTAACCGTTATTGCAAAATTTGCTATTATAGCAAGTTTTATGAAACAGGCCCCCGAATGGGTTGAAAGAACAGACAACAAATGAAAATGTGCCTGGGTCCAGTTTCATAAAACCTTGTTATAATAACAAATGAACAATTTCTATATCAAATATACTATCAGCCAATCAGATTAAAAGATTTTAGTAGCTTTTAACTGTTATTGCAAGTTTGTTATCACAACAAGTTTTATTAAAGGACAAGTCCACCCCAACAAAAAGTTGATTTGAATAAAAAGAGAATCCAACAAGCATACCAATGAAAATGTCATCACAATCAGAATAAGTTGTATCATTTTAAAGTTTTGCCTAATTTCACGAAAATTATGCACATCCTGGTCGGTAAATGCAAATGAGGAGACTGATGACGTCATTCACTCACTATTTCTTTTGTACTTAACATTGTATGAAATATTCTAATTTTCTCCTCATTTTCAAGTGAAACAGCAATTCATTCCTCCCTGATCATGTGGAATTAGCATGTAGTTTCATACTTTACGATTCAGTCAACGTGGTCCTTATTGTCAAATCTTATTGTCAAATTGACTCATTTGCATGACACCGAGTTGTGCATATCACTGTTTTGTAAAGTGAAAATTTAAAATGTCATTTTACATCTGATTTTGATGAGATTTTCAGCGTTATGCTGGTTTGATTTTTCTATATTTATTCAAATCAGCATTTTTCTGGGGTGGACTTGACCTCTAAATGGGTCCCTGAAATGGTTGAAACAAGAACAGACAACAAATGAAAATATGCCAGTCATTCTGCTGATGTAATATCAATTAACAGTACTTTTATTAATAGTTGATGTCATTAGGCAGGTATGTTCTGTGCTTAACTAATCAAAACAATTCTAATAACATATTATTCATCTCACTATACATTATATATATAATCATCCCAGAACATGAGAGGAAAGGAAAACTATGATATATCAGATGAAATATGAAAAAAAGTGATGAGTTGAATTATGGATCAAAAATGAACTCAAATATGTATTCATAAGAGATGCAATATCTGAGCTTTTTCTGTTGAATGGTCTATGAAGCTCCTGTTTTTTTACATCTTACTCTCATATACATAAGGCGCTTAACAAAGCCTACTGAATACACAAACAAACACTCTATTTTGTACATTAACATTACTGTAAAATGTACAGGCCAATTGTATCAATACTGGTGTTTGAACTATTTACCAGCAAGCTATGATTGCCCATATTTCTCATCGTTCTGCTCGTCACTGACAATGAGCATCTTGATAAGAAACATGGGCTTGTATAGCGCAGTGCAGTAAAATACTTGTAAATCATGAATATTTGGATAATAGATGAAACATAACTACTTTCTCTGGTGTAAGGGTGTCATGAAATAAAAGATGAGTGTTTATATACAAACAAAATAATTCAAAGAACATAATCAACAATTCCGGAGGAAGGAGAGAGAAAAGAAATATACAGAATATGTGCTGAGCTATCAATGGCATGTCCATTTCAAAAATTGGCATACCCGGTACACATGTATGCCCAGATCTCATAAAAGAACTTCTGATTCATATTGTGTACAATGTACAATTTACAAAGGTCAGTGTCTCTGACTTGGCCATGACATATCAATCACATTTGTACAAATTTTTTACAAAGAATGTATCAATTTAAAATATACAAACAACAGTAGGCTGACATCAGCCTTCGTATCTACTTTTCAAATATTCTCAACAATGTCATTATAAGCATCATAAAATGTGTGTCATCGTGACATCATGAAGTGTTAAGCCCCGTTCAAGGGGGAAATGTAATACTCTAGGCAGTTTGGATAATACATGAAATATATGATAGTTGCAACAACATGATTTAAAAAAAAAATCATTGATGTAAAGTGCAAGAATTGAACGTTTACACGACAGACACGAACAGGTGATACATTTCAACAAATGACATTGTAAGTATAAGACTTGATACGGTCATTGTGGCATGAAAACGTTTCAGATTTGCAGCAAGAACACATCATGTTGATACAGCTGTGTAGGGCATCAGTACTATATGTGGTCCGATACAAAAATGTGGTGAAACTCAGCATGTATTTAAGGGTGTGTTTACACGTAACTTTGGCATGTTTCGAAATGCGTTTAGGGAAAAAATTGCGTTGTTTAATGAATAAACACATCAATCTTGAAAAAATAATGTGGTTTCCAAAAATTTTATAAGAAGCATTAAACAACATATTTTCATGATGTTTCACTTTAAAATTTGCATATGCAACTTATTAATGTTGTGTGAGATCTGTCATCACCATATATGTAGACCGCAGTCTCTCACAAACAGGTTAGGCATTCAAAGTCCTCACTTCAATCCAATCTTAATCAGATATTACTACATGCATTCCAAAACATTCATTTCACCTTGTAAACTTCAAATGTAAGCTTAAAGTGAGAATGTTGTGTGCACACACCCTTTGACAAAGATTCTAGAACCAAAATAATACGACCACATAACATTATTAAGTATTGTGTAAACATATTGCTCATGAAACTCGCAACCAATAATCATAATCATGGTTAAAGAGAAATCACCTTTACATGCTAACACAACTGAAAAATTCTCCATATTACATAAATGTAGGTAATACTAAAACGGTCACCGACCACAACACATCTGACCAATGCTACAATGTCTGCGTAGGACAAGTGTGATAAAAATCAATATTTACACAATAAATTGCTTACAATCTTTGGTGACTTTTTTCTCCAATTTAAAGCTTTAAATGCCTGCATCTATCGCTTTCATTGAGGCCTTCGAAAATGATCACCCGTTGCTTCTACTCAGTCAAAGGGTCGTATTTCAAACTCTGGTTTCTCTTGAATTGTGGGATAAATCTGTAATTCACAATGAGCCATAGAGTATGACACGATTCTCAAACGTAAAACTCAACTTATGATCACATTTGGAGTTCAGACAACTGAGAATTGACCACAAATGATCATCACCACTTCAAAAGCTCCCCTCGATATCAATAAAAAAGAACCTTAGAATACATCAGAAAAAACAAAGTGTGAACAATGTGTGACACTTTGGGCTAACAAACTTTGAACAGAAAAATACTAGTTACTTGCGATCAACTGCAAGTCTATTCGGTTTCTTGCAAAAAGGATAGTTATCTCTTTGCTAGAGCTCAAATTGATTGATCAATTGTGAGTTTGAACAGAATATTTGCAATCGATTGCAAATGTTTTCTTGCAACGCACCCCTCAGACAGTTGAAGCCAGAGTTCAGAAGACAAGCCAAACCCATTGACTTCTCCCACAGGTTGACTGGGCATATTAACCACATCAATGAAAACAAGTAGAATGTTCATGATCAACATCAATCATGACCCTTAAATGAAAATATGATGTTCAACTACAACGATGGCAACAAGAATGATGAAAATATTCAACAAAATCCCAACTCTGAAGTATGACATAGCCAGCCTGATAGTCAAGTAGGAAAATATGACATAAGCACACAAACTTGAGCAATGGGGTATGGGGTAGCACTAAATCCAAAGTCAAACTTGTTCACAGAATGTCTCAAAGCTGCATAATTATTTGCCATTTCTTTCTCCATCATTCTATTCTAGCTCCTAGCTAATATTTGTAACAAAGTTTCTATAAAATCTGTTTCAGTATTCACATGAGCTGCAATGTCTCCATTTCTAAATCTACTTTTCATCCAAAAATGTCCTTAAATATCACTGGAAATGACACATAAGTACCTCTGAACATATTGGAAGACTTTTTGCTTCATGTGGATATTGCTCAATATTTTTTCAGCTCATGACGTACAAACGATGATCTATGTTCTACTATCCTCAAATTTCAAATCTTGTATCAGATAAAACTGGCATAGACTTACATTGAACGACACTATTCTAAACAACAGACATGTTTTGTTTTGTTTTTTTGCATCCACGATCATATCCTATTATTTCAAAAGTAGAAAGAAATTTCCAATGTACTTACTTTTTCAAATCAATGCTCTAAATCACCAATCTTTATTAACCCGTTCCCTACTGATATCTGCAATTCACACAGGGATCACCCAATTCGAGAGGGCAATGGGCTAAATCAAAAAAAAAATTTAAGTTTAAGATCAACCTTGATGATTCTAGGAAATGCCTCTGAATTGAGGGGAAATTAGAGAATCGGTTCTGTGAAATTATGAAATTGGTTTTGGAGCTGTATTTGGAAATTTGGAGTTTCTCTCAAAATACAGAAAGCATCATGGGCACTTTTCTGTATTATTGTGAAGATAATTACACAAAACAAATTGATGTGGTTAAAATGCCTGGAGTGTGGATATTTAAATACTCGAGCAGTTGTAACAGACTGGAATACATTAACATACAAAAGAAAAAATAAAACCATGTATGTACATAAATTCCTTTTGAGTGTATACTCGTAAATTAGTTTTTATAATTTGTATTCTATTGTTGCTATGGCAATGCATAAGAGAATGTACCGGTAACATATTCAAACTCTAGAAACATTTCATGTAACTAAAGCTTTATCCCAATAAAAGAAATATATATTCACCCTTATGGTATGCATAAAGCTATATATATATATATAATTATATATAAATAAGATATTTAGAAATTAGATTTACACTCATATATGCTTACTCCACGGAACAGTACATTCCAATATATGCACTAAAAATAACAAAGATAATAATACATATTAATTATAAAACTCTGACCAGGAAACTAAATCATGATGTAGCAACCATAAAACGCACTGAAGACAACCAACGGCTAAACAGTTTGAATTTGAAGAAATGTTATCAAATCATTAAGAAATACCTTCCACACATTTCTCCAAACCATCATATTCCAAAGAGAATAGGATAGGTGTAAGATTTGACTTCCAAATTGATATAAACATCACTTGGACATTCCTGAACATGATAAGAATGAGATATGTTTCTTCCGACCAGGGATATATTTCATATTTTCCGAATAGGGGTTTTTCCTCTACTGCCCTGCACTCATGTCAAAGAAACTTTAAGAAAACACTAGGAATTTACAGGGTCTCAATCCAATTTGCAAGTGCTTTTTTTTAGCATATTTGAGAACAAAATGCTCTATACAGAGGGAGTGGGGGGGGGGGGGGGGGGTTGTACCAGATACCGATGTATTACATTCAATTTTGGGGGAATGAAATAGAAAAAGCAGCTAAATATGTTGTAATTTGGCTGGGGGCAATAGATCAAAAATTTTGTACATGGTTTCCAAATATACTTGCAGTTTCACAAAATCAAAAAATTGACTGCATCTTTTTTGTTACAGGGCCAAGCAGGGATACGTTCTTAAAGAATGTACAAAAAAATGAAATTTGTGTAATGGTGGATTTCAGCATTAGTGGGAAGCCGTTTAATAAAGTTGCTCATAAAGTTATGAATGACTTTAAAACATGATTTGAACATTTTATTAATTGATAAATTGGATTCTCGAACATTGCAGATTTCTATGGCCAAGTTTGTAATGTCATCTTGGTGAATTTGAATTCTTGTTGCCGACAAGCATTTCAAATGCAAATTCATTATTTTATAATTTTTTCAGGTTACAAGAAGTTCAGTCCAATGTTGCCAAAAACACCAGGCAAAAATGATGCATTCCTTTCAGCACAAGTACATAGTCATTCACAAAGTCATGGGCAACATACAAATACTTTTATGACCATCCCCAAGAACAAAAGAACATGATTTCAGTTCATAACATCAAACACCAAAGAACACTTGAGCAAGATTAAAGTCCCAAATGCTCTTAAACATGTAGTACATCACAATAAAAAAATCATTTGAGAATAGCCCTCTGTATTCCATTCACAACAAGTGCACTTAGAACTAAGATCTTAGGAGCACCAATTAGACTGTAGCTTAAGATCGGCCAATGCTACGAAATCCTTGGACAATTGGGGAGCATTTCATCAAACAAAGTCAGTGACTTTCACCAGCATGTTTGCTCTAAACCAATCAGATGCAAGGATTTAGTAGCTCATAACAAATTATCAGTGAAAATCAATGACTAGTATACTCATTTCATGGAAGGCTCCCTATATTTCATACTGGGGGAAATAAACCGAGTTTGAATTAGAAATGCTCTCCAGTGGCCCGTTGCAAAAAGAGTTGCATTCAAGCAAGTCAAAAAAATCAAACGCAAGTCAAAAACGTGCGTTGTTGATTGGCTGAAAATCAAGTTGCGCACGTTTTTAGAGTTGCGAATGATTGCAACTCTTTGTGCAACGGGCCCCTGGTTTCTCAGAAAGATGGAGTTTGAAAGAGATAGGGAATCATTCAGGAATCTGTTTATCTCCATCTAAGTCAGATTGTGTATCATGTGGTGGGTATAACTGACTACCTTATACCCTTAAACAAACCCAAGGGAGTTTGGGGGCAAGAACCACGCACTTGGACTCTAAATGAGATTACTTCTGATCAGATGAGAGACATGGCTAAGGAAAAGATAGAACATTTCTCCCTGGTCGACTCGTACAAGTTATGTTCTCCCGATGATCATTCAACCCAGTCCAATCAGTTTCTCCCCTTGCAAACCTGATAGCATTAGGAACCTAATGCTGGATTACCTGTTGAGCATTGGATATTTGATGATAATGATTCTTCTAGTATAGCGCCGGTATCCACCTCAGCTGGGCGCTCATGGCGCTTGCTCAAAAATAGGAAATATCTCACAAATTTCAATGTCTTCAAACAGTGCTTAGGATCATCATTCAGTTCAAATACTGTCCTGGTAATGCTACAATTGAGTTATTCTTGCCATAATGTTGGAGTGGGGAACAGAAAGGTCTTCAGGTAAGACTCAACCAGTGATTGGGCCTCTGCTCTCCTGATACATTGGGGTAGGCTATTTCACAGCTTTGGTCCAGAGATGTACAAGGTTCTGTCACACCGGGTTGTGTGACTGATAGATATTTCATCTTCCTAGACAAGACCGTCACTCCATGAGCCATCAAGATCACATGATAAACTTGAGAAGCATTTCATGAAGAGTTTTTGTCAGTAATTTGCCCCGACTTATTTGCACTCGGCTAACAAGATTGCAAGATTTCAGTAGCTGCAGTGAAAATCATTGTGAAATGCACTCTTGATATCTCCTTAGCAAGACTTTTTTCCATGAAGGACCAAGTCTTGCTCTCTTTCCTCTAGAATGCTAAACATCATTCCTTCTACTGTCTTCGGGCTTATCAATCTACCCCATGTCAAACACTTCAAAATAGATAGAACTGATGGTGTACTCAACTGGACGTGAGGCCCGTTGCAGAAAGAGTTGCAATCAATCACAACTTTAAAAATCATGAGCAACTTGATTTTCAACCAATCAACAGCGCGCATTTGGAACTTACAATTGATTTTTTGGCTTGTGTTTAAACGCAACTCTTTCTGCAATGGGCCCCTGATCATCAAGTCCAAAATCAATTCTGAATCTCCTCTTTAATGAACAATTGTACTCTTGCTAATCAATCACAAGCATAGAATCATATGAGATAAAACAAATGTGTCCATGGCTGGACCTGCCTATCTATAGGAGGCTATAATTCAGCACATCCAATGTAGAGGATTCAGATGTTTTTCCCCCTACTGGGTGAGTCTCTATCCCTAGGAGCAAACTCATGGAGGGAGCTGAAGTTTGCTTTTATCAGTCCGACCCTCGTTTGATGTCCATGGCAGAGAAACTAGCTACCAGATCTCATTCAGACCATCTCTGCTTCGGTTTCCTCAATGATTGACGACCTTTGACCTGGGAAGATGGACAAAAGGAAAGAAAAAAAAGAAAAAATTACATAATCATTCAATAAAGATATGTACACAATAAATATTTGTATAGGCCCTAACAAAGGTTTTTTTTTTTCAAAATATATCATCAATTTTACGACAGCATAAATGGAAATACTAACAACAGCATTGAATGGAAAACCCATCTCTTCAAGTGCACATTTAAAGGCACCATGAATTATGCAATAGCATAAAGACCTGTCTTTTAAATAAAAAATTTGTGAACGATATCAGTTTATTTAAGATCAGATCTTTGTGAACTATAAGTTATTGAAATATTGATTTATAAGAAATTAGGCTACATGGTATTACACTGAATGACCATTAAAGGGGAAGTTCACCCTGACAAAAACTTTATTGTAAAAATAGCAGAAAAAATACTTTAAAATATTGCCGAAGGTTTGAGAAAAATCATCAAATAATTAAAAAGTTATTAGAATTTCAATTATTTGATTTGTGACGTCATATGCGAGCAGCATTCCTACATAGCGAATGGTAAAAAATCAATGAAATGTCATTTTCTCAGAAAATTGAAAATGGTTTTCACTGAAACTTTTGTTTTTCAATAGACAAATCATTTCACACCCGATCATGAAAAGAAAACAAAATCATCAGGAACCATACAAAATTTGAAATTCATGCATTTTATATTACATAACACATGGGGCAGCTGCTCGTTTATGACGTCACAAATCCAAAATTTTGAACTCTAATAACTTTCTTACTCTTTAACGGATTTTCCTCAAACCTTCACCAATATTTATTACTTTTTTTCTGCTATTTTTACAACAAAGTTTTCTTCAGGGTGAACTTGCCCTTTAAGAAAGGAATCAACTGAACATCAAAACACACACAAATTGAAAATCTATACTAAAATACAATGTGATAATGAATGAGGGAATATAATCAAAATGTTAATGTTTCTCATACCATCATGAATACGAAGTGAAAAAAGTTAGGAAACAGAAGAGTTATATTCTTCAGAATCTAAGAATATTGAAATGTGACATGGTAAACTTGGGGATCTTTCACGATGCATATTTTAGTGATTTTTTTTAATACACTGACAATTTGCTCCCAACCATTGAGATATAAGGATTTCAGTAGCTTTTATCAGATGTGTGTTTTTTTTACTGTAATTTTTTTACTGAAAAATCACATCATGAAATGCTCCCCAACATACACATGTATGTTTGAAAAGCAGAAACACCAGAGAACCAAAGATATTAGAGAAACCACCTCAAACCAAATGATGGAAATAGAGTCTTGCTTAAAACACAGCAGGGGTCGGTTTCATAAAACTTGCTATAATAACAAATTTGCAATAACAGTTAAAAGCTACTGAAAACTTTCAGTATGATTGGCTGATAGTGTTTTTTTATAGAAATATTACATTTGTTATTGTAACAAGTGTTTATGAAACAGGAACCTGGAACTAAGTCTTCTAACTCCCTTATCACACAGGGGGTTTACCATAGAAAATGAAATGTGTTGGATAATCATATTATTAATGAAGTACTACCATGCACCATCGTTCTCAAACGTGTAGTGAAAAGAATGAAACAGAGAATTCCTTTTAATTGTGTTATAGATAGAACCAAGTAAAACAGCAGAGAGAGACCTATTCTTTCCATGTCTTAAAAGAGTCTTTGGAGAGTATGGGGGGAGATTTGTTATTTTTGTTATTTATAAGCAAAATATTCAGGATTGGAGTGCACAAACATTAGAATAGATTGCATTATTTATAGAAAACCTGCAGCCTATTGCATAAAACTTTTTACCTGAGAAAACTCTGGTAAAAACTGAAAACTAAGGTTAGTCTGATTTCTGCCATTGACTTTAGCACAGGGCAAAAACTCCGGTAAAAACAACCTGAGTTTTCTCAGGTAAAAAGTTTTATGCAATGGGCCCAGTCCATTGAGATTTTTAACAGTCGACAGACTTCTAAACTAAACCAGAGAGATAGAGAGAATAACAGCACAAGACTAATACTTGGCTATATAAAAATATTTTGGCAAAAACCAATCAAACAAAATATTTTAATAAAAGAGCCATTTCAGTTTTATTTACATGTACTTTAAGAATATTAAAGTGTTAATAAGGTTTTGGAATTATGGATGATATTAAGAAACCGACAGCATCACTGCAATACACAACACTACATTGAAAGAGATGTTGGGGACAACACAAAGTGTTTCTGCAAATGTTAATTCCCAATGTTTTGGATATGTCTCTTTATTATTCAGTCTTTTTCTTTCATCTTCACCGAATAATATCTCCCTGATATTGTCCACTCAGAACAGATGACACTGATTTAAAGTTTTATGAATGGTATTGTCACTAAATGTTTATCAAGGTCACATAAACACTAAGGATTTATCTGTATTTAGCACTACAAAGCTCTTTCAAATTACTTTCCAATGAATTGTGACAAATTTGATTAAAGGCTGTACGTTAGGAATTGAGTCTTATATTTGCATTCTAAGAAACTTAAAAGAGGACCCCTTTTTTCATTTCACATCAAAATCATCATTTAGAAAAAGTTTGTTAGAGCCAGCATTAAACATTAAATTCAAGACATATTGAAAAAAAAGTCACTGTTAGAGTGCACCTGTTATAATTTATGAAAAAGGGCACAATAAAGCAGATGCAAGCTTGAAAGTTAATAAAAGACAAAAAATTGAGACACTATTTTTAAACACCAAAGAGAAGGGAAAGAAAATTTTAACAACTACAAAAAGCACTGCAAGAGACAGTAAAGAGCAATTAATTAATTCATTAAACTAAGCATTTTCTTTCACTGCTATGCACTTAAAGTTTATGTAAGGAAAATACTGAGATTTTTTTTAAATGCCTAATGTAGTTTTTTATTAAATCAGAAAATTTGTATTTGAAAAAAACACTTCATTGAAATTTTGATTGCATTGCCAATTCAAAAATTTGCAAGATTTATATTTTTTTTTTCCATTTAATGGCAGATATTAATAAACAATTTTCCCCCTTTTGAACTTTCACATGATTTTAATGAAATTTTGTCCAAATGAGTGATACGACGGTTTGTATGTAGTACATGTAGATAATACATGAAAATGAACAGGTGTATACAATGTATGGAGTATTACACATGAAGTACTGTGTACTATATTTCTGAAATTATGATGAATACTGATGTATTGAAATGCCAATTACTTTGCATATGTACATGTATGTTACGACTTGATAACTGTAATACTCAATTGGTTCACGAATGCAAATGTGATGTGAAAAGAGGCATTGATTTTGCATAGGAAAGCCGGGGGGGGGGGGGGGGGTCTCTGAGGCATCTTATCAAATTTCATAGCCACATCTTTCTTGCAGGAAACATGCAGCATCTTTTCATTGCAAAATGCTCACATTTCATCACAAGACAATAATGAATGCAAGATTCCTAATGAAAAGACACTGGTTAGACTTTTGACAAATCTTAATATATCATCTGATCTAAACAAACTAACGATACAGTCACATTTCCCTTCGGCTGCAGTACAGCGAGTCGAAAATGGCTGTTTAATTCATTTTATTCAAACCACCTATGTGTAACTGGTACGAAAACTGTTAAAACGGCCATTTTCGACTTGCCGTACAGCCACCGCAGAGAAAATGTGACTGGGGTATAACCCTCAGAGAAGACAAGCAAACGAAAAAAATGGGGTAGGGGTATTAAAAAACATCAAAAGCACCGCACTTCTGAATAAAAGAATCCTGAACTTTCCTAAATGTATTTGTTTCTCTGATATTTGTTTTATTTCATCCCTACAAGCCTATAAATAATCTTGGCATACATTGCTTTGTGTGACACATTTACTTTAGATTATGAAAATGAAATCAACCTCTCAAAGGTAAATGCCAGTTTTGGTAACGATATCAAAATGAGTTCGTACAGAATCCAATGAAATGACCACCAAAGTGTCTGTTTCTATAATTAAAGAATATGTGCCAAAGGATTCTAAAAGAAATTGTGTAATTGCTGAGAAATCAGCAAATAAGCACAGGATTCGGGTCAAGCGTCGAGCACGACATTCAAAGCAATAATAATACACTGTCCCACGTGCGCTTATCTGTGTTGGTGATCTTCAGTTGGAATATTTTTCAGCATAGATTTCAAGATTTCGCAGTTAATGTGACTGTACCAGATCTAGATCCTTGATGATATACTGACAATTAAGCCTGGTTTTACAGACTTTCTCATGAAATCAGTGTTTACTGCAACTACTGGCATTTCTCTTTAAGCCCTAGACAGAGATAACTCTGTATGGGGGGTTTATAGAAACCCTGTATTATGTGTATAATATTGTAACCAAGAAGGGTTCAAAGATTTTATCCTGATGTAATTTAAGAAGCTCTACAACTGAACAAAAAATAAAATATAAAACTAATTACATGTACCTTTGCCTATTAAGTCAAATCTTTTGTGACCATCAAAATTGACAGGAGAAATTTTGATTCATAAGAGGTATACAATAAATGTTTAGATCATAAATGTATGGTCTAGAATTGCTTTGACATGGGCAGGTTGACTTTAAGTTTACCTGGAATTGAGTAGGACTTCCTAAATGAACAAGTATGGTATCACCCTTTAACAAAAAATGCTCACAAAACATGAAAGGAGTTAGGAAAGAAAGGAAGGGATGAATTGTGGAGCAAGGACAGAGGAAATAATGACAGAACTGCAGAAGACTACAAACAACCAATAGGGAGACTTAACATACTGCATGGCATGGGCATAAAGCAAGTGAAATGCAGCCGTTAGACCCATTCTTGGAATACACGTTTAGCACGAGCAAGAAGGCCTCCTGAGAAAAAAAAAGGAGTTTCAAGGGGAAAAAAGACAAAAACAAATAAATATACGTCTCAATATTAAGAGGGAAATAAAAGACATGGCGTTCAGCACAAAGCAAGCCAGCATATCAGATATAAAAAAGGCAATGTAAAAAAGTTGGAAAATTTGAAGTATGTTCATCAAGCTCACTTGGGTCTCTTGAAGTGATATTAATATTTCAATCAGTTCAACGTAAAGCCTACAGGTACTTCAATGAGCAAAGTCCTACTTATGCCTGGTAACTGTGTTACAAAGATCTAGTGAATATAATGTGACTGCTAAAATTTGACTTGCATTCGTCAAATAAATCGACTACAAACCATCTCTTCTTCCAACAGAGAATATGCAATTTCCTAACATTCAGCAAATATAAATTAACTTGCCTTTCTCTAAAAAAATTAATTGAATGAATTGATGTAAAGCAAAGTTTTTTATTGTTTTCTTACTTTTTAATGACTGTTTTTTGAAAAAGGAACATAATATATGTTTCCCATACTGGGGATTGAGTCAATAGCTCAGTGCATCAAGATAATACTTAAAAAATAGTACAATGATGAAAATGCTAGCACTTTTAACATGATGCCCTACTGGTGTAGTACAGATTGTGTGCACTGCTGCTTCTTAGTATGTTATTTTTTTTATGAAAAGCACTGTTTTGCTGATAAAATGTTGGATCACTTGTGACACATACATGCATTAGTTGCTCTCTCACTAAAGCAAGGAGTGCTTTAGAACCAATGTAGCATCATTAAAACAAAAGCTAAAACTGCCATCAGTTGAGTTAAAGGTCTTTGTTTGAAGCTTAATGCATAATAAAATAAGAATTGTTTTTTCAAGATATTTGTTTACGAGTGCAGGAATCCACACTTTAAAAATTCTTAATTTTCACATGAATAAAACAATAAAAAAGTTAAGCATTTGCTCAGATGTCTAAAATAAGTTGGAATAGGGTTATCATGAGTACCAGGAGTCCTTAAATAAATGTTACATAACATGCTTTTTTACATCATATACTTCTTGTGATTACACACATACATGTAACATTCACATTTAATATCAATCATTAAAAAGCCTCCATGATATTAGTCCTTCAATGTTAAATTCCTAAGAAAGTGCACAAGAATACCGATAGTAATAATGCATGTATGTAGATTGATATGATACTCCGCTTCCCTCAGAAACCAAGAATAAGGGTTGCTCAGTTTAAAGTTTAACTCACAGTAAATCTATGATAACATACAATGCTTCTCGTTATCGTTAGAGACATCATCTGAACCTGTCATAATTTAACATTTCAAGCAAAGGTATGAAGGCAATTCAAAATGTTCCAACATTCTGAATTGCAATTTTCAGAGCAAGAACTGTATGCTAATAAATTCATCAAAACCATAGTGATAGTAGGAAACGTAAGAAAAATGCTTTCAAAAGCATATTCATTACAACTTGATCTAATCATATACTGCCGGAATGCACTATAGATAACTATTTATAATCACTATTACACCTGTATGTAAACCATGGACCATGATATTAAGAATACAATTTTGTTGAATAGTCAGTTTTCTGCTGAATAATTAGATCCTACCACAACCTATCTAGATTAATGACATGAACTTTACACAATGAAACCTATCCAAGAACCACATGACTATGCTGAAGAGCTTTCTGCTCTGTAGATGGCGACACGACATTTGCTCACGCGACAATTGCTCCAAGTATATGAAGATAAACGGTTAGGGCTGTGGCAGGGTTCTCCATTCAGAATCAATCATGTAAGAATAAGCTAAGGTCGTGTTTGGCTGAATATCTGTGTGTTTACAGAGGAAGCGATTGTCGCAGGAGCAGACGTCATGGATACCTGTAGAAATATATATCTATATCGGGAATGAATTTACAAGCAGCAAACAATAAGCCCTAATCATGCAGGAATTGATGTTTCCTTATCAATACAAACCTTGTGAATTCCTGTCTCCCGGTCTGCCTGCATCAGTGGTGTCTTCAATCTCCTCCGTTGATCCGCTGATAAGAACGTCCGAAGATGCGGAGTCTTCTGAGATAAGGCTAACCGGTCGGCTACCACCTTCCCTACTGTCCAGCTGCGTCTGCTCCGGGACCGTCGTCAAGACTGTTGTCGGGATTACATCCGACTTGATGGTCTGTAGCTTTTGCTCTTCCTCTGGGGTAAGCTCAACGTTGTCTTGGGTCTTTTCCTCTACGCTTGAGACAATGTCTTCAGCGTTGGGGATATCATTGTCCACAACTTCAATCAGGCACGGGTGGGAGTCTGGCTCCTCTTTGGTGGAAGATACTAACTCATCAAGGGTCTGGTGTTCATCAGATGCTTCAAATTCTTGAGTTGTAAGATCAGCATCACCTAATGATGAATCCTTAGTGTCAGCATCGACAGTCACTGGTGCGTTCTCAGTCTCACCTTCTTCACTTATCGTATCATCTTGGCTGACTGACTCAGTACTTACATTAGGGTTACTGTTAACGTCTACTGCTGCGTTTAATTTTTGCACTTCAGAATTTGCTTCATCTCCGACCGCGTCCACATTATTCTCCTCCTCGGCACATTCATCCTCCACCCCAACACCCACCTTCTCGTTACCATTTTCATAGTCTTGATTTGATTCGCTGATCTTGAGTTCCTCAAGTCCATTTGCAATATCCTCAGTGACTAAGGCCTCCGGTACACACACCGCTGACTCCTCGTTTTCAGTTCTTTCACTGGGTAACCCAGCGGCAGACTGCAACTCCAGGAGCTGCTCATTCACTACCGGTTTCACTAACTGAGTGTCCGCATGGAAGATCTCCGGCTGTACCATCTCGTTGGGCGTCACCGGAACATCGGAATCCTGCTCATTTAAACTCTTATTCTCATCATCCACAACAACCGTCGCTTCCTCCGGGTCCGACGACTCAACCGTTTTAGAATCCTCTGACTCGGTAGCACTCGAATCGCCAGAGTAAGATTGGCGATTCCGTTGCTTGTCAGTCATTAGTCTGTCCTCATCGACAGTATTTGGGATAGAGTCTACGGATCCAGGGTTATTCTGGAGAGGGTCGGGTTGCAGGTTACCCAGTTCATGTTTCATGACTGTTAGTTCTCCTGTTAACTGTCTCCTTTCAGCTTTCAATTCATCGTAATCTGACTGTAAGTTGCTGTTCTCCTCCTTCAGCTTCTTCATTTCAAGTTCCTCTAAATGACGCTTCTCCTGTTTTAAAGAAAAACATCAAAGATATGTAGGATATGATAATTCATAGTAAACATTGTATGAAAATCCCTGAAAACTTGAGAATTTTCTCTTCCAAGAATTTTTACTCTTCCTTCCCCTCATTTTCACCGTCTCTTGAGACATGATGGCCCTCCGTCTTTCCACTTCTTTCCACCTTGAGCATCTCATTGTTCAGATGAACCTTACCTCTTTCCTTCTTCACCATATCTTTCCATGTCATTTATGGTCTTTCATTTTTCTCTTATGCCACCCATTTCCAGATCCCGGGATCTGATCACAAATTCAGCCAAGCATCTACGCACACTTTTCTTTACAACATCTAAAATAATGTTAAACACTTTTATTTTCCTCCATTTATTCATGTCCTTTGAATTGAAACTGGATGGGTAACTACTTACGTTGAGTTCAGCAAGTTGCTTTGATAATAGGTTCAGGGCCTTCACTAGGAGTACATTCTCTGTTGACTCCCCAACAGCTTCATCTGAACAAAAAGGTAAAAAAAATCAGATACATAGTGATAAATGTGTGAAGTGTTAAACGTGTTAAGTGTTATGCATTTATTACAGTAATGGAATGAAGTGATCAAACACTATTGATGAAGGTTTCACACTAAGTGACCACAAAGTATTTTGGAGCTGATGTGGTGTAGTAGTTAAGGTCCTTGACTCTTAAACTAAGGGTCGCGGGTTTGAATCCCACATGGCCGTGGCGCTACTGTCCTTTGGCAAGGCACTTATTCACATTTGTCATCTCAACCCCGATGTTAAATGGGTGCCTGGAAGGATGTGATCGCCAATGTGATTAAATTGGCATGTATGCACTGGTAAAAAATGATTGCCGGCCTTGATGCTCCCCAAGGAGAGGAGATGGTGCACTTTATGTGTGAAACAGTGACGGATCCTATGACCAGGATAATAATTACAAAATATAGCGCTTAGAAACACAAAATACGAAGCACTATATAAATGTAACTAATATTATTCATTTATCATTGCAGGCTTTCATTCACCTCCCTCCCAAAAGAACACTCACCTAGTACTGGTATTGATCTATTAACAATGTGAAGTGAACTTTGAAGTCTCTCTGAGATAGAGGCTTCCTCACCAGGTACCTGGATATAAAAACACAAAAACAAAGATTGAGAGAAAAAAAAGTAAGAGTTAATTCCACAGGAATTTGAAGATAAGACGGCTACAAATGCTACAAATAAAAAAGACTGCACCAAGATAGAGATGAAGACTGAATGGGACACTGCGGAAAAATATTGAAAAGATGAAGCCAATAAACTAAACCTGAAATGGGCTGGGAACACTTGCTCAGAACAGAAGAAACTGGCTCTCAACTGTGGAGGCACTGACAAGTGCATAAGGCCTCCACACATGAGGAAGTAAGGAGGTACACATAAACTCAGTTTTATTCAGGGTTTCATACAGGAAGATCATCAAAGAGTCAAAAAATATTTCTTGTCATTAGGACTTACTTCATTAACCAAAAAAACTCTCTTCAGGATCTGAAAACATGTTGGCTGTTAATAAGAAAGTTTGTAGATACAAACTAAGCATTTGAAGACAAGAGTCATTTGTACCAAGTCCAAAACCCACCGGCACAAAATCTCTTAATGGAAAGCGTTAATTTGAATTAATTTCTCACCTGATTTATTGATTTTTCTAGAGCAGTCCTGATATCCTCAGTTGATTCAGAATCTGATTTGGTATCTATTAGAGGCAAAACAGATAAGTTATCAGGGGGGTGTTTCACAAAGATTTAAGTATGACTTAGGTCGCACTTTAATGTCGACGCGTACATGATATGCAATGCCCAATCTTATTGATCAATACGCAGTAGTGCGCGTCCTCTTGGCATGATCTGACCAATGCTGTCATGCCTTTTATACTGCGCGCAACTAGACATTTAAGTGCGACTCTAAGTCATACTTAAATCTTTGTGAAACAACCCCAGGTCAGATTGGCATAATCTAACAAAACATACAATGTGTCTTTACTATATGAACATCTTTCTAGACTTCAATATTTTTCTGTTATGTTACAAGTAGTTCAATTTATTCTTGTGAGATGGCCATTATCTTAACTTAGTGTGATCCAATCAAGGGTTTCTCTCATTATGAAAGATACAGATACTGAGGAAAGGGGGAATTGTCCATTTCATAAAATTGAAAAGACAGTGTGTGACGTCATTTGGCCTCTCATTTCCATGTCACATTATAATGATGTGCACATGACTGCTTTCTAAAAAAAAAAGGGGGAAAATTTAACATGTCAAAATGTTTCCATTTTAAATACATGGAAAGTACTATGCTTACTTGAAATTTGGAAATTTTACTTCAGACCAATCAAAATTTTTCATCAGATCATACCAAACTTTAGAGTCAAAGCTGACACCATGGTAATACTGACCTGAGCTGTTGTTCAGAGTGACCACTTCTGGTTGGGGAGCAATGACCACATTGTTGACCACTTCAGGTGGGTCATTTATTTCAGGCTTCTCTGCACTGTAAAGAGAAAAAAGGACCATGATTACATCACTGGACTTCACTAGACTACACTGGATCAAACTGGATTAAACTGGATTTTACTGGGTTCTACTACATGTAGATTTCATTTGTACTCAGTTGTTTGCACAGTAAGCTCTCTTGCATATGCAAAACAGATTTCTATGTCTTTTCCTGAACTGCCCCGCCCACAAAAATCTCATTAATACATGTAGACGTCTGATAAAACTCAATTACACACACACGGATCCATGTACTTACGGCTTTGAGGTCTCCTCATACACAGGATGTAGTTCTGGCGGTAGAGGCCTAGGATTGGGCGTTATCCTTGCGTTACGACGCCCTCCCTTGGACTGCTTCCTTTCGGTCTCCTGCGTGGTGTGGATGACATCCATCCAGGATTGTCTCTCCTGGGAGGAGTTTGTACAGAGCTCGTAGATCTGAGGACCAGCCGCAGACGAGGTACTGACAAGAAAGAAGGCTTTTTTATCTGGAGGAAAGCAAAAAAGAAAATATATTAAGAACGTGTAATTATATTTTTTAAAACAGGGTGTGGAGAAAGAAACATATAACAGAATAAAAAAGGTAGAGGTTTATGTCTTTGTGGGACAGTCTATCAAAAGAGGGATTCATTTAACAGTCGACGCACTGCCATTAAGGTATCAACAAGGGCATTTTCGCTGTCCCCCAGTGTAAATCATCGGTATCAGGTTCCATCCCTCTTTAAATCATGGCAAAAACTGAAAAATTCCATATTGCAGCCCCTTACACTCATGCCACGTGCCCATTATAAATTCTACTTGGTATTTTGAAAATTTGGACAAAAGTACACTGCAAGAAGCTAAACCTGGAGGATCAGATCCAGAATGAAAATAAAAATGAATTAAAAGTAAAAGCATGGTTCCCACCAAAATTTAAAAACAGAATTCCATGACTTTTCCATGACTAAATTGTTGCTTTCCGTGACTTCCCATGACGTCCCGGAGTTATGTAGAATTTGGGATAATGTCACAAAACTGGGAAAATGGAATTCATGAACCCCAATTATAATAGCTGAGTATTATCACATAGTACGAGATTTGCAAACACGGCAAACTGGGAAGCTGCCATACCCAAGAGGTAAATGCAATTCCACAACTTTTCCATGATTTTTCACAAATTAGTGGAGCGTTGTGGCCCAGTGGATTAGTCTTCGGACTTTGAAACAGAGGGTCGTGGGTTCGAATCCCAGCCATGGCGTAATTTCCTTCAGCAAGAAACTGATCCACGATGTGCTGCACTCGACCCAGGTGAGGTAAATGGGTACCGGTAGGAAGTAATTCCTTATGAAGCCGTGTGCGCTATGAACGCCTAGCTTAGCCGGGTAATATAGGAGCGCCTTGAGCACCTAACAAGGTGGAAATGTGCGCAATATAAATATCCTATATTATTATTATTAATTTTCAAAATTCCCTGACTTTCCATGACCACAAAGTTTTCCAGGATTTCCATGACTGTGGGAACCCTGAAAACTACTCACTTGTAGCTACTGGCCTGCATAAAACTGTGCTGAGTTTGATGATGGGACTGTGCGTCTTCAACTCTTCCCTTGCTTGGTTTGTTGTTGAATGGAGTTTCAGGACCAGCTTCTCATCCTGCTTTGATAGAAGTACTATCAACTCTTCCAGTAATAACACTTGGACCTCTGTATTGGGAAGAATGGGAGGATGGGAGGTTTATATGTGAGACATAGCTTTTCTTTGGAACCACTCTTCGTTGATGTTGTCATCTTCTTTATCATTAGCAAACTACATGATCAAATCATCATTATGATATCTTTCACCACCAACACCATCATCATCATCACAACCAGATCCGCCATCGTCTTCATTATCATCATCATCGTCATCACTATAATTGTCACCATTATCATCATTATCACCATCATCATAAAAACTTTCATCCCAATCATCACCATCATCATCATCACTATCACCAACATCACATCACCATCACCATCATCATCATCTCATCATCATCATCATCATCTCATCATCATCATCTCATCATCATCATTATCATCATCACCATCATCATCGTCATCATCATCTCACCATCACCATCATCATCATCACTATCATCATCACCATTATCATCATCATCTTTATCATAATCATCACCATTATCATCATCACCACCATTATCATCCCAATCATCATCATCATTGCCTCCATCATCATCATCATCATCTTCATCATCATCAACATCACCGCCATCGCCACCGCCACCACCACCACCACAATCATCAACATTAAAGAACCTACAGATCACCTCAATCTACCTTCCCGGTAGACAACAAAGCACAAACTCCATCCTACATCACCACAAAAGCCAGAACCCAGGATACCTCACCTCCTCAATCTATCAATTCATCCAGCCATCCCCTTACCTATGCTTTTATTCCTATTGACTTTCCATGTCAAGACGCCATCATGGATCATCTTATACTGCGCCAGGCTGAAGTTCTTGTAATCCGTGACAAGAGGATTGTTGGACTTGTCCAGTGGCGTCCTATCCATCCTCGAGTCGTAGTCCACAAGACGGAACCTGTTCTCACTCTCCTTCACTGCTTGGTTGACGTACGACAAGATCTCCTTGCTTTTGTCTAAGGCGCGTCCGAGTCGCTCGTACTCTGGACTTTTTGCTGTCAAGTAAAAGAGTAACAGCAAATCTTGGAAAAGGTGCAAGTAATTCTAGCAAAGAAAAAGGGAACATGAAACAAAAATGCAGATGACATAGCAGGATAGATGTGTCATATCTCTATGCTTGTACCTGATTTCCAACTGCTGAGCAAGACAGGAAAACTCCCATGTCTGGAAACACCTACGAATTGTCAACCCAATGCTGAACACAATGCAACACCCACTGTTTCAAAATTCTCGTTACTGCCCAAACAGACTACCAACTTATGATCAAAGAAGGACTTTTAATCAAATGGAGAACCAACGGAAGTATAATTACCCCAACATGTTAAAGATGCCCATAATTTTGCAAGTGCATGTCTGGCCAAAAGTTGCTTGACAAAACACTTTTAATACAAATATGTTCTCGCAAAATACTCCAGCCTCGTTAGGGTCAAAACAAACATCTAGGACTGCATAAGGGGATACTTACGAGGTGTGTATTTGAGTAGATTTTCTATGAGTAGAGGATATTTGGTTAATCTTTGGTATCCGGTAGCAACAATGCCTGGCAGTGGTAATCTCCTACATAATGGATTCCCCTCGGCTTCCTGTAACAAAAAAAATATTAAAAAATCATATCGAAAATGTTTAGAAATATATATAAAAAGCTAATTTTTAGTGATTAATATGTGGTATCAGCGCAGAATCTTTATCATTATTATACAAAAGTATCTATGAATATACATGTAGAGTTTAAAAATATTGACCTAAAAATCTTGTAGAATTCTGTGGAAATCTGGAAATGCTTGGTTTTAGCCACCAGTTCATGATTATAGTATTAACGATAACAACTTCACAATAACCTTAGAAGCAAATCTCAGCTTGAAATCACCTATTATGTGATGGCTTTAATTTTAATTCATATTCATCGTATGCTGTTATTGCCGGGAAGAAGTTGACCAATAAGCCAGTTTATTGTTACCTCTTGGGCAAGTTTGTACAATTGACCTTTCCTTTCTTTCATTATATGATAGGCAGATTTCAAAGCAAGATATTATGTAAGCATGCCTTACATAGCAGGATGCACAAACTGCATAGACCAGGTGACTAAAATGGCAATAAACGCTTAAGGGTATTTGTTGCATTTCCTTTATAAAAGCATACACGTGTTGCTATGACAATGTACTTGGCAAACTGTTACATACAAGTGACGCATTGTGGCTTTCTGGTGGACACATTAAAAAAAAATTAATAATCATGACATCAAAATTGGTGCTTATCTCATTGAATATTAAACCCCCATGACAGGCTCAATGCCACAATACCATGATGAAAAATAACCTCACTAATTTCTCTCTTAACTGATCCCTCCACTTCTTTGGAGATTCCTGAAGTCCAGATGAAATGTAAATGTATGTAATCATGTTTGATGAAATAAAGGATAAATTAATCGCAAATTATTGATTTTCAAAGAAGAGAAGAAATTTTCTAAACTCACATCCATGAACCTTGATAAGGACCCCTCCTTCTTGTCCTTTTCTTTCTCCTTCTCCTTCTTAACGAGTTTCTTGAGATGCTCCATGGCTATACTCTGGTTCTGACAAAACACGGCACACACTCTCTTCATCGTCTCCCCTGCCTCACCATTAAACTAATGAGAAAAAAGACAAAGGAAAATCGGGATTAGAAATATTCTAATATGAGCTTGTCATATTCAAGCTATTTTTGCAATAGAATGTGAGAAGGATGCAGATTTTTTTTTTCAACGACTATTTTCTTTCAAGTCTTGTGCAACTTTTGCTTAAAAAAAATTGAGATGCCTGGGCACACTAAAGCTTGTATGACTAGTCATATTTTGAAATCCATATATAATTTCTCTAAATATAACATACCCTTTCCAAAAGTATCTGGCTGACTTCTTGGATAATATGCGACGTTCTCTTTTCCCGCTTCATGGCGTTATTTAGGGTCCCATGAATTTCAATCATTTCATCGATATTTGGGAAGATGAAGTTGATTGTTTCTCTCGTCAGACCTACGATCTCCTGGTCTAACATGGGTAAGTAGAAGACCTTTCTTAGAACCTTCAGACTTCTGACATGGGTCTTTTCAGTGTGGAAAAGTTCTATCAGGAAAAAAAAAGGATACAGCAAGATATCAAAGGTAAATGAAAGTAGTTATAGCAAACACTTCTTTCATGAAAAGGACTTTAAGATCAATGTTAATCATCACCATATCGTGACAGATCTAGATCCGGTTTATTCTACATAAAATCAACTTTGTGAAATCAAGAAATCTAAACTTGAAAATGACCACACTGAAGATCTCCAACACAGATATGCATAAGTGGGACAATGTATTATTACTGCTTGCAAAAAGAACACAGATAAGCACATGTGGGACAATGTATTACTACTGCTAGCAAATGGAACCAACATCTGAATGGAATGAAATGCTTGGTTTATCTGCAATTACACATTTTTAACATAATCCTTTGGCACATGTTTTTTTCTGGGGATTCCTTTGCATGCTGTTTGAGCACACATTCAGATCGTCATTCAACCAAAAAGAGTTCCAACTCCAATGATAGGCTTACATGTACTTCATTAGCTTTCACATCCTACCAGATTCCCATTCAACACCTGGGCGAGGAGTGGCAAAATGTTTCTTGATGCCTTGCCAAGGACATTAAGTGGGGGTGGGATCCAAACAAGCAACCCTCTGATTATAAGGGGATAGTTAGGACCATAACACCAAAGGCCCAAGACTTACCATTGATGACCTCTTGCCGTTTTACTTCCTTTGGTTTGAGTTTCCTAACGATATCTTTGTCAATCATCTTCTGCCAGTTAGGTGTGTTCGCTTCGGCTTCAATGTCTGAATCGTCCTCCTCAACGGCTCGCGATAGATGTTCTAATGATGTCCTCGGCGAGTCCTGACTTCGACTAAGAAACAGAAAACAAAGAAATGTTGGCCCCATCGATATTATTAATAGTAGGTCTATTAGACCGAGATTTCTCAACAGCTTTAGATAAATTTTCTAGTGATGGACATGGCATGACCTGACTTCTATGAGGAGTCTACTATTTAAGGGTCCTGGGGTCTGTCGCAGAAAGATTTGGATCTTAACGCAACTGATATATCAAGCGCAAGTCCCTAATACACAGGTTTTATTGGTTGAAACTCAAGTTGTGTTCAATTTTCTTGAATGCATTTGAACTCAATTCTTTCTGCAACGATTCCCTAGTCTATTATCTAAACTATATTGAATGTGCAGTCTACAAGAATGTTCACCTAGTAAGCTTCTGAATAAAGACCAGACGGGTGTTTCATAAAGCTGTTCGTAAGATACAAATGACTTTACGCACGACTGGTGATCCCTTCTAGCGCTTAATGATATACCTGTGTAATTGATATTTGACCTAAAAACATGTCCCAGTCGTGCGTAAAGTTGTTCGTAACTTTACGAACAGCTTTATGAAACACCCATCTGGACCTCAAAGGCCACTGATAAATATTCTTAAGATGTCTTTGTGAAGTCACAACTACTTACTTTGTTGATAGACTTGATGATGAACTGGCTTGAGATGGTGATAATACAGCTGCAACAGTCTGTCCATCCATATCAACATCACTAAGGAGAGAGGGAAAATAAATCTCTTTGAAATGTTGCACCATACTTGGACAAAATATAAAGCAAATTTCTGATTGTCCCCCCCCCCTTACAAAATTGAGTTTAAAATCTAAAATTGAAAATACAATCAGATTGAGTATGTTATCAAAAATAAAATACTATCAGATTGAGAATGCAATCAGATTTAGTAGTCGATCAGGTTGAGTATGCAATCAATCTTTAATGAGAGCAGTCAATAATTGTTATGGATATTTTGTCACATCCTCTGTTGACACTGACATTCAGCACAAAATAAATTATTGTAACTCTTAATAAATATCGTCCATTAACTTTTTCTTTCTCTTTCACTATTCATCTTCATAGCAATTTTCAGGCCTGAAAAATTAGGTACATGTAAACAAGACAAACATGCTACAGTGTTCTGAAACAAATGGTTTGCTTGGTACAACCAGAGTGATTCATCATCAATAATTATGATTGATGCAAATTCTGGGGAGTGTTTCATGAAAGGACTTGTCGGACGTTTTATCCGACAAGTCTCATTTTATCCGACAGTTACCATAGGAACAGTGCCTCTCAGCCAATCAAAATCATGGAAAGATGTCAGATCTGACAACTTGTCGGATGAAAATATTGATGAAACGCTCCCCAGATCTACAGTCTTTCATAATATTGATTTATTATTGTTTCAATACCTAAAATGTATGTATCAAATAATACAATTGAAGATATATTTAGATTTATAAACACATAAATACTGCTTTACTACTACACTGTACATGCAAAAGATATACTAAAGACATCTACTATTAATTACACAAGACCACTATTACACAAAATGACAACAGAGTGAGATTGCTATATGCAGAGATTCAAAATAGAATTACAGTAAGCTTAAAAACAGAGAAAAAATATGTTGAGAATTGAGGTGGTTGGGGGGAGGGCAAGTTCAGGGGGAAGAAACAGATGAGAGTAACTGGAAGGAGATGTGAGAAAAGGAGAGATGAAATGAGAAAAAAAAAAGAAAAAAGAGAAATGTACAGCTTGAGAAAAAGATGAGACAGAAAGACAGAGAGGAGAAAGGAGAGAGGAAAGAAAAGAGGAGGTAGTTGAAGCATGGGAAAGATAAATTTAATAGAGAGGGAAAGGGAGTGAGAAAAAGAGAGAAAGAGTGAGAGAGACAGAGAGAGAAAAGGAAGAGGGTAACAAAGATAGGAAAATGAAATAAAGTTTTAATTGAAGAATGCCAATAAGTTAGGGATGTGTACGTGTGATATGAGGAAGACAAAGGAAGATAAAGAAGGGAAAATGTCATTGAGTTACTATCTCATCATCAACAAGAAGTTGTTTTGAGAAAATAAAGGTGATTGAATTAGGTGCAAGAAGTGTAATACACTGTTCAGCCACTAACTCCCATACATGCTATTGATAGCCAAGACAAGTCATTCAAAAATACAATTAATTGCAAATATGTTTGTATGTCTCAATGTTACATGCCTAGCTTAACAGGTAATGTAATATGGATTAGAAATAAGACCAGTGCCCTCTTTCATTAATACAGACAATTGATCCTTAAAATTCATTTATTTAAACTTTTGTACATTTTTCAATAACTTTAGAGCTATATTAAATTACACAAATTAGATTGTAACTTTAATGTTACAAATTTTCATGCTTTTATCAGTTTTTCAAGATCGAGTAAATAACATATAATGATATAAGTATATATAAATGTAATATATTATAATTCAATAAAAGACATTTCCAATTAGTTTCCCCAGAAACTCCCAAGATTGCAGTTATCAACCAGTACATTTTTTTACTAATCTAAACATGCAGAAGATTCAATTATTTAGTGTCATGTAAAGAGGGAAACAGTTAAGTCAAGAAAGTATATTTCAAGATTAAGGATTTGAAGAAAAAAGGGAGATCATTAAGGATGTTAACATAAACCGAAATTTGCTCGACATTGCGGTACTATCCCGATCTTCCCTCTAAAGTATTTAACTTCAGATTCACAAATACCCATCTCTTTATATTAATTCCTGGTGGGTGACAGTTTCATAAAGCTGTTCAGAAGTTACAAGCCACTTTACGAAAAATATTACAAATGAATGGTGACCCTTTCTTTGGAATTAAATCAACACCAATGGAAATCTGGTGTGTATCATTTACCACAATAAATGGTCACCAGTCATTTTCAAAGTCACTCGTAAGTCGTAACTTATGGACTGTCTTATGAAAAATTAAACTGATCTGAGGACGTCTTCACTTCCGAGTTAATTGTTGCTAATTCACCACAGCATTCTACTTTTCAAAAAAAGTTTATGACTATAGAAATGAAATCTCAAAAAGGCCAATGAAACAGCACCCTAATTGCATCTTCATTGCAAATTCAATTACAGATAAAAATAGAGGTACTCTTCAAAAGACGATATTTCCTGCAAAATGCACAATTGAAAATAAATTCGAAAGGGATTCGACTTTCGCTCTTTTACAACGATCACGGTATAGTTCAATTTCTGTAAGGTTTATACAATTTCACATATTACTGTCGAAAAATGAAAATGCTGTATATATCAAGATTACATTATATATGTTATTTAATTTTAACTAAAAATCTAATTTCTCCATGAGAGATTACTTTCAAAGAACATCTAAAAATTTCTTTTCATGCTTTTTACTGTGCAAGTAATCTGGGGAAATAAACTGAGCTGAGAAAGATAATGGGAAAGCAGCTAAGTCCTTTCTAATAACTAGGTGCTACAATTTTTTTCTAAAAAGTCGAAAGACAGAAATATATTTCAAATAAGCAAGAAGTTATGCAAAGCAGGTGTCTTATAAAACAAACTACATATATTTGGAGATATATAGAGAACTATTGCATTATGTTAGTATTCCCAATATATACAAAGTAAATATAAAAAGTTTTGAAAAAGCTCTCCATAGAGTGGTTATTTTTGCATTGAAAATTAGGAATAGAATTCTAATAGAGCCACCACTATGAAAGCAGTTTCTATTCTATATCAGTTAAGTGTAATGAAATTGTAGTTACCTTATTCTTTTTTTTTCAAACAAATAAAAACAAATAGAAAAATATAGAACAAATATTAAAACAAAAATTCAATGGAAATAAAATGTTAGGCTAAAGGAAATAATATCAAAATTATCAAACAAAGTAACAAAACTGAAACTAGAGAAATTGAAACATTTAATTTGAAACCTTGGTAAGTTGATTCTGTAAAAATTGTCAATCATGCATTATTATTTTCTTTTCATTCATGTATTCTATCACCTCCACAGTCATATTCAAACATGCTAAAACATCTTATTCCCTATTCTTCTCATGGAAGTATCACTGCTAGAAATCTTGTTTTAAAGACACCTTGAGTTCTCATATTTTGATATTTGTTTAAATATTCATCCTCTTACATAAAGGGCATTACACAAAACTTTAAGCTGATTTCAACTAAATTTCCATATCCATTGTATTTTGTATTACTTGTAAATTTGCAATATATTGTTTACAGTCTACTTCTTGAAACAGAAAATACTGACTTGAAGTAAAATAAAGAGAGACACTTCATATTTAGCATTGATTTTATCTTTAATGTTACATGTTGATTTCCTTTCTTTGCTTCTTTTGGGGGGACATATAGTTTGTCAATTTGCATCAAAAATATCTATTCCCATTTTTTCTTGCTATTCTTGTAACAAACCCAAGACCTTGTGAATTACTTGAAAAGGTCTTCTAACACTGCATAATTTAATCTCACCTGGGTAGAGTGTGATTACAAATATTGTGAGAATTTGGGTACCACAGGGATTAGTGATAGGACCTCTTTTTAAGGGCATTTGCATTGCTCAAAAACAAACAATAGCAGATACATTCATCATTTTTATTTCATTTTTTGGTTTGTCATGTTTCAATTGTAAGCTCCCTATATGGGGTATTTTTGTCTTTTTTCAGATCATGTTCTACTTGGTTTATTTTTTATTGTGTTTGAGGGTGTTTGTTTTGGCCCTTTATTTTGTTGACATCAATCAGGACCATCAATGTAAGCAGACGTGGGAGACAAGTTGTCACTAACGTCGTCTTTAAGAATGATATCAGTGAAAGAGTAAACAAGTGCTACCAGCACCTGTGGAGCGGGTGAAAGCTTTGAGATGGTAGCTGACATATCATTTACAACTGCTTAACCTAGGTTTAACACTGCTATCACTGTATATTGTAATCTATAATCTAATCTCATTTCCGCCGTAATTCTATTGCGGCATTTCATGAAAAGACATCCTCTACTAACTAGTATATATAACTGACCCTAGATGGCATTTTCAAATATTTTATGCTAAAGCACTGTATTTTGGGGGCAATACTATCAGATGATATGTACAATTAGGCAATCATTCAGGGAATCCTCTGAGAATACACAAATGGTTGGAGAAATTTCTAGGATGGGCATTTTTTTATTTGAACTACGCCTTAGCGATTAACCACTAACTTTTGTGTTGCGGGGCCCAGATTAATCCCTAAAGGTTAAAAGCAATATTATGCCCGAGAAAGTTTGTTTTACTGTCTATCCATATTACTGCATTACTTATCTAAATATCGGAAACTTCCATCTTTATTTTCCTTCTTATACAACAGTTCTTACTGCCTACCAGTAAATCTCAATTATGACTTGTCATGATCTTGGTGCAACAGCTATAAGAAGGACATCCTTGTAGTTGCTTTATGCAAAGGGCCTCCTGTCAAATGCTAGGAACAAGTTTCATTTATAGTTAATTCCACACATCAAAAAATATATTGAAATGTGTATATTTGAGTGTGGGTTGTGTATTTTGCTATATTGTAATGTGTATATTTGAGTGTGAGTTGTGTATCTGGTTTCTTTCACTGTATTTGTTTATTTTCTTGTAAGAGGGCGCTGCTAATATTGAAAAAGGTGATCACTACTTAATCTAGGGTCTTTCGCCATTATTTCATTGTACGGTGAAATATCTTTTTTACGTAATCTTGTATTTTATAATGCTTGAAACAAATGGAATTAAATGATTGCACTTTTGGACTATCTGCCTTTTGGAGGAGCAAGAACAAGCCAAATGCAATGAGAGAAATAGACATTTACATAGATCTTTTTTCAAGACAATGCTTCTCAATACAATACATCTTCTTCAGGTTATGCATTAATTCTTTTTTTATTTCAAGACTTATTTCTATTGAGATTTTCTTTCAGGACAATACTTGTCAATACATCTTCTTCAGATTCGGTATTTATTCATTCTTTTTCAAGACTTACTTTTTTTTAGGCCTGCCTCAAAAAAATCAAACGATATTCCAAATTCTATTACTCTACGAGTATTTCATTTACTTTCCTTAAAAGAGAGAGATATGCTGCTAGAGAACATGTTTACTTTTTGTTTAATTGCGGAATAGATCTCACCTATACAACACCCTACACCCTTTTTTTCCTATTTTTGGGGGGGATGGGGTCTATAGAATGAAGGATGCTACATATCAATATTTCCTTTTAAAATGACTGTTAAAAATCTACATGAATTTTAAGTCATACTACTAAGAAACCAATACCAAAGCCCAAAACAACTAATAACTAAAAGAAAAAAAATGATTCCTTGATAGGTTAAAAACTTCAGGACACTTGACCTTCTCCTATAAATCATATCAGTCACTGAACTCGTCAATGATGTCAACATCATCTACGTCATGAAGTAACCAATCCTATGACAAGTACGTAGTCTGTTAATACAGACCTTGTTGCCAAAAGCTTTAGAACAACATGTTGTTATTGCTGTTGTTATCTTGGGTTTTAAGGCGCGTACCATTCAGATATGAATATTTACGCCTCTACAGGTCAAAGAGAATGTAGTCTGCACAACAGACTGCATTTTTAAAATATCAAGTGCATTCTGATTATTATGTATGAACTTTTTTTCTTCAAAATAACTAGAAACGTTCTAATCTTCACAAATAAATATGTGAATAATTAGGTTCTACAGTTGGCATAGACATTTCAGTCAAAAGTGAATTCTCAAGAGAATAGACCCAGTATAATAAATAAATCGCTGAGTGAATTATGTAAATTATTCAGATAGACTTGCTTCATAGAAATTAAAATATACAAATAAGTGGCACCATTTTAACTTCATATGTACTTACAGGTATGCACCTCACAATCATCAAAATAGACAGGTTTGTTTCATAGCTTTGGATAAATTTGTGGTATCACTTTGACTCTACATGTAATTACTTGTACCTTTCTTAAAATGGCAAGAAAGAATAACCTTTGTATTTTATAATCACTGCATATAATATCAATAAAGTTGAATCTTCTTAGAATTAAAGTTTCAAAGGGTCTGTAAAATGAGACTAATTCATGGAGTGTCACCTGTGCGCTAGGTATTACGTCAAAGAAGTGCCAGAATTCGGTCACTTCTTGGGGTCACGTCCGATTGGGGATGCACCCCCGAGGGGGGCAAGAAGGGAAAGGGGCTTGTTGATGTTTGATTGAACTGGGGGTTATTGATGGTCAGTGGATTCTGTATGTCTGGAAATGATAGGGGGGTTCGTTCGTACAGAGAAGGGGGTGTGATTCTATGGCACTCTGAAAAAGTCTCGGCCACTTTTTGTTGTGTCTTTCAGGAAGAATATTCAATTCAGCATATTTTCCATCAAAATTGTGAAGTGCATATAGAGAACAGTCGAGTTATCATGCACTTCATATGTATATTCTTTTTTTTGGGGGGGGTTAATGTTTTTGTTTCAAATACCTTACTGAACTGTTTTCATGTACAGTGTAATCTTGCGAAGAAATAAAACATGCATTGCATTCGTTCAACACAAAGTTTATTACCTAGTTCTTAAAATCATGATTAGCAAACACACTTGGGAAAATGTGACATACTGAAGATATCATTTCCATAAGGGCTTCATAGCAATTATGTGACCAAACTACAATCTTTCGCATTCTTTTGAACAAATCCTTGTGTTCAAAACAAGTTGCAATTCTGTTTACACTCTAGGAATTTCAGTGAATCTTTCGGCATCGGTTTTGGACAGAGGAATGACCCCCCCCCTCACAGATCAAATACGGTTCTGTTGATTGACATACTCAATATATAGCTTCCCCACACCCCAAAATTTATTTACAAAACCTAATCATTCAAATTCTGCCACCCTTTACCCCAGGGAATAATATATACAAAGTAACCACTGGGGTATCATTTGTGTACCGAGAATTTAAATGAATATTTGATGTGTAAACAAACAAAAGCTGACCAAATGCAAGGGAAGTTCACCCTGACAAAAACTTTATTGTACAAATAGCAGAAAAAATAATAAAAAATATTGCTGAGGGTTTGAGAAAAATTCATCAAGTAATTAAAAAGTTATTAGAATTTCAATTATTTGATTTGTGACGTCATATGCGAGCAGCATTTCTACATAGCGAATGGTAAAAAATCAATGAAATGTCATTTTCTAAGAAAATTGAAAATGGTTTTCACTGTACCTTTTGTATATCAATAGACAAATCATTTCACATCCAATCATGAATAGAAAACAAAATTAAGTCATCAGAAACCATGCAAAATTTGAAATTCATGCATTTTATATTACATAACACATGGGGCAGCTGCTCGTTTATGACGTCACAAATCCAAAACTTTGAGCTCTAATAACTTTCTTACTCTTTTACGGATTTTCCTCAAACCTTCACCAATATTTTTTACTATTTTTTCTGCTATTTTTGCAACAAAGTTTTCTTCAGGGTGAACTTCCCCCTTAAGACTGACACAAGGAATGATCAAAAGGTAAAATCTAAAAAAATATTGTTTTGTCATTGTGAAACCATGGAAACATCTTAGTCTATTCTATCACTGATATGCAACCCATAGCTGAAATAGAAGTGATAATAATATTCATCATAATTCTAGTGGCACAATTTAGTGGCACAATTCCCTTGCTATCTCACAACACTATGGTGCAGACTTACTCAATTGATTTTGTATGGCTGCCTGGCTCAATGCTGTGCACAAGAAATAAGAATGACGCAAGATGATAGAATGCACGACAGTTCCCCAATCACAAGCAAAGAGAGGAGACGTCGAAGGAGAGGGTGGATGGAGAGAACGAGGGATTGGTGCAGTTGATTGACAGATGAGAAACAAAAAGAAAACACCAAAACAAAATAGAAGGTGGGGCAAATGAAAGAAAAGAGAAAACAGGCAAAAATCATATAAAATGAAGAACATTGGGTTATTTGTTTTTCAAAATAAATCAATAAACATGAAACGATGCAGGCAATGACTAAAAATAACTACAAATAAAACATTGGGCATTCATGAAAAAGGGATGTGGAAATTGCAAAAAATGAAATGACTATTCTTAGAATATTCTCATAATGATAAAGAAATTGGAGGAAAATTATTACTATCGTGGAATCTATTGAAGATATATATTTTCTTCTTCATATTCTTTTTTATCTTGAGGTATTCCTAAACCAATTGGAGATGAAAGATGTAGTAACTGCTGTTATTTTAATAAAACTGAGTAAAAATTAGTAAAACATGCCTTAGGGCTTTACACAATACAGTTAAAATAACAATAAAAGAATGCTCTGAATCACAACTACTGAAAAAAAATCACGAAAACTATTTTTAAAATGCAAATTGAAATCACAACAAAATAACAGCCAAATTGTTAGAATATATATAACATGCAGAAAGCATTAATGTTAAAAGATGATGAAAAGTAGTGTGAGAAAGTATAGGAAGGAATGACATGATAGAAATCATAGAATTCATCTCAGATCAAAGGGACAGGGTAAACTGGGGAGAAGGTTGGAAGACCAGAAACTCTATGGCCCGTATTCGAACTCGGATTTGAATTAAACCCTGGTTTAAAGTTGTGGTTAAACTATGGATAGCCAATGGGGCACAAATCACTATTAGTACACATCCAATTTATTTACTCATATGACACCCGAATTGTCTGAGAATGATAACTGTAGTATTATGAAAGCAAAAGGAAACAAATAAGTAAACATTAGAAATATACAATATAAACATAATTTTTGAATTTTTGGCTCCCCATAATGTTAGCCCAGAGTTAGACCGAGGTCTAAGTTAAACCTGACTTAATAATACTGGCCAATCACTTCTGTAATTTCATTTTAATATCTTGTCATTTCTCAAGTCTGACAAGTGATATGCAGCTAAGGACTCTCTCCGTCACTTGTCGGACAGACTTGAATTTGTTGCATCGTAAAATATACTTTGATCTCGTCCTACCCCATCAGAAAAAAATCTCCCTTTTTCCTTTTCTTTTTATATTTAAGTATACTACAGGTAGAATGTATTACGAACAGAATTTAAACCTTACTACAAGTACTACCCCCTACGTTTCCATAGATTCACAACTGCTCGAATGATGTCAATATAATGCAAGGATAATAATAATAATTGGCATTTATATAGCGCTTTCTCAATCTACGACTGTTCAAAGCGCTTCACAATTATTATTACCCGGTCACTGGATTCATAGCATTCCAAGCAGCCTGTTAGGCGCAAACTTGCTAAACCAACCACAATGACGGTTGTTTCCTACCGGTACCCAATTAGCACCTGGGTGCGAGTGGCAAAGTGTGGATGGACGCCTTGCCAAAGGGCGCTAGGCCATGGTGGGATTCGAACACACGACCCTCTGAGTACAAGGCGAGGGTCAGAACCACTACACCACGGCGCTTCCACAAGGATATTTAAGTCATTCTAAAAAAAAAACCAAGATGAAAATATGAAAGTGCCATATCAAAATTCTTCATATTTTTTTATTAATTAAATTGATCAAACCTTGGTCTAATATTATTTGACAAAAATTGAGAGATAGAAGGAAACTTCCAGTTGAGAAGAGATTTAGTCAATGTACACTGATATATGCCACAATATAATCACACACAAATACAACAAACCAGCACAATACAGCATTATGTACACCAAAACATATATTTCTGTTTTAAAGACAAAAGGGTAGTAACTCTATGATGCATGCGTGTATAAAACATTTGAGTTAAACATCCTTTTGCCTCCAAACAGATTATTAATATCCGTTGTTACCTTTTTGAAAGCCTTCCATTACCAGAGAAAGTGTAAGTAAAACAAGACAAGGTTTAATTTTCAATTCCTGTGCAACCGAAATATGGTTGAATGCATATTAAACCAGGGTGCAGTCATTAGTATTATAAAAACACACAAAACATTCCCACAGCATCCTTTATGTAGTTTGCGAACAGAATTTCCTGGTTCGTTGAAACATGTAATAAGGTCTGAATGTGAATGCTACCAAATAGGAATGGAAATTGTGTTGTATTGTCACAGCAAGTTTGGATGTTGGGTAGGTTTACTGCCTAGACCCACTTATTGGCCCATATTCTGAAGTCAGGTTTAATTTAAAGTCAGGTTTAGAGTTGTGGTTTAAGTATGGAAAGCCAATTGTGACATAAATCACTAACAGTAGAGATATAATATTTCAGCTCATTTGACTCTCAAATCATTCTCAATTTTCTAGAAATTATGAATAGATAATTGTCTTCACAATCAAAGAACCAGGAAAGAGCAGAGTCAATACTAAAAACATACAATGCAATACAAATTTTGACACTTTTGGCTCTCCATAACTTAGCACAGAATTAGACCATGGTCAAAGTTAAACCTGACTTCAGAATACAGGCCAATGACTCTAATAGAATGTGAATAAGAGTTATGCTTGAAGATCATTAGTAACTTTTGATAAAGAGGGGGAATACTGGGAATTTATAGTTTGGGGTTCAAAAGGACATGAAAAAATGAGTGAAACCTGAAGAAACCCCCATTTTTAGAAAGCACATAGAAAGAATAGACAATTTCCATCAGAATCATTGAAGAAAATGCCAAGGTTATCAAATTTAAAAGGCGTACTTGACTTTAATATGGTAATATCTTTGACGATTTTGCTTCTTTGCTTTTTATTTTTTAAATTTGCAATCATAGACATTGTTATAAAAAAATGTGGCATATCTCTTAAACAAAAGAAACCTTGCACAAAAAAATAATTCATTTGATAACATGTATAAATTTAATAAGAGAAAAGCACTATTTTGAGAGATTATAGAGAAAGCAGTAAAATGGGATTGTAAAACATTTAGAGATCTCCAGAAAACATGCCATTTTGAAACAATGTTGCAAATTTAAGGATGAAATTGAAAGGAAAGGGCTCATGTTTTGTCAAGTGAAAAGCATATAAAATCTGCACTAAACCAATCATAAGCCAAAATTAGCAAGAAAATTGAGGTCACATGTATGGGTGTGCTTGAAATATTATTTTGTTGTTACTGTTTTGCCAAGGTCAGAGATTTTATATTATTGTTCAATTTTGTTCCTTTGAATAGAAATATTCTCCAAAAAAATATTATTTGTTTATATTTCTAAGTTAAATGAATATAAAACGTAAAGAAATACATATTGCAATGCATGAATAATGAATTATCAATACACAAGTAATCAATCAATAAATTTACAAAGGGTGCTTGGCACAAATAACATGGGCAATTGCCTTCAAGTAGCAATATAAGACAATGTTCAAAAACCAAATGGTAACTTTCGCCTTTAAGAATTGTCCTTTAAGTACCATTATAATGACTTGTTTGTTTGTGTTTGAAGCACCTTCATTTGAAAGACATTTGCTGGTACTTCAAACAGGCCTAATAATCTGTTAAATTGTAACACGTTATATTTTTATTCAATAAAATTTACATTGAGGGTCGGCATTCCAACTGGTACTAATTCACATAGAGCATGTGGTAAAAGCTAGTGCTAACTTGCACCCCGTTTAAGAAAACTTGATGGTTCACTGTATATAATATTAACCAGTTTGCTTATCAATGAATGACCTGATATAATTCCATTGTAATTCTAACTGAAGTGACATCTAATGACTATGATTAAAAATAGAAAAATAGGTCAAATGCCGCCATTTCGTTTTGTGCCAGTTTGAGGATCAAAATGTCGGAATCAAGTTTGGCAAACAGCACCCCTGAATTGCATCAAAACAATCAATAAATCAGCATTAACACAAAATGCCTAAAGCACCTTTTCTGAGCACATTTCTTTAAATCTGGACCCGACTAGTATATAATAACCAGTTTGCTTATCAAAAAAGGACCTGATATAATTCAATTCTAATTCTAACTGAAGTGATTTTAATGTCTAACAAAGTTACTACCTTGAAATATGGTTTCAAATAAATGAGCTAGTCATGATGTATCAAGACATATTATTTCAATGAAATTTTAACGAGCAATTCATCATTGTGTTTTATGTAAATTATAGCAATATTGAGAATAACCGATTTTTTATTTTGAACGTGCTTTTTCCAACTCTATCTTCCCCTTTCCTCTTTATTATATCAAGATATATTATTTCAATGAAATTTTAACAAGCAATTCATCATTGTGTTTTATGTAAATAGGAATACGGAGAATAACTGATTTTTTATTTTGAACGTGCTTTTTCCAACTCTATCTTCCCCTTTCCTCTTTATTATATCAAGATATATTATTTCAATGAAATTTTAACAAGCAATTCATCATTGTGTTTTATGTAAATAGGTTATACTGAGAATAACTGATTTTTGTTTTTTAACATGCTTTTTCCAACTCCATCTTCCCCTTTCCTTTTTATTATTCATAGCACTTTTTGCAATATTTGAATCATTTGTGTGTGTGTGTGTGTGTGTGTGTGTGGAAAAGGAGTCCTTTATAGACCTGCATATGGGAATTTGTAGGATACAACAGGGGGATTTTTTGTAACAATTCACGAAGCTGTAATTACCAAAGATCATCTGAAATATCTTAATTCAGATCACTGATATCCGCTTGCGCAATCTACAGTGTATGTATTGTCAAATTAAGTAGTACACAATTATGGAGTGTGCTCATCTAAGAGATGAATTCATTAGCAATCATATGTACAAAATCAAGGTTCAAGAGCTACTGTGCATGGATTCTAAACTAATTTTATCACTATTTGGTTAAGTTAATATTAAAATAATATCAATGATTCTAGGTTTCAATGTTCACTCATGTAAATCAATGTTCAACCAGGGCCAAATGTATAAATAATTGATAAATTACATGAAATCTGAAAAGTTTCATCAAATAAATATCTTGCCAGATAAACTCCCAGCCAGGGAATTGCATGCAGATTTACAGAATCTATCTCATAGAAAAATTGTTGATTTTTGCTGTCAGGGATCCACCTTTCATTAAAACCACCCAATTAAGGGGCTTAGAACACAGAATACAAATGCTATCATTTCATACTTCCAAGATATCTGTGCTGTCATATTGCACAGACTTCTTTCACCCTCCATTTCCAACATTTAACTTACATTCTTTTTGTCATTCATCTAGTTTGCTTTTAACTTAAAAACTGTTTAATCAGTGTTAAAATTGTTAAATATTTGTTCTATTATGGCTTCATTAACCTTTAATTAAGCATCTTGTTTTATGGTGAAAAAGGAAGATATGTCGATATTACTATTGGTGAATGTAATGTTAGTTATGAGAACTCAATGTCTGACATATAAGGCTGAATAAGACCCTTGATTTATAATATATAGTGCATGAAAAATAGATACACAGTAGCTTGAAATCATTTCAGTGTATTTTATTTGTGATTGTTTTTGTTTCAGAGTTAATTATGTGGTTTCAACGATGATTATTAATGGTGCAAACAATCGTTAAATCCAAACTCACAATGTTAGTTATTGTGAAAAGAGGTTCACTCTCATTAAGGATAACAAACAATCTAACATAATAATCATAACGAAAATGATGAAGATTTAAATAATAATCTTAAGAGTACATGTACTATTATTACACTATAAAATGATAATAGTTACATCATGGTTACCATAATGATCATTATTAAAATATAATACCTAGAACCTCAATGTATGACTACACAGAAGTACAAATTATGACTTGAAGGGACTACATGAAATGATATTTCTTAAATATATTTCTTGAATGTATTCATTCACTTCAACACAGTGATATTCCCCAACACAGGGGAGCGTTTCATGAAACATATAGTGATTTTTAATTCCATTGACAAATGTGCTCTAAGCCAATCAGATACAAGGATTTCCAGTAGCTAACAGCATCTGTGAGTGAAAATTAATGACAAAACTGTTCATGAAATACTCCCCTGGTTAACAATCAATGATAGGATTTAATGAAAAATTAGAAAATTAATGAAAGAAATAAAACATTAATGAAGAAGAAAACCAATAGAATAACTCACCTTCTTGATCTCTTGTTCTCATTAATTCTCCTTCCTTCTTTCTTCTCTTCTCCCTAAAGTTGTTTGAAAAAATAATGAATGGGTCAGAGGTCATATAATCAGGCCTACATTTTTATCATGTTGCCAATTTAAGGATTTAAGAGATTATTTTCCTTTTAAATTTTTTTTAGTCAATCGAACAGAAATACCAATGTGATAAAAAATGGCCAAAGAAATTTTTTTTGCCCCCAGTCTGTTTTTTATAATTCATATGATTTTCTTAACTGTTCATTAAAAATATATACATATTTGGCCCAGCCCATAACATACGTAGATAATTTGTCCACATTTTTATTTCTATGAAGATATTAGCCTTTAAACCAAAATTGAAATCAAATGCCTTTGTAAAAAAATGCATTTAATACTCATCTTGTATATAATTTCAATATGCACCTATAAAAGAAGTATAATGGCATTTGGAATTTCACTATTGTTTCACTATTGTTTATAAAAATAATATAATATTAAATAATTCAAAGTAACATTTAGTCAGTCATAGAACTGCTAAATGTTCCTTGTATGACAACTATGATTAAATCAATTTAAAAAAATTGTATAAACATAAATACAGTTTTACATGTACATGTAGGTATTACAGATTTGTATTTGTTGAATTTGCAACTATCTAAAATGGGGGAAATAAGATATGGTTACAAAAAAAATATGCACTAATCTAAGAACATTTGCAAGCTTTTGGTATCTATTCTAGGCAAATGATATTTCAATGGGAACGTATGAATCATATACAACACAAATGACATAGGTATGATGGTAGTATATAGAAGCCAGTCTCAACAATTAGGAGGTATTGTATTCAAACAGGATAAGACAGGTACAATGCAGATGGTTGATTGCAATCATCTAATATAATATAGATTCAATACGATAAAGAACTTGGAGAAAATCGTCATGTAAATCGACCAAGGCATTAAGATCATTGACATTTAGGACCACCAGGGCTCCTTCATGACAATAAGGTTGATAATCATCAAGCAAAAAATAATCAGATCATCTATCTATATTACGAGCTATACATTGAGAATCAAGATCACAATAAGAAGCAGTATCAGCATTATCACAGCCTGACAGTCAGTCTCCTCCCCCTTGCCTTCGCTTTTTATCTTCTCTCTCTCTCATATTCATAATCCTCACCATCATTATCATCATCATTATCATCATCATAATCATCATCACAATCATCATCATCACAACCACTATCATCACCTCCATAATCAAAATTAGCCAGGACTAAGAAAGACTCGCTCTGCAACTCAAATGGCAAAGAGATCAAGACAAAAAACATTTCAGTCACGATCAAAACATCACTGCACTTTCACATCGTCAACAATATTAGAAGACATATATAAACTAAAGATCATGTACTTACGACCCATCACTGGAACATAGTCCACATACTTCACTACGCACCAAACACCATCGAACTTGCTAGCACACACCGATTGTGACACTCAGACTTGAATTATCCAAACTATGTTCTAACTGGGTCCCTTGGTTTTCAAGAGCTAATGATGACGTAGCAACCTTTAAGGTTGAATGGTGGGAGCAGAGGGGTGCAGGAAGGGGGGTACGGAAGCGGCTAGGATGGGGGTCAAGAAAGGTCAGACAGGGGAAGGCATAAACGAAGGCTGGGGATTGAAGGATGCATGTCAGGGTGAGGTTCAATGGCAAAGAAGTATTAAAGATAGAGGGGTAACAATGTACCCCCAAGGGGGGGAGGTGGTAGTAATAGTAGGGTGCAGAATGGGAGAAGGAATGGGTGCACAAGCAACTTAAATCAGGATTAAGGGAGGTCAGACAGGGGAAGATAAAGGCAACAGATTGAAGGATGTTTATTGGGGTTGAGGTTCACAGGTACATGTAAAATCTAAAGAGGTAAGAGCATCACCCCAATGGGGTAGGCTATTAACAGCAGAGTGTGGAATGGGGTAAGGAAGGGGTGCAGATACAGCTGAAATAGGGGTAAAAAAAATCTTTCACATCATCATGGTTGCTTAAGTTCTCCTCTTCTTCTTCGTAATCAGGACATCATCACCATCATCATCATCATCTACATCATCCCCACCATCTTTACTCTTGGTACCACCTTTCTAATCATTAGCTTACATAGTGACATCAACATATAATCATCTTCAAATTTTGAATCACTTCATTTCACCATTCCTGTCTACATTATCACCACGACATCCACCAAATTCATGATACCATAAATCATCAATATCACAGCACACTGGTCAATTGGTTAGCAGTATCCACAAACCAGTTCTCACAATATCAAATTGAATATATTATTATAACATCAGAGGAGATCCTCAAACTGGAATGGATCACTGCTCCACAAATTGGCAATAGTGGTTGACTTCTTACCCATTTTCATAACTTGAAAAACATTTGTTGATAACATGACAATGATGGATAATGACAAATCAAGTTTTAATGAAAAGTTACCAATTATCATTATTAAACAGTTACCATTTTTTTGTATTGCATTGCCAATTTAAGGATTGAGATTTTAACTTTCAATTAAAAAGTTTTTATTAAAGAACGGCAAAACATTGCACTAGACACAATTTAATTTTTCTTTGTGCATTTTTCTCTTTGGATCCATATGTCAATGTGACTGCGAGCATTAAGGACAACAGAAACTGTAAGAGTCTCCTGAAGAAGAAAAACGGTACTTCCAAACCCCAACGATCATTCTCCAACTAACCTTCAATTTTAGACTTGATGATCGTTTGATAAAATTCTTCTTCTTCTTGTGATGTTCGGATTCCAGACTGGTTGGTGAGGGTTTCTGTAAAAGGGATGGAATACACATGTCTCTCTGCCTCGGATGCACCCCTCACCCTCTGCCATGCACCCATTTATTATAGCTTATCACATCAAGCATACAGTACTATCCTATACCATCCTGACATTACCCCCAAAATTGGTAGCTTATCACACCAAAATTATAAGAGCTAATATCTATCCCCTCATCGGACATCCAAATGAATGCTGAACTGTAACACCTCTTTGCATTCATACATAAGTTCTTAAGTATTCCCTCAGTCACTTACTTATTCACTATTTCATTCATACATTAGTTCATAGGCGTACATTGATCATTGATTGTGAATTCACTCTTTGGATCATGACCTTTTTCTTCACACACTCATTCATTCATTCATTCATTCATTCATTCAAACTTTCATTCATTCATTTATTCAACCATTCATTCATTCATCATTCATTCATTCATTCGTTCAACCATTCATTAATATCACATTCCAAAGCCAGCCCATATATAAGTCCAATATTTTACTGTATCCCCATAGCTTAAATGGATGGTCCAGGCTGGAGATATTTAAATAAATAAGTGGAGTAAAATTCACAGAGCAAACTGCTGAAAGTTTCATCAAAATCGGATAACAAATAATGAAGTCATTGAATTTCAAAGTTTATCAATATTTTGTGAAAACAGTTCATTAGGTGGGCTGATGATGTCACATCCCCACTTTCCTTTTTCTTATATTAAATGAAATAAATATTTGATTTTTTCGTACATGTGTAAATGATGTGTCTCCTTAATGAAATAAGTTGCGGCAATAATAATCAATGCACGTAATCAGTTGTCAATCCAATTGTTTAAGTTCTTGGTAGAAATTTTTTGAATAAACCCAATTTCATATAATAAAATACAAAAGAACAAGTGGGGATATGACATCATCAGCCCACCTAATGAATATTCATAAAGACCTGCCTAGAACTGTTTCACCAGAAAAATGCAAATCTTTAAAATTCAATAACTTCTTCATTTGTCATCCGATTTTGATCAAATTTTCAGAATTTTGCTTTGTGAATTTTACTCTATTTATTTAGATATATTTTCAGCCCGGAGCATCCTTTTAAGACATTCCTCATTTCCTACCATGGCAGATAATTTTCCCACCTATGCTCTATATAGGAACTTAAATATGATTGAAGTTTCTCCATGTATAATCAATGAAAAAAAAGTAACATGCCAATTAACCAAATAATACCAGCTATTAATGGCAGAATATATAATTTGTGTTGGATGAAAATAAATAACAATTGTTATTGAAAACAAGCGACATAAGTTTGGATTTTTTTTGTAATGAAAATGCAAAAGATATTGTATCTGTGATTAAAAGTATTGAAGTTGATAAAAAAGGAAATTTAAGAGAAAAACTAAACTCCTTGTCATCTCCCCTTCATTATTATCAGCAATATCACCATCATCATCAATATTACCATCATCGTCAGCACATCATCATCATAATCATCATCACCATCATCATTGTAAACATCATCAGAAAAGACAGCCACAAAAAAGATACATTTTTCACAAAACATTTCCCAATACTGTAGAACACAATCTTCACAATACTAATATTACAACTAGAAGGAAACAAGAACATTTTCACAATGCAAACATATCAAAATTAAACAACATTCCATTCATGAATTTGGAAGAAAATAAAAGGGCAAATAAAACGATCCAAATAATAGAAAGCTGTAAAAGAAACTATTCAAAATGATGAGATGGTAAGAAAAATACAAATCGATTGAGAACACCGATACCATGGTAAAGAAAATCAAAATAATTCCAGAAAATATGGACCAAGATAAGTTGAATACCCATGCAGAGTTGCAGAGTAAAATCAGGTACTTGATAAAAAGTAACATGATTTCACAAAATCCATAGTGACTAAAAAACTATACATCAACAAGACAGACTCCCAATGGACAAAATAGACAAAATAATCAACCATTTTCTTTTTCTTATAACAGATTTGCAAAGCAACGCTACTGTGAAGAGCAGAGAGATCCTATGATAGTGAGTGACACAAGACCTATTCAACACAAAACATATCACAAGAACTAATCACTGATATTACTCTTGAAAAGTGAATGAACCACTATCTAACATCCAATATTTCACAACGAAAAGAAACAAGAGAAATGGTGCTTCCATAATCAGCAAAATGAGATAAACATTACAAGTCAAACTATAGATGAATTCACTTTGACAAAATAGACAGGACATGGACAATATGACACGGTAAACCAAAAGCTGGTGAATTCAAGTAGATATTTATGTCGATGAGTGGGAAATGACAGAGTGAACATCCAAATACTCAAATAAACATTTAAAAAAAACAGAATGTGTAGATTTCATTTTTTCGACATGACAACTGAATTCCAGTGAAAACTGATAGTACAAGTAGTGCATAACCAAGTGGCAAATATTACAAACAAGTAAATACAGATACAAATGAATGAGCAAGAGCCTCTCAAAATAAGCCTGAGAAACAAAATTTATATTTGAATTAAACTGAAAAATTGAATTGATTTAGAGTGCACAGAAATGACGACAAGCATCATCATAAAAGACAAAAATAATACGAGTTGATGTACAAATGATACTCGCGATGTCAATCAATATCCAAATAGGTTATGATACACAAATATCAAGGAATTATGAACAGTTATTTGGGGGTTAGAGGTGTAGGTTTGTTTGGAGTTTGTTATAACACAGTAGCTGCAATCAAGTGCCACGAGGTACTACTTCATGGAATGACATCTATGTAATACAATACCAATTGAGGTTAAAAGATTTAGGTATGACACCTATTAAAATGCTCCCCTGGGAGTAGAGAATGTGCAGATATGGTGTGCAGTAGCACCAACCTAAATTTTCAGTTTTAGGTTTGATATCAAGAATGGAACTAACAATGGTTGCAGGATGACATGGAACAAGGAAGAATGCATCTAGCCAACATGGCCAACCTTAGATGTGGTACTGGTCAATCTCTCCTCAAAATCAGATAACAATGGCCAACAACCATCAGGAATAAAGACCCAAGACTGGCTGATTTTGTTTGCAATGATCAGACAGACAACTTACTATCAAAGAATAAAATGATAACATAAAACAAGAATGGAATGTATTCAGTAGTGAGACGAACCTCAGACTTGAGACTGACCAATTTCTATCACTTGAAACGGACAAAATAACAGAAAGCAAATGATACATAGAACAAGAATGGCATGGATTCAGCAATGAAAAAACCTTAGAGACTGGCCAAACTTGATCACTTAAAAAGGACAAAGGAACAAAAATCAAATACTAACATAAAACAAATGGCATGCATTCGAAAGTCAGGCGAACCTCAGACTCGACACTGGCCGACCTCGATGAAGCAGACAGACGAACAGAGAGCAGATAACATAGAACTAGATTGGCATATACTATTCAGTAGCAGGACGAACCTTCGACTTGAGACTGGCCAATCTTGATCACATAAAAAGGGACAAACTAACAGAAAGCAAATAACGTAAAACAAGAATAGCAGGCATTCAGCAACAGGACGAACCTCAGACCTGAAACTGGCCGATCTCGATGAAAAGGACAAACGAACAGAAAGCAAATGATAACATAGAACGAGAATGGCATGCATTCTGCAGCGGGACGAACCTTAGACTTGAGACTGGCCGATCGTTTGATGATGTTCCTCTTCTGTTTGGGCTGTTTGCTTACCTCCCTATGGTCGTCACCCTGGGTCTGGTTGTCCAGAGAGGCCAGTGATGATATCCCGCTGTCAGCTGAGACCGACAGGTTGTCCTGCTTCTCAAACTGGTCCACCATGTTGGAGACATCAATGTTCTTCGCAACTTGAGCTGCAAGAGAGAAAAGAGCGGAAGGTCATTAAGGTAACATGCTATCAAGGTGCGTTGCATCTTAAATGCATGATGGTCTGAATTCCCTCTCAGATATTCAGCGGAGATGCATGTAGATTTCTTGATACCTATCTTTGTGTGTAATCTGGGGAGAGTTTCATCAACCTTTTTCATCAGACAAATCGTCGGATCTGACAACTTGTCAGATTATTGATAGGCTAAGAAACTTGATTCTAATTGGCTAAGAAGCACTGTTACTCTAGTTACTGTCAGGTAAAAACAGGGCTTGTCGGATAAAACATCCAACAAGTCCTTTCATAAAACCCTCCGCAGCTGATGTTTACCCTAATCAAGTAGTCCTAGTACAAGCTTATGTGAATAACAGCATTCAACAGGTTAATTCAGTGTACCCTGAGAAAGGACCGATAGTAAATGCACACTTTTTTGCAGAGATTCCAAAATTCATGCATGTTCCCGAGATTTAGACAATACTTTATCAAATTATTTCGAACAAAATGTAGGTAGATTTTATCAGTCAAGGTCTCAACCACAGCAATGAGCATGAATCTCAAACCCTCTACCCAAAAATGTAGATTATTCATTTTAAGTGGCCATGCAATTAATAGCGCCTAAAACACAAAATAAAAAAAATCAATATTACAACCAAACTTGTAAATTCTGATTGATAGAAATATTATGGAAATAAACAGGTACATGTACAGGTACTAGATTGGCTCACCATCATAACATTTTGAGGGATATCATGACAAGCTCTGTTTTCTTCAGTGAACTCCTACTACATACATGTGGTGCTATGCCAGGCAAGTCTTGGGAAAGCTTTTAGGTTGCCATGTACATCAGTCATTCCAAACTACACTTCGAATTCATTTCGAAGATTAATATATTAACATATAAGAGTACATTTATATGACTTCCTACTCCCTTTTCTTTAATATATACATGTTAAAATCATAATTTTCATTCATTCATGCAAATAAAGCAAAGGTGAACCAGCTTTAAATCTAAACTATGGAATTCAATGTCATCCTAAAAATAGATATTGAATTTCTAGATGCCATAAGCCACTATACCAGTAATACAATACCTGTATGGCCTGTTTCATTAATCACAACTATTGTATTTTTTTGCATTTTTTCAATTACCAAAATGGTCTCGAAGTGATTGGCTGCTAAGCCCTGTCACCATGGCAGTCACCATAATTGTTGTAATTCTTTTATGAAATGGGCCCCCAGAAAGCCATAACTTCTTTTTCATTTTTTTTGCACCACTTAGTAGTCTATATTGAGTGATCAAAGATGGACTTGGAACTGACATGCATTTGAAGAATGAATTGTAATATTTAAATCCTTTTTAATGAAAATTCCTTTGAATTCATATTCTTAAAATGCCTGGAATATGGTTTCAGAAATTCAATAAAAGCCCAGCACCTTACCCTATTGAAATATGAATGTAAAACTAAGTAAGGGCATCAAATCATGCAATAATCATAATCAATGAATGATGAAGAATAAACTTTGAATAATAAACAATATAAAAGTACAGTCTGAGGGTGTTTCACAAAACTTACAATCAATTTTAAGTCAATTTTAGATTCAAGTATCAATCATAAGTCTTTGAATCTTTGCTAATCTGCTTACATATCAGACAGAACATAAAATTATCGTTAGCAGATTTGCTTCTGCAGACAGAAAGCAAAAGCATTAGAAATTGATTTGATCTAGTTACAAATGATTGATCAATTGCAAACTTGCAATGGATATTTAAAATTGATTGCAGCTTATTGAAACATCCCCTACGGCTGCATTCAACGTTCGTACGGATCTAAAGCTCACAGTAAATGCTTGTTTATTATACTACAATCTTAATGTTGTACCATGCTATTCTGCAAAATACTATAAAACATGGACATATTCATCAATACACATCATGCTAAAACCATGTGTTGGCATCTCCATGCCAAAACTAAAAAAAAATGATTAACTTATCTTGGAATAACAATTACAATAACTTAGATACTGAGATAACAATCATGGCTTTTTGTGCATGCTAATATCTCAATATGTATTGATACAATTATCAATTGCTACAAATGCTGTGTATACTATATAATGTACTAGTAGCTTACTTATTTGGTTATTACACAGATGAACATGGACAGGCAAAATGTTATAAATTTGTCTTTGCAATTAAAAACTAAAAATGAGAATGGGATTAAACTAAAATGGGAAACTGCAATGCGAATTAAAAATAATAAAATTGGCTAGGCAAAACCATGCATTATCTCCTACAATTCAAAATAAACAAAAACAAAATCATGCTGCACTCGTAAAATTATATGAAGAAAAAAAAAGGTTGGAAAAACTGGCTATTCCTACCATTGTGCATCTCTTGTTTCATTTGCGCTGTATGGATAATGGCATGGCGGAGTAATCGAGGAGAGAAACGATACATAATTGATTAGTAAAGATCAACAGTGTATTTAAATGAATCCTCTATGCACATCAACTGTTAGGTTTTCACTGCAGGTTTCTTGAAGACATCATTAACAAGGTTTATTTCCAGGTTAACTTCCAAGAAAAGGCATAGAAAATCCTTTGGGCTTCTTGAGTTTCTTCTTTGTGTTGTTGAACTATGGTTTAATGCATCTGCACATTGATATTCCAGAGTAAAGCTAAAGTTGATGTCATATTAACACGGAGACATGTATGCGTACATATGTCAAGTAGAAAACAGGGCTCGAGTAGTTTATTGAGCATGCACTTTGGCCGTAAACTCAGTTTTAAATGTCAGAAAATAATCAGTTGGAACATCACGTTTATCATATTAATCTACTTGAGAGTCTGTCAACGCTTTAACGGGCAGGTGCTGCATCATGACTGGGTCCGGATCAAGATTCCTATGTGAACACTTCCTTTCCTGCAAGTGAATATTGCACTGATCCATGCAGGGGAAAATGACCTCGTTCACACTGTATCAATAATCCGTACAAAGCAACGATCCTCAGCTGTTAAATAGGATTTTAAACAATATTTCCTTCACGAACAAGTTTAAGGAACAAGTTTTAAGCTATGTTGGTCCAAACCTACATGTACTGAGAAAGGTCTATCGATGTGGACTTCTAATGCACACTGAGAATTCAATACATGACAGATGAACCGTGCTACGCTTGTTTATGGTATTCCTTACTCTCTCATCGACCCCTACGCTAACTACTGAGAGATATAATATAACACTAGGATGTAGATAATAGTTGATGGTAGTATCACTGCCGTCAATCCTATAGGCTTTGCTTCTTAGCAGAACGCTATCTTGTTACAACACTTTTTTTATTAATAACAATGTTCCATGAAGACTACAGGGCGACTCAAAAAATATATACATACTTTCAAGTTTCAATAGACCAAAATAAAGAGAGTTGCCATTCTTAACTCTATGGCACTATTACAATGTCAAGAAGGTAAGTTTTGATAAGTCAAGGAAGTAAAATAAATCCCATACAGAAAGAAATAAAATAAAGTGGCACAGATCATTAAACTATATTATATAATACTACAGTGTCAGCAGTAAAACAAATCAAATAGAGAGTTGATAATTCTTTATTGTCTGTGTTCAGTTCAGTTTATTTTTATTTATTTATTTAAAAATCAAGAAAAATCATACATGAATAACAATCATTATAAATAGACTTTAAATGATTAGGGTGCCCCTATAAGCAGAAGCTTGACGAATGGAGCACCCATTATAATAAAAGTACTTGAAAGTAACAATATTAACACATTAGACCTACAGGGAAAGGAGGAGTAGGGTCAGAAAAAGAGTGTGAAAAATTAATTGTGATTATTTGGTCAATAACATTATCAGTCAGTGGACTTAAAACAAAACCAATTGTTCTTTTTTGTTTATTGTATTTATGCAGCTAGTACTCTAATTTACTAGAAAAATTTCATGACTCCAAACAAAGGTGGAAAAAGCAGATGTCATTTCTACAATTTCTTGTCAAACTTCTTTATTTTTCAAATTGAACCGTTATCCTATTCCATCCCTCTCATTAAGTAGAATATCTACATGTAGCTGGTTACAAGAAATGCATGATTTATTGACTTCCTTGTTTCTAGGAATACATGCGGGTTAGAGTGATCAAAGAAAAAAAATTGGTAAAACAGTTGCTAAATACTGTCCTGTCACTACACGCGATGTAGTTTCATGATGGTACGACCCAATTACTTCTAAATACAAATCACATGTCAATTATAAATAGAAACTGAAAGAACTACATGTAGTAATACAAGCAACTTCCCATACAAATGCCTTTTCAAAACGCATGATATACTATTGTCAAGTATTTGAGGAAGAAGTGCTTTAAAATTATCACTACTTATCATTTGTATTTTGAGATCCACTACTGTACTGCATGTATTCATTTCATAATGAAGAAATCATGCAATATAAGAAGTATTCACTTAAGTATTTACTAGATATTTTACAACATAGACGGGTGTTTCACATTCTATGCAATACTTCAATTTGCAAGTTCTTAATATTTCCACTTCTTATTAATATTTCCTTCTCCCCCTCTTCTTTACTCTTTTTTTTTTCTTCTTCCTGTTCTTACTTTCTACTTTTCATGCAGAGAACCTCCTTACTTTTTTTTCTCCTTCCTTTTCCGTACTCCCATTTCTCCTGTCCCCTTACCTTCCCTTACCCTTCTTTTACCCTTCCCTTACCCTTCCCTTACCCTCCCCTTCCCCTTCCCTTCCCCTCCCCTCCTCTTCCCCCTTCTCCTTCACCCTTTCCTTCTCCCTTCCCCCTCTCCCTCCCATCCCCCTCCACTTCTCACATGTATTCAGGCATGAATATCTAGGCTGTACAATATCCACCCAGCATATCTATCACAAGCTGTTAATCAACATTCAATATCTATCCGGTTTGACTGTCATGTCTGATGTTTTTTATGACATTTCAAGGTTATTTCCATGAAATACAGTGAAAATGATATCAGCCATCGCACATACATAATAGCATACAAAATATGCTTATGGTCACAATTAAAAAAATGTATGACAGCCCAGAAGCAAAGCACATTTTTCAAAGATAATTCAAAATTATGTGAAATACACTCAGGATTAAGGTCATGAAAAAAAATTGACCACTCATTTTGTCAAACATTAAAACTATTCCATGGGTTGTTTCATAAATAGTTTATTATAACTAAAAAAAGTTGTGTGTTAGTACCAACACAACATATTTGACAAGTAATCACATTGATCAATATGTAAGAATGTGTACCCCATTTGTACGCTCTGTTCTGTGATGCATTACTCACTAAATATGACTTCGAATCATGTGTGATATTTAGTCACAATATTATGTTTGTGAAACACCCCCTCTCCCCCCTGGTGACAAAAGTACAAAGTCTTTAGATATCAGCAATGTTGTATCTCGTTACAAATTGCATCCTGCCCTCTGAATTAGAATTCATTAATAAAGACATCTCCAGTAACAATTTAGGTCTAGATAGGCATATTGACACCCGCCTAATCACCAAAAACAATCAGTTTACACTAAATTCAATGTTTACGCTATGCTTTGAGCTTTTTCATGTTCACACTTCTCTGAGCCAGATGAAGCTCTTGTAGTTATGAGCAAGCAAAAATCCTGGCAAAAAAAGTTTACTTATTTTGAAAAGTACTGGAAAGTTTGTATTATCTTTGAGAGTTATTGCAAGTAACATATTCACACATCTTTTTTCATCAGGTGAATGTGTTCTTTTTCCCCGTTAATGGGCACAATACAACACATTATTTCATTTAACAAATGTGAAAGCTCCTATCCTTAGTCAATGGAAGAAAAAAAAAATTATCAGGAGAGTGTTAAAGCTCCTTTTTTAAGTTAATGGAACAATAAAATAAGAACTTTTAACCCTGAAGTTCAATGATAAGGTCATATATTGTTCAATGATATCATATGTCATTGATAAGAGGATCAACAGGAACAGAAGCTAAAGTATGCAATGCCTTTCATACATGCATCAGAAAACACACTCTCCTACTCAATGAGGAAAGAATAGCATTTCCTGAATAAACAAATTTGATTCCTCCATAAAACAGTTGCTTATTATATATAATTTATTCTAAAAAGAGAGAGAGATTAACTTCATGAATGCCAACCTTGTAAAATGAACTGTAGTATTTTGAGGGATGAAAACAGGTACATGTACCTTGGGTAGAAAGTGTTTTCAAATTTCAATGCATTTCAGTAAAACCTGCAAAATCGTCGTTAAAACACTGTATAAGATACTGCAGGAAAGGAAAAGTTGGCGCCTCTGTAATTCCTAAATTAAGGCTATTTTCTTTCTTCTGTATCGTTCTGATTTAATGTTCGAGCTCGATCAAATAGCAACGACAGCTTTTGCACAGTTTAGTGGGGAGTCAAACAACCACATTACCCTTATGCACCTCACATGCCAACTCCCCTCCTCCCAAAAGACCTTATTAAAAAACAATTTACATTTATATCTCACATATCAACAAAACAATCATATCTACAATTTCCAAAAGCAAAAACTAATACATTGATCCAGTATGTTAAGGTAGAATCAAATCAGAATCGGACCGATTTCTAGAGAGCTAGAAATATTAACATAGACAATAATGCTATGCAATCTGATGTTACATTTTACCTGTCTTCTTTATTGCTTTCTATCTCTCTTTACATGTTAATACCAAATAACCTTGGGTGCCAAACCATTTGGACGCTAATAAAATGAATCTCAAGAACATCAGACGTTACAAAACAAAGTATTAAATTTCACACACATCATAAAGTATATGAGATATGTGAAGAAAAGAAAGGTAGGTTCGTACTTCGTAGAGAAGATAGACTCGTAATGATCGTCCAAGCCAAGGTGAGCATGAATTGCATAACATATTGTAATCACTATCACTGCCATTTGTTAACAGGCAGATAAAAGATATCTGAACATGTTTGCGTACTTGAAATGATAAAAAACAATGTTAACTTCAGATTTGTGCACCTTGGTAGCATACATATGATACCTGGGGGCCGTTTCATAAAGCTGTTTGTACATTAAGAGCGACTTTAAGAACGACTGGTGATCCGTTCTTGTGGTAAATGGTATATTCATTGGCGATGGTTACGCGAGTACGAAAGGTTCACCAGTCGTTCTGAAAGTCGCTCTTAACTTACCAACAGCTTTATGAAACACCCACCAGTGCATATAGGCAATGGTGTATATTTAATGGCTTAAGAAAGAGAAGTGAAAAGAGGGGACTATCAATGGCATATGTAGAGAAAAGGAGGAAAGAGGGGGAAGGGGTTGAAGGGGGAGGGGGGGGAGAGGAGGAAGAGAAAGGAGAAAAGTATATAACGTGATGCAATACTCAATAAAGGAAAATACACCCCCCCCCCCCCCCCCGCCCTTCTAACATAGCAAAACAGGAACTTTCCACCTCTTTTTACAAAATGTAATTCTCCTAATTAATAGAATTTCTGGAATGCGAACTACATGGATTTAAAAACTCCTCAGAATACTCACCTAGTTCCTCATTATCTCCTTTCATGTGAATCACATTACTGGTTGGACTAATAGGATTGGCTGTTGACTTGGAGTCATCTTTACCTGCAAGAAAAAATAAACAACATAAATATTCAAGTACAAGTTAAGAAAGTTAAATAAATAAAGTAAACAAAATCTTCATTTCTAAGCCCTATTCCATCCTGCTCATCGCCAACTTTTTACTTTTAAGAGGAAGCACTCCTGTGGAGCTTTTTGTGGAATGAACAGTAGATTTTGTTTACTGATAATTTGTTATAAGTTACCAAAATTTTTGCATTTGATCGGCTCAGAGCAAAAGGGTAATTGAAAATCACTGACGAAAATATAACTACTGTGGTATTTACCTACACATTGTGCTGCACTCAACCCAAGTGAGGTAAATGGGTACCAACAGGATGAAATTCCTCAAACAGCTGTGTGCAGCAGAATCGGTATGCTAGATAAGCCGGGGTAATATAAGAGCACCTTGAGCACCTAGCAAGGTGGATACGTGCACTATACAAATCCTATATTATTTTTATCATCGGCATTGACATTAGGGAAATTCATTCTGGGGGAGCATTTCATGAAATGATAATAAAAACAAAAAACAGTTGTTGTATAGTGCATTATCTGATTATGATTATAACGTCTCTTTGTGCTTTCAAAGGATGCCATTACCTCGGCTTTAGCTTGGCCGCCGTAATTACGTACAGTGCACACACATTTCAGGGAGTCTATTTGTACCAGGTACCCATTTACCTCACCTGGGTCAAGTGCAGCACAATGTGGGTACATTTCTTGTTGAATGAAACTACGACATCGCTGGGATTTGACCTCACGACCCTCTGTTTCAAATAAAACACCTGGTCAGTCATTTTGACTGGCTGTTATAAGCTACAAAAATGCGTGCACGTGATTGGCTCGGAGCTAAATATACCTACCTTGGTTATTGGCAACGACATTTGGGAAATTCATCCTGGTTCTTCTATGCTCTTTATCCTTCTCTTTCTTTTTCTTTTTTCCAGGGCATTCCGTCGTTATGTGCTCTAGACATGGACCTGACTTATGGATATTGAATTCACAATCTGAAAAGAAAAAAGAGTCACAAAGTTAAAGAGTAATTCATTAACATTTGCTTTCTAACATGTTGTCAGATCTTGGGAGTGGTTCATGAAGTCTGTTTTATACAACCCCCAAGAATGTCCTGTAATCTGATTGGTCCAAATCGGATCACATAATATTCAGCAAATGGCACTATTGCATCTATCCTGCACTCTGACATCATACCGAAAGTACTATCCTGCGCTCTGACATCAGAGTGCAGGATAGTGCGAGGTCAGGAATTATCTAGAATTTACATCAAATATAGCATTCCGGGCAATTCAGTAACATGGGGGAGGGGGTTTGTATAAAACAAACAATGCACGCATTCCTGTGCATAGAGGACCTAAATAATGAACTCTGTGCTCGACTCGCCAAATGTATATACCACACTCAGTCCTGCAAACCTCGGTGAGGTACATGTATATCCATTGGCTCTTCTCGAACATCGTTCATTATTTGACCCTGCATGCACGTGCTTAAGTCTGTTTTATCCAGCAGTTACCGCAGTAACAGCCAGACACCTATACTTCAAAATCCAGGTAAGCTGCTAGATCAACCAACTTGTCAAACAAAAGAAGGTTGATGAAAGACCCTTGACATCCAGTGAATGATTTGCTCATTAGTTTTGTAAAACAAATCAATCACAAATATCAATTACAAAATTTGCAATTAATAGATCAATTTCAACTATGGCAAATCAATTCTTATAGCCTATTCTCTGTATAACAACTCTGTATGATTTTCAGGCTAAGAATTAGGTATATTCACCTTGAAACACAATGGGGGCATTCTACTTTTTTTCTTTCTCTTTTTTCTTCATCATGTTCATCTTTAGGTAATACTATGGCATGGACCAGTAATTAAAGTTAACAAATGCAAATTAAAGGTCAAGTCCACTCAGAAATATGTTGATTTGAATCAATAGAGGAAAATCAGATAAGCATAATGCTAAATATTTCATCAAAATCGGATGTAGAATAAAAAAGTTATGACATTTTAAAGTTTCGCTTATTTTTCACAAAATAGTTATATACACAATTTAGTCACATGCAAATTAGAGAATCGATGACGTCCCTCACTCACTATTTCTTTTGTTTTTTATTGTTTGAACTGTACAATATTTCAATATTTACAGATTTGACAGAAAGGTCCAACTTGACTCAACCATAAAATGTTTAACAATGGTAATTGCACATGCTCAGGGAGGAATAAAAATTCTTTTTATGGGACAATGAGGAGAAAATTAGAATATTTCATATAATAAAATACAAAAGAAATAGTGAGTGAATGATGTCATCGGTTACCTCGATGTGCATACCAACCAGGATGTGCATATAACTGTTTTGTGAAATTAAGTGAAACTTAAAAATGTCATAACTTTCTTATTTCACATCCGATTTTAATGAAATTTTCAGTTATGTTCGTTAGATTTTTCTCTTTTTATTAAAATCAACTTTTTGTTGGGATGGGACTTGTCCTTTAAAAATCAATCACAAGTCTTATGCTTGAATTCTTGCAAACTACCCCCCTAGTCTAAACACTTACATGTACATTGTAGTCCTTGGTAGCCGATACCCCACAGTAATCCATTACACTGGTTACAGAATGTTGTATTCAAGTACTGATTCTCCTGAAAAACATGACCTTTCACAGATTGCTGGATCAGAAGAGAGAAGAATGACAGAGAGTTTGGTTAAATTGATGGAAAATGAACACCACGACAAGAGAGAAATGCTATTATTATATTTAGTATTGGAATCTACACAAGAGATTCAAAGTTCAGACGAGAGATGCATGAAATTTAAAGCAGGGGACCATTACTCAGCGTGAGATCACTAGGCATTGTGGGATGGGCTGTGATACCATTTTTTTTCTATTGTTTGAAATATACACCAGAAATGAAATACTCTGGAAATTTGTTTTACCCAACTGATAGTGGGCCCGGCAGCCGCTGTGCAGCGACAGATCCACGAGGCTCTATCGTTTTAATCGTTGAACGCCAAACAGGGTAGCAGCAACTCCCATCTTTTAACGTCTTTTGGTCTGACGTGGCCGGGATTTGAACCCCCAACCTCCCGGTTGTGAGACAAATGCTCTATCAACTGAGCCATTACACAGGCATGAGTCAGAAATTTCAGGGGATGAGCCAGTCCCTAATGTAGAAGTCTTACGCCGAAGATGTGGCATGTCTGTTACAACTTCATACTCATAGGAACAAAGAGGTACTCTTTCAGACAGCTTATTTCATTCCAAATTGAGAATGATTGAGAGGTCCAAAGAGGACCTAAAATTAAAAGTATTGTTGCATAAAGGGTCGTTACACAATGTCGCCTGGACTTAACCGGCGATCTAAACGATTAATAGCTCCGCACTCACCTCTGCGCATGAGTGGACATTACGCACGGCACGCCCGCAATACCCCCAAATATATACCCCCGATGACCAAGAGTCATTGTCAAGGTCAGTTGAGAGTTCTGTGTCAAGAGAGTCAAGTGCCTAAAAGTGAAGGTCAACGCGTACAACAGCTAACAGGGAAGAAGCTACCATGTAGTTGCTGTACAACAGGGCATCTTGGACAGACGGACATGGTGGAGAGACATCAATTCAGTAAGTCCCTCTCACTCTCACCTAATTATTCAATAGTATTCATGAAACATTCATGACCATTCTATATGAGGAAAGAGTAGTGGCTAAAGTCAAACGAATCATGAATGACCCCACCCATCCATTCCGTCATAACTATAACTACAATAGATCAGGTTTCCGCCTTTGCGTACCGAGATCTGCTCGAGCAAGGACGAGTCAATCTTTCACCCCAAACTCGATCCACCTCTTCAACGCTACTGCACAAAGATACTGATCAATTTGACAATTAGCCACCGAATGAAAGAATGCCCGGATTCTTGATTCTTTATGCTTTAATCTCTTCGAAAGTTATGATTACTGTTACAAGACATTTCCCTTCAGGGGATAATAGAGTTATCAATTCAATTCAGCACTGACCTTTTTGGTAGAGCGAGGGAATTTAAGAGGTCCTCTCCTGTCTTTGGTCATGAAGCTTGGAGCTCTCTCTAGGGCACTACTGGTCTGGTTCTTCACCCCAGCTTGCTTCATGAAGGTATTGAGTGCTGCAGCCAAGGCTTGGTTCTTGGGCTCCTTCTCGGCCTCAGATCTGTGGAGAGGAGATGCGAAGATGAGGAAATGGCCTGATTTAGGAGTGTTTGCTCAGTCTGTAGAGCAATCTAGTGACCAGGGGAACGTTTTATCAACATTTTTGTCTGACAAGTTGTCTTTTTGATTGGAGAAGCAATGTTTCAGATAGAATGGGACGTGTCAGAGAATACGTCTGACAGGTCATTTAATGAAAACGCTCCACAGGGTTTGATTCCCACTTGGTGTGATAGTGCCCTATGGCAAGGCATTTATTCCCATTACCAGGTCCCTCACAGAGGATAATACGCCTTCACAGGGAAAATTAATCATTCTTTTAACTTTAATATTGCAAAGCATGTAATGCAACTTATGACACAAAAATTACAGTTTACTGATGTGCTAGTGCCTTTGGTAAGGCATTTAACCTCACTCTCAGGCCCCAAAGAGAGAACAAAAAGCCTTGGAAAGAAAAATAACCATTTTTCAATTTAATATTGTAAAGCATGTAATCATGCTTATGAAATAACCTTTCAGTTTCATTGCAAGCACTGACAGCATCCGGGGCCCCACTGCTCAAATTTTTGCAAACCTCAAAAAAGCTCCTCAATACCTTTACAGGGGTATTCCTGACTGAAAATAATATGATTTGAACAGAAAAAGAAATTAGGTAACTTCGTTATTTATTCTCAGATTTTGATGGAACTGTCAGCATTTTGCTCTGTGAATTTCTTCACTCTATTTATTTACATATTTTCAGCCTGAAGTACCCCTTGTGCCTTATAAATCCCCATGTTACTATTGTTTTTTTCTCTCCTTGTTATTTATTGTTATTTTTGCAGAGGAAAGATAGATCACACTCACGTTGTTAACCTATCAAGATGGGGTAATAACGTTGACTCTACGATCTTCAGCTCCTGTGCCTTGTCCATATCCTCGTTAGTTAGGTACTGGTCTCCGAAGATGGAACCAAGCCCTAGCGCCCTCTTGTGACGGAAGTCAGCCAGGAGATCATCGACCTCCTCCTTGGCTAGGTTGCGAGCGGCGATGAAGACGTTCCTCATCGCCTCTTCATTGTTCTGTTGTGTGTTGATGGTGTGTTCTGAAAAAACACAAAATATAAATGTTCATCTATATCTCTATTTCCATTTCTAGAAGAACAAGTGTATTCTATGTACAATTCGATTCCATTTCTGATTCTGGTTTAAATCATTAGCAGTTGTTGATTTGAATGATTTGTTAAAATTATAAGAACCAGCACTGAAAGTATGAAACTGGACGGGATGGAGACTGTACTTCTACAAGAGCAGATAATATGATCAATGAACAACTTCAACAGGCACTCAACTCAAGCCTACAGCATCGTGGACTTAAAGTAAAGAGACATATTTTATTTATTTATTTATGGACTAGCATCACATGGAGATAATCTACATCTACTTATTGACATAAGTACATTTTCATAAAACAAATAATTCTATACTTTCAAAAAGAAATGATATGGTTGCTCCATCAAACTGTAATCTGTGACAATTACACAGCTTAATACCAGAAAAGGAATATGCATAAAATGATTTCCACGCATGAACTTTTAAGGAGAATTTCGATCCCATTAGGGTGTATAAACCAATTACCAGCTGGGCCCTAGCTTACAATGAGTTGTGATTGATCCAATCACAACTAAGGAAATCCAGTGACAACATTTTAAAAACCCATAACATCAACTTACCTATATTGTTGACAAGACTTTCACTCATCTGTATCCTCAGAGGCTGGATGAGATTGAAATAAAAAGAGAACACAGTGACTACAGTTATAAGAGTAACATCAAGCTACACACAGAGATCATGCCTGCTGGAAGAATTCTTAATGGTATTGTGAATTCATAGAAATCTTGATGAATGAAAATAGACAATTATCTAGCCATGTAATGTTTTGGCCATTCCTGTGATGCTGTTCCTGACTAAAAGCTGTTTAACTCCCCAGGGAGAGGAGAATGTGCATATGCCATGTGAGGGAATGACGGATTGAATCCGATGCTGGGGTCATATCAAATCTGTAAGCGCTTAGATACGTGCAGTGATGTCTAAATCATGTCTTAAAGACGTTGCATTGTAAATAACCAGATAGTTACTATATTATTTTCACCTTTAGCTAATCATAATACGATCTGGAAATCACTGCACAATAAAAAACATAATTCAGTGTTTAAATTGGCAACTTTGGGGTAAAATTACAACTTCATGATACTTACCCCTCCACTTCCAAGAAATGTTGAGAAGATATCATAAACCCATTTCTTCATATCCCTCAAGTTTCCACTTGCGTATGAGTCTGTGACTAGGTAGAAAAACTGTATCATAAAGAAAGACAAAGTGCAGGTAGATTAAAATATTGATGCCAGTTGTAACAGACACACCAAATCTCAAGACTTCCGCCTTCGGGACCCTGGCCTATCATGCCTTTATCACAGCCTATCCCCATATACATGTACATTATACACAATGCCTGTGATCTCGTGCCGAATCACAGAAATCCGAACACACAGCTGGTCTTTGATCTCGGCATGTCTGTTGTAACAATCTCAAAGCTGAGTTTGTACAATCTTGAAACCGTGTTTGCTTGTGTAAAAATAAATGCCAAATGATTCTGCTAGAAAATGTACAATTGTTGAGAAATGGAAATGTGTGTGTGTATTTGAGTTTTGTCAGACGTGTATCAATCAGATTGATTATTTTCGTCTGGGACCGACCTTTAACGTCACCATCCGAAAGACATGACCAGGGCTCGAACCTCGAACCTCTGCATCAATTTGTAACTTCCCCACAGCTTGGATTACAGGCGCACGCCACAACGGCCAGTTGTTGAGTCTTTTTCCAAGCAATAATGACTAGTCCCATATGTGCTTATCTATGTTGGTAATTGTAAGTATGATCATTTTCAGCTTAGAGTTTATAATTTCACAGCAGCAAAAACTTACCAAACTTGAAGGGTCGCTGTTTGAGATGAGATAGTGGAGGAATACAGCCATGTGTGCTGATTTCTTCTGGAGCTGCTCAAGGTCATTGAATGGTCCATGATCTTCAAGCTGGACAAGATTCAATCAAGAACACAGCCAAAAAGTTAGTCAATCAAAGAAATACAAAGAAATCCATCTATTCAGATTAAATCAATGAAAACGTAGATACATTTGATAGAATAATAGACTCACAACAGGAGTGTGTTTCATGAAGCAAATAGTGAAATTCAATGATCAATATACTCTCAGCCAATCAGATGCAAGGATTTCACTAGCTTATAACAAAGATCACTGAATATTTGATTCATGAAATGCTCCCTAGAAGGTCAAATCTATAGGCCATATAAGCACAGTATGAAAAGGAAAACATGGTCCAAGGATATAAATCTTGAAAAGGTATTCTTTAAATATTCTAACCTAAGTAAATATATCTTATCGGGCTAAAAAAACGTCAGAAAGAAAGCATCTTTGTTATATATCAATATGTTAAGAAAGAAATTAAAATCACTGAGTGAAACAGAGCGAGATATGTAGTATCTTTAAAGATGGTAAAAGCGCACTTTGTTCCAGATACACGTATATCGCTACCTTTTAATGTATAAATTTGTTTTGAGCTTCGCAAGACCTTACCACAAAAAATAATGAGGAAGACCAATATATTTAAATATTCTAACCTAAGCAAAGATATCTTATCGGGCTAAAAAGCGTCAGAAAGAAAGCATCTTTGTTACGTAATACCAAGAAATTAATATCACTAAGTGAAACAAAGAGAGCCAGATATGCAGTATCTCTAAAGATGGTAAAAGCGCACTTTGTTCCAGATACACATATATCGCTGCCTTTTAATGGAGACATTTGTTTTGAGCTTTGCAAGACCTTACCACAAAAAATAATGAGGAAGACCAATATATTTAAATATTCTAACCTAAGCAAAGATATCTTATCGGGCTAAAAAGCGTCAGAAAGAAAGCATCTTTGTTACGTAATACCAATATGTTAAGAAAGAAATTAAAATCACTGAGTGAAACAGAGCGAGATATGTAGTATCTTTAAAGATGGTAAAAGCGCACTTTGTTCCAGATACATGTATATCGCTACCTTTTAATGGAGACATTTGTTTTGAGCTTCGCAAGACCTTACCACAAAAAATAATGAGGAAGACCAATATATTTAAATATTCTAACCTAAGCAAAGATATCTTATCGGGCTTAAAAGCGTCAGAAAGAAAGCATCTTTGTTACGTAATACCAAGAAATTAATATCACTAAGTGAAACAAAGAGAGCCAGATATGTAGTATCTTTAAAGATGGTAAAAGCGCACTTTGTTCCAGATACATGTATATCGCTACCTTTTAATGGAGAAATTTGTTTTGAGCTTCGCAAGACCTTACCACAAAAAATAATGAGGAAGACCATATGAGTTGAAAATGTTTTTTCTTAAGCCATAAATGATCAGCATTTATAACCGAAATATTAGAGATTTATTACGAAATCTTAAGAATTGCAAAAAAGGTTATTTTCCCCTCATTTTCCATAACCAGCATATAATACCGTTCTTGTATACAGATTGAGGCATCCTCCAGCATATGAACTAATGCAAATTACACAAGCACAAAAAGATATTCACTATTTTTTATTTGCAAGAGCCTTTTATATCTACTCAAGATTTCCACGAGGGGGGGGGGGTCAATCAATCAAATTCCTAGGGCCCCATTTATACAAAACTTAGCAATTGCATGTACGACTGATCACTATGCTTGATCTCTTTCTTCACTATAAGCAATCAACTTTAAAAATAAGCTACACAAACCACCTTTCAGATTCATATTTAATACTACGCCAGGAAGGCCTTTTTTATTTCAATTATAGTATACCACTCATTTCATGGATACCACTAACCAGACTCTTGCTTGTCATAAAAAAGGGAAGATCCTGCTCTGTTACCCTCTTAATAATATGGGTCAAGGACGATATTCGATATCAAAGGCTGTTCATAAAGTTGCACATAACATTATGAACAGGAATAAGGAGGAAATCAGGCTGTGTTGCAGAAAAACAATTATTACTGCAGACAATATCTATGTTGAATCATCTGATCATTAAACTCCTACATCTAATTTTCACCAAAAATAGTTTTCCCTTTAAATGTGAATGAAATTATTGGAGATTCAGTCATACACTTAGTAAGGGCATGGTCACACCGCCCGAGCATTGTTGGAGCGGTCGTGGAGCGGAGAGAAAAAAATCATCACCGCTCGCTCCCGTTCACCATTTTCGATTTCGATTGTTTTTATTTTGTTTTCGATTTTTTCCCCCAATTTTGAGAGCGAAATTCGACCCTCTTTCCCTTACGCTCCACGACCGCTCCAACAACGCTTGGGCAGTGTGACCAGGCCTTTAAAAACTCATGGATAACTAATGTCTCATATTTTGACGCTTTGTTTGTAAATATAAGAATACTTTAGAAACAGGTTTATAAAACCCTTGGAGATAATGTTGAAAGTTTAAGAATAGAATAAAAGAGCATTGTTTAATAAAGTAAGTGATTTTTAATGCATATAACATTAGATAATCCGAAACAATATGAAACACAATACAAATATACAAAATCTAAATGAAAATGCTAAATAAATCACTTCAAACCCTATCATGAACAAAATCATGGATTCTAACTTATCACATGCTTTTATGGGATGAATAAAGTTCATCAAAATGGATTTACAATCTGGGGTTAGATTTGAAAATATCTCCAAGATGCAAAACAAATTTTTACAAATTCAAACACATGATCAAATTCAACTATGAAAACTTCTACAAAAATCTAAAAAATGAAAAAAAAAAACACTCTTCTCGTTTTTTAAGAAATGTACAAGTTAAAGTAAATAAGAACAGACAGGATTCATTAAATCATTTTTTAATTTGTTAGTTAAAAGGTGCATAATCGTAGATTTAAAAAATCACCATCATAAATAAATTAGTTCTATATGCTTCTACATAAAAGTATAACAATGAAATCATACAAATTGAAGGGTTGTATTCATTAACTTAATTGAAAAAGTTAATTGTAAAATTAGAATTTCCTTTTTTATCTCATAAAGAAGTTATGAACATAAATGTTAACTCTACAATATAGAATATAAACCCCAAGCAAGATCATATTTCCAGAAAATTTACAAAGTACTATAGGTCTGTGTATAAAGAGAAATGCTAGTGGAATCTAGGCAAATTCAATTTTTTAAGAACATTTTACAAGGCGAATGTATACGTTATACAGATTCTTTTCAAATTCTTGAATTCTAAGGAGAGGTCATGTCCAAGAAAATCTATACAGAAACTACATGTTTATTGAATTCTTAAAATAAATGTTAATAGTGAGAAGATGCTGATGTAGATAATGTAGATTTTGCTCTAGGAAAAAGAAAATCTGAATAAATGCATGAGGTCGTTAAGAAGAAAGAAAGTTGCATTATGACACAAACAAGCAACACGCAAGCTTTACACTGATAACGATAACAGATGAGAACAAGTATGTTTGTGTCCGTTAAAAACCTGAAGAATGGTTTGTTTTTCAAACATTTTTAAACTGGAATATATTTTGTCAGAGGTTAGGTTAGCTATACATTTTGTTTGGGAATTGATCGTCTTGTAAGTTTAGCCAACACCCCTGCATAAATGAATATAAATTAGTCTGCAGGCACAGACCCTTGGTTTTCGCTATTTGCATAGTGCATAATGCAGGGTCTGGAGTAGTGAGACTAGATTCACTACATGTATGTACTGTGGCTGGCTCTACACAGATAGAGAGATTAGCATCTAGTCTTCAGTCTAGATGTGGTTTGGTTAAAGTGTCAAATACGAGTCTGTGCTTTTGCAGACTAAATATAAGTGTGCATTTAAAGTCTGTCTCACACTGCGATCCGACACATTATTTTCTAATAAATCACATTTTGCATTAAATGTGATGAAAGTTCCAAAGAGAAAAATTACTTTATTTGAAGTTTGGCATAATGTTTAATAGGAATAATGAACTCATAATGTTGCTTTGCGGCCGATGATGACATCCTACAATGAATTTTGATTTCAGGAGTCCTACAACCATTCTGACCACAGATCACCAAGATTTTATTGGCTGGAATGTTCATGGCAAATGTAATTACGATTTCTTTAAAAATCAGATCGCTACCAATCACAAAGTGTGAGCCGGGCTTACTCTCTTCTTCCCCACCCCCTTTATGGAACTGCTAGAGGAAACCAAATTGAAGCCTGTGCCATCCTCAATATTCCTTTCTTACCACACTTTACCAAAACAAGATCTGTAAACCCCTACTCTTACAAATAAACATACTTTAACACCCTACTCCCTTTCCTATCGATCTTAAATGTACCATCATTAGCAAGAATATTTACATTGTATAATCCATTTGCCCTAATATGATGTTTCATCTTTTTAATACCTCTATTAGGATTGCCGCTTTCCCAGCCAAATATGAATCAAGTTTTTCAAAAGAAAGGCAAAAATGCTAATTTAATGATCTACCTACATTTCTAAATTTTGTTTGATGTCTTTAATAGCGTACTAGTAAATACAAGCTTTCCGATAAATATGTTTAGTGATTACAAACCCCCTTTCTTTACTTGTTTAAAATTACTACTAGCAGTGTAAGTTTTGCAAGAATTTACTTTTTTTTCTAAAGAATTCTATGGGTCCATTCAATCGAAACTTTTTAACACTGGAAACATGTTATGAAAGATGTTTGGTTCAAAGCTTTTGAGGTTGGTCATAAAATAATGTCTCTCAAAACACAAGAAAGACTAAAAACATGTATGTTTGTGGAAAGGTAACTCTGTTGAAACATGGAGGTTGCGTGAGACTTAAAAAATGCGACAGAGATCTTAATGATTCTATGATCATTTCTCTTCAGGTAATGCACTGTAATGCAACAGTCGCATCAGCAAAACAGACTCAAGACTGACAAAAGCTATAATCAGGGTTCCCACAGAAATTTGAAACAGAATTCCATGACTTTTCCATGACTAAATTGCTGCTTTCCATGACTTGCTTTTTGGCACGGTTTCCAAAATCAGACACATTATGATGGCCTCCATAACCTCCCCTCACAGCCATCCATTCCACCCACTACCTTACTCATGACATGTACATCTACATGTATTATCATTGGTATATGGTCTGTTTCTGACCAGGGTACAGTACCACTTTCGTTTCACCAACATCAAGATTCAAGCCATTCAGCCATGAGGTAAATGCAATTCCGTGACTTTTCCATGACTTTTCACAAATTTTCCAAATTCCCTGACTTTCCAGGACCACAAATTTTTCCAGGATTTTCCATGACCGTGGGAACCTGTATAATGTTAGTCCTAATCAATATCAGTATATCACCGATCGGTTTGGGGTCAGTTTCATTGATGCAACTCTTGGATTGATCAAGTGGCAGGGCTTGAAATGAGGGAGAATTGTGGGCTAATGAAATTTAGCTTGAATGTTGTCTCAAAGTTACTATGGTTTGTGTTTGGGAATCATGAATTTGGATTCATGTTTGGAGGTCTACTCATGGGTGAGTAGTAGCAGTCTTGAATAAATATACTTTCCACTGATGTTTGTGTTTCTGGTGTAACAAAACAATTCAAACCAACCAATCATTGAGGCATTGTTGGGAAATGGCATAGTGACTTTAAAAAAAATGATTTGAATGAATTGATTTATTTACTTCGGAACTGGTGCTTACAAAGGTGGTGTTTAATGAATGTTTTGATTTAGATTTTTACTAAAACTCTATTCCGACGTTACATTCACGCTTACCTAACACTGCAGTCAGGTTGCAATTTTGTAAGTAATAATTGACAATTAAATGCAATGAGATCCTCTACCTTTGCTGAAGAGTGGTTACTTATTCCAAATAAAATCACAATTGTCAAGCAATTTGAACAGTCATAGATTGATAAAGCGCTATATAAATACGAATTATTATTATTATCATTTCCTATCAATTACAAAATAGTGGGAAATCCCCTACATTTGTGAGGGGATTCCCCTCATTTGGATGAAGAAAATCAAGGTTCATTAGAACACATTGTAGAATTGCTATACTAATTCAGCATTTCCATTTCTAGAAAAAAGTTGTCTTCTTAAAGCTGGCGTGGGGGGAGGGTAATTTAACTAGACAGTCACATGACCTACAATACCTCGGCTGATTGGATGGTTTGAATTCTTAATACGAAAGCAATCAATGATGAATACAAAACAAACACAACAAGCTCTTACAAAGACAGAAGCATGAACGTGTCTATCAATCGTGGAGCAATATGCAGTATTGTCTTGTAAAAACAATGCATTTGCACTTACTTCAGGGGGTACTGGAGGCACCTACGATTTCCAAAAACCAAACATAAAAGAGGACACAGCTCAAATAATGATAAACATAGAACAAAATTTATACTACATTTTAAGGTAGTTAAAAAAAAATCTTGGGATTTCTTTGGGGGAGGAGCAGGATTGAAGATGGAAGATTGATTTGGTGGCACCTAAAATTTTCAAAAGCAAACTTAAATGAATACACAGCACGGATCAGAATACAGATTTTACAAAGAGACAAATTAACACAAGTTGTACAAAATTCTAAAAGTGTTTTGTTTTACAAAGAATACAAGCATCACAAAGAACATACATTACACAGATTTGACAAGAACACAAATTATATATATTTTTTAATTATGTGTGTCCTCCCATTTCTTTCTTCAATGAGAGGGGAGAAATGGTGGTGCTTTTGAAAGAAAAAAAAAATAACTAAAAACAAACTTAGAATAATGGCTTGTGTTTCTATGTTACACAACTACTGTACATAGGCTTTAAAAAATCAATATTGGAACTGAAGCTGACATAAAAGAATAGGGAATCATCTTTCCAACATTTAACAACCAGAAAAGGTTGAAAATCTCTCTTCCCTTCCCTTCCCTCCATAGGAATCTTCAACTATTAACAAATCTCTGGCAGGGGCTACCTAAACATCAATTAATTATTTAAAACATTAGCAAGGATTCTGTTTGAAGAGACAGATATTTCCAAATAGGTAGTCAGATTTGATAGGGTTACTTGGTAAGGATAAAATCATCTTCATCCACCAACGCATGTATCGCAGGAGATAGCTACACTTCAGAGAATCAATGAATATAATTAGCAAGAAATGTGTTTGAAGAGCATTCGCCATCAACGTGCTCATCGAGGATACCTTACCGGTTCGTTATCAGATTGGAAGTCGTCTTCATCCATGCACATGATGTTCTTCTGGCCTTGGGGCGTTGGTCCAGGGGCATGGAGTGAGTGGAGTTCCGAGACAGCGGGTGCGTTGAACATCTCCGGTTGTACGACGGTAGGCATGTGAAACTGAGGCATGTCTGCCGTGTCGGTCATCACTCTGGCATGCTACATGGATTGATAATGAAATGGACAATATTTAGTAGGGTGGAGGTGCAGAGTGATCTCCCATGTCTTGACTATACACAAGAAATTCAGGGTTCAACCCTCGGCCCAATGCTTATGTTTATGATCGTACACCCCTTTTTTCACTTTCCATCTTTTTGGCCAAGAATTCATATTTATTTTATTCCCTTTCATACTTTTCTTTTCCTTGCATACTTTCTTAACCAATACTGATTTTTATATATAAGTATCACTGGAATATTCATCTTTGTACACTTTTTTTTGAACTGCTCAGGGGGCCATATCATAAAGGCGTTCATAAGTTAAGAGCAACTTTAAGAACAAACGGTGAACCTTCTTTACGCGGTATTAAAACCATCTCCAATGAATATACCATTTACCAAAAAAAACGATCACCAGTCTTTCTTAAAATCACTCTTAACTTACAAACAGCTTTATGAAACACCCACCAGGTTTTTTCTATAATTGGATTATCAATGGCCAATGAATCACATTAATTAATACTTCCAATATTATAAATTGCCTTCCTTTAAACAAACTATTTATCTCTTCATATAGTTTTATACCTACACAATCCATTCTACACATAAATAAATGTGTAAAAAAGTATATTTTTTATAAAGCTTGTTAAATGATATTTTCTAAATACATTGGATAATGCCTTTTTAGAATTTGTGACGCTGTATATGCATGTTACCATGAACAAATGAAGGAAATTGGAAATGAAACTAGAGTTGAACTGTGGTAGCTTTGTCCATAATAGTTAAGAAAAAAAAGGTATATTTTTACATCTGATTCTATGAGACTTGTTTCCACCACTCCCTCCATGGGAGTGACTGCCTCCATGCCTAGCATCTTAGAGGTAGCTGCTTCACCATCCTCAAACTCAGGATCCATCGTCTCTCCTGGTAATGACTTGGTCTAAGAAAAAATAAAAAAGTTAATCAATAAGATGAAAATAAGAAACTCTTTTATAACTTTGAATTCAACCTGGTAGCTATGGCACCTTTAAGTCATAGAAACTGTCACAGAAAAAAAAAATTACAAGGGCGAGCCAGAAATTAGGTCTTGGCTCAAAGAAAGCGTTAATGTCATTTTCTTCATCTTTATGGCCACTTCAGAGGTTTGCAATACAAAAGAAAACCTGAACATCAGCAAACAAACTAAACGTACTGGATTTAATTCTGGATTTTATTTCTGTAATTCCAGATTTCTCATACAACAGAAACATCTTATACAAAGGAATCCAACAAGCATCTACACTGCTAATCCTCATATGGGGGTGCAGCAAAGCTGCTAGGGGATTTCTGCTTTAACAGGGCTTTCACAATTGTTCTTGCGATCGTTTGCCATCATTTGGTCACAATATATGTTGTACAGAATTACAACGGTTGTAAGCAGTCGCACCACCAATTATGAGAGGGGTTAAAGACACCCCACAGATTTTCAGTAAGGTATATACATGTAGATGGCTTTCACAATGTACTCTCCACAATACAGACTGAAATCCCAATTAGAAATAATTTTTTGGGAAAAGCCATATGTGTGAGCAATGATCTGACTCCCTAGCTCTTTGTCTTGTCAAAACATCAATTGACCTTATTCATTGACATCATCGAGCCACCATCTTAGAGGCTAAATCCATTGCCTTGCATATATGTTGATGATGCTGCAGATGGTACATCACTAACAACTCCAATTACACACATTCCTACATAGCCTCTAAAGGAGGGCACTATGAGCTTATGACATCACATGCAAAACTTATATTGTTATAAAGGTCTGTCACATCTTTCCGTGCAAGCTTTGCGGGTGAATTGCGCTTGATTGCCCTCAACTTGAACGCAAGAAAGTTATGAGCATGTTCAAAACTTTTCTGCGTGCAAATCAGTGCGCTCCTGTGGGCAACTGCCTGTGAGATACGTGCAAGATACTGTCATTACGGGCGACCTGCGTGTAGCGAAAAAAGTCACCCGCAACTCACATACAAGGCTTGCATGGATCAAAGTCACTAGGTCTTGTATTGAGGTTAACGTTACATAACTTCCTTCATTCTTACCCTTCCTATTGCCTCAATGTCCTTCTTCTGTTTCTTGTCCCTGTTGAGTGGCTCAACCACGTTGACCTTGCCGTCTCTGACCTTCTGCCTGGCTACCTCCTTGGCCTGTGCGTCCGAGTTGTTCCTCTTGACCCCTGCTGTAGGCGATTGGTTGTTGATCCGGGTGAACGTCTCCGGACTACTTCTCTGTCTGTGGTGGCTTATTCCTTGCGGTAACTGTGTCGTCGGTGAAGTTTATGTAAGAGATAAGGAGTAACGGATGGAAAGGATTAATTCCACATGCAATTTTCATTTTCATTGTAAGCGCTTTGGGCCTTATGGGAAAAATGCTGTATAAGTACTAAGTATTATTAGGGTACTGGATGTATGGTTCCCTGACATTTGATCCTGTGACAATTGCTCCTGGGACAATTGCTCCTGGGACAATTGCTCCTGGGACAATTGCTCGAGGGACAATTGCTGCTGGGAAAATTGCTCCAGGGATAATTGCTCCTGGGACAACTGCTCGAGGGACAATTGCTCCTGGGACAATTGCTCCAGGGACAATTGCTCCTGGGACAATTGCTCCTGGGACAATTGCTCCTGGGACAATTGCTCCTGGGACAATTGTTCCTGGGACAATTGCTCCAGGGACAATTGCTCCAAGGACAATTGCTCCTGGGACGATAGCTCCTGGGACGATTGCTTATGCGCCAATTGCTCCTTCCAAACTTCCACACACAGGCCCCCAATTTCAAACCTAACCCCAACCATAATCCTAATCCTCAGGTCATTCTGAAGTTCTGAACTAAGAATTCCATCACAACCTCAAGCCTTTATACCTTATACCCTGAGAGGAATTTGTGGAGGAGCAATTATCGCAGGAACAAATGTTGCATTTCTGGAAAAGGTTTACATGTACATTGGGGAGACTTCAACTATGGTGTTGGTGTTAGTGCTGGTTATGGTGTCAGAAGCAGTTCAGATTGCATTGGCTTTTAATACACCAACACCTAACATAAGTTTCCATACAGGAGCCAAATTACAATACATTGATAGCTCAACACCTGGTGTTGTGCTGATTTGGGTGTAAAAATCCTTCCAAGAAAAGACCAACACCAAAATAGAAACCAGACAGTGTCACCAATCTTTGATCCAGTGATTGCAAGACAACAGGCAGCACCAGTTTGCAGGTTCACTCGGCTTTAGATAGTCCACAGGAGACGTTTACCCAAAATTTTGAACAAGAAAAAGTTTCATTTATTTTAATGATCATCCCTACAGATGACAAATTACTCCATCAAATATAAGTAATACATTTTGGGTAACATACAATCTCAAATCTCAAAAGTATTGCAGAAAGGGTTGAATTTTAAACCAACTTAAATTCAAAAGCATCATTGATTGGTTGAAAATCAAGTCACATTTGATTTTCAACAGGCCACTGAGAACTAAATTTTGTTTGTTATTCAGTTAAGTTGCAGGCAACTCTGTCTAAAATCTCTTTAGACAAAAAGTCTGTTTGACTACAGAGGCAAATTATATCAATACTTTGACATAGGCAATTATGGATTTACATGTATCAAAGGTAAGTTTAATGTAGATATGACTTCACCCTTGTTTGAGCTCTCATTTAATGACATAGTGATTTTTCTTTATATATCTTTTTCCTGTATATAAATGCTGAAGATTTGTTGTTAAAGCATAAAATGTATATGTTCATTGGTTTTTTTATTTGGTGAAGTAGTTTTTAACTGACCGTTGATAAATAAACACTTCGTTTTTCTTCCACAAAGGCCCAGAATGCCCTGATCAATCCAGAATATTTTAATTCATGAATTAAAAACAAATGCATGAAACACAAACTATTCAATAAATATGGAATTAAAAAGTGTATTGATAATTCATTTGGTTAGCTGCATGAGTTAAATACACCACATATGTTGCCCAAGTTGTGAGCCACAATACATATACTTTGTATACTTTTTTTTTGTAATGTTAGCTACAAATTACAAGAATGTTAGATACAGAATGAACAAGAATTAATAGTCTCACAAATTGTAAGTAATGAAGAAGTTCAACTGCAATGAAAAGCAACAGGGTTATATAATTGAATGCAACCAGACATAAAAATAAACACTTAGGTGAAACGGATAAGTATTATGGAATGAAGGGATGGGAAAACATATAACCAGGGAATAAGTTAACTTTACAAATTTGAATAGCATTTTTGGTCATAAGAGAAAAGCTCTCAACTAAGTACTGTACAGTCCTATGGAAAAATATGCTATACATAAGACTATGTGTGGTAGTCTTTGAAAAATGTGGAGCAAATTGCAATGCTATATCAGGAAAATCATTCTCTGATATTTTATAAGCATTCTCTTTCAGTAGCTAATGTTTCTTTCATGTTATCTGATGAACATGGTAATAGAGCCATTGATAATAAAGAGATTTAGTCTAATTGCTTCATGTTTTATTTCATACATGTTTTAGACAGCATTTAGCAATAAACTACACCACAGTCTCAATATGTGATATAAACTTTTTGAGTTGAAAAATTTCACAAAAATTTCTTACAGGGGATATCTTATTTTCATTACATGGGCTCATCTATTACATAATTTATACATACTACCGTTAAATTATTAGTAGTTTTTTTATAACAAATATAAGCAAGTTAATTTCTCATCAAAGGATTGATATACTTTGCATGCCATTTCCTTATGATGCAATAGATTTAAGGCAGCAGTAAAATATCAAGTGATTTAATATCAAAGTTAGTAAAAATGTTAGTAGTTAAGAAAACCAATACATTTAGCCAGTCTCTAACGAGTTAATAAAAAACTTTCAAATAGTCAGAGAGTAAGATCAAGTTAGTTATGTATTATAAGTTGTTTGTTTGTCTGTCTAAATGTATTTATTTGAATCTAATGAATATATTGCTGGATGTCATTATGTCATGATAGTAGCTGACGATGGTTAGGAAAAACACCATCAAATAGTTCACCATTTCAATTATAACAAAGAAAGTACAGATGTTGCTTACTTGGAAAAAAAATGTGAATTGTGTTTGTGATAAAGTGATATGGTTGTATTCAGCTTTCAATATTTACCCCCCCCAAAAAAAAAAACAAGTGGAATGCCTCTGGCCGTCTCACCTGCATCACGCGGTTCAATATAGCAGCAGTGCTGACTATGAATACTACTCTAACTCGCACAAGATGTTCAGTGATACATGGTTACTCTTATGTCCAAGTTTAATGAACTAGACCACTTTTTATGAACTAGACCAATAAACTTACAGAGATATGATGGTTATTCAACAAAAAACCCCAACATGGCCAAAGTTCATTGACCTTACATGACCTTTGACCTTGATCATGTGACCTGAAACTCGCACAGGATGTTCAGTGATACTTGATTACTCTTATGTACAAGTTTCATGAATCAGATCCATAAACATTCAAAGTTATGATGGTAATTCAACGGATACACCCAATTCGGCCAAAGTTCATTGACCTTTGACCATGGTCATGTGACCTGAAATGAGCACAGGATGTTCAGTGATACTTGATTACTCTAATGTCCAAGTTCAATGAACTAGACCAATAAACTTTCAAAGTTATGATGGTAATTCAACAGATACCCCCGATTCGGCCAAAGTTCATTGACCCTAAATGACCTTTGACCTTAATCATGAGACCTGAAACTTGCACAAAATGTTCAGTGATGCTTGATTACTATTATGTCCAAGTTTCATTAATCAGATCCATAAACTTTCAAAGTTATGATGGGAATTCAACAGATATCCCCAATTCGGCCAAAGTTCATTGACCCTAAATGACCTTTGACCTTGGTCATGTGACGTGAAACTCATGCAGGATGTTCAGTGATACTTGATTAACCTTATGTCCAAGTTTCATGAACTAGGTCCATATATTTTCTAAGTTATGATGACATTTCAAAAACTTAACCTCAGGTTAAGATTTCGATGTTGATTCCTCCAACATGGTCTAAGTTCATTGACCCTAAATGACCTTTGACCTTGGTCATGTGACATGAAACTCTAATAGGATGTTCAGTAATACTTGATTAACCTTATGGCCAAGTTTTATGAACTAGGTCCATATACTTTCTAAGTTATGACATCATTTCAAAAACTTAACCTCAGGTTAAGATTTGATGTTGACGCCGCCGCCGCCGCCGCCACCGCCGCCGTCGGAAAAGCGGCGCCTATAGTCTCACTTTGCTTCGCAGGTGAGACAAAAACCAATGTTTTTAGAGCAATAGTATATCATTTTTTCAGTGATATTACTGAACAAATATGCATAAATTTAATTTTTAAAGTATTATGTTTCTGGTACCATCAATGGCATATACTCAGCAATGTTATGTGATTATCATTGTATCATAGTGTGACTATTATCAGGTGCTTGTAATTGGAAAACTATCCAAATAGGGTGTCACTTCTGACAGTTTATCCTAACACTCTCGAGCAAAGAAAATCCTTGGAGCACATATGGTACTTTTTGAAGGAAAAAAAACGATACCTTTAAACCATGAACAAAAATCATATTTCAGTCTCTAATACTTGGCACAGACATGAAAATTTAAATTGAAAGTACTAGTCCTGAAAGTACTAAAGGTAAAGCATATGTAAAACATACTCAACAACCAAGTGAAAGAAGAACGTGGTTGTTTCATAAATACATCATTGAGACCATGTAAAATTCTGTATCATTACTGCTCTGCATAGACACAAGTGCATCAAGACCTACATAATTATTGTCTATGTCACTTTGTTAGAAAGTCTGAATCTGTCCTGAAAAATTATGCATCCGTTTTGTATATTTCATTCTCTCTTTTGTGAGCTCAATATAAGATTTGAAATAAATCTCTAAAAAATTCAAAAGACACTGTAAGCACAAAATCATGCTCCTGAGCCATTTTCCAAAAGCATAATTTGAAACAAAAATTGGTAAAAATGGTTTTCACAAAAAGCAGACACATATATCACTCTGATCACTCTCATTTTTTAGTTTCATTTGTCCTAAATTTCAATGAGGAAAATAAATCAAACATCACTCAAAAATGATCGGCTCTCTCTGAAGTAAAAGTGTGGGGGTTACATTTGTGATTTGCAGCCAATATATCTCATCTGCCGATTTATTATTGAACAGTGCATTAGGCAACTGTGGTTTTGATTTGATGTACATGTATGCTTTGCCCGACACCATTGAGAGTATGTTTTTAAATAGTGAGATGCAGTAAGTCAAAGACAATGGAAATACTTTGAAAGAAAATAGATATTTTAGTGTAATTATTATAAAAATACTTTTACTGAAGAAATATTTGTTTTTTATTATCAAGAAAATTGTAAACCATCAAGTAGAGAGATAGAAACTTCAAAAGGCACTCAGGCAAAAAGAGATATCAAATTCAAGAACAGGCTCAGAAAAGAAGGCAAACAAAAAGGACGGAGACACAGAGATTGAGAAAATACTTCATCAGAACAAGAAAGTCAAAGGAGTACAGAGAATGAAAGAGATCTAAAGACAGAGAAAGATATGATTATTACAGATAATGCTACAGAATGAATGGGTAGAGAATACAAAAAGAAGAAAAAAGAAATAGCTGGTAGAAATAAAGAAGAAAAATAGAGAAAATAAAAGGGAGGGAATAAAAAGTAGAGAGAATGAAAAGGAAGGGGCAAAGAGTAGAAAAGAGAAGAAGCAAGAGAAAAAGGAGAAAAGACAGAGTGGCGATGGAAAAAAGGAGGGACAAAACTATAACTTTACAGGAAGCAAACAGATACATACCAAATGAGAGGTAGAAACAATGAGAAAGAACTAGAGAGAAGTTTGGAAAGAAAAACAAGTAAAAAGCTATGCAAACATAGGACAAGAGGACAGGACAAGAAGACATAGGACAAGACAGACAATACAGACAAGCAGACAAAACAAAACATTGGCAGAGACACATAGAGAGTCACAGGGGGAGCATTTCATGGAAGAGATAATGATTTTCACCAAGTATTGTTACAAGCTACTGAAATCCTTGCTTCTGATTGGCTCAGAGCAAGAAAGTTGATGAAAATCACTATTTGCTTCAATGAAACACTCCCACAGATACAAGAATGTGATTTGTGATAAAAGCACAGCAAACCCATGTCCCACTGCCACAATTTATATGAATTCACATCATACTGTATGTACCCATTTTCATATTTATGTTGATTTATCAGTATCTGCATGGTGCAAATCTCTTGAGAATGAAGTGTTGTGCACTACATGCAGGAATACACAAAGAAATATTGTGGCAGTGGGAACAGCAGAACCCCCATCAATGTGCATGCTCTTGGAATCATCCAACATTCAAGATGCTATGGGAGCCCTCAGGTACGCTCAAAGATTGGTCACGTCACCACAAATTTACGATAAGTGATTGCCAATAAGATGAATATGCAGTTGACTTTTTTCAGTCATAAATTTTTGGAGGAAAGAAGCAAAAGGTTGCGATGTCAGAAAGTTCATAATGTTCAACAAAAAAGTTGATTTATGGCCTTTTCATGAAATTTGTTATCGGGGATGCCATGTAGGTTTGATAAAAAAAGTCTAAAAATCTAGAATGACCCCTTTCCTACATGAAAAAGGGTGTTTTCTCTGGCAAAGCAAAGTTTAAAATGTCTGAATTTAGACTTTAATCTGAAAAGTGGCATCCCTGGGTATCAGTGGTTGTGAACTTCCGAATGACGTGACCTATGTCAATGAGTGCATAGCAGACTATGAGTATCTTAAATGTGAGATTACAGCATTGCCATGGAAGGGTGTTTCAGTGGATTTCAGAGCAAAGTGAGAAAGGGGCTTGGCAGAGAAAAGATGGCAATGTAGCAACAACTAACCCAAGGCCGTTTCACATCAGTAGCTTTTACATTCTTTTTCTGTACGAGAAATGAGAAACGAACAATGCGAAGATCGAAACGTGAACTGCGAAGAACTGGTGCTCACCAAAGCATGCAGTACTTCAATGCATGCATTGTGAGCATAAAGGAAAACATTTTTCTCTCCTTACAAAAAGCAGTATTCCTTAATGCAAAGAGTCATATCTAATTACTAAGATTTAATAAAGAAAAACAAATATTATAGATTAAGAGCAAAAACTATGAAACTACATGTAAATCTGAGCAAGAGACAGATTAATTTTGTTGCTAATTAATTTGTAATTGAAAAATCACCACATAACTAAATTCCTGCCTAAAAGAAGACTTCTAAAAAGTAGTTTTAACAGCTCAAAAAACATGCAACAATCAAATATGCGCAGGATTCCACTAAAAGATATCCGATTTCACAATTCGGGTCGTCAGAAAAATGGTGAATATTTACCAAGTATCAAGAAAGAAGGTGCGAAACCGCTTGAATATTTCTAATATGTAACAAGAAATCTCTACCAGTCAAAAAAAAAATCTCTACCAGTCTACTTTATAATCTACATCTCGTAACCCTCTCCAAATTCCCTATCCTGATCCTTGCATTACCTCTTCTGGAATAGGCTGGAATTCTTCGTTCATATTCGTGTGATCCGAAGCCGATGCGTGTTGCCCCTCCGTGGCTGTATACACGGGCAAATGGGCTGAGGTGGACGATTGCTGATTATTGCTCCCACCAGCCTACAAATATCAAACAATGAGATACAGGTTTTAATGATAAAATACTAAGTTAAGATAGAAAATCACAAATATCAGCACTCTTGGTGTATCATTATGTTGCTACTTTTGATTGTATTTCATCTATATTGTGATCATATTCTATTCATACTCATGTATTTACAGCTGCAATTAAACATCTTACCTACTAAACTTCACAATGAAAAAAAAATACTTCAAAGCATTTTTTAACTTTAATCTGTCTTAGTTTTGATTGTTGCTTTTTTTTTGTTATTTTCTGTTTTTTTTTTTTTTTTTACTTTAACATGGTATACATGTAGGGCCTAAATGTTAAAGCAACTGATTCTCTCTTCATGTTTGCCACTGTAATTCCATCATATTGAAAGGATTGAAAGATTTAAACAGAAATACTACATGTATGCAGTAAATGTGGACGACAAACACAATTTAGAACACATATTATGCTTTTAGTCCACTCTACACAAATTATCTATTGAACAGATTAAGCACCTTAAATCCCATTAATAAACATCAACAAAAGTGCACAAGACATATCAAAGACATACAAATAAAGCGATAATAAATGCAACAAACAGTGAAATAATGAATATTTTACAACTATTCTATGAGCAACACAAATCTATTTATTGACACAAGCTTCAATGTCCTGAAAAGGTCATACGACCTTCTCCAATTAGCTACCTAATGGGATGACATTTGACCTCTCTGTGGGGTGAAGGATCATGGGAGATTTACAAAGTCATGTGGGGTACTGTTTCAAGCACCTAGTCTACATTATCAGACTGTCTACATTTTTGCAATTTATTACTATGAATTTATCACTCGATGAAGCAGAGTTATAAGCCCTGGCCTTTCTAATTGTTACCCCTTTCACAAACCCATCCTCCAATTATCCGCCTAAGAGTAATTAATGCAGATAATTCAATAAAAATTGCATTCACCAACTCCGAAAATAATATGCACTATCTTTTATGAGCACCCGACCTGAAAAAGGCAATTGACATGGCAACTGCACACGCCCCCTCCGATGGGGTTGTGTTGGAAAAAGGTGACCTTTCGTGACCGCACCATGGCTATTGTCCACATTACTTTGAAATGCGTTCATAAAGTCAAAATCTGGTCCCGATGCCGCTATTATGCGGATAATTGCAGCATCAAGAAAGTGCGGATTACTCTGGTCCCTCTCCGATTTTACGACCAAATTAAGCGGATATTATACGCATAATTGAGTTTGTGAAAGGGGTATGACTCTATCAATATCTATTTGCCCCATACCTCTCCATCACATCCCCCCCCAAAAAAAAATTGTCGACAAGTACAGACTAAAATTTGACACTTCAACACATTATTCCATATCTTTATCAAGGTTAGAGACTACACTCTAAATCATTTATCTGTGTCAAAGCAGCCATAGTACATTAGAAAAACTAGTCTCCTACTTCAGACTCTGCATCATGCATTACATAAAATCTGCAGAATACGCCCCCCCCCCTCCCTCCCCACTAATTTGCTTCCCCTCTCCCCCTCTCTCCCTCCAAAAATCTATACATAAGATAACCATAAAAATTATTTCACGAAATATCAATAAAAGCCTCGTGATCATGGCTCAAGCTATTATTAATCCCACATATCGCCTCATCCACTGTCATCCCCATAATCCCCCACCCCTTCCCCTCTCTGTGTTTATGAGATGCTAGTCGTTCCAGTCCAAGTCCTAATACAGATGCAAATGATCACCCATGCAGCGAAGCAAAACTCCATTTTAAATACTACTAGCTCCTGCAACAGAAACAGGGGTAACCTACTACATACATCACTAGAGATGCTTGAATGTAGGCTATTCTGTTCAGTAATTTAATCTAACCTAAGAAATAAATTTCATCACATTTTGCAGAGTCACTAATTACTTTTATGTACACGTATGAAGTACGTAGGTTTTCATACTTATTTTCTTCCTTTTTTTTTGAGAACCCAAACCTGATTACAATATCAATCCAATTTGCTCAAAATGTTAATTCTAGCAATGTTGACTATGGCTTTTACTACATGAAATTATACCCAAGCTAATTATTGACTGCTTTACACCTAGACATTTCTATTTTGCAATAAGTATAACTTATATTTTCAACGAGTATAGCAATTAAATTTGTATATTTTGCATTTTTTAACACATTTCAATTCCACTAATTTGACATAATTTAACTGACATAACACATACACAAAAAAAAAACTGTAAAGCAAAACAGAGATAATTCTTTCATATACAGTAACTACCTTCAGAAAATTAAAGTTTCTATGTGACAATACCAAGGAAATTGTATTTTTTTAAATGCCATTATGAGTGGTAAATAAAATATAAAAACTGTCGTTTATTTCTTGATTTTTTTAATCATAGAATAATTCACTTTTAACAAATGATTATTTAAAATGATACATAATTCAACCATACAAATGGAAACAAGAGAAAATTGTAAAAAGAATAAAGAAAAGAATGAATAAAATTGTTGTGTACACGGCTGATTTTATGAAGAAAATGCTCTGAACTTCACACATTTTTAGAGAGTGAAAGTAAAACTGAAGAGTGTACATGACAAGAATGTCAACAAATGATCTGATTACGTATTTTTCCTGTCAAAAAAAATAATTTGGAGAAGAAATGGATGCACAGAAGGACTTTTAACAGAAAAAAAGAAGTGGCAAAAGAATTCATGAATAACCGAGTGATATATTACTAAAACATCAAACCTAAAATCATTAAATCTGAAAAAGCACAGAGAAACAATGAATGGGAGTAAAGGCCTGGTCACACCGCCCGAGCGTTGTTGGAGCGGTCGTGGAACGGTAGGGAGAGAGGGTCGAATTTCGCTCACAAAATTGGGGGAAAATCGAAGGAAAAAAAATTGAAATCGAAAATGGTGAACAATAGCGAGCGGTGATGATTTTTTCCTCTCCACTCCACGACCGCTCCAACAACGCTCGGGCGGTGTGACCAGGCCTTAAGAACTGCACAAAACACAAAAAACACAACTCTAACTATTATCATCATGTGGTGGATTGATAATTTTTAAATACACGTATCTTCAAACAAATGATTATTTGAAATTTGACAGTCGAAAGAAGCAGTTTTTATGTTATTTTTTCTTTATCTCTTTTTATGACTTACAAAAAAGCAAATTATTACAAAAATTGTCTGTATTAAGTTTAAATGTTTTCTGCATTCACTAGTGCTGCACATATATCAAAAGCGGATTATAAACACTTCATTTTACACTAGAATTGAATGTGAATGACAATTTCCAGAAGTACAATTTTCCTGTTCTTCTCTTACAGAAGCAATATGGGGTTTAATCAGATTTTATGCCAATCGCATTTAACCATCGCATTCTCCCCATAGCTTTTAAAAGCTGTTTCTTTCTTTCCTCTAATACTTGATCTAACCACAAAGACCGCTATCATAATTTTCTGCATTAAAAAGTATTCTCTACACTTACAGGTATACAGTAGATGTATATATGCAAAGCAAATCATAAACGATAACTATGCACTACTACACTGTATGTGTATAAGGCACAGTATTTTCAAAGAATACAATAAAATCCACATTATGCTATATACTTCTAAGAAGTATAGGTATTAAATGCTACAGGAAATTGTGACGAAAGGGAATACAGTTAACCCTCACATAACAAATTAACAAATTTAACTGTGTAATAAGCTACTGAAATGACTTGATTTGATTGGCTGATAGTGAACTAGCTATACACTGTAAAAACGCTGTTTAAAAATTTAAGCATGTTGTTTAAGCCCATCACTTTAACAACTTTTGTTAAGGCTTTTTAAACAACTGCTTAAACTTTTTAAGCAACTGTTTAAACAACTCGTTGTTAGAGTGACAGGCTTAACAGCGAGCTATTTTATTTTTGCTGTGTAGAAAGTCTGCATTTGTTTCTGAAAAGAGCCCAGATAGATTATTTCTTGAGAGTTAATTTTCTATAGGTTTAGATTATACATGCATCACATAGATTTTACAACTAAAGCTTGTTTAGTACTCAAAAAGCAATTATCTAAAGTTTGGAGTTGGCCTACATCTACGCGACTACCAACAGATATAAAATTAAAGGACTTAAAGCGAAAACTTATTCTCCAATTCTGACCCCACATTCAGACGCACATATTGGTGTTATTTTCATTTGACCTATAATATGCATATGATACGTATGTATATAAGATATGAATCGTATAATACGTATTATGACACCCATTGATATGATACATAAGAACCATACATACATGTATGTTACAACGCATATGATATAATATGTTTGATGATACCGGTATGTATTATATTGTTTGTATGATCCAGTTCATGATATATCATGTACATGTATGTATTAAACAATAGATGATCATTCAGATGCCATTATTTAATAGTATTATGGGAGCATCAGGATATAAAATCCCGTTGATATCTTGAAACAACTTATCAGTATTTATAAGAAGATTCATTTCAAGAGCTTGCTTGTCTGAATGCGGGGAAAGACACGATTTTACCACACTTTTGCCAAAAACCTGTAATAGACATTCTAATCTAACATCTAGCACTTACCTTATTCTGTATCATATTATTAGCAGCCTTCGTAAGTTGTTTCTCGAGTACACTTATTCTCGTTTTAATTCCATTAATGTCCTTTTGGAGTTTTTCTGATGGGTTATTCAAGTACTCATTTTCCGTGTGCTGTAGGCGTTCAGTGCAGGAGGGGGATAAAAATATGAAATGGATGCAAAAATTTGAAAATTAACAAGCAAAAAAAAAGGAGTAAGAAAAGAGGGAATGTGAAAAATTGACACACAAAGAAGAACAGTTCACGAAACGTACCAAAATTCAGGCCGTTAGGAGTTTGAAAGCTTCTAGATGCATTATTTGGAAAGATGGCGCTAAGTTTTCTATGTTTATAGCATTGTTGGTCTGTGTTATCTATGAGAAATACAATGCATTACTTAAACTTTAGCATACAGAGCACTATGATTAAGTTGCTTCTCTTGTTATAATTTTTTTCATGATTTGACAAGGTTTATTTCTTTCTTTTTGTTTCAAAGGATAGATAGGAAATGGCATTGCAGCATACAAAAGAACTTTACAATATAGTCGCTTCTTTTTTAATATATTTTTCTTTCTCTTGATTCGAAGTTTTTTTTCTTTCTTTTCATTTCAAAGTTAAGGATATATTAGAAATGACATTGTAGGAAAATCTAGTTTCTATCGTACAATCTTTCCGCTTATTTTCTACAAGCTTTCAAACATCCCAAACAAACAACAAGATGCATACACTAGACCAATGATCCGCAACAAACAAAAAACAAAAACTGACACAAAAAACAGACAAAAACTCTAAAAATCAACCCTAAAGGAAGAAAATAATGAATGCATGACATCAAAAAAAGGCTTCCCCAATTTTGACAAAATTGAAAAGATAATCATGCAATGTCCGCAATACATTGACAATATTTCTTTTTATTTTGAAAGAATTTCAAAGCAGAAGCGTGTGGACTGCAAATGGCAAGCTGAGAGCGATGCAAAAGAAGAACGAAGGGTTTATCTTTTCTGATTTCTTCCATTTACTTACGTCGATGGATTCTACATCGATACTTTTCTTGCGTTTATGCCATGCTCTCTTTTTGACGGAGGGGGACTTGGGGGCCTCCAGGTTAGTGAGGCTCTGAGACCGTTTCTTATGCAGACTGGATTTGCGTCTGCTGAACGGCGAGGCCCACTAACAAAAGGTTTGGTGGCCAAAATAAAAAGGGGCGGTAAAAGGAAATAAAAGAATACGTAAAAATTTGGGAGTGGGGGAAAATGATTGGATCGTAGATAAACAGATAGTTAACATAACGTGAGCTAAAAATGATGTCATCTTTTGATGGAGTGCAACAGTTATTTTCAATGCAATGGAATTTATATTTTAATGTAGTTTAGTGTACAGGATAATTTGGAAGAATCGCTCAGGAATATATGAATGTAGCAAGCAGAAGCTTGGGAAATAGCTATTTTACAGTACATGTAATTACTGCACTTTAACAATTAAATTCATTAACATTCAAAAAGATAACATCATTTTCAGAACACCATCACATGACATGAAAAACGCTTTATTACTAATTGAAAATTGAATTCTACTGACCAAACTAAACAAATTAAAATGGTGTAACCTACCCAAAAAATATGCAATCATTAATTTGATAAACAAATGACAACCAGCACTGAAATACAATCACCAATCTAAAAAAGAACTTGAACATTTAACAAAGAAGAAAGGTTTAAAATTAATTCAGATAGAGAATATGAACTCCACATAACAATACAATTAAAAAAATTACATGGCCATCATTAGTGTCAGAATTATCAAATATGGAATAAAAGAGAAATGTCTGTCAAGAAAGAAAGAATTGAAAACATTAAATTCACAATATTGAAAAGAACAAAGACAGATACATTAAAAATAATTCATTGGATACCAAAACACAGGATGGGCATTAACTTCATGTTGCAAACCTTGCCTAAGTATCGTTTTTAAAGCGATATGTAACATCGAGTATGAACTCGCCTTCAAGGTGTGCAATGTCAATACTTGCATTAGATGGGGAGAGGCATGTAACATGACCTTAAACTAGTATACCATTACTGTATCTAATGAGATTGGCATCCGAAAGGTGTTCAGGTGTGGGGCTTACAATTTCCTGTCAGTTAATATCCATCTTAAATCTTACCTCTACCCCCCCCCCCCAACCTTGCCCCTGGCATTTTTTTTCTAACATTATCTCTCACCTATAAACTCTTCTTTATTTCTCATTCTTACGACTTCTCAATCTGTCTCTCTCCCTACCTCCCTCTTCTCAACCCACCCCCCCCCCCTCCCCACACTCCCTCATCTGTAGCCCTTACCCCACTTTCTCACTCTTAAGAGCATTTTGCATCCACAAACAAAACAGGTAAGGGGGAAATTCCTAATAATCATTATAAATTTAACATTGATATTTTGAGGAAAATACAAAATATGTTATATCACAAACTGCCAACTTTAATGAAATTTCCAGTTATGCTATACACTCTAATTTTAAAATAAGCTTGTGCATATCTACCAATCAATTCCCTGATTTCATTTTTTCTGTTGAAATTGATATTGAAATGATAAGTCTAGGCTTAAAAGAAATGTAAATCATTGAATGTTCATACCCTCACCAAATCAAATCGCTAGATTAAAGTGAATATCGGTTTTTAGAGTGCACCATGGCTTTTGTAATACAAGCAGTAGAGCAAAAATAATTGCACAATATCTTTGAAAATATACTACACTTACCGATAATATCTCCCATCAGTATACTAAACAACTGACCCATTATACTCATATAAATAGACACAGGGTCGATAAAGGCGGCCTGTTTGACATGTGTTGTTGGATTCAAGTTTGACACCCCAGTACTGTCATATGTGCAACAAATGGCAAATCAACTCTTGTTCTATGTATGTATTTCATACGTCACAGTCTCTACTTTCATTATGGCCCTCTTTCAATATGATGAATTTCTCATTGATTGTCCTTACTCTCTCTCTCCCTCTCACTTTCTCTTTTACTAATTCTTTATTCTTAAAATTCTCTCTTGCTCCTTGTTTTAACTACCATTTTACACCCAATTCCTAAGTACGCATTAATAAGAATCTGTTAATTCAATTATTATCCATTTGTCTTTATCTGTAATAAATTGCAACCCACTCATCAAAACAGTCCCACATGTTTATTCCTGTGTTAGTACCTGTACCACAATCCACCTACAAACATAGCCTTGAAAAACACAACCCCAATGACAGCGAACAGGATCTATCACCATCTCAACCTCCAAACAGACATACATGTATTGGCCTATGTGTAGGTTATAGAATACTTGTTTCAATTCAAATTAGTGAATGTAACTTATTCATAATACACTATGGATTCATATTTTTATGATTTAATTGACTGGTCAGTCAGGAAATTGATTGATTCGTTCATTCATACATTGGTTGGTTGGTTGGTCGGTCGGTCGGTCGATCGATCGAATAGTTGATTGGTAAAACAATAGATGGAACAACTGATCGACTACAGTTTAAAGGTAAATGCTAGTTTTGGTAACGATATCAAAATGAGTTCGTACAGAATCCAATTAAATGACCACCAAAGTGTCTGTTTGTATAAATAAAACGCATGTGCCAAAGAATTCTGGAAGAAATTGTGTAATTGCTGAGAAATCAGCAAATAAGCACAGGAATCGGGTAGGGCGTCGGGCCCGACGCCCTAAGCAATAATTATACATTGTCCCACGTGCGCTTATCTGTGTTGGGGATCTTCGGTGTGAACATTTTTCAGCGTAGATTTCAAGATTTCACAAAGTTCAGTTAATGTAACTGTACCAGATCTAGATCCTCGATGAAATACTGACAATTAAGCCTTGTTTTACAGACTTTCTCATGAAATCAGTGTTTACTGCAACTACTGGAATTTCTCTTTAAACTGATAATTCAAAACCAAACAGCAGTTGGTCAGTGTAAATTACCTCAATGTTACCACCACTTGTCTTTCTGGTAGTAGTAGTGAGAGTTGCATACTTCTCAAGTATCTGTTCAGTATATGGTTTCACAGTTGACTATACCACTTCCTCTTAGGGTAATAATTGCTGAAATACCCTGCAAAATGCTTCTCTACATGAAATTTGTATACATTATTTAATGATATATCAATATACTAATGCCTTATTCAAACTTCAATACAGATACTATTAAATGCTTTATTATTAACTATTCAAAAGTGTAAATCAAACTATCATAAAAAGAAAAGATGTGACCACTTTATAAAATGTCAAATTAACGATAAACATTGTTGATTTGCCTTAATCATTTCAAAAAACCTTTCGTAAGAAAAACACAAGAAAACTGTAATATTGACATCTGAAATACCTTACCAGTACAATAAAGGCTTGATTAGTGATTTAAATTAGTACTTACTATGATTAATTTAAAATCCTCGTATAAATTTGGTGCTTAGAAATCCAAACAGAAGGATGCAAGCAGCTCAACATTGGTCAAAATAGATGCGAACAACTGAGGAAAGCCTTGGATAGTCATAACAACAGTTAGTCATATGAATGGTAGGATACTACTGTACTACCAGGCCAGTAGACACTTCTAACCAAAGTTATTTCACAGAATGTATAAAACCACAGTTCCCTATAATGCGAAAAGACACCATTTGAACATCTGTCACATTGACAGTGCGTATATGCAGGTAGGCATATTGATGCATGAAGAAAGTGCAGTTATGGGGCCTACTATAAAGAACAGTTTTACTGCAAGCTTTCAGAATTACCCGGGAATGTCGAGGAATACTCTGGAGTATCAAATTGAGAAGAGTAAGACGACTATGGAAAAAGAATTAAAAATACAGTTAAAACCTTTTTTTTTTCGAAAACTAATAGAATTGAACTCATCACTGAATAAAACTACTGACCAAGGTTCAATTCCTCAGGTATCATCTTCCAACATTCTTCACACAACCAAGGGTGCGTTTATTCGACACTTTTTTACCCTAGAATCATGATTAGAATCATGATTCAAATCACGATTCTGCAGAATCACGATTGCGTTTAGTCGAAAGTGGACATAAACGTCTTTCAAATCACAAACATGAAACACGGAAAAAGGGGCGTTTGGAAAGACGTTTCTGTAGAATCACGAACGAAAAGGGTCGTATAAACGATATCGTGATTTGAATCATGATTCTATGACGTCATTGTGTCGTGCTTCTTCCGGGTTCGACTCAAAGGCGCGCGCTGTGTTTCGTGCAGGTTAATTTTCGTGTAGCAGATTGCCAGTGTATACTAGTACCGGTATATGCCAATTGTCATGTGCATTTAGGAATTATCATTCTGTGTATTGTACCCCGGGGTTGTACTGTAGCGTCATTTGTATATTTCACTCAGGGTGACCAGATTTCACAAAATGAAATACGGGACAATTGACAAACGAAGATCAACAAAGAAGCCCACACAAAGTGTGGGCTTCTGAGAATCCATAGTATAATTATAAGACTTTTGAAAAAAATATAAAGAATTAGAAGGGAAGGTGAACGAAAGAATGAAGGAGAGAAAGAAAAGAGATGATTGGGAAGGAAAGAAAATAAAGGAAAACAGAAAAAATAACAGAAAGTTAGAATAAAAGGATGAAAGAAATAATAAAAGAGATAAAAAAAGGTTTCCGTCATTCTTTGAAATGAATATAGAAAGAAAGAAAGGAAGGAAGGGAAGATTAATAAATGTCTCGCAAAATAAAGGAGATAATTAAAGGGGGAAAGGTGAGAAAAAGAAGGAGGAAAGAAAGAATGAAGGAAATAAACATGTTTCCTTCATTCTTTGAAAGAAAGAAACAAAAGAAAGAAAATAAAAATAAGGGAAAAGAATAAGAAGGGAAAAATGAAGAAAGGAATAAAGAATGGAAGGGAAGAATGAAGGGAAGAGAACGAAAAAATTGAAAATAATGGAAGGAGAGAAAGAACGAAACTTGAGAAACAGGAGACGAAGAGAGAAGGAAGCCAAGGTAATTATAAGGAAAGAAAGAATGAAGGAAATAAAAAAGTATATTGGATAAAGAAGGAAAGAAAGAAAAATGAACAGAGAGAGAAAAGAAAATGTCGAGGAAAGAAAGATAGGAAATAAAGATAGATGGAACAAAAAAGGGCAAGCAGAAAGGAGAGGGTATATATAAAATAAAGAAAAGGGAAAAGTTCAAACTTCAAGTAAACAAAAAATCCAATCATCTAATAAAAATCATAACTTTATTTGGTGTTTTTTTAATGTATTTTTAAAATTTTAAACATAAAATATTTTAGAAATGAATAAAATTTCAAAGTGAAACATATTGTCAAACTTAAAAATTAGATGAAACATCGCGGCATCGTGCACACCAAGACTCAAAACGAAAGCTGAAACAACTAGATCTATGAAAAGTCAATAACATTTTCCTCCGATTACATCTCCAAATCATTAAACTGAGAATCCATAGTATAATTATAAGAATTTCCCGCCGATTTTGTGATTATTTTGGTGGAAAAACTGTTTATCATGTGAGGTGTTTGCACCATTGAGAATTTGCTTCGATCCTCCATGCCTAGCTAGTAGCCTGCCACACACAGGCAGGAGGCCAGTTCGTTTGCAATGTATTAGCAAGAAATCATCGCAGAACTTGCAAAAGTTTACAGTTATCGATTTAATTGTTGTCCCTGCTTCGTCAGCTGTTGGTTATTTAATGAAAATTCGTCACTTTTAAATGTATTAACTACATTTTGTTCAATATTCTGAAATACGGGACAATCCCGGGAAATACGGGACGTCTGGTCACCCTGATTTCACTGTTTTCATCAATCATGTGTTCAAGTTCCAAAGGCACAAATTGGACTGACGACGAACTCAGGGCTCTGCTTGTGCTTTGGGCTCAGCCTGAAGCACAAGCATCCCTTACCGGGATTCACAGAAATATAAGACGATCTACGAGTCCCTTCCAGCGGCGCTTGCGAGGGAGGGATTTCAATGGAGATGTGGCACCGCCTGTCGAGACAAAATTAACAGAATTCGTGCCCAGTACTACGGCTACCGAACACCATTTTTGATGAACCGACAAGATTGAATACAAGTAAACAAAAACAATACGAGGTACAATACACGGAATTCTGGAAGTAAAAGATTTATTTTTCGGAAGCCGAGTTGCACTTGCACAAACGATCGCGCGTTAGCTCCGGTGGCAGCAAAAATCTAGCAGCCGACGTGAAGTTAGAAACACGCGCGAAAATGTTGACCTATACTTCCTGGTCAAACTGCGCACTGTGATGCGCACTGTATCGGCCCGAATTCAGGTGAAACAGCGTTAGAAAGATGGTCGTATAAACGCTGATTCTGTCGGATCGTGATTCATGTTGCTGTTTTGAATCATGATTCAAATCGTGATTCCAATCATGATTCTGGGTTGAGGTCGCATAAACGCAGCCCAATCAAAATCAAGTTTCTTAGGGTGTGTTTATGCTTCCATTGCGAGGACAGAATCGGCGATTTCAAACGTTGATTCAAAACGCCGATCGTAAACGTAGTTCTGGGAGTGCTGTTTATGCTTCACTTTTCACAGCAAATCATGATCTCCAGCTGGCTTCGCATCGTAAAGCGAGGTCAAATTGGGCGCGCCTTTTTTCGAAAGTTTTTTTTTTCTGATTGTTGTTATTACGTAGAGATAACATGGAGCAATACGACTGTATTTGCCCGCGGATTTTCATCTCATCGGAAGCATGTACCAAATGACGTCATTTAAACACGTTTACGATCGTGGTTCTGTTTATGCTTCCCCAGAAAGCCTGATTCTGGTCAAACGACGTTTAAAAACGCACCTTTTTGTGAGTTTACGATCGGCGTTTTGAAACAGCGTTTAAATGAAAGTAAGCATGGACGCAACCGTGTTTTCGACTAACCACGTTTGGAAACGCTGATTCTGGCCTGAAAAGTGGAAGCATAAACACGGCCTTAGTATGCAACCTCTGTGTTTGTAAATGCAAGAAGTTCAGAAACAGCACTGGTCTCGATGGTTACAGAACAAAGTCATAGACAAATACTCACCAAATGTCGAAAATTATAAAACTGATCCAGCTGGGTTGAAGGAGCTTCTTACAAGAGACTGGGAATATTCTTGTTAGCTGTAAAAATTCTTCGCTCAAAGAAAGTGGTCTGAATATTCAGCCTAACTGTGACTTATGCATGAAGGTTCCTCTTGCTCAAGAAAGTTAAGTATTAATTATATTTGTGCTAGTCTTGTGTAAAGACCCACTGGTTTATGAAGTTTCGCCCAGGATCTGTGACTGCAGACTAGATGCATATTCCATCTCATCTAACTTCAAATATCATAACTTCAGAAAACTACAAGTTTACAATACAAAAACTTTTCACACTATAACATAAGTGTTCCAGATAGGTCCTGCTTACACCAAGCAGGTTGCTTTGGTGTTATGCTGGGGGAATTATTCTCTCATCACAGGAACTGGCTTCATCCTACTCTTGAACCACAATATGCTTCACATGAGAGGTGGACTGGAGAGGGGGTCCAAACAATGACTGGTTGATTTGTGGAGTAGAAAGAAGACTTTACCCACTCTTCTGACTGTAAATTGATTTCAACTTCCAACAGTAGCAAGTTGCCACCTATTACAACGTTCACCAAAAGCAGCAATATAATCAAAACCATGAGAGTACAGTCCTCAAAAGTTAAACAAATCTTCTTCAAATTATTTATCTCGTCAAAACACCATGTTGCAATACTACTGGTAATACACTCAACAGGAAATGGTAGTTGACTGTCAGCTGCAAGGTACATGTTCATACTCACTGACAATCCATTTTTTTTATGCACTCCAAATCGTTTCAAGGGGTATATGGTCATCTATATTACCTTTTTCCCCATCAATACACTTCCTGGATTCTGAGTAGTTTGCAAATGAAAAACCAGTGACAAGATGTTTCCCAAAATGCTTGCAGCTAGTATGCATTCTTCCAACAAGAGAGATAATTATGCAGAATTTACCATGAGAACATAAAATGGCACGATAAAGCCCCTTTGTGAATGTTCAAAAGAAGGGGATTTCCCTCGAAGAGTTGTCAATTTCACATCAGTCCTCATTCTCAAAATATTTCAGATATAAAAAGTTCCCCAAAACATGAGTTTCTGTTCACTAATGGATGCAATTTCTATAATGCGATTTTATTTCCATTGTTGAAGGGAGGTCTTTCTCTGTCTGTCTCACTTTTCACTTTTGCATTTGGACCACTTTTCTTGCTCCTTTACATCCCTTGCACATCCGTTCACCCCCCCCCCCCCCCCGTCTCTCTCTATCCCCTTTCCTCCCCAAGCTTTCACAGTACAGGCTTTTTGCATTATACACCATCTCTCTGTCATTCCCAAAACCACAGTTCATAAGTCCATACTTTCAACGACCAATCAATACTAAAAATACGCCCTCGCAAAAGCGTAACATAACACTACCAGGATTTACACACATAAATACCATGAACCCAAATAAATAACACTACTGCAATAGCTAGATTACCTTGACAACACCACATATTCATCACGTATTCAACATGTCTGTATATGAGGTTGCCAATTTAGTATTCGGATCCAAACTAATATTGCTAGAAGTTATCTTCCTTATTCATGATCCAATTATTGCTTTTTTGTGAAATTCCTAAAGAGAATTCTGACATCCTAATTCAAACCGATGAAATTTCAAATGACGCCATTTAACCTTTACGCAATGACTTTTAATTAATGGGGAGATGATTATTTCAGATCTTATTGTGGATGCATGTGATTTGATTACCGACACAAAGTGGATATTCGATTCCATGCAAGCAAAGAGACAACATGCATAGACTATAAATGCCTTTACTGATTTACTCACATAGTTCAGTCGTATAAATTACCAACAATTCTATCCTTTCTGGATAATATTCTGATTCTATTTATAAACCTATCGTAATCCTTTCATGTTCCTTTCATGAAAGGACATTTGCCAATTTAATAATCTGGTAAAAGTGGAAATAGTTTAATAATTCTATTTAAAACAAATGGCACTTTCAGATTAAAGATTTGTTTATGGGCATGATTATTAGTGATTTTTTACCTTACGTGAACTGTGATGGTAATTTTACAAAAAACGGTCTGTGGGTGACTGATACTGACATTGCTAGAAGTCTTCGTGTGGCATACCTCAAGGACCCTCCTTATGACCATTGTTATTCACACACATCTACCACACTTCACTAGGAGGTTTCATGTTTGTTGTCAGCAGTGAAAATCACTGACAATTCATTTAAGCTACTGAAATCCTTGGATTTGATTGGTCAATAGGCAATACTGTTAGTGAAGATCACTACCCCCAAACACTTCTTGAAAGGCTCCCATGATGGTTGAAAGAATAATTTATGGTTGAATACTTACGTCTAATAACGTCCTTTCTTGCTCCAGCATGCGTTTGAATGTGTTTAACCTTTCAGACTTTACTTGAGCGTCTTGTTGAGACTAGATAAAGACAAAAGAGACAAAGACAAACAAATGAACTACAAGAAGGGATGTGTATCACAAGCCCAAGACCAAGTATCACAAAGCAGTTGTAACTCATGCATAACTTTACAATTAACTGGAAAATTGGGCTATATTTGAAACAGGGGCCCCAAACTCCAAGAACAAGAATACTCTACAAAAGAGGCCCAATCATTGTTTTGAATAAATTCTCTGCTACTCTGTGTTCTCATGAAATCATTTTTTTTTTTGGGGGGGGGGTTAAAGGAAGAACAAAAATGTCCAGACGTCCATGCAAACATCCATGGGTAACTTTATTGAGATTACTTTCAAATGTAAAAATATCAATTTTTCAATTCAATACTCATTTTAGTAATATTTCATGGAAGTAATTCATTATAATATTATCTACACATATCTAAATTGATGTTTGATTATAATCCTGACAGCAGAGTCTAAGGAAGATGTATGTTGTGCTTTCATTTGTTGTAATTGTTATCTCTAAAATTGTATTTTGCTTTTTTATCCCTTTGCCTCTTTATAATATTTGTAAATATTGTTTTATCATGTTAAATGTATGATTTTATCTTGGATGCAAATAAAAGGCCATATCGGCATCAATCAATCAATAAAATACTTTTTTACAAAAAAAAGAATTGTCAGATAGATAATATTACTATTTACTTCATACAGAAAGGTATCATTTCCCCCTATTAGTCCATCATTCCCTTCTGTCCCCCCCCCCCCCCTCCAATCCTTAGCTTCATAATTTCAACCACGAATCATTCAGCAACATCTAATTACACTCAGCTGGCACGAGGCATATTGTCACCACCTGTCCATATTAATATAACACACTGCTCGGTTCTAAATTAGGCCCCAAATTGCCACCGCTTTCCAAATAACGAGCCGTTATTGTGGTCAATTTGTTTAAAGTGTACTTGAAATACCCTTGTTCATAAAACCAAAAGTTAATATCATTGCCAAAGTAGATCATTTTCAGCATACTAAATCTACAGTGCACTTTTGGTTACTACTGGTATAGATGTAGGATATACAGCTAGTTACAGCAATTTATTTCAAGATTGTAGAAGCTCGGAATATGGTTTGAAATAAACATAAGGGAAAAGGAGAAAATGGGGGAATTAAATCAAATTTACTTTTACCGTTATTCAAAAGAAGTGCATATGCAGGAGTCAATGCAATGTTAAAATAGAATCATTCTATTAAACTTAAACAATCAATATGTATACTGGTATCAATCCTAGGTAGCATTTCATGAAACAAGTAATGTTAAAAGCTACTGAAAATCCTTGAATCTGATTGGCTCAAAGGAAACAAGACAGTGAATATCACTGACAACTTGCTTCATGAAACACTCTCCTATTGACTTTGTTCACACACAAGGAAGCATTAAGTCACTCACAGTGCAATCTGTTATTGTATCGTTACGACTTAGCTGCTACAATCATAAATCATTATTAGCGTTCATCACAACTAGAAGGGGCGTATAAACTGCCCAGTTATAAATTATAATTCCATTCAGTACATGCTAATGCTGTCATAAATCACATGTATATTACTAATCTTGCTCACAAATTGATATTAAAGTGATCATTAAATGACTGCAAAGAAAAAGAATATTTTACTCTATTGCAATCAAAGATGATATTATTCATTGCTGTTATTGCTAATGATTTCATTTACCTATAACTTTATTGCAAAAAATGGAATCTTGATTTCATAAATCCAATTTCCACAATACTAATACTTTTATTCATCATTTAAACTTGCTTGTAAAATCAAAATTGCGATTTCAATCATATAAACTTAAATTTCTGAGAAAGTGAATATATGAGTCACTCGACCTAAACTGATTGCAAGAAATGGGACACAATTTATGTCATCATTGATGGATTGAAAAATGAATGAAAAGAAAATGATATAATCCCAACAAATTGATTGCAATGTATGAATTGCACCCAGTGAAATGAGTAATAGCAAGCTTTTGATAATTGAAACCATTTGGGGGGGCAAAATGTGCTATAACTGTGACAAATGGCATGCATTAACATATTTTGGTTTTATGAAATTTTTTTAATGAACTGGGTGTTATTTTGTTGGTGATTGTTTTTAGATGAAAATAATATAAATACAATGTTGATGAGCAAGCATTTAGTGCATGACAATCATGATCTGCTACCTTATTAAACAGTGTTATGATCACGGAATATGACAAAAAAAAATTTTGCAAAGAAAGGATGAATAATAAAAACAAGTAGATGTATGCAATGCAATTATCATTATGATCGATAAACATTGATTAGAAATGAAATGAAATTGATATTATCATAGGCCTGTAATCGTTTCAGGAACTGTAAAAAAAAAGGTGTTAAAATCCATAAGTCATTTTATTGTTAATTGCTCCAATGGTCTTTGGTCATTGTGTCAGCACCCAGCATGTCCTGCAAATAAAAATAGATTTAATCATTAATTTTTTCTGCATAGTGGTTAAGCCTAATATCCAGGTGTATGAAGAAAATATGAAGAAAGTTAAAATGGAAGATGAGCGGGGTAAGATGAGAAAATCGCTGAAAAGGGGAAAAAATAATAAAATTAGTAAGTGACAAAAGAATTCTTCAATAACAGTGGTTTATAATGAACTTTCCAATGTGCCGCATCATGATAGTCTGAATATGTGAGCAAAATTTTGACTACTTTGTCAGCTATTAGTTTCATCCAGGGTCACCTCCACAGCTTCTGATAAAATGAGTCTGTGAAATCAGTCTGTGTTGGGCACTCACAACGTAGGTCAAAGTCACCAATAGGTTTGCAAGTCAACATAATCTGTTCAAGGCATCCCCTGAAAGTTGAGAGGTCAATCAACTTTGATGCATGTATCAGATAAATAGGTCAAATATTAGTACCCCCAGCATCAACTAAATAAATGGGTCAAAGGTCAATTTTTCCAAGCACTCCATCCTCAGCTAAATAGGTCAAAGGTCACAAAACCCTGTTTCAATACACTTAACATTAGCTATATAAGTCAATTCATTCCAAGCCCCCATCATCACTTGAATGGGTCAAAGGTGACAAAGTAGCTCAAAACTAAGAATCCCATCTGAAGCTAAATAGGTCAAAGTTCAATTTGTTCCAACCTCCCAACATCAGCTTATTTGTTCAAATATAACACAACATTTCAGATTCAAGAATCTAAACATCAAAGATAAAAAATTACAAAATAGTTCAAAAGGTCGATTAGTCTGCTTTTAAGAATCCAAGCATCCCAGTATCAATTAAGTAGGTCAAAACTCATAATAGTTCAAAGGTCAATTTGTATGTTTAAAGCGTCTAAGCCACAGGTCAAAGTTCATTATGTTCCAAGTATCCCATCATCAGCTTAGTAGGTAAAAGGTCATAGTTCAAAGGTCAATTAGTATTTTTCAAACATCCAAGCCACAGGTCAAAGTTCATTATGTTCCAAGCATCCCAGCATCAGCTTTTACTAATAGGTCAAATGTCATAGTTCAAAGGTCAATTAATCTGCTCAAAGCACCCAAGCATAGGTGAAACGATATCCAGGTGTTCAATGATAAAAAATTTGTCTCTTTCCCAACAGCAAAAGCACCGGTTACAAACTGGTGAAGGGTTACCGTTTTGTTCACGCGGGCCGAGAAGAAATTTCTTTGGGTACGGAAGGGAAGTGGAGAGTGGCTGCCCGGTGATTGGCTTAAACTCCTACAACGGTTGCAGTCGCAGGATGCCTCATGGCTTACGTTGGTTGACCTGCGCAAGAGACCCATCTGGAAGAGTGTAGAAGTATAGTATCAATAGCAAGCAAGAAATATGATTATACATGTATCTAGAATGAAACAATATGACATAACTGGATGATGCTGATTTCAAGCCTACCATCAATACAGTTGCAGGAAACTTCTTGTGTGTACAGGAGACCAATCTAAAAGAGTGTTCAACCACAAAATACTTAATAGGCAAGAGTTAAATAATATTCATCTGGAATGAAATCTCATTAAATAAGTGGATGACACTGATTTAATCTATTACGATTTCAATCGCAAGTGTTTCATGGAGTAAATTGGTTGACCTGTACAGGAGAGAGATCTAAAATAGTGTACAATCACAAAATACATAGTAAGGAAGAGCTAAAAGAAATAATCATATAGAAAGAAATATGACAAATTAAGGGAATGGGGCTGGTTTCAACGACTTCAACAGTTACCAACAAGGGGCTTGGTTGTGTGTCCTTTTCTCCATATGATTAGCGTTGAGATCTGGAACTATGAAAATGATTCAAATACCAGCTACTAGTATGAAAGAGGCTTTAGTACATTTTAAACAAATACCCCTGGTAAATATCATTAGTAGATATACATGATATACATCTCAACTTGTTTCAAGTACTACATGCATACAAGATTAAGAAATTATTTTTTAAATGGCAAACAAGGCAGCCATAGTTTGCAATATCACAAAAAAATGTGCAGGAATCATATTTTCAATGGAATATGAAATATTGTAATTCAATCAAGTATTTTGTGAGATATTTTACCGTACCACTGCTTGTGAGATGGGATATTTCTGAATATGAACTACTAAAATCACAAAGATTTTTCATGCAAAAGACAGCACTGCCTGATGTTCCACTTTTGCAATTACAATCTCAAAACTAATGGATGAAAGAAATCTTTATGCTGTGCTTCCTAGCTCCACTCATCACTTCAGAAAGCACAGATTTGATGAATTGCCCACGTTAGCTGGCTTTCTCCGAGTTTACTTTGGCCGATCGTTAGGGCCAGGTGAAGTTTATTTCGATAAGGAGCAGCGGTTGCTAGCGTCAACTCTCCTGGGTTCATCAGCATCACGCGGAACCATCATAGTGAGACTAGGTGATAAGGGGGCTTGATTGATGAATGGCTCAAGAATAACACTTTGCTTGCTTGCGGGACGGCAGGTTTAGGTGATAGCGTTTTCATTATAAAAACACTGTACTATATCTACTTCAAATGGATTGATGATAAGGGTTTTTTCCCATGTTCTTCCCCAAGGAGCACTTTAAAACCCAAATATTGTTTTCTTCAAAATTTGATTTTTGGTGCACGATCCTAATTACCAAGAAAGTTCTTTTTCCTAGATTTGCTTTCCCTATATAAATATTTTCCCTTTTATTTCTCTACAGTAAATATTTCTTTATTGTTGGGTAGAGTAAGGGAGGTTCCCCAAGCCCAAGGCCCCTTTGAAAAAAAATTAATATTATAGTAACTTTGCCATTCAATGGTAAATACCATGGTAAATATTGTTCAGCAGCCAATCAAAATCAAGGATTCTATTGAAGTAACCTCTGGATAGCAAAGTTGCTAAAATAGAAACTTTGATGCAATGGGAGCCTAGATTTTATGTTTCAGAATTGGGGTTTATAGGGGGTCGGAGTTGGCAGATGGGAGTTGGGATAGAGGGCTTTGGGCTTGGTGTTTGGTTTGGAGTGGGGCTTGGGAGTTAGAAGTTGGAAGTTGGGAGCTGGGGTGGGGGGGGGGGTTGATGGTAGTCTGCAGGCACAGACCCTCATTGGAACTTTGATCAACAAGTGTGCCTCCACACAAAGACTAGCACATACAAAACTTGCTGTTCCAATAGCGAGAGAACCTTCAGTACACAAGGCATGATTAGGATGCACATTCAGACCCTTCACTCGAGCGAAGGGTTTGCCCAGCAGACTAGGTTAATGGGTCCAAGGGTTAGGGGTGAGATGGGATAGTGGTTGGGGATGGGGATGGAAGGTAGGGTTTGGTGTCAAAGGTTGTGGTTGGTTGGTTGTTGGGGTTTGGGAGTTAGGATTGGGGATTTGGGGTTGGGTCAAAGACCACCTATAGCATTATTTGTGTTCATATATTACTACACAGCTTAGTTAGGCCATAATTTATTAGAAATGTTACATTCTATAAGATATTTGCTCCTGGCAAATCAAATATGATGATTGCAGTGAAAAAAAACATATAGAAAAATTGTAACTAAGTGTAAAAAAAATGTTGTTTTACTGATTAAAGGATCACTGTCAACAATACTTCAACTAATATTAGAGAATAAATTTGAAGTATTAGACAACATACATTGTAACAAAAATATTAAATATATAATATTTTTCAAGCAACATTTGTTAAAAATTCAATAATGAACATATATGTTATGTACTATAACATAAAACTCCTATATTGCTACAGGGATAAAATTCTTTTCGTTAATACTAATGTACATGTATAAACTGAAGACATTCATTTTTTCATTATTCTTTAAATGTATACATCACACACATGCATGCGGCAATGTGCAGATTTGTTTTGATGAGAATACTGAAAGAAAGATATTTGTTCTGGGGGTAATTCAAGTTAAAAAGATAAGGTAGAAAAAGAGTTGAAAGCTAAAATAGATAATAAAGGAAATGGGGAAAATATCAATTAAAAGATGGATAAAATGCTGATTATCATAGGAATGTTTCAGGGTTTGACATGCATGCATGTTACTTTTCCTTTGTGAGATTTTGTGGGAAAGGGAAAGGAGGCAGCATTTGTTTATATGGTTGCTATGGTGCGGATGTTTCAACCTGAGCAGTCCAGCGAGAATGACTGTGAAAGGAGGGCTCCCTCTTTAGTCCTGCCGCAGTGCAAACTTGTGCATATTTTCCCACCAGCCCCGATGAGATAGAGGAGGAAGAGCAGAGAGGACACTCGCAAAGATCGTCATACGACGTGGCACTGACCTCGTGCTGCTGTAGGTTGTAGGTCCGTGAGCGGGCGGTAAAAAGGTTGAAGACTGTCCCTTTAGAGGGCGGCAGAGGCTGCTTCAACGTCATAAAGAGGGGTATGATAATAGTGGTGGGGTCATAGGATGAAGATATATCAAAAAAGAGATATACTCAGCATGCATGATTTCTTGACATAAATCAATAGGAATGATTCATGCATACAAGAATAGGTCCAGAATCAAATAGAATGAATATCACTGCCAAACTTTTTTTTTTTAAGACAGAAAGGCTAATTAGTCAATAAACCACTGATGAGAAATATAATCGGTAGGGAGCCTTATAACAATAACAGCCTCCATAGTTGATTTATTTTGTTAGAATAGAGGATTCTTAATAGGGCTAAATTGGTACCATTTCATAAAGCTGTTCATAAAGTATAACAAACAACTTTCTGAATTACCGGAATATGGCAAGCTAAACCGTTTTCTTGTCATGGTTATTAAATTCAATAGCCTAAAAATATGGCAAGCTTATTGGGTTACTTGATCATTATACAAGAGCAAAAGTTGGAATATCGATTGAATTGAGCATGTCTTTATTCACCACCATTATTAAAAATTCTTTCTGTGCAAACACATCTCCATATACCTGTACCACAAGGGTGTGTCAGTTTCCAAACTGTATCAATGGCCTATATGAAGTCATTTGTTAAGTGTTGAATCAATTTAAGAACTGCTTTCTTGTACACCCCAACCCCTCAAAGTAACATTTTTCACTATATATCGATTTATATTTATCGCCCGCTACTTCTTTTACCAAGGAGACATGTTCATTTATTTATAGATTTGTTATAGGGGGTGATTTATCCTAATGTAACTCATGAACCGATACAGAGTAGAATTGAAAAGAACTGAAACTCTCATTATCTGTAAATAACACTTGCAATTCCTAAATCTAAACAAACTTTTTTTCTTCATAGCTCATTATGGACTTGTTAATTACATTCTAACTACTTTGTATAATCAATGAAATGTGAAAGTACATTAATACCACTTCGAAGCTCAAATGGAGGTATCCGTTACAAATGAACTAAAGCAAAGATTCACCTCGAAACTAAAGAAAACCGTCAATTACATTATGTCAACTCAAATTTCATTCCCTATCAGTGCAATATTAATTAAGCCCTTCCTAATGTCTCCTTCCACTGTCTTTATTATAAACATTGCTCATTTTATTACTTTTTTTAAATATATTTGTCCCCTTCTCAACTCTCTCTCCCTCTCTACCCCTACAAACTGAACCTCCCATCCTAATTATTTTTTTTCACAACCCCTCCCTGTCCCCTTCTCTAAAAAAAAAATCTTGCGATCAGGGCCCTGTCTTAAAAAGAATGACGATTGATCCAATCAATCTAAACTCTATGGAAATCCACCAGTGTCATAATTATTTATACAGGAAATTTGTAAAATGTTGTTTGTAAACAAAGGAAAACACACCGAATTGTTGAGAAATCAATGACTTTATGGATCTAAATTCATATCTATAAATTTTTTTGAACAAACGTGCATTTCATATGTTGACTTTGCTGGCTTTCCATAGTTGGGATTGATCGGATCAATCGCAACTCTTTGTAAGACAGGGCCCTGATGTGGATCCGATCTGTATCATTGTGCAAACACCTCAAGAATTGTGCTTTTAATAATAAAGATGTTTGTGCTTTTATAAAAGATGTATTCTTTGATATACAATAGGTTTGACAACAATGAAAGGTATACATGAGTGTACATAAATGTGGTGTAAGGACTCGGTGGAGACGGATGTATATGTGATTAAAATATATGATGAAATGTAGCATGCAATATCAAACCAAATGACAGATGTATTTCTATGAGGTGAGGAACCTTAAGACAAGATGCCTCACACACAAATCAAATTCTTCAAAATATGCATAATTTGAATTTAACAATTATGTGAAGTGTTCAGTAATTTGACTTGCAAAGTTGTTGGTTATAACATCCAACATATTGTGTATTTATGTAAAGACACGTGCGAACGAAAAAAAAGGGGGGTGAATTATCTGGTATAAAATTTAAGCCTGAGAGAGCTTCAACTTAAAAAAAAAATCTTCTGAGATATCTGTGCTATAAGACTAAATACGGATAGCCCTTTATCTTGTATTCAATGGGATATAATAAAAGGCTGGTCATCATTTAAGAGAAAACTTATGAAAGTTAACAATTACATTATTTATCATAAAATCAATATTCTAACAATGTACATAATAAACCAGCTAATCACCACTAATGAATGACTAATGAAATGTGTTCTCCTTTGTTTACAAAGGACATTTTGCAAATTTCATGTAGAAAAAATTATGACACTTATGGATTTCCATAGAGTTACGATTGATTGGATCAATCATGATTCTTTATAAGACGGGCCCTGAAGATTATTTTTAAAAAACAAAGTAAATATGAAGACAAGAACTAGCCAACAACCTGTATGCACATGCATGATTCAAACTTTGGGTGTCTCACGAGTCGATTGCAACAAAGTTTCAAATCAAAAAATATGTTTAATACACATTTCATCAAAGTTCTATATGAAAAGGGACACTGTTTTACTCACAGTAACAGGCTGCGGCGATGTTACAAGTGTCTTTCTTGACTCCGAATGTCGGTTGATACCCGGGGGTGGGGCCAGATGGGGGCGGGGTAGGTGGCCCAGGTGGTTTACCAAGTAATGTTAAAGCTACAAACGAACCAGCTGTGGAAGGCAAACACAAGACAAGAAAGTGAATTCGCTTGAGTTAATGATTAACTTCAGGGAATAATTATTCTACAGATGCCTAACAATCCACACTCCTCTTTTTCTGTGTGCTAAAATAAATGTCTTTTGTTTAGGTGTACAAATAGACTATTGTTAAAAGGATAACTGTAGAGAACTTTCACTCTAAGCCAAACATTACAACCCAGGGCCTTTTCAAACGTGAATCTTGAATCCTCATTGTAACGATGATTGCTATTGTAATCATGGATGTGATTAGCGTTAATGATTCTAATCATGTTCTAGTTTGGTTTCACACGTGATAAATATTCGTCACTAGCCTTGTTTTCACTGGAATCATCATTCAAATTACAAAAAAAAAATTCCATGTGGTGAAAGGGCAGTTACTTTTCCTGGACTTATACTGCCCAAATTTAAATATTATCAAAGCATATTAAACTGATGTATGTTTTGATTCATCCCGGAAAGTCAAATATCGATGGAAAAGATAAATCTATTCATATTCAGAAGAGCTGAAGAAGCGTCCCGGATCGGACGTGAAACTGTCCTCTGCTTCAACAAGTAAGTCCAGATGAATAGATTTATCTTTTCCATCGATATCAAAGCATATTGTTATGAAGAAGTTGTCCACCCCCCCCCCCCCCTCCTCCTCCCCCTCCTCTATCCTCCTCCCCCTCCCTCTCCTTCCACTAATTGATCCATTAATTAATCAAAATGTATTTATCAGCTGCTTCATTCAAATCAACTCTAAATTCCAGCTCCAAATCAAACTGAATACTCAAACTTGGCTAGCCTCTTTTCTTGCTGCTTCCTTATATTTATTCATTCATTCATCATTAATCCATCACTCCAACCACTTATTCTTAGTTTCTTTTATTTTTCCCCATTAAGAATGTATTTCATTTTTCAGAAAAGACCAAACACAGAGGCCCGTATTCTGAAGTCAGGTTTAACTTAAACTCAGTTTTAAAGTTGTGGTTTAAGTATGGATAGCTAATTGTTACATAGATCACTAACAGTAGAGATATCACATTTCAGCTCATTTGGCTCTGAAATCATTCATAATTATCTAGGAAGAATGAATATATGATTTTCTTCACCATCGATGAATCAGGAAAGAGCACAGTAAACATAAGAAACATACAACTTAATAAAACAAAATTGACACTTTTGGCTTCCCATAACTTTAGCACACACTTAGACCATGGTCTAAGTTACACCTTACTTCAGAATACGGGCCAGAGACTGCAAAATAAATCCAGAATTCAAAGTGATGTGTAGTTGTATACTCACATTTGATCATTTTCACCACCTCCACATGGTTGGATGATGTTACCAAGGTACCATTTACCTGCAAAGTACAACAAGAAAAATATATATCAACTACAAGTCTCAAATGGGTCATTTCATAACTTTACACTGACTGATATATAATAATAATAATAATAATAGCGGTATTTATAAAGCGCCTTTTGCCTGAGGATACAAAGCGCTGCTATTATTACCCCGGCTTTAGCTCATATGGCACCCAATCAAAATAAAGCCAGTTTTGATCTTTTATTGACCATCTTCTAGTTTTGACAAATCATGGTTAGATAAATTTGTTACGCAAGGATGTCACTCGAATTGATTTTTAAAAGTCTAAAAATCATACCAGTTCGAAAACAAAAATAGTGTGTTTTCTATGGTTAAATACAAGTTCATATGTCATCCTCAAAAGTGGCATTCCTGATTGTTATTATGTTAATCAATGGGCCCGTGTTACATACTGATTTGAAACAATAACATCACAAAAAACCTGAATCTTTCTTCGGATTTTTAATTCATTCTTCAGCTAGTTTGTTAACATATCTTGACATTGACAGTTTCTAAATATATCTAGACATTGACAAGTAGCGATTTAAAATATTAACAAGTTCACGTTCAAATTGTGGATATCTACAGTAACATGGCCTGCCAAAAAATGTTTGACGGATGCAGTGGAACGAAATGCAACAAGATATTTGGAAAAGGGTTATAGAACAATCTGACAGCAATTGGTCAGTAGTGGCCAGGCAACAAATCTTTACTTCCGGGGGCTAATTTTCACAACTTTTAACTGCCTATATCTACAACATTGGAGAAGCATTTTTATAACATTGCGATGAATTAGGATTTCCCGGCCACCCTTTACTGGTTTCCAGGGCCATTTTCAGCATTTTGGGGGCTATATCGCCCCCAGCACCCCCCCCCCCCCCCCCCCCTCGGAGTAACCTCTTCCCTGGTTGTCTTGTCTGCTAGCAAGGCTCAAAACACTCTGAGCTTGGAATGAAAGATCAATGACATTGGCAAGGTATCAACTCTATGGCCAAGGGGGCTTCTTCAAAACCTTGTTATTTTTGCCATTTCAATTTCCGGACGAAACACATGGTGCGTTGGGGGATCTCGACTGGCCTAAAGAGATTTGAATGTTGCTATATTGGAGAGGAGGGTTTTCAGGGTGGACCTTGCATCAACAATTCATTACGAACTGATTTTTTTCTTCTCGTTGGGAAGACTTCTTAGTACTATCATCACAACAATGTCATCTGCAAGACTTCCTAGGGAGTTAATACGTGGGGCCTGTCCTTGCTTTGGTAAGCCTCATACGTGACTGATTTGAGAGCACAAACTGATTAACGGAACCAAAAAACACATGGATTAATTCATGACTTTATAAACAGCGGAAGCAAATTTCTTATTGCTTTCAGTCATTAAGAAATTAAAAACTTTCTTGTTTATGAAATCATTCATTAAGAAAGAACGGCATTAATTGTAATGTTTTACTATCATTAAACACATTAAAACTTATCTCCATATGGAATGCCAATTGCCACCATCTCAATCAGCCCTCTTTTTTAACTCACTACTCCAGGGGGGAGTTTCACAAAGATTTTAAGTATGACTTAAGTCGCACTTAAATGCCGACATGTACATGATATGCATCGCATGAACTTATTGATAAATACGCAGTAGTGCGCGTCCTCATTACACGATCTGACCAATGCAGTCGTCGTCAAGCCTTTCATACCGTGCACAAATCGATATTTAAATGCGACTCTAAATACTTAAATCTTTGTGAACTCCCCCCCCCCTTTAAAATTATCTCAATCAGAACAATCTAAAGGCAAAGCAGGATAATGCATCTTGTTTCATGTTATCCTTGGTTTAGGGGAGACCGGGGTTAGTTGGAACATGGGGTAAGTTGAAACATTGTAATTTTTTTAACACCTGTAAAATAAATTTATGCAATACTACCCTCAATTTATTGCTCTTAATAATACAACATTGTTGAAATATTACTGCAATAAATTGAGGGCAGTATTGCATAAATTTATTTTACAGGTGTTAAAGAAAATTGCAATGTTTCAACTTACCCCATGTTCCAACTAACCCCGGTCTCCCCTACCTAAGATTTGGGGGGGTCGAAAAAGTGCAATTTGTCTGGCTAAGTGAAGAGACCCAGTTTAGTTTCTGCTTGGGAAAATTCCATTCAAGATACTGTACGTTCATTTGATTTAAAAAAATCATCTGCCTGCCAAATATTTCCCCCTCTTCAACAGTTAGAAAATACTTATTAGCTAAAATCTGGAAATTAAACAAACTCTGGCTGATCACTAGGAATTGGTCGATCCAACAATAAACATTTTATTTTTTGCTCCTTGACCAAATGATTTAGAAATAGACCATGAAATCAACATACTTGAGCCTCATCCTCTGATGTGCTCTCAGTCTCCTTGTTCCTTTTAGTTTTCTTCTTGCGATGAGAAAACGCCATTGTTATAATACAGGCTGTACCACACAATCGTTGAAAAAGAACTCAATTACACCATGACATAGTCAAAAATATCACACGATGATGGGGGTAATAGTATGTGCTATTTCCTTGTAAGCCTGTTCTGTGGAAACATAACTTTGCTAATACATTCCAACATTCGGGCTGTCACCAAAAAAAGTTGTTCCAAACCACAAAATTATGTTCCAGCTTGTCTGTTAATTATCCGTATTAAGAATCCACATGAGTTAATTCCAAGTTATTCCACAACAGGGAAACTGCAAATCCAATGAATTATTTATGATGAAAGCAGTCACTTCGAAATTTGGGTCTGAAGTGTCGATTTAAAGAACAAAGGGAAAATACAACCTGGAAAAGGAATGCTCAATTCCACTCCCAGTATTTTGCATATCTCTGATGATAATAGCTTGGCAACATGACAACATTGACGGATAAGATTTGCAAAATCCTTGTTGCATCAACTCTCTGGAGGACTGCTGCTTCCGACAGAATGTGGGGTGAACATTATTTTCTTCTTTGTTTCTTCGCGCGTTCGTAAGCTTCCGCTGAACAGTGAGATGCACTACCGAGCTAGTGTAGTCCTGGTAAATCCCTGATAGAACGGCATCAGTGATGACATAAGCATAAGTAGACCATATGGTGTCTGGAAGAGTACCCTATGAAGATATACATGTACCTATGACGGTAATTAAAATGCAACCTCCATGCCAAATTGCTTCAGAGGTGACTAACGGTTAGGTGAGCTGTCGACGCGAGTCCAGCAAAAATGGAGTCCCAAACAAGGTGTATTCCAGTGAGTGAGACCAAATAGAAATGCATGCAAAAGTGATGTGGTAAATGTTTCAATATGAAGTCTGATTTGAGCAGTGCATGGCGTAGCACGTAGGCCTATAGCCTAATTGCAGACATGATATTACAAACCATCCATCAAACGTTGATGTGAGTCTCAATGTGAGGGTGCAGAATGCTGACACCCAATACAGCCTTCATGTGAAAGTTCGCACTAAAAGAGAATGAAATCCACTTGATTCTACACAGCATGTGAACTTGACCTCACGGTATTACCAAAGCCATCTTTTGAATGGCAACTTGAAGCAGCTATAAAGGCAAATAAAAGAGGCTCTCTCCCAAGCTTTCTCTCTGTTTAGTAGGTGTGTCCGTAGCCTGTCAAATATCAAACAGTGCTCAACAATAGCATATTCTTGTAATGATGTTTACATTAGCACAATATCAACAACACTGTCACTTGTCAGTGACTTTGCATGTTTGGCAATGCAGGACAGGACTGTATGTTCAGGTTTCACTGGATGAAGCCGCCAACAGGAAAACAAATTGTGAGGATGGCAATCTCTGCTTATATATTCATGGGTTAATGTTCTCTTCATTCTCCGCACGTGAGTCAATCGAAGAGATGATTCAATTGAATAATTTTATTCAAAGCATGTAGGACACAATGGATGTTGGACTTCAAGGGGATTCCCAAGTCCAAAGACGGTTCCGGGTTCAGGGTGCCACTTTGTCACTTGACACATCCAATATTCAATGCTTCTGAAATCTGAATTCACAAGTAAACTCAATAATAATAGAAAATGCATGAATAAATTCTTTTGTTTTCCTCTGAGCCTTGTATGAACGTGTTTCATGGCAACTATTCATGACTTCCTGCAACTTTTCACACATTTTTCCATCGAGATTTTGGTACAAAAATAACTGTAGAACAATAAAGAAGAAATCACTCCCTTTTGAGAGCCTTTTATGACAATAGTCTACGAAAACTCTTCATTCATTTGAAGCACTCTGTTGAGATAGCAGTCCAGAAAGGAAATGTAATCCAAGGATTGCCAAGATTGCACTTCCAGGTCTGTGTGTGATAACCCCTTGGAATTACTCATGAATATCTTCTACTTTCTGTCTCCTTGAAGATACAGTACTACCCTGGCTCACTCAAGGACAAAGTTAAGCAGTCAAAGCCAAGTTCAGAGGATGCTCAGAATAATAACAAGTGTGAACGCAGCATGACAGGAATCATTCAGGTTAAAACAAACTTGAATGGCCACAAGGGTTCAAAATGTGAACACACCACAGATGGATCTCTTTTCAGATAGATATGAAATGATTCTTGATCAGAAGAGAGGGTAGCTCAAATGTATGAACAGAGTTTCTGCAGAAAATGTCAACGTCATGAAGGAAAATGCCAATATAGGCAAATAAGGAGCCTAATTAAGTTTATGTTTATATATAGCAATATAGTGTGTGAAATACTTTCCAGATATGTTCTGGAAATTTTCCCTCTTGATGACAATAGCAAAGTCCAGCTCCCACAAGATGAGAATACAAATAAAACGTGCAGTTCAGTAAATGTCAACAATATTTCCCAATGTGAACAAGGCTCTATCACAGAGTTTTCAATTAAAAAATTAAATGGTTCTGAAGATCTTGGGTAAAGGTCAACTGCCTTAACCTAAAATGTGAACATGGCTCGGAAGATCATCCTATGTTGATGCCGATACAGAAACATCTGGCATAAGAAGAGCAGAAAGGTATCTCCTTACAGGGGGGAGAATGGCAGAGGAATAAAGGGCTAAATCAGGGCACGAGCCGAGTCGCATCCCTGGTTGAACCAGTCAATAGCTCACAGGTATGAATCCACAGAGCTCTCAGCTGAGCTTGAACGGTCAATACAACATCCCTCAAGCTAATGCACCCGGGCACCCCATCGCACATACACCGATGATCAACTTTCTCTATGGTACTACTGCAAGGAGATTGGTATAAAGCCTGAGCAGGCCTGCACACGATGCATGCCGATGGTGTCATGCGGCCGCAGGGATTACGCAAGGCGCAGGAGTAAACAAGTGCAATACCAGCTGACAGTTTGGATGAAAGTATTCCATTTCAGAATCCGAGCTGGAATTCACAATTTAACCTCTCTCCATTTTCACTAAATGGACAGGAGTCGAATTGTATCATCTCTCTATATTCAGGAGAGTGTAAAACTGTGAAAGAGCACATACAAATCCTTGTTGTTGTAATTGTGGTGGTGGGGGCGGCGGTGGCGATGATGATGATGATGATGATGATGATATTGATGATGATGATGATTATGATGATGATGATGACAATGGTGGTGGTGATGGTTGCAATGATGTGGACAGTTTGTTGTGGTAGTGTTGGTGGTGGCAGTGGCAGTCAAAGAAGTGGTGGTGGTGTGTGGACAATGCCCTGAGCACCAGGTGCTACACAGACGTTCTTTTCGGCAATACCAATCAAATCTTCACAAACCTTGCTCCTTTAACAATGTATATTGTGGACTCCCAAATGAAAAGAAAATGCCCAGCTAACAATATGAATGAAGTATACGCATTTGATAAGTCAGTTCACAATCAAAATACACGAAACAGATCCCACTACAACGCATAAAGTTCACTTGGACACGTTACATTTCCATCCCAACAAAAGCTTTTGCACCACATGCGCAGGAGATTTATGATCCAATTATAATGATGAATCAACAACAATTCAAAAACTATGTCAAAAGCAGATAATCTGAATATTTTCAAACAATGAAAATAATGAGAAATATTCTATATGGAACTTCCATGATACTGACGGTACAAAGATGAACTATGACAAAAGCAAGAATAATATTCATGTGAAACACCAATCATCAAGATAATTGCTATAACACATGGTAATTAAACCAGCTAATATGCCAAGTATGCCCTTCACTTTCGATACATAGGAGAATAGTACTCAATCATGATATCATTCTCAACTAATTTGTACATCTAAAATTGTGTAACGACAATAATATAGAGATTTCGATTGAGTGATGCAAACTTTTGGGGGAAAAGCACCAATGGCACATGGGCACATGGACTCATGGAGTGAGTTCAATTGATGTACGCAAAAATCAACAATTAAACCCTCTTCTTTAGTGTCAAATCTACCTCAATAGAATGTCTAAAAGTTTATTTGACATTTGAGCTTGTTATAATGTTCCAGCTTTCCTTCCCCTCCCCCCTCCCCCCCCCAAAAAAAAAAATGAAAACATCCTCAAACACAAAACAAAAAGCAAAATATCATTTGAAGTCTCATACTAACTAAATCAGTTTACAAACTACAACTTTTATTTATGATTCTTACCATGTTCACATATTACCACTCTCAAACCACCCCCTGCCCCCCCCTTCCAATGGCAAAACATAAACAAACTTTAATTCTGAGCTATGCTAAATATCCCCCCCCCCCCCTTTGACATTGATCTACTACAGGTAATCCATTTCTGTGTACGAATTTCATATTTTCAATATCGCATTTCCTAATTTCCTTGGAAAACCAGATCCCGGTCAGATGAATTTCTAGTCCGTTAATCGCCGCTGACAGGTTTTACTTCAGCCCCACATATTGGCAATCTTGTCATGTCCCTGAGATATGGGCCAAGTGTTGCCCCACATGTGTTTCTTTTACTGTACAGTAGAAATAACTAGTGGAGTTCACACTACGATCGAGAACAAAACTCAAATCTAATTAAAAGCCTGTCTAAAATTTTGGTTAAGATTCGCGAAAATTGGCAAATTATTGTGGCTGTTCCATTAAACATTTATTGCTAATTTGACAAAAAATACCCCTTTCATAAACCCAATTACTATGAATTAGGCGGCTAATAGCAGCATAATTTGGTCGTAAAATTGGAGGAGGACAAGAGTTATCCGCATTACTCTGATGCTGCTATTATCCGCATAATAGCGGCATCGGGATAAGATTTTGAGTTTATGAACGCATTTCCAAATAATGCAGATAATTGCCATGGTGCAGTCACAAGGTCACCCTTTCCAACACAACCGCATCGGAGGGGGCGTGTCCAGTTGTCATGGCGATTATCCGCCTTTTTCAGGACGGGCGCTCGTAAAAATAATGCGGCTTATTTTCGGAGTTTATGAACGCAATTTTTATTGAATTATTCGCATTACTCTTAGGCGGCTAATTGGAGGATAGGTTTATGAAAAGGGTATATGAATGTTTCAAAATACATTTTTTTACAACAGGGCATAATCTTTCCTTTAAAAATAAAAGAAAGTAATATATAGCCCTAAATTTACCGAAGCTCAATAAAAGTTGGAAATGTATCTTATCATGAACATTTCTAGTGGTTTGTGGTTTGCTGTTATCAACTTTGAAGTCTTACACATTTTAGAACTATATGTACATTGTTCTACATTGTTAAAGTGTTTGTGTGAACCATCTAAAACTTGCACTGTTCATATGGTGGTTTGCTACACACAACTTTAAAGCCTTACATATTCCATGACTACAAGTTTTTGTGTGAACACGACTAACCATCCCAAGTCTGCAGTGCTCAAGTGGTTTGCTTTCGACATCTTTGAGTTCTCACAAATAACACTTCAAGCTTTTGTGTGAAAACTCCTGACCATTGCAAAAATGATGCAATGCTCAAGTGCCCTAACCCTGAAGAAATCAGAGCAACAATTAAAAAATCCATAACTCATGTCTTCACTTTCTATCCTATCTAACCATTCACCTATGAGTGCGAAAGTTTGTTGTAAACTTGTTCTTGTTGGCATCACTTGCACAGAAACAGAAGGACTTTAATATGATAATAATGCCCTTTTACAAACAAAGGTAGCTGGTTACCAACTGTTTTTGTGGACACGTAAATGATTATTTCCATATGCGAGCAATATTTCAAGTAGGCCTATAAATTTCTAGTATCATCATACTGGAGGATACTTTAGCCTGAATTTGTCAAAGCTAGAATTCAGGCAAAAGTATCCTTGAGTATAATGATACTAGAAATCTATAGGCTTACTTGAAATTCTTGAAAAATTCCTTGATTAAACCTTATCACTCAATCGTGAGACCAATTTCTATGACTTATGGCATTGATGAATTGTGAAAATTAATATTACGATCAGACGCACAACATTGTGTCAGGGATTCCAAGGTAGTTCTTGTTGTGCAAAATTAAGCATAGATACATGTAATCAAAGACCTCCTGGGAAGCATTTTATGAAGAGTTCTGACAGTGATTTCTAGCGACTGATATACTATCAGCCAATCAGATGCAAGGATATCAGTAGCTTATAACCTCAGTCGGTGAAAATCACTGACACTTCATGAAACCACCGCCTCCACTCTAGCACTCACAACACACATGGGTTATCACTTAGAAGGGGGTGATGCTGTAATTCAAGACATTTATGAATTACACTTAATAAGGACGACAATCCCCCAGAATTAGCGTGCTCACGATGCGTCTCACATTGACAGGTCACCTACTACTGCATCCCTCAAGATTTAAAGGAACCGATAAGACCCGCTGAGATGATACCAATAATTATAATCACTATGATCAATGAAAATAAAACACGAGGGGAGGTGTAACATAAAAAGATACTTTGATTTCTACATTCAAGTATGTAATTTTGTACAGTTTTCAAACACTCCTTACACGATATACACGTGCAAAGTGATTGAGAAAAAAGACATAATCACCAAAAAAATACTGTCTCATGTATATCCTGTCCTAATGCAAATTTCAGCAAATATTTAGCATTTGTAGTACATACCTGATTTCACAGCTTTTTTATTCACGCACAATAAAAATTGAGCCAGCAATCAAGTCATATTACAAGAACCAGAGAGAAATCATTAGACTTCCATCCCCTCTTTGACAAGAAAACCAAAGTGAACAACATCCTTCCTTTCCTTCTTTCAACAAAATCACATCATCTAGTCCAAGTCTCCAAACGTTCTTGAGCTAATATTGCCACAGACAAAACAATCTCCTCTTGTTTCACTATACTACACTCCAGAACTCTTTCTTTTTGGGCCAAGGCACGGCGCAGGCTGAATTACAAGGAAGTCGACAGTGATGCTATTAACCAAGTGTAATGGAGTATACTGTAACTTAATGCAGGGAGCAGATAGAATTAATCCTTTCATGTATTTTGGTCTCTTTCTTTTTTGGCATGAATGGGCGATTTGATGATCAGCAAGGGCAATGGTGCTATTTAAAGGTAATGAAATGTTGGTGGAGAGTCAAATATTCCATTTGGGCCCTACGCTGGATAGCCAACAAGGGTTTGAAATATTGGCAAAAGAATTCCTGAGACTTGATTCAAAAGAAAAAATTGCAATCCATAACAGCAAGTAATGTTTGTAACAAAAACAGTATTAAACTTAATATAGGACTCACAGAATATGATGTATTGATGTGCTGTATCATGATGAGGTTTACTCGTATTTTGAAATGTGAATGTTGGCACAAAGAAAAGGGGTTCAAGTTCTTTTCATACTAGTACCTGGCCTGAAAGGTTTATTTATTCATTCATTCATTCATTTATTTATTTGTTTGTTTATTTATTCATTTGCTCATTTATTTATTTGTTTGTTCATTCATTCATTCATGTACTTATTCTATTCATTCAATTATTCGTTCTGCTCCAGCAAAGTGATTTTTCCCTTCAAGTTGTCGAATGGTGTGCTTCACAAGTGTATAAGAAAGACAGTAAAAAATGCTTAAATTATCATGTAACCACTTGGTCAGTAAAGGCTTGTGGGTGGGCCAGGTAAATATCTAAACAAAAGTCATTGTAGTGTGTCTATTAATCTGCAAGCCCAGACCCCAGTAGTGTTTGATCAAGAAGTAGGTCTAGAACAAAGACTAGTGCAAGTTCAACTTGCCATGCCAAATGCCAAAGTAAGAACCCCCTGCAGAATTTCTCAAAATTCTGAGAATTGACTACCATTATGGGCATATTTTCTTTCAGGAATTATCACGAGCTCTTTTCTTAAGATTGAATTCTCACTGGCAATATACAAACTACAGTTATTTTTTTTAATCAGGTTTGTCCGATTATACCTTTGAAAGTAGCATTCTGTCTTTGAAAAGACAGTTAACGGTTTAATAGAATTCAATGTTTAAACACTTTGTTGAGAAGTAAACTCAATTATTTTTCCTGATGGCACGTGAGGTACATACACGTAATAGAATATAACAAGAAACCATTTTATTGCATTTTATCTATGCCTGCATAGAACAGGGGACAACATTCTTATAATCAATTCTTCTTAATAAATACATGATGGAATGCCAACATCATAATCATATCAGCAAAGTTGGCTTGGGTTAATAAGGATGCGTCTAGAGGTAGATTGGGGAAGGGGCAGATGTTTTGATTCCCTCGTTCTAATTGGATTGGGGTCCACGCTGGGCCGACTTACATTATTTAGTAAATGAACAAGTGTGTTTCAACCATGGATATCAGCTTCGTTTCATCTTCAATAAAATGTCAGAAGGAAAAAAAAGTATGATAGTGGGGCTTTTACAATATACAATTCAAGTTTGTGTATCAAAAAAAGAACTTGGGCCCATTGCAAAAAACTTTTTACCTGAGAAAACTCAGGTTGTTTTTACTGTGTTAAAGTCAACGGCAGAAATCAGACAACTTTAGTTTTCAGTTTTTACCAGAGTTTTCTCAGGTAAAAAGTTTTATGCAACAGGTCCCTTAAGTTGATGCAATTATTTGCAATGATGCAATTAAAGTGACACATCGTTTCCTGGGGGGGAGTTACAAAAACGAAAGACAAGACTGAAGACAATTTTCTTGGGTGAAACCGGTCTAAAATACAAAGAGAACATATCACAATTTACAATATCTGATGGAGAAATAGAGTCCCTTCCATGGAGTTATTGATAGGGTTGATAAGCTGAGCATTTATTAAGGATTATAGACATGATCAATTTGAAGTTCACTCTATGCGTATAAAATTTTTCAAAGAGAAGAATTTTTGTTGTATAAAAAAAAACATCCTTCCACCTACATTGTACATGGAGGCTGCATCTGTCAAATCATGGATCTTTTGAGTTTGTCATCAGCAATTAAATTAAGATGATGGTATGAAAGGATCAGAAGCTGATTGAGAAGAGAGAACGAACAAGAACGGGAAGCGATGAATCCAGCAGAGCTCCTGCTAAACCCTTCAGAAGATAATCGGAGCTTAATGGGTTTTCAACTGGCTCTCGCTTATAACACGTTTTCCACATTCACGGCAGTCAATTGCTGCATTTTGTCTCAGATATTGGGGTATTGTTCTCACTGGTCATTACAATGACACTATCAATTAAGATTCTGGTTTACTTTTACACAATATGCATATGCAATTTCTCCACTCCCTGTGAAAGTTTGCCAGCATGAGCTCCAAACTCAAATTTGCAGGAATTAAATTTCAATGTTTTTTGGGGAAAGGTCACATAACTTTAGGGCACATTTCTACATTACCGCAAAAAAGGATGGGGGTGGTTCAACAAATCCCCTAGGAACATAAGAGAGGCTTTGGGGGCAATAAAATGAGCATCCATGGCAGCACTGAACCATAGCCATGGCCTCGAATGGCCTTTAATGACCTTGACTTAATTTGACCATGCATTGGCTTTCGCATCCTAAAGAGTACGTATTCAACACCTGGGAGGAGAGTGCCACAGCTTACATATGTACTGTTCATGTAGATTGGCGTCTAGGCAAGCAAAGGACACTTCTGTCAAGGTAGGGTTCGAACACATGAACAAGGCAAGAGACCAAACCACTACACCAGAAGCTTTAACGAGAGAGGATGGGCATTTATATTCAGACACAAACAAATATCAAAAATTGTCACGAACAGTATCCTCAATGTGAAGAAATCATGGCATTTTGTCTCTGGCTCTCTGAGAACTGGACAGACTCGACACTGCTCAGAATTCAAAACGAAGAACAGAAATATCAATAGATAATGTCAGCACCAGCGCTTCTACGTGTATCACTACATTACAGACATGCATAATAAGTGGGACAGTGGGAACATGCCTTTTAACTAGACAATCAGCTGTCGATGTAAGGTCTGAATAAAGTTCAAGGTCTGGAAAAATGAACTATTGAAGCTCAAAGACTTCACCAAACGCTGATTTTTCATGTTCGGCTTAGGGTTTTCTTTACTAATCAAGGTGCAATCAGTCCAAATTGATATAGTATGGATGTTAGCATCAAGTCAGATGATACAAATTGGTGGAATAATTAGATATCAACAACAACAAACAAGAGGGTGCAACACCATATTGATGCTCTGATGACTAATAGCATAAAATTATCCATATTAGAGCATGATCGGTTCATCACGGACGGACATTTGATAGATTTTGAAAGTTTTGAAGGCTTGTAACAAATTAGGAATAAGATTAACAAGGTTCCTTTGTGTTTTATAGTGAAGGGTAGGACAAAGTATGCTGAATGATGAAAAAAGTTTGTTGCCATGGTTACCTCCAAACATAGGTATCCACTAAATGTGCCATATCACGGACGGACATGATAGAAATGTGGTTTTTAGAATTTTTGTACATTTTTATTGTTTCTATCTAAACAGCTTTACATGGACCAATAATTGTTAATGCAACTAACACTCGGGTATGTTAGCTTCTATGTTCAGCATATTGAATTCTTAACCAATATCAAACTTCTGAGAGAATTGCAAACATTTTCCATCACGGACGGACATCACGGACGGACACTATCAAAATACAATGGAAGAACTCTGTAAGAAGTTCTTAATACTTTTTTGGGTAAACAAATGCTATTGTATTGATGATTTGTACATATTTTAATAATATTAAACAGTATTAGTGGCACAATCAAGTTGCTACAACTTCAATCAAGTTGCTGCAACTTGATTTAAGATGTAGCAACTTGATTTCTATGCTAGACCCGGGGGGGGGGGCCACTTCCATTCAGGAGTGGATACCATGCGCGACCATGGGGTCTCGAAAAGCACCCTAATCACGTAATTTCCATATTCTGAAAATGCACCCCTTAACAAGTATTGGCGTGTGAAACCCTACCCTTAACAAGTATTGGAAACAAAACGATACTCTTGGCAAATATTCCCTGAAATTAACCCCTAAACAAGTACAGGAATGTTTTATTGTTCCGGGTCCTTCGGTCGTCGGCTTTCAGGTAGTTTGGTTTAGTACGATCCCACCTTCTGCACCTCGCGCAAATCGGACTCTAAACACGAAGTGTTGGGGCAAATAGGACATCCTTTATAAAACATTTTAATTTTGTTTCATCATCCCCGCAAATTCGACCCTAAACACGTAATTTCCTAGTGAAATAGATACCCTGTTTTCATTATTTTTGTGTTTTTGACACCCTTATCCCGTTACGTACGTAACGTGCCCTATCGTGAAAATCCTTTTTACGTGTTTTTTGGTTGCGCATGGTATCCACTCGTCAATGTAAGTGGCCCCCCTGGGTGCTAGACGCACAGTATAATCTAGACATACGATTGCTCTAAACACAGTTCTTGTCAAAATCGAATGTAAAGAATATTGTCTTTTTAAATTGTAGAATACTAGTAGGTTCAAAATCCACAGCTAGTTGATTAATGATCATGTTGATTCAAGTATTTTTTTTCCAAGAGCAAAGATGTTTTTTTAAGGTCCAAAAACTGAATTGAAAAGATCAACAGGTTGCTGATCCTTATGCTTGTTTGTTGGATCAACACTTGTCAGGGGCTCTCTTTAAATCCATCTTTTGCACATCAAAGCGGAGACACCCCATAACATCAACAGCCCTCATGTATTTAGGCCCTGACCGAATCCAAAATTGAACTTGATATTCCAATCCAAAGCTTATTAAAACTTCTAAACACTGCAGTGCAAGCTTTATGCATTTTCACAGTTTACCAGATAAGCGATTTGCTTGAAATTAGCTCCAAAATGGACTTCGAAAAAAGGTATTCATGTAATTTTCACAAACCTCAAGACTGTGATGTCATGTTCTCTTAGAAGCATTGTGAAGCCATAGGTTTGTACATGGAAAAATTGATTTTTCTGCTTATCAGATTATGCATTGCATTCTACTTCTTCTCCATCACTTTCTGCAAGCTTGAATTGGTGAAATCTACAGCTTTGGACTTGTTCTTGCCATACTTTGTTTCCCGCTTTTTTGGCATATACATGTACATGTAGCTTTTCAACTCTATCTGCATTCCAATAATTTTTATTAAAATTTCTGACAGCAATATAGCCCCAATAACGGCCAAACAAAGATATCACAAAAAATTGTGAAGAGTTGTAGGTTTATTCCATTTGAGTTCTGAATAATTCTCAGAGCCATTTTCACTGCAATTAGAAGCTAAAATTAAATTCATAATCTACTCAGCTAAGTTTCTCATTTGCATATATGAATCTTTCCACCAGTATTTCACTCGTCCGTCCGTGATGAAATTAATGTCCATCCGTGATCATTTTTTATTGATTTATTATATGCATAAAATGTATGGATTTTAGCTATGTTCAAATAAAATGATGTACAGTGTCCAGTGAAATACTTCTACACACTTTTATTTCTGTTTTTATTCTGATAAAGAATAAAAAGCTGAATCCATAGACATTATCCTAATAAAAATGATCACGGACAGACATTAATTTCATCACGGACGGACGGAAATGTTAACATCTACAAGGAAAGTTTACTTCCCATATTTTTTTCCTGCTAATTTATGTTTGATGATAGATAAATGTTCAGAGTGCAAGACCATTAAAAAAAAATTGGAGTAACTTTGAAAACAATAAAACTAGAGTGAAATGAATTTGAGTGAATTAACTTTGTCCGTCCGTGATGAAATTAATGTCCGTCCGTGATCATTTTTGATTGAGTTTATGATATGGATAAAATGTATGGATTTCAGCTATGTTCAAATAAAATGATGTACAGTGTTTAGAGAGATACCTCTAAACCTTTTTATTTTTTATTTCTATTCTGATAAAGAATAAAAAAACTTTTCATCTTTTTTTCCATCACGGACGGAAATTTCAAAATGGAAATGTTAACACCTACCAAAAAAAATTACTTCCCAATATTTTTTTCTACTATATTATGTCTGATAATAGAGTAATGTTCAGAGTGCAAGAACATCCAAACCAAATTAGAGTAACTTTAAAAACAATAAAACTAGAGTGAATTTAATTTGAGTAGAAATGTCCGTCCGTGATGAGAGGTAGCAGCACCCCCATGAATAAAAAGGACTATTCCGGTACTTTCGGAATCATCAATCTTCATGAAACTTAGTTTTTTTAAACCTGAGATATCAAAGATTATTTTAAAAGCAAATTTGATAAAAGTACCTTAAAAAAAAATTTCACCTCAATGCGAACCCTTAACCGATCATGCTCATTACAAGGTCCCTTGGAGAGGACTCAAAGCCATCAGGTGCTGCTTGTTTTTATGCTAACAATTGTGCTGTGTTCCCCAGGCCACTGATATTTCCAGGGTCCCATTGCAATTGATCCAATCAATCGCAACTATGGAAAGCCAGCAACATCAACATCCAACATACATGTTTGTTCAAAATATTTCATAGAAATGACTTATTTTCATACATTCACGGTTTTCTTGACAAATCAGTACGCTTCTCGTTGTTTTCAATGGACATTGAGCAAATTCCCTAAAGACAAAATTATGACAATGATGGATTTCCATATATTTTGAGTTTGATCAGATCAATCGTAACCCTTTGTAAAGGCATGGTCACACTGCCCGAGCGTTGTTGGAGCGGTAGGGAAAGAGGGCAGAATTTTGCTCGCAAAATTGGGGAAAAAATCAAAAACATAAATCAAAAACATAAAAAAACAATCGAAATTGAAAATGGTGAACGGTAGCGAGCGGTGATAATTTTTTTCTCTCCGCTCCAACAACGCTCGGGCGGTGTGACCATGACTTAAGACGGGGCCCAGATGTAACAAGGGTTATATTCAGCCTTTCATTTAGGCGGAGGCTGCAGCTTTTGTGTTTCAATTATGCAAAACATCAGCAATATCTCTGATGCGCAAAGCTATGCACAGTGCATGGAAAGCAGTCAGACACTCCAGTCTTGCATATATTTTTCATTCTTTTTCATAGGGAATGCCCACTGGAAGTTTTCATTACAAAAAGCCTGCATCAATCCTGGTCCTAGGTTACATTTTAGCCAGCGTGCGCCAAAAACGTATGTATTCCTTAATATCAAGAATGAACTTTTGTTAACAGTACAAATGATTCTTCAATTTGAGTTGTTGATGTTTTTATTTTTTAACAAAGTGCAATTCTTGATATCAAAGGATGGAATGCTTCAAGAAACTGGATTAAAGGAGAGAATGGCCAACCAGAGATAGAGTATGTCTAGCATATGCTGGCTTATACGTTCAAGTGTGACAGCCTCTTCAGCAATTGTGTTGCTTTCTTCATTGAGAATCATTGAGCAGAACTGAACCTCCATCTTTTGACCTTTAATTTCAAGGTCTGAAGATCTACATCATAGCTGGATACAGGCCAAGGAAAGGATGGCAAACAGGCAAACAAGCAGTCTGCAAGAATAGACTCTATCTCTTCATCATCCCTGATTTGACTGTTTGGTCCAAAGCCGTCCAGTCCAAAGCCCACATCATCCAGCCTCATTTGGTCTATTTAATACAGGTGTGTCCAATATCCATACCATGGCAGGTCCCATTGTCCATATCATCAACTCATCAGTTATTTGACAAAATGGCCATTGGAAAAAAAGATGATTTGACCACTTGTTCATTAGAGTCTAGACCAATTGTTGGTTAAATAGCTAACAAACCAAACCACATTCGACCACATCGGCAATGGACCAATCTGCAATTTTTTTATCTGACCCTCACATGCAATCCCATTTGGAAAGCTGAAAAGGACCATAGCCACTTTTTTGTATAGGCCTATATCTGCTTTGACCATTTTAATAGTAGGTTCTTCATTTTGTAGGTCCATGACCCAACCAAGCCTGCCTTGTTGCTAATGACAGCTTGTCATATCAAAATGCGATGTCTGCACGTGTCAGCAGCAACAGTGCAAATGATGATGATGATGATCCTTCACGATAAGAAAATGAAGTGCAAGATTAAAAACCTGAGCCACGAGCGGAGTCTGTGTAGTCAGACTAAAAAGTAAGCAAGCCATGAACCAGATAGATCTGTTACGGATGATGGGAGATGTGTATTTATAGGTTTGTAAATGATCACTCCGGCCTGCATAGATCCATCACATACCTCCAGTGTCATACATCACAAGATGCTTGCTATGCTCATATATTCATTCAACCCATCAGAACCAATAAAACGGTATGGGCAAGGACTGTATCATGTTCGTTGCAAACTTGGGAAGTATCGCCCACCCCCCCCCCACCCATCCCCAATACTGCACCCATGTACTAAACCCAAACAAAACCTGAAACTACAAATACACAGGCCTTTTGAACCCCACTAACAAATTTGATTTGAACACTAACCTAACTTCCACCCTTAACCTAAACCAAACTATAACATGGAGGAGTGCGATTTTCAGACAACCATATTAGACTGGAGAGCTTCCAAAGACGAACAAGAGTACTTTTCATGGACTATGCAATGAGTCGGATGTGTTGCTATGTTAGAGTAAATATCACCTTTTGATGTTAGAAGTTACCATAAGATGAAGTGCCAAAACCCACCGCAGCACTAGTATCCTTTGGCAAGGCGTTAATCTACATTTGTCACTCTCGACCCAGGTGTAGTAAATGGGTACCCGGTAGGAAGAAATTCCTGGAATGCTCGATGCGCCCGATCAGGGTAGCCGTGCTAACGCCGGGGTAATAGTATGCAGCGCTTAGAAACATTTGTATTAAGCGCTATATAAATGTTGCATATTGTTATTATTATTAAAACTGAACTGGTCGAAAATGCCCAGACACAATCTGACCCTGATTTTTTTTCTGTTCCAAAATATTCATCCAAAACTCTATTTACAGTGAATTGTTTCATTCATCGGATGCAAAAACCTTATATTAATTCAGTGTAAATCAGGGAAAATATTACACGGGGCTCTGGGCGAAAGTGCCCCCGATATGCCCTACAGATCCCTGGAAAACTGAAAAAGAGCCCCTGCAACTCACATAGGGTCCGATGTAAACTTTAATACAATGTGGCAAATTTAGTCTGGTGAGCTCAAAAAAAGCCCCAGAAAAAATAATCAATTTTTACCCTGGTGTTAATCATCACAAAATGTCATTGTCTGAATGACAGCATAAAAATATGATGTCTGAACCATCCTTGCTTCACCTATAGCTTGGCAAACTAATAACATAAAACTGTCCAGATGGGCAGGTGAGATTATTACATACAATCGGTGCAACAATCGCTAGACATACCGTGTTTACACATTGACTCGGCTCACGTGTTGCAACCGCGAGCCGGGTTGAAGACTGCGAAGAAGGGATCAGAGATCGCGTTCATACGTACATATGAAAAGGCGAGTTCAACACGGCTCGCGGATCTCGAACGGAAGAAGAATTATGACGTCGCAAATTAAAGGCGGGAAATTCAACGCCGGAATCGAATCTTGTCCGTGCGAACAACAACAATGCCAAAAGTGAAAGCGCGCGCAGTGACCTAGGTCAAGAGAGTTCGACACGGCTTCCTGTTTACACACGAAAAAATTGCCGAGTCTGACTCGGGTCGCGGGTTGAAACCTTCGATTTTGTAGGATCGATAAAGCCGTGTTCGACACGGCTCGCGGATCACTCTGATCGCGTTTACACAGAATAAAATTGCCGTGTTGAGCAAGGCTCTCGTGTTCAACCCCCGAGCTGAGTCAATGTGTAAACACGGTAACAGTCAACATTAAATAGAGGTGCTATACATAAGTACCACATAGACATCCAATGTCAATCCAACAAAGAAAAGACTAACATTTCATATTTTCATATCAAAGGCAAAGAATTTTCTGCACCATTTACTGTATCAGGTTTTCCAGAGACATGATCTGGCAATGATTAAAGCTCTACGTTTGTCTTGTAGAAACAGAATTTAAAAGAGGCTAGATTTGTGATTTTGGCAACGATCAAGGCTCTAAATTTACCTTATAAAACTGCAAATCATATTGATAAAGCTCATAAACTTAAAGACCTTGTCATTTATGCCATTTGAAGCCAAACACTGGGTTAAAGTGTGATTTGACTAAATATTTTTTTAAATAGCCCAAAGCCCCCAACCCTCAGTGAGCAATAAAGATTTTTAATGAACTTTCATTTGGTTTTAACAAAGCAGGGAAACACAAGAAATCTAAACCTTCTACCCTGCTTTATTATACTTCCTTTTATACATGTATATAGAAACAAAATTTGTGAATGGAGCAGCAAGAAGGGGGCACCAGGATTGTAACCATGACTTACAATGAATGATGTAAGAATGGTGTCATTTTTAAGATTTTAGGTTAATTTGTAGATAAGTTTATAGTTGTAGCTTCCAGACAAGAGAACTGTTTCTGAACTATCGCCTTGAGCGTCTGGATGGTGTACATGCTCCACAAATCTACACTATTATCAAATAAATGAAAATAAAGCATTAGCATATGGGATTCAAAGACAATCTCAAGATCTTACCTTCAAATTTCAGCTGCCTAATAACTTTTATTTCCAAGATATATGGGCATACATGAAAGACAGCTCAAAAATATGACAAAGAACTTGAGCCCAAGAAACGACTACATGTCACATCCAAGTTAATGTAGGCACAGGCACCAAACTGGTGCATTGACAAGTTCGACTGCCTGACTGCTACCCATAAGAAATGACACACTGTCTTACTTCATTGCTGAATATGTCTTCTGCATGCAATTCAAGATGTTTGATTTTTTTGTGATATTGCTCACTGATCATTCAGACAGAGGAAAAAAGCTGTATAGATATGATATAGAAACACTGCCTACAGGTCTAAACATTATTTTGAATAAGACTTTTAATTTGTTCAAAAAGAGTCAGTTAGAAGACTGATGTAAAGACTGAAATACATATGACCTAATTGAATAGTGGATTAATTAGAGTCTTGTCTATCCTTTCTTTGAAATTCAAATAAGAATACAAACTAATCAGTTCACATTACTTAAAATATTACATAAATTCTTCAAATGCTTCAATCGTCAGATTTTTTATAATTTTCACAGATATAAATATTAAGTAAAGATGATTACAATTTTTTTTTGTATTTCAAGAAATGTATTCTCCGCAATGATTCCTCTAAATGCGAGTTTGGCACGAAGTCCCTTGGTGTGAACAGGGTCAATCAGAGGTGTAAGCACCAATTTCCCCAACAAATCTCTCGCTAACCAAACAATAACAGTCCTGCTGATAGATCTGTGTTGAATGAAGGATCCGCAGCACAGAGAATCCCTGTTCTAAAGCCTCAAAGAAAACTTCCAAGAAAGAAGCGAAAAGATCAGGGGCCCGTTTCATAAAAAAAGCGTTGTGGCCCAGTGGATCTTTGAAACAGAGGGTCGTGGGTTCGAATCCCAGCCATGGTGTAATTTCATTCAGCAAGAAATTTATCCACATTGTGCTGCACTCAACCCAGGTGAGGTGAATGGGTACCCGGCAGGATTAATTCCTTGAATGCATGAGCGCTGAAAGGCAGCTCGAGCTAAAGCCGGGGTAATAATAATAATAGCAACACGCCTCGAAATAGAATATTTCTAGATAGATGGCGCTATATAAATGCCTATTATTATTATCATCATTATTATCATACAGGACTTACAACTGTTGTAACTGCCATAATGGCAACTACCATGGTCACAGGGCTCTGCAGCCAATCATAATCAAGATTTCCATGGTAGTTGCCATAATCATGATAATGGCAAAGTTACAACAGTTGCAAGTCCTTTATGAAACAGGCTCCTGGGATGGAAGTTTGAGGCTGTTTCACAGAGAAGTGCGAGCCTTTACCGCGTCACCTCAGGTCTGTCTGTGGCATCGTCTCACAAAGGATTGCAATAGATTCAAACCTAAATTCATATCAAACTGTGTAATCGAATGATGGGAGATGCAATTAATTTCAATTTGAGTTTGATGTTAATCATCCTCTGCAAAGAATCCCTGGGATGCTACATCAGACAAGCATATAGAAAATTGAATTAAAATAGGAGGGAGTTGTTTCATAAAGCTGTCTATAAGTTACGCCCGACACTTTGTCGAAAATGATACACACCAAATTTTCACTGGTGATTGAACTCCAAGAAAGGGTCAACAGTCATAAAAGAAGTTAATAGTAGCTTATGAATAGCTTTCTAAAACACCTAGCTGGACAAGGCATTGTGAGCTAATAATAGTACATAGGAATTCTTTTAAGAATGCATTACTTTATATCGATCAGCATTAATACGAGAATTTCATTCTTAAAAATTGTTGAGGAATTATTAATAATTTCAATATCTTTTATTTCAATAAATCATTCTCCATTAGACATGAGAGAGGAATCTGTACACCGCAGGTCCTGAGCCCGTGAGCAATCAGGCTGAACACAACTCTCACGACTCCTACATACATGAAACAAACACGTCATTGACATTTTGGATTTAACATTATTAGCATTGCTTGCTGGCTTGTTGGCCGATCCAGTGGATTGTCGGCTTGACAAACTAACCAATCATGTTTATAAGAAATATTACCAGTCATTAAGTTCAAATTCTCCAAATGTTATTGCGCAAGCATGTCAATGCACTGCTCCATAATACCTCACCGCGCTAGATAATCTTGCACGCACATGCAGTTGAAAATGCTTGCCAGATGAGGATGAATGTGGTGGTTTACAGTCTACTCACCGACAGTCATTTGATATCAAACTATAATAAGGCTTGAGCAAAGTCTAATTGTTTCACGCACGTACGTACAAATATGCATAACTCGATGAAACATGTCATATAATAAGCTACAACATCTACAGTATAGTACATTATTTTTTTTAGCTTTTGAGAGTCCTCAGATAGCGATAATTCCAAACTCTTGTTACTGTTGTTGTTTTGTTGGAGTATCAGAGGCAGATACAAACTTTGGTCACAAATGTCATGGGAAGATTTTTTTTTTAATTGTCTGTTTTCCATTTTTAAAAGAGATATTATATGATGAATAACAAATATTCAAATTGTGTTCTCCCTATTCACCTGTGTTAGAACTTCGTGCATCTGCGCTTCAATGCCATAGATGGAGAAAGTTAAGTCGACTTCATTTATTAGAATGAGGTATGTAATATGATGTCAATGTTGTTTTGACATGTCTTTACCACATTTTGAAAGAATTTATCATAATAGTCACTTTAAGAAATAATTCATACAGCAAAGTCAAATACACGATCCCTTCCTGGGGACTGTTTCATGAAGCAGTCAGTCTGTGATTTTCACCGACTTCTTGGCTGTTAAGCCAATCATATGAAAGTATTTCAGTAACTTGAAACATTTCCAGTGAAAAATCAATGCAAGATCCCTATGTCTGAAGCCACCAAAGTCATTCCACGCCTTGGCTGAGGAAATGGCAATGCCAAGAGAATCATGTGGGTGAACACCACATTACTCACAAACATGATTCAATCATTCTTCCTTCCTCTTCTTGTAAGAAAAGTCTTCGATTTCAAAGTTAAGCGGGCAAAAAAAAGTTAACATTCCAAAAATTCATATCCGGTACTTTCCCATTCTCATTGGAAATGAAAATAACATCATGTGGTGATATTTTTAAACTTTCCCATTAATTCTGAAATTTGTACACTTCCATTGCAGTTCTCTGATGGTGTTTATTAGTGCTTTTGTTTAATTTTTATCATTGTTTTTCTGTATTCCAGGAATTAACATTAAGTTTTGAAGGGAAAAGGGAAAGTACCATGTAGTATAACATTTTTTTTTTGTTGGGAAAGAAAGTCAAGTGGTACTTTCCCTCATATTGAAAGTGAAACAGGATTGATAATTAAATATACATAGATAAAAATAAGTAATTTTATCAGTGGATTTTAAATTGGTCATTAACCTTCTTTTACATAATATAAACAGTAATAAACTTCAAAGTTTCTGCAAAGATACCAATGCTCTCTGCACCATTTCTATAATGTATCTGTCCAAAGCGTCCATTGTATTTGTAACTGGGAATCTAGCGCATCATCCCTGCCCCAAAGGTCCAGCAGCTCCCGATCGCTCTTCAAACATCAGCTGAATCATCGATCTGGCCGAAGCGCTAAAGCAAACAGGATGTCGCGTCCGTGCACGGAGATCGTGCCGCCGCTTAATCAGGCGACCAAGCACCTGGGCATCCCCTGGCTCCGGCCGACTTCACGGGGGTGATCAAATCATTTCCCAATCAAACTCATTCAACTTGAATTACTTCTAAATTATACAGCGGATTCATCAGTTTCAAGACAAATATTTAGAGTGGCCAAGCTTTAATGCTTAGTGTAAAGTACCTGCAATATGCCTGAAATTAGCCTAGAAGATAGTGTATCAGGGTGCTACATAACTTTATAGAAGCACTTGCCCAGTTGGGCAAGTTAATTTTTAAATAGTTGGAATAAACTTGCCCAAAAATCTATTTCACTTGCCCCAAAAAAATCCTTGAAAAAGAAGTTTAACCTCTTCAAAAGAAAGTTTTGCGGTTTTATAAACCATTGACCTTTTCTCTCTTTTGACATGACCTGATCTACTTTGTTATTGCATTTCTTTTTTTTCAAAGCGATTTTATCTTGCCTGCCATCACCAAAATTAGGGTCAATATAACATATATCGACCCTGATTTTGGTCATTCTACTGTGAGAATTTTGCTTGCCTAATTCAGGCAAGTAGTTTTGGTCTTTACTTCAAAACACTTGCCTGACTCTAACTTTTACTTGCCCCAGGCAATGGGGCAAGTGCTTATGTAGCACCCTGGTGTATTCACAGGCAGGCTCATGATCATTTGTGAATTGGGCAGGCAAAAAAAATTTCTTATTTCAGGGGCTACTTTTCTCAACCTACCGCCTAAAATCAGCAACATTAGACAAGCTGTAACACTACAGTCAATGGGTATTTTCAGGGACCTTTTTTTTTACTTTCAAGGGCTCTATTGAGCATTTAGGGGGCAAAATTGCCCTGGGCCTCTATGTAATTTTTTCCCTGGTATTGGGCTGACAAAATTCTATTCATATTTCCAAAATGACCAAAAATTATTACGATCAATTTCACAAAGGAATTGAATACATAACAAATTTTAAGTTTTCACACCCCCCCCCCCCCTAAAAAAAAGGTGGGTCTATAAAACATTTTAATGGCCCTTCCCCCAAAAAAAAAAAAAATGTTAAAATATTTGTATTTATTTCCTTCTTGAAATATTTCATCCTGGTACTACGATACATGTTTGTAGTGCAAGTATATGGATGAAAGATAATCCTCATTACGCGGCTCTGCAAAATTCATCATACAACATAGAACCGTGAACGTCTGATGTCTAGTCTAAATTTACAGACTGCTTTCTAAAGAACTTGAACTTCAAACATAAATCATTTTATGCTTCTGTTCATTTCCAGTAAGCTTGTGTACTAACACTAGAAGAAACACCAGTATTGTCCCAAGAGGAAAACCTCCATAAGTGTTAAAAACACCCCATGAAATTTCAACAAGACACCAAACAGTTTTTGATCAGGAATCAAAATCAAAATCAAGCATCAATACAATAATTAACTACCAGTGTAGAAAGGCTAGGTGTGGTCCTGTGTAAACACTGATATTGGAGTTTAAAACTTGGAGTTTAGAATATTAAAGCCTCTGCTTATTTATTCTAGTGGTAGTTTACTATAAACCTTCCTCAATCCCTCTATGGGTTTGGGATATTTGTGTTTTTGTTCTTTAGGGGGGCAGGCTGGATCACTTATTTTTTTTAACATTAACAAAATTCTTGTTTTTTTTATTCTTTTTAATCATTTTTTTGCTTAAAATAAAATTTCAATTCAATATAAAAAAATTCTATAACACAGAACAAACAAGTGCAAGCCAGATCGCCCCATACCTACATTGCAAAACCATGGAGTTGAATCTGGGAGACTACGATCATCATCTCCAATTTGTAAGTCATAACATCTTCATTAGTACTAAAAGCTTTGGGGAATGCCTCCAATAAACCTTGTAAATAGTCTCCAAATTCAATCAAATTGCCACATTCCCCCGGGGAATGAATTTGAACATTTGCACTACTAAACAAATTGACTAGAAGTGTGCGTAACACTTCAGAGATATAGCAGCTATTGCTAAGAAATGTTTTCAAATGGATTGTTGGTTACCCTTTACCAAACTGCCCATTGAAAATCATTACATCAATCCTAGCAAATCATCTCTTTTTTTAACAGAACATGAAGGAGCGAACAAAGTTGGTTCAGAGAAACAAAACTACCCTCATTTCTATTGTCGATTCATTATTGTAATAATAATAATAATAGCCAATTTTTATAAAGCGCTTTTCCCAGAATGGCCCAAAGCGTGTTACAGCATATTATTACCCCGTCATTGGATTCATTGCAATCAAGCACGAAAAGTGCACAATTTCCACTCCCTGGGGAGCATTCCTTGCATTCATCGCAGCCACATTATGGCATTATTAATAATTTTAATCATCTCGGCCTATAGTCATTTATTCACTCGTTTATCCACTGATTCATTCACTCATTTTTTAAATTTTTATAACAATTCTGAATACTTTTACATACAGGTACTCACTTAATCCATTTCTTTATATTTTAATTACATATCAACATGCTATAATGGTGGTGCTACACCAACAAGTTTGTTTTGCTTTTTTTTACTTTCAGGGGTTCCCAATCCCATGAGTTTATCAAACTTTGTATGTATTTGCATTTTTATGACTGACTGATTGAAATAAGCTTTGAAATGAATTTAATTGAATCAAATCAGAAGAGGTTGAATGCATTAAATTCATTGGCCCGTATTCTGAAGTCGGGTTTAACTTAAACTCAGGTTAAAGTTGTGGTTTAAATATGGGAAGCCAATTGTTACATAAATCACTAGCAGTAGAGATATCATATTTCAGCTCATTTGGCTCTCAAATCATTCATAATTGTGTAAGAAGTATCATTAGATGATTGTCTTGACCATCGATGAATCAAAAAAGAGCACAGTAAAAATAAGAAACATACAACTTAATAAAAATTGTAATACTTTTGGCTTCCTATATTTAAACCACAGCTTTAAACTATTTAAACCACAACTTTAAACCTGGGTTTAAGTTAAACCAGACTTTAGAATACGGGCCAATGACAGCAATGAAAATTATTCATACAGATATTTTGAATTTTGCATTTTTTTTTTTTACTATACCAATCTTCACTTTTTGTTTCCAAAATTGTTAAATGATACAAAATACCCATTCCTCTGGACATCACTTCCATAGTCCAACCCTTCCCCTTTCACCAAAGAGGTTGGCAAATGAGAACAGTTCCTACAACCATAACTTCTCTACAAAACGGCTCCAAAACAGGAAAAGTCATACAAACAAAAAATCTCATGGAACTCACCCAGCAAAATGAAAGGTCTCTCCTGTGAAGTAAATCCAATAGATTTTCCAACTTCTGGATATTTGTCTAAAGAGTCGAACTATTTCCTTGAAAGACAAACATGATCATTCTCTCTTCCAGAGATACGAATTCTGCCCTTCTCAAAAGGGGATTCCTTCGCTTCTTAGATCAAGATCGGGACGTCTTAAGCAAGTAAAGCGTAATGATACAGCTTACGAGAGTTTAAACCCTGACTGGTAATTTCACACTAACTGTCACGGATCACTCTCAGAGCTTGTCCTTTCTCTTACTCCACTTCTTTTTCACCCCCTCTCTCTCTCTTTCTCTTCCACCAATTAATTTGGGAGAACAATTTAGAGCTCGTCATCAGAAGAAAGGCCGCCGGCAGCGGGTGAGGAATGCTGGTGGAGCAGACCCTGTTGTCAACTGTCCATTTTGCCAGCACCTTGAGCCAAATGTCATGACATACATTCCCCTGGCTTCTCATTTACCTCCTTTGATTTCTCCTTTCATCTAATGCTTTCACACCCTCACAATGAGAAAATAGTCATTGATTTTCACTGATAATTTGTTATAAGCTACTGAAATCCTTGCATCTGATTGGCTCAGAGCAGAATTGTTAGTGAATATCGATATTTGTTCCATGAAATGCTAATAAGTTTGGGAATTCATCTACCCTGAGAAGAAAATACCAGGTTGACGAGCAGTGTGACAGCCAACAAAATATGATATCACCTTAAAAGAGTACCCAGAAACCATTTAATAGGTAAATTTTTTTATCTCTATTCCTACTTCTATTTCATTTTTTCCATTCATTCATTCCACCCCATCCATCTATCCCTTTCTTCACAGCTTATCCTACAATCCCAACAACTTCCCCCTTAACTTCTTCATTCTCCTCTTCTCAATTCCCCTACTGTATCCTTCACTTTCTTTCCTTCACCCTCCCCCCCCCCATCCATCCATCCTACAATCGCAACAAAACTGATCCTTCATTTCTCCATTCTCTTTTCTCCCCTTTCTTCATTCCCCTTCTCAAACCCTACTTCCATTCCATTCTATCCTTCACTTCTCCATTCCCATCCATCCATCCCCCTATCCCTCCATCCATCCCCCTATCCCTTCCTCCACAGCTGGTCCCATACTCCCAACAACTTTCTCTGCCCATTGCCCACGCATGCTGAGCGGTCTCTGCACGACACCGCATGCTCGCCATAATTCTCTAATATTTTATAATACTCGCAATATAATTGAACACCTTGAAAGAAACGGTGCAATGGGCATAGGAGCAGTGTCGGTCACACTTCGAATCAAACTCGAAACAATCTTAAATCATAAATCTGACTAATTCCTGGTCATTTCACAAATTGAGCACTTTTGAAAAGTGCAAAAATGGACATCTCCAAGTCCATCAAGGCTATGGCTTTGAATGCCATAATGATTGGCCACAATGCCCCTCCAATTGGCCTTGAATACATTTGGCACCATTTTTAAATTTTCCAATTTTTGCTGCAATATGTGCCCTTTAGAAAAGTGCCTTGCCCTAAAAAAAATAAAATTAAGGTGTGTTTAAGTGGTTATAAATAAATTTATTTATTCTTTTGACATATACCTATATGTTTATTTGCTCAAGTGTATTGAGGACCATTGGGTGATTTCAAGTTTGGTGTTGAAAGTTTTAGTTGGTGTAAGTAAGAACACCTGCAATAACATTAAACTCAAAATGGACAGGGTGTTGAGATTGATATCAAAAGGTGTTAAAATATCAATTATGTAAATTATATGATTGTATAACCCCTCAATAATGCTTGTTGCAGGAGCAAAACCATGGGACAACCTCTCAACATCAGCACCGACAGTACACCAATTCCACCAACATCAATGCCTAACTACACAAAATCAACACCAACACCATACTTGAAATCACCAGGTCTCTTTCGTGTGACTGAGGATGTACAATGAAGAAAGTGAGCCCGAGTTGAAATTATGTAGGCTGCACAGCTACATACCTACTCATTATTGGTGTGTATTTTGGGATACAATATGTGGCAAAGATGTTTAAAGGTCCTCATCTCAGACAGAAAATCATCTATTTTCTAGCTATACCAACCAGACTAGGCTTTTTAGTTTGTCTTGATTTCACAAAATAACGGATGATCGCACAATCATAACTTATTCGTGTTCTAGTGGTTCTGACTCTCGCCTTTCAGAGGGTTGTAGGTTCGAATCCTAGCCGAGGCGTGTTTTCCTCCAGCAAGAAATTATCATGGTCTGAAACTTTCAGGTGTAGTGGTTCCATAACATGAATCCTTAATTCCTGGGCCTCAGTTTCAAACCCCATCCTGCACTACTACACTCTTGCCGCTCTCCACCCAGGTTTCAATTATTTACCCAGAAGAATGCGAATGTCAGTGAGATTGTATTGGTGTGTATTCATTGTAGTATTTCCATGGTGTCTGCTCTAAAACTCCTCAGAGAATGGTGATAGCACACTGTATGCAGGGGACAACACTTGATTCCAATGATGTATGTCTGACCCCATGTATGTGAGACCTTCATGAATTTTTTTGTCTCTGATTTCTTCCTCTTTTGACATTCTGTGGTGCTCTCAAACGATCATGGTTTGGTCACTTTATGAAGTGAAGTAAGACTTGAGAAAAAAGGGGGGGTCCAATGTACAAAAAGGTTGATTTTTTTACAGAATTTCCCATCTGTGAACAAGATTATTGTCGGTTCCTACATTATAAATAAACCTATCCCCAATGAAATTCACATCATACTAGAATAATAAAAACATTTTTTGAGTATACTCATTGCTTGCAGTTTTTGAGCTAATATCACTGAACAGACTGGTGATGAAATTTAATGAAATTTCAAACATGCTGAGTTATTTACTCCACACGTTCTGGAACACCAGCGCTAAGCTAATTACGTGTTAACACAAGAAAGAGCGATAGTGCACGAAACTAGGTCATAATATTTGAAAAGTGCTTTTGTACACATCTACATGTACATGTAGGTTCATTTAAAATGAATGACTACACTAGACGCATATCTCACTTTATTTCAGTTTCTTTGTCTCTTTGTTATTTATGTCTATGGTATCTCAGGTACAGAGCAAGAAGGGAGTTGTTTAAATGTGACTTACAACCCTTTTTGCTCTGAACTGACTAATTAAATATGCTCCTTTCACACCTAAGTAATGAAAAGGATCTAATATTACAAAGTGGGAAGTGGTCCTCCTAGATGAACAGCTTTTACTCATACCAACTTAATGCGATGCTTAATGGAAGACCAATAAAACTTGATCTTCTTCCCGCCCTCTAGCCTTGCCATACCCAAGTATCATCATCATCCATCCTCCAAGTCATCGCCCACTTGAAAGCGATACCTACATCCTACGCCAGCCATGCCCTGCGTGAGGTATGCCTGCCTTGGGGCATGGTGTCAGCATGTTCATTATAGGCTGAACAGATTGACTGAACAGTGGGGGGTATTAATAAATCAGAGAGCAATAGTCAATGTTTGCGCTTTCCTGGCCAATGAGTCATGCGTGATCTACTTCTATCAAAACAAACGAGGAAAAGGAATGGTCCTTCCCACATTTGCTGTTTGTTTTTCTCAGGAGATATGATCTAGTTTAAGGATTCCCTTTAAATTCATATACAGTATACATGCACTACACTTTAACACGTTTTCATCACTAAAATCATATTTCAATGGGGGACAAAGAGATGCAAGCAGAATTCAAGAAAATAGAAACCTACACTAGAATATGAATTATTGAAAACTATTTGTCTCTTGACAATGAGGGGGTACTTCTAATAATATTTTAATAAGACACACAGTGATGCATTAGGGTGAATCAATCATTAAAAGTTCTCTCAACACACAAGCAGTACATATGTAGAACCCAAACTCCTATAATAATCCCAAGTTCTTCAGCACCATTAAATGTCAAATGCTATGCCCATGATGCAAAAGTGGATTTGAAGTACTCTATTATTACTTTGCCTTCAAAATAATCATTTTTTTTTACATGATTGCTTAGTGTCATCTACATGTACCAAATAAGGTTAAACAAAAACTTTGAATTTTTTCTCTTTTTTCACCAGTCATTTTCAAATTTCACACATTTTTGTGACTTAATTTCAAAGTCTGACAGAAGTCTGACAGAAGCCCATTGATGCAAGACAAACCTCCACATGAGGAGCCATTTATCTCATTAAATAGAAAAAATGTTTCAGTCATTCGCAAGTCATGCCTAACTTTACAAACATTTTTGTGAAACAGTCCCCTGACTGCAAGTTACCTGACACAAATTCCACCACAATAAATTGTTTGAAACCCAACCCTTATTCAAAGCAAAAACCCTAATAGAGTCTCTTATTAATGCACAGGAGGGGTCTGCAGCACTGCTGTGACGTTATATACATGTAATTATGCCACAAACCTAAACAGCCATTTATTACATTGTTTTTATCATTTGCCCGATACTACTCTTGAAAGGTCATTTATTTCACACAGAGTGTCCATTTACATGTAGAGAAACATGTAGTGAGGGGAGTCTCTAGATGACGCTGTAAATTAACTTGGAGGCCTACTTATTGTTTCTAATATAGGGGAACATTACATGACGAATTTGGGCAGTGATTTTTTACTAACTACTTTGTCTCAGCCAATCGGATGCAAGGATTTCAGTAGCTTGTAACAGCTGTCAGTGAAAATCATCCACTATTAGTTTCATGAAATGCTCTCTTGGTTGGGAGATGGAATCGTGCAAGAACTTGAAGAGTATGGGGAATGTTCATGATAATGCTACTAATAATATGAGTGTATGCTGACAAAATTAGGGAATCACCTAAATATTAAAGCAGAATAATTTTTCCCCTCACTAATGGCCTCACAAGATAAAAAAAAATGCTGATGGTGAAACGAGTGATAACAGGGATCAAAAACAAAATCAGCCTCACCACTTTTGAAAGGAGACTAGTATAATTTGACAAATATTTCAAGCTAAAAGCACTATTTTCTCAATGTTGTAAGATTTGTAAGAATGACTATTTGTCAAGCACAGGCTTTCAAGATGCTATCCTCGTTTTATAGCAAATGCACGATTTGGAGCAATACGATGAGAATTATCATCAATCGTAAAATACTGCTGACTTTATTGGAAAGGACAAGATGCATCCATGCTAAATTTTTAACATGTACTCCCTTGAGAAAGGTCAATGTCAAATGTACTTTGTATCTATTTCATCATGATTCCTCCAAAACATTACTATTTTGAATTCTGGATGATATGAGAAGATTAGGACGGAGTAAAATGAACAATGCAATTTGTATCAAAACCAGGACTTAGTAACACAAATTGTTGTGACTGATCATCAAATCATTTTTTATGATTGAATAACCAATGTAATCAAGTGTAAAAAATTGTTTTACAATCAATTGCTATGTTTCATTTCGCAGAGCCCTCGATGCGAAGTCTGTAAACAGTGTAGTTGGCGAGTGGAAAGCAACAGGCAATCAAAACATGCAACTGTGGTCTGAATTTTTAGACTACCACAGGGATACAGATTATGTAATATTGCTTCACTAAACAGAGAATGGTGCAGCAATTTTAATAAGTTTAGTAGACTTCTCTAATGACCCACTCGTTGATTAAGGTGCCAATTAAGGGTTTGGGCATGCAGACTATTCTCCATACACATTACCCTACAGGATGGCTATCAATGTATCTCAGCATCCAGAATCAATTTTGAATAGTCCGTACAATGCCATCTGCTAAGAAATCCTCCCGCAGATCTTGAGCAAGTTTCCTTACCAAAAGTTTGCCATTAATAGCAAAAACAAAACAGCATTCAAATTATGACTTGTGTTTTTTAACTTCATAGAGACACTCTATAATCAATGTAAAAAAGTGCCCTCTATAGTCCATGACAGGCTGACATTAAGCCACAGACCACCAGATTTTCTCTCTCACTGGCCTAGGATAGATACCGCTAGGTCCCAGGTGACAAAGGGTTAAGACTTACCTTAATTATCCTATCCCCAGTCTGTACTCCTGCTTTGTATGCAGCCCCATCTGAAGTATTAAAAAAATACAACAAAAAACATTAGAAATACACTTAACATATCACTTTCTGATGATTGTCCCAAATTAAAGGAGATAGAGCAAAGTAGCAAACTATAAAGTGAGAGAGCAAACACACATGAAATTCATAATATGGATTTAAATTTTATAGGACATAGACATGGACTACATGGCCCGTATTCTGAAGTCGGGTTTAACTTAAACTCAGGTTTAAAGTTGTGGTGTAAGTATGGACAGCCAATTGTTACATAATCACTAAGAGTAAAGATATCATACTTTCAGCTCATTCAGCTCTCAAATCATTCATAATTGTGTAGGAAGTATAAATAGATGATTTTCTTCACCATCGATGAATCAGGAAAGAGCACAGTAAACATAAGAAACATACAACTTAATAACAATTTTGATACTTTTGGCTTCCCATACTAAAACCACAACTTCAAACCTGAGTTTAAGTTAACCCCGACTTCAGAATATGGGCCACTTTGTTTAAAAGCAGTCTGTACTCTTACTCTATAGAAATCTATCAGCGTCATAATTTTTTCAAAAGGAAATTTGCAGAATATCCTTTGGAAACACAAAGAAAAATTTCTGCGCATCTTGGTTTTGACATCAAAATTTCAAACTCGTCTTGCTCATCAATGCGTGAAGTCTTTGTCTCATACAATGTATCAAAATAAAGAGGAATAATTGAATTATATGATTACGTAAATTAAACATCATAAATCATTTGCCTTTGATTTAAAAAGACATGGGAATCCTGGACTCCTTTTTTCTGGGTAACACTGTGTATATTAGAATGGAGAGGGGTAATAGCAACATTTTACATATTGTGCCAGGGCAGCTAGAAAGCTAGAGAGAGAAGCTTAAGTGGCTACCCTGGGTGAAAAGAGCTATCATAATACTATTATCTCTACATATCTTTATCAATATATAACAAAAAACAATTTTGGTGCAACATTCTCCTATTGTCGAGACAATCATGTCTCATGCATGCCCTTATTCCATCTATAAAAGGAGTAATCTAACAACATATTATCGTCAAATGCTAACCAGATGACGCAAGCAGACGACGTCAAAGAATACACATATTCATACCTCCTGACGACTTCAATCAAAGTTTTTCTCGCGGTGGCAGGCTGCTCATTGCCCCCATCGTTAAGAAACTACCTTTGATATTTCTGGTGGATTTTCAAGAATAATTTGTATTCATTGGAAGCGGACGAAAGAGGAATAAGGTGATACTAGGCAAATCCAACTAGAGATGCAATCTCAGTCGGCTCATGGCTGCAAATGTCAGAGGCAACGGTAGATTTAAGAACCATGAGCCGTTTCTTGCAAAGCAATAAAAAGCTATATAACATTTTTGTTCTAATATACATTAAGATCACCTATGCCTTTTCTCTTCATCATTTATAGATGATAATGGAGCTTATAATTAGAAATATATTAAAAGGGGATTCATGATGATCTATATACTTTTTTATGTCTTTTGTCAAGTTTCTTTTGGAGTTTATATACACGTAATGCAAATTTAGTTGGCTTTTTGAGCATTTTAAAACTCTGATATATATCCAAAGTAATGATGAGCAAGGGGTTCATACTTTGATTCCACAGAGTGGAACGTAGTGTCATTGTCAAGCCAAAAAACAACAAATATCTTTGTATCAATTGTGGCACTGTACGACAGAAAATATATATCCTTCTATATTTTTTTTAATGAAAAACATGAAGCTAAACTCACGATCTTTGACACTCTGGATAAACACGGGGTTGTCGCCGGTGACCGTGAGTCCATATCCCTTCTCGTCTTTCTGTACAATTACACATCTTTGAATCAGTTGCTGGGGACCTAGAAAAAAAATATATTTACAAAACTTTAAATTTGATATTTCCTTTAATTATAATACTGAAGTACATGTAAAATATCATCAATTAATTACTTTTATCATCATAACCATCTGAAAGTAGCAGAAACGGCAGTAATAGTACAAGTGATTGTACTACAACTACTACCAGTAGTAGCAGTAGTAGTTATAGTCGTAGGTAGTGGTGGTGGTGGTGGTGGTGGTGGTGGTAGTAGTAGTAGTAGTAGCAGCAGCAGTAGTAGAAGTAGTAGCAGTAGTAGCAGCTGCAGTAGCAGCAGCAGCAGTAGTAGTAGTAGTAACAGTAGAAGCAGTAGTAGCAGTAGTAGTAGTAGCAGTAGTAGCAGTAGTAGCAGTAGTAGTAGGAGTAGTAGTAGTAGGAGTAGTAGTAGTAGTAGTAGTAGTAGTAGTAGTAGTAGTAGTAGTAGTAGTAGTAGTAGTAGTAGTAGTAGCAGTAGCAGCAGTAGTAGAAGTAGTAGTCGTCGTAGTTGTGGTAGCCATAACAGCAATATATAGTATGTAAATAGTAATGTAGTAGTACACTACATAATATCAGTTGTTTGTGGTGGTGGTGGTTTACTGTGTAGTTGTTGATGCAATTGGGGGTAAAATATTTAATCTTTTTCCAGTTTCACTTCTCTTTGATTCATTCATTCATAATAATATTTCTTCATTCCATATAGAGACATGCATCACAAGGATGATAAAATATAGTTTATCATGTTCGCATTCTGCAATTGAAAGCATATCCTCTCGCTTTTGATGTCGGGCGGGAAGTACGCTGACTTCCGCGCACCTACCCGCTCCATCATCCGATCTTTAATGGTTCACATTTTCGCAGATAATAAAATCTATTCAGACCCATTCCGTTACATGATTCTCAATTTATATCAAGTGGGCTCGACGCAATGCAATACATTTGGCTGGAATTACACCGCTAAAAGTCGGCACACCGGGTGCACCATGCTTCTAAGAATAACACGGCAGGCTCTAAAATGGGGGCTAGTCTTGAACTTCAGACATTTTGGGGGGGGGGTTACTAGGTATAAAGAAACCTTTGGATACCACCCTAACTGATGAAGATTTTCTTACGATATGTCACATGTCAATATTATATGTACTTGCTTGTTTTTTTTCTCATCTTCTGTAAAAAAAAAACAGTTATCCATGGTAATTATTTGATAATCCTGTAAGTTCCCTATTCATTTGAATGTGTGGTCATCCAATTTCTATGGTTGGAATGACTAAATGATAAATCATTTGTAAAAAAAATAATTTTGAAATTTGTAATGAGCTGATTGGTAAATTGAACTGTATGCTTTGAAGAGAAGAATGATACACCAAAGTGTTTATTTACCTATCAATAGTCATGACCCTTCAATTATTTTTTACTAATTGAAATTCATTTCAATGTTTTGAATTAGACATTCTTAAACAACAAACACCCTGTTCGAATAATCAATCCGCAATTTTAAGCTTATTCTTTCGTTCATCGTAAATGTATGCATTCATCACCTCATACCATATGAGAAAGGAGTCTGAAAACGAAGGCAACAATATCCCAGGTATTGCATAGGTCAGAGTACTTTACAGAAAAGCAATAATTGCAGTGCAGGAATGGCTTGAGTCTCTAACTATGTCAAACTGTGGGTATCATTCATGCTATAAGCACTCTGAAAATCAACTTTAAATTGTCGTTAAAGGGATGGTCACATGATCATTATGTAATGCTAAAAAGGTGTAGATTCACCTGATGATTTTCTGACTAATTCATGCTCCTTTTTCACAATCAGGGGAAAACATTATTACATTTTCTGTTATTGGTAGGAGTTTGGTTTTTAACCCTTTGTTTTTAATATCACTGTGTGCAAGAAACTTGGAAGTAAGAGCTAAGAGTCATAAAAGGATTAACCTTCACCATCAGAACAGTTCAATCTTGCTACATTGTAGATGTAAATGGATTGTTCAATACTTTTCTTTCTCGTGCAGATGATTATGCAATGGACGGAAAATCATAACTTTTTATCGCAAAGTGTGTAGCGATCCTGATAAAATAACATTTTCATGGTTTCCTCATGAAACATTTTTACATGAACTGACAGTCTGTATAGGGTGCACAGCACAGATTTTCACAAACCTGTACAAAGTTACCCAATCCCCTTAAATGCTGAAAATTTGATCAACATCAGATAACAAATAACAAAGTTATTGAACTTTAAAGATTTGCATTATTCCGGTGAAAGAGTTCTTGGTATGTCTTTATGAATATTCATTAGGTGGGCTGATGATGTCATTTCATTATATAAAATCAGGTTTATTCAAAAAAAATTCTACCAAGAAGTAAAACACTTGGATTGACAACTGATTAAGTGCATTTTCTATTTATTGCCGCAACTTATTTCATCATAATTGGCACACATCAATTACACATCTATGAACAAATGAAACATTTATGATCTCATGTAATAACATAAGGGAAAGTGGGGATGTGACATCATCAGTCCACCTAATGAATATTCATGACGATGTGCATATAACTGTTTTCACAAGATATTGCTAAACTTTATAAAATTCAACAACTTCGCTATCTGTTATCCGATTTTGATCAAATTTTCAGCATTTTGCTCTGTGAATTTTACTCTATTTATTAAGATATACATATTTTCAGCCCAGACCATCCCTTTAACATCCTTTTGGTACTAAATGGATAAAGAAGCGACCTACTTACCACTGTACATATCAGGGTAGCTGGACATTGGGGACCAGCGTAGCAGGCTTCCCTCACTCTGAGAGAAGCTATTCAGGTCCACCAATCTGAAAAATACAACAACAAAAATAGGATAAACAATTCAATGAATAAAATTTTGACAATTGATAATAATCATCATAATTATTATTATTATTTTGACAATTAAACAAAAAAATCAATATAACATACTTGGTGTAATTCTATTGCAAGAGCATTATGTTTCTTTGTATCATAGCACAGATGGACAGAAATAAATAACAAATTACTAAATCTTCAAGGCTAGGAAGGGTAGTTTGCACACACAAACCCTTGTTTTTCGCAATCGGCATAGCGCATAATGCAGAGTCTGAAGTTGTGAGACTAGGTTCAGTGTGCACTGTGGCTGGCTCTTATTTGACACAGATGGGAGTTTGGAGCCTAGTCTTCACTCCAGACATGGTTTTGGTTAAAGAGTCAAATATGAGTCTGCGCTTGCAGACTAGAGGAAAGGGACATTGAGACCAATGAATATGGCATCCATCCATGACAATTGTCTTTGATTGCTAAAATTAATTTAAGCCTTGATATAATCACCAGCATCTATACATCAGAATAAAAGTGCAACAAAAAAACTGCAGAAAATAAGAGCAACAAATCTGAAAAGATATCAAAATCAATGAAAAACAAATAGATTTAATAGTAAATTGGAAATCAATTAATACAAATAATAACTACCGTACTCAAAATGCATTGAAAAAATATGAATGATAAATAACATATGGTATTAAAAAGAAAGGAATGGATAATAACAAACAAAATTGATAAAGCAATAAACAATGTGCATGTTGAATAATTATTACCAAACCAGAATCAATGTGGCAATCATAAACATAATTATTTAACCAAAGTCATAATCAATATGATGATCAAATGATATCATGAATTACAATCAGAATAAAATAGAATAAAACTTACAAAATTCTCAAGAAAAAAATGCAAAAATAAATTTACAAACAATCAACTGTTATAATGCTCAACAAAAAAGTCAGATAACAAAAATCTTTTGTTCACCAGGAAAGGTTAAACCGATAATCATGTTATAAAAAGAAATGTGAAACAAAGAATAAAGAAAGGTCTTGAGAAGTATATTAACAGAAACTCGTTAAAACAGCACCTCCCCCCTCGCCCCAGCCCCCATTTCACCCTTCATCCTGAAAATCACTCTTTCCTGAGTTTCTCGCGATTCCCTTTAACTCTCCAATGTATGACCATTATTTATTCATTATTCATTCATTCAATTCCCTCTTATTCCTCTTTTGAAATTTTAGTTTATTTTCACTTTCAAACCCTTAGCATATTTCCTTTCAAGTTTTTCAGTTCCTTATTTCAGTTATTTGTCAAGTTTGCCCATTAAAATATTTCTCATCATGTCCCCTGTTATTCTTCATTTCATTTTTGTTTCATGTCTGGCCCTAAAAAATCATAAATACACGTAAATAACAGTTTCAAGACACGACACATCTAGATTTAAAGTCATAAGCTGATTTAACAATTTAAACTATGAACATGTTTGAAAAAATATGTGGCATGGCCCAGAATTCACACTAAAGCAGACGATCAGGAAATTGCATTTGTTCGGCAGCTTGCACCGTTCCACGGATTTCAAGACGGTGCGAAAGCACTCACCACTTGTGTGTCGGAATTGGAAGCAGGTGGTCTCAAGTATGCTATCTGCAGCATTAGTTGATATCACCCTTTGGTGTTGTACCCCAATACATGTCCCCATTAGCCTGACTTTCCTTCAAAGGACTGTTCCATGGAGCATCTTGTCATAGATTTTCACTGACTAACCTGTTCTGAGCCAATCAGATGCAATGATTTCAGTGGCTTATAACAAAGATCACTGAGTATTTGTTTCATGAAAATGCTCCCTATGCATATCCACACCTGCTGGATCCGTAAGATACACTGTATCTGAAATTGCAAGAACTTGATCAGGGGAGGGTTTCATGGAAGGACTTCTTGGACGTTTTATCCCACACAAGTCCTGTTTTATCTGACAGTTACCATAGTAACAGTGATTCTAAGCCAATCAACATCAAGGAAATTTGTCAGACGACTCTTCACACAAAAATATTGATGAAATGCTTCACTGCAGGCCTTCAAATACTGATTACTTCATAAATACATTGACACTTGCCTGAATCAAATATTAAAAGGACCTCTTAAATGTACATGTAGTTAAAAAATGTGAGTCTTCCATACAGTACTTCAGTCTTTACGAATGTTCTTTTAATAACAAGGTGATCAGAGCCAGTCTAATGATGACCTATCTCCTCCAGTGCCTTGCCTCATTGGCTATAATGTGTTGATAACTGCATGCTATCAACCATGGATGAGTGAGACGCGACTAGTCCAGTTAACAGAGGGGGGGGGGCCTTACAGGAGATGAAGGGGCTCACTCAGGGCACTTCCATAAAAACGGAAAAGTGGCACAAGAAATTTTTTTTATAATATTAGACCAAACTGGACATTTTAACTGCTTTGGATCTGCTTTTACATAAATAATCTTAAAATTCATTTCAATAATAATAATAATAATCCGCTATTATATAGAGCTTCATACATCGGAACGACGTGTCTAAGCGCTTTACAGGTATATTATTACCCCGGTCATCGGATTCAATCAGTCATTCCCGCACACAATGTGTGCACATCCTCCACTCCCTTGGGAGTATTTTGAGTGGCTTATTGTTTTGAGGTGGAGGGTCACAAATGTGGTCGAAAGGGAAAGGGCATTTTCTACTTTAGTCCTAACTTGAATTTGTGTGTTTTTAGGCAGTATAAGTTTTGAAGATGTATTTTATGCAATATTTCTGCACTTTATAATATAAAGCTCAAATAAGTACAAAATGTCCTTTTGAGTGCACCTACAAATATAAAGGGATGATGTTGAGTGCACACACTCGTAAAGAAACACTCTAATAAGACATCAGGGAGAAGTTTAAACCAGCATGGGGTACTATTTCGATCAGTTTGGAAAAATCTATGATTTTCAAGCATTTCAAAATTTGCATCTGAAAATGTTATTAATTCTATGAATACTTGCCAAACTTAACAAATTCATAATCATCAAATTCAAAACAAAAACAAAAAACACAACTTGTCAAATTCAACAGTAAGTTTTAAAAAAAAAGGTAAATCAAAATCTTCTCAACTAAAGTTACCTCAACTGAAACAAACTAAATTTTAGGAACTGAACTCAAATCAACACAACCAAGTGAGAAAAAAATAACTCCACAAATTTGGGTATCATGATAAAACTAAACCATCAAAACCAATCACCTTATAAACAAGATCTGGGCAGGCTTCTTTCTTCCTCTATCTGAAGATTGAAAATCAAAACACAAGCACAGTAGTGTGCCCTCTATTGGTCCTCAATGGACAGTCTGTGAAAAGCAGCTGGCTGATCTTCTTTGACAATTGCTACCCCTTCTGACATGAGCGCCACAAATGTGGTAATCACATTAGCACGGCAGGATATGGCCGCTGTGTGTATGATATGGAATACTTCCTGCTCCAGTAAATTCATTCTCTCAATAAGTAAGGCCGACTAATTTGCGATTATCCTCCCGGTTTAAAATCCTAAAAACCACAAAGTGATACAAACTCCACTCCAGTCACCCATCATAAGCCCCAGCGTATTGAAAAGCCTTTCACCAGAGCAGTCAGCAATACGCTCAAAATGAAAAAATTTCAAAACAAATTTCTCATAAATTCTTCATGTAATATAAACACCTATAATTTCATGCATATAAAATTGTTGTATAAAAAGTTGGGGTTAATCCCCTCTATCAAAAGGTTTTCAATATTCCCAGTGTCACTAAATTTTCATTCCACTATTTGAAAAAATCAACAGTCCACAACCTGAAATATGTTACATACAATGTAATAGGCATGAGTTGCATAAAATGGGGTACAAAAATATCTTTAGCTATACAGTGCAGATGTTGCTTGCAGATGATAAAAAGCTGTCCATGTAAGTTTTGAATTTTTCTGTCTGGGTGGGATATATACAATAATATCCAATATAATCTGGATGTATCCATATCATTTCAAATTAAAACTGCAGTGACTTCAATACTTGTTAATTATTGAGCTTAAAGATCCAAAAGAAGGTTAAAGTCAAATAAAAAAAATTCCGGAAGACAAAAAAAAGACATCTCAGCATAAAAGTGAAAGTTCAACTGAACAATTAAGCTTATTCAAAAATCATAAAAGTAGAGCTGAATATTGGTAAGATTTGATGAATATCTATCAAGGAATAATGGTGTAACTCGGACATTCTTTTTTAAGTTTTAGACTTGTGATGTCATTCATATGATATACATGTGAGCATCCATTTTCGTAAAGGAACATAAATAATAATATTTTAATATACACATGGGGGCATACTAGGAAAGTGGTCTAACAATCTTATTCCTTGAATTGTATATCCCCTGCACAAATAAAATCACTTTAGAATTTGTGAAAAAATACATCACACAACATAGAGAACCTGGTCTATGACACATCCCAAAATAAAACAAAACTTCATAACTCCGCTTTTCTTGGATGGATTTTAATCAAACATTCACAAGATTTTTTCTCTAATTTTTCTTCTTATATACAGCTTCATAAAAAACAACTTATCGTCAGGGCGAAGTTTCTCTTTAAGAAATTTTTCAAGCATCCACAGGTTGCATGTTTCTTTTAAATGCACCAGGGTTTCTATTTCAAGGCGACTAATCCATCACTATACCAATCTGGATTTCACTTTCATGAGAAGAATAATCTCCGATTTCTAATTACCATAAATCTAATCATAGATTTAGAGCAAACGAACTTCAATTGTAATGTATGAACTTTCACAGAAAACGGGTACAAAGTCTGTTCATACACGTGTATAGGAACCTTGGTTAAATCTAAAAACCACTCGTGTACATGTACAAACACTACTGGTGTATACATATCATTGATTTACAAAAAGAACAACAAAAATAAAGTATTCTACACACAGTGTAAATCTGTGGTGTTTAATTAATTACTGGTCAACACACGAAAGTGTTATTATACACTTCAGAATGTACAGTTCATTATCAAACATTTCATGTATGAATGAGCCTATACATTACCTATCAATTTGATAATTACTGGCATTAGACTACTCATTTGTTATTTAAAAGACCAGCAAACTTAAACATGTATGTTTTCCTTCATTAACACCAAGACATAGACTGGTGTAATTACATATAGAATTTAGATACCAAAAGGCAAAATGATAAATGGCCCAATATGGTATACTAGAAATATACTACAGGTCCATGAATATTGCAGCTAATCAAAGATTGGTACGACATGTATGAATGGGTCTAAAGTGTAAAATATATATTTTTTAATGCATCAGTACTTAAAACAGTACATGAAAATACATGATAACTGAAATGGCCATCAAAACAGCAGCAGAAGTAATTTTACTACGAAATTAAACAAAAAAATAGAACACACTATTAGAGTAATAAACACTTATTTCTCACTCACCGCAAATGAGACATATCACCTTCAGGAGCTTTCTAGAAATCACACAAAATAAACTATGCTTTGCAAATATCAATTCCCCCACTGGACTGGTTCGGCTACTCACACGCAAAGACGGGAAACTTCAAATGGACAAGGCCTCTTGGAGAAATCGTCAAGCAAACATGCAAATTGGGTTTTCTGCTCATTTCCCCCCACAAAAAGTAATGAATGAATGATGAGTACATCGTTTGGCATTTAGAGAGGTATACCCGGCCGCGATCAATTCTAGTTTCTTTTAATTGGATACGATGGACTGGAGCCAGGGAACCCTTTGAAGAGAGGTCATTCGAGATGACGGAGTGTCCGAACCTATGTTCAGTTCACACTCCTTAAAATTCTTTATGGAGAGCTCTACGAAAGTTGGTAATTTGTATAAATGAGATCTATAGAAGCTATAAATTTTTACTTTCAGGGGGCATGGGGGCTAGTTTGTACATTTGTTTTTATATTTTAGTGTTGTTGTTGTTGCTATTATCAGTGGTGGACTATGGGGTGTTGTTTATTGTATGGTGCCATTAGTTTTATAGTGTTAGTTGATAAGATTGGTCAAAATCACCAATGTGTTGGTGAATAAGTGTCCGCCTTACAAAAATTGTAAAAATCAACAAATTTATCAGTTAGCGTCTACCAGAATTTTGGTTATTAGTAATCATCTTTAATGATCAAATGCATAATATTCACCACTAGATTGTTTACTTTAACCATCATACCACCTATAAAACATGGTCTTATAAAATGATTTTTCTTTCATAAGCTTTTGCAGATGATCTTATCATTGTGTTACGTGCACATTTGTCATTTCTTTAAACATTTGTTTCTGTTCGTCTGAACATGGTCGACACTGATTGCTGTAATGACTGCAACCTCAAGCTTTACTGGCCACCTGTGTTTGAATTGCTGGTGCTTTCCCCATTCACAATATTCTCTCTTAACCCTTCAGGGAATACCCCCTTAAAGGGGAACATCAGCCCAATATCAAAATTTTTATTTTTTTTACATCCTATTACAGAATGAGAACATTGAGAGAAAGAGGAAGGGAGAAAGGGCGAGGGGAATTGCAGGGATCAAGTTGATTTTCATAATTATTGATGCGATTCACTTTATATTTTTTGTACACTGTACTTTTACTATAGCTAGGTTGTTGTTTTTTCTTTTTACTTTGTACATGTAATGAGTTTGTAAATGGGAACTTCCAGCCCTGCTGCTGGTCAATACTTAATGAATAAATAATACAAAAATAAACAAAAATAAGACAATGATCAAAGCTTTACCTATTTACTTCCAAATTGAGTTGAAAGTAATGAAAAGTACTATTAGACTTCTTACAGGGATTATTAACTCAAATACAAAATCAGGCCTTGATAAAAAGGTGAAGATCATAGTGATATGAGAAACTCCATTAAAGAATAAATTTTCAGTGATAGTGATACATGTATAAACAAAAATCAAGCAGCTCCTGCTATTTTCTCATAAAATCACTAGTGAATCCATTGTACCATCAGAACCATCAATTGGATGATCATTATAAACCATAACAATGACACATGTGACATTAAAAAAAACCAATTACTTTGAAAATTTATAACTCTTGCTGATATCCTTCACTGAAATTTAATCAGATCTTCATTGAACAGGTTTCATTTTGTTCTATCTAGATTAAACAATCAAACCAACTTGACACCAGGCATGTTTTTACACCTTTGCCAATGCAGCTTTTAGTTTTTATTTCTTGCCTTCTTGCCATCTTCTCTGCTTTTGTGTCAATGCCCCCCCCCCCCGTATCCTCTTTACTCTAACTCTGTACCCCCCCCAACCCTCAATCACCCCTCATCATCCCCCCCCCCCTTCTTTCCCTCAAATTCCTGTTCACTAAAATCTTTCTCTCTAGCTCCCTATAGGCTACTTGTATACACAATCCAGGAGAAAATGAGAATGAATGGTCGTCTCTATGATTGTTTTCCCCGGTGACATACGTCTTCATTACCCATCATGCTTTGTCACATATACTGCCTCATTATCTCATCCCCTCTCCCTCTTCATCTACCCAGCGATCAAATCCCCAAATGAATAACACCATGACAGATAGAGGAATTGTGACCAGACAAATGGATAGAAAATTACGATAAATCAGGACAATCTACAAAATGACATTCATAGCGTATGATTGTATGCCGAACTCAATTCATTTAGTAATTGGAAAATCGAGGCTGCCATATTTTCATGGTTGATGCTTTGGAATACAGTACAGAGTACAATTTACTGATGAATATAGCAGCACATATAAAGTCTGGGGGGTGTTTCACAAAGATTTAAGTATGACTTAGAGTCGCACTTAAATGTCTAGTTGCGCGCAGTATAAAAGGCATAACAGCATTGGTCAGATAATGCCAAGACGACGCACACTACTGCGTATTGATCAATAAGATTGCGCATTGTATATCATGTACGCGTCGACATTTAAGTGCGACCTAAGTCATACTTAAATCTTTGTGAAACACCCCCCAGGTTATATAAACTGAGTTCATTCATTAAGATGAACATTTGGTTTTCTAAAATTAGATCATTATGAACAAAACAAAACAAAATTTTTCATACCCTGTACTTTGTTTAACTTTGATACCATCAAAATAAGGGTATTTTTTTAATAAGAAACGATTGGTTTAGCCATGATGCTAAGAATTTTTCTGCATGTACTTTTTTATATCAAGAGGCAATAGCCGTTCTTATGATTAGACCAAATGGCAAAAGACACTGTCATAATGCAACCAAATGTCCATTATAGGCAATAAGGCATATTACAAACATTAGTCTAAGTGGCAATATATATACCTGCATTTGTTTTTCATAATTAGGGAGAATTATAGAAAATCTGACAGTCACAAAACGATGATAAATTCTCACTCAAATGCCATCCTTATTGCATACTTTGAATAAAAATATCTATAAAGACGGTATGAAGCATTCATGTGAGATTCAGAAATGTCTAAGGCCGTGTTTATGCTTCCACTTTTCAGGCCAGAATCAGCGTTTCCAAACGTGATTAGTCCAAAACACGGTTGGGTCCATGCTTACTTTCATTTAAACGCTGTTTCAAAACGCCGATCGTAAACTCACAAAAAGGTGCGTTTGTAAACGTCGTTTGACCAGAATCAGGCTTTCTGGGGAAGTATAAACAGAACTATGATCGTAAACGTGTTTAAATGACGTCATTTGGTACATGCTTCCAGTGAGATGAAAATCCGCGGGCAAATACAGTCGTATAGCTCCATGTTATCTCCATGTAATAACAACAATCGGAAAAAAACTTCGAAAAAAAGCGCGCCCAATTTGACCTCGCTTTACGATGTGAAGCCAGCTGGAGACCATGATTTGCTCTGAAAAGTTAAGCATAAACAGCACTCCCAGAACCACATTTATGATCGGCGTTTTGAATCGACGTTTGAAATCGCTGATTCTGTCCTCGCAATGGAAGCATAAACACACCCTAATCCACTGTAGAGCACATCATTCTGGCATCCAAATTACTTCTAATTAATCAACTAGAGAAATCCCTAATTTCCTTCTGAGTATCCTATATAATCAATTCAAAGGTGAATGGGATCAAGGGTATTCAGTGACTGGGATCAAGGGAGCATTTCATAATTTCCACTATTTGTTATAAGCTACTGAAATCCTTGCATCTGATTGGCTCAGATTAAATAAGTCTATGAAAATCACTGATGATACATCCTCCTATATGCATATATTTCCAGGATTGGATAGTTAGAGGTATCCCTAATTAAGGAATGCTTCTAACCATTGCAAGACTCCAAGAGTTCATTCTGAAAAGAGGGCCATCTCTTACAATTCGATTTTTTTTTCACAACTTATACGTACTGTCTAATATGCAACATTAGATTAAAATTTTACATTGTGATGATTAAGGATTTCCATTGCTCTTTTAGAGCATTTTGGGGGGCTAAATTGCCCCCGGCCCCCGTGAATTTTTTTTCCTGTTTCATCTAATCCATACAATGAAGTCTATTTTTCCACACTGTACAGAGAACCAAAGTCCCCCCCCCAAAAAAAAAAAATTATTCATTTTCACTATTCATACATGTACATACTAAATTGGAATATAGGATGCATTTTTTAACATTATCTATGACTATGAAAATGATAGGAATCAAAATAAATGAAAACAAAATAAGGTCAATTTGATGCAATACACTGAAGAATCAGACCCTGTTTTTAAGAGGAATAACGCATTGAGCCTCAAGGACAATGGTCCCTAGTCCGTGCGAGATAGCTTTATGTCTGTATAGGATTAGAAGGTCAAGAGCAAAAAATAAACTCCTCCAAACAACACAGATCATATCATGCTCTATGTTTAATCACTTGGTTTTTTTCTACAAAAATCTCTATGAGCAAGGAGGAGCAAAGTCATCTAGAGAAAGGGAATTAGAATAAATGTTTTGGACATGTTTGGAAGACTGAGTCATCATATCCATTTTAGCTCTCACTCTCCCACGTCATCATGTAAACTGAGAAGGATTAGCTTTCTGACTTCCGACAGTAGATGGCTCTCTTTCAATTCTAAGTATTCTCTTTATACAAATTGTTTTGTTTGATGTGTGTACACCTTGAAGATTGATTCACTTTACACATCTCAACTCCAGGTTCCTTTCCTCAATGATCAACATCATAGTCATCATCATCATTACAATAACTATTGTCATCATTCGTATCATCTTTCTCATCATCTTTATCATCATAATCATCATCATTATCATCAGGCTACTACCATTATTGTCATCATTCTCATCATCACATTCAACATCACATTCACCATTATCATTATTATACAGTATCATTATAGTCATCATCAACATCACCATCAAAATTATGATTATCATCCCATTCATCATCATCATCATAATCATCCTCATCATCAATCATCAGCAATCATCATCACCACCATAATCATCATCACCACCACCACCATCATCATTATCATCATCACCATCATCATTACTATAGTATCACCATCATTACTATAGTATCATCAGTGCCATCATTAGATGTCATAATTTTCCTTCTCCTCATAGCCGTCTTCACAATCATCATCCTCAAATCACAACTGATACATTTTTCAAGAATAAGTGTCTCTTCATTTCTTTGAGGTATGTATCCCCCAAATAATTTATAGTGCAGTTAAGCCTGACAAAAAATTATAAAAGAGAAAATCAACAACTGAAATTCCCCTTTGGAGTGCTCCACCTTTGCAATTGGAGCCTCTACCTGCAAACTCCATGCACACACGGAGGGCTTTTCTGTCCCAGTTTCAGGCATAAACACACCCCCTAGAGGGGTGGGATGATGTCATCGATAGAGTAGTATCAATAGCAAGCCACTAGACACAAATAATGCACCAGGGAAATCGCTTTGTATTGATGTACTCACCAGCAGCTATACAAGTCGAGATTCTCTTTCAAGATTAGGCTATTTCAGTATCTCGATTTTCTTTTTCAGTGTTTTCTGGTCGGATGTTCCACAGATTTATATGTACTGTACAACAGGGGTCTGCAACGTAAATCTTAGCAATCATCGAAGAATATTTTAAGCATGATTACATTGACCAGTGAAAAAACACACACACCCCATCCAAGATTGTAAGCATGAAAAAAAATAACTTAAAATATTTTCAAAAAAATCATACAATTAACAATAAGTAATAATTCATGAACAGGTTTTCCTCAAAATACTAACAGGTTGCATATTACATGAGCCCCCAAATTGCAAAAAGTAGCCCCCGAAAGGTAAAAATGGAGCACCCTAAATTTTACCAAAAATTGAAAATGGAGCCCCCGAAAAAAAATTATTAATTTTTTCCCTGACAGTGACTACAATGTACAATTAATCGTGAAAATAAAGTCTACGAATAATTGCTAACCTTTGTATTTTTTTACAGGATCCAGGTGTAAAACTGTTGGCTGGCATGAGGGCGGTAGGATACAGTATACACTGTAAAAACTGTGGTGTTAAAACTGACACCAATTGGTGTTAATAGAGGACCACACCCTGAGGTGTTAAAATCACACCCTAAAGATTGAACATAACACCAAAGAGTGTAAATGTAACAACCATAGGTGTTGTAATAACACCTATAGGTGTAAAACTAACACCACCAATTTAACACCGGTGTAAAATAACTGGTGTGGTCCTCTATGTACACCGGTTAACACCACAGTTTTTGCTGTGTATGAGTGTACATATCAATTTCCATTCTTAGCTCCCACTTCATGAAGACTTGTCACAATTACAAATGTATGATTTCTATTACAAATTTACTATCAGCCAATCAAATTGAATTATTTGAGTAGCTTTTAACTGATATTGCAAATTTGGTATTTATAACAAGTTGAATGAAACAGACCTCTGTTGGTCAGGCAAAAGGGCATTAACCCTCGCATGCATTGTGCTCAGTGCATGCTTGAGTTACTCCCTTCTGCCAGCTATAACAGAAATTGAAAACTGCCACACTCAAGCATTTTTGTGTATTTCACAGAATTTTTTGCCAGATGAAACTTCATTTTGTATCAAAATAGAAATATAAACAATATGTTTTCTAGAATAAATTAATGCCTCATCCATAAAATTACTTTAACAAAGCATTCACCATTATTGCAAAAGAAATGTTGAGTGTGTGTGTAGCACTTCAGATGTTTTGTCATCTCTCATAAAAATTTAACAAACATTTTGTCACAGATCAAAATTGCTATAACCTTTCTTAATTCCTTACAAAATAATTGCTGTCAAAATCTCCCCAATAGATTATTTCATATTCCTTGTTTATCTATTTTCAATTCAATTCAATTTCTAGACCAATACACCAAAATATGTATATAACAAATGTTTGTTCTAAAATTAGATTAATAAAGGTGTGGGAGTATAGCTCAATGGTACACTGCTGTTCTAAAAGCAAGGAAATGTGCTATACACTACACTCCAATTTGTGTAAAACCCATAAAGCATTTTCATGTGGGAGGGAATTCCAGAAATAAATAGAAAAATTAAAAGGGGGTAACTCCAAGGATGACAAACAGAAAATTTATAATTCTAATAATAATTTTGGAACAATGTTCATGCGGATCATGCCCGTTTTCAATTCAAATCAAAGCTCTGCATTTTTTATCTATCGAACAGGACTTGTCTAGTAGGGCCTAATAGGCCAAATGAGAACAATAAGATCACCACTGTTCTGCACGCTCTCGTTATACTACAAACTTTTTTTTTAAATCCATGTTTCGGGGCGGGGATTCAATATAAATCACAAACATACACCTGTATTCCTTCTAATTACTTAAACAAGAAATCAACAAGAAAAAGTCAAAATGTATTAATAGATGCATCAAAATATTGTACTTCCGTAAGACCTAAAAGGGTTTACAAAACCCAATTTCCTATAAAAAAAAGATTTTGATGGAGTAGTGGCATTCTTCCTCTAACTTTTTCTCTTGTCCTCACTCTCTCTTCCAATTCCTTTCTCTCTCTTTCTTTTTCTCTATCTCTCTGTATACAGATGATGTCATAGCAAGCCTTGGTAGTGATTTTGACCTCACATGGCACGCTCCTTGACCCTCGTGACCTCCGTACACAATGGGACTCCAACGCACTGTTCTGTTTCCAGTCTCATACAGGATTTATGTGGGCTGACAGGCAATAGCAATACCACAAATTTACCAACAGCATAGTAGCTCCATAGCAATAGTGCATGATCTACTCTGCATTGTGCATTATGGAATTTACCAAGGATTCTTCAAACTTTCATTTAAAAAATGGTATCATACACACCACACACACCTTTTCCCATAACATATTTTTTTCTTTTAAAAAGAAGTATCTTAAAGATAAATGCCAGTTGTGGTGACGATTTCAAAATGAGTTCTTACAGAATCCAATGAAATGAACACCAAAGTGTCTGTTTGTATTTATAAATAAAAAAACATGTGCCAAAGGATTCTGGAAGAAATTGTGTAATCGCTGAGAAATTAGCAAATAAGCGCAGGATTCGGGTCAAGCGTCGGGCCGACATTCAAAGCAATAATAATATACATGTACTGTCCCAGCGTAGATTTCAAGATTTCACAAAGTTTAGTTCATGCAACTGTATCACATCTAGATCGTCGATGATATAGTGACAATTAAGCCTGGTTTTACTGACTTTCTCATGAGATCAGTGTTTACTGCAACTACTTTCATTTATCTTTAATTATCTTTAACTAATCCACAGTGTGCTGCACTCAACC